>NC_090022.1:37947208-38547208 GCF_037176765.1 Anolis sagrei | reverse complement strand
ATAGTTTAAATTGATCTGTAAAATTTGTATTCTATTCCTAAACTGAAACTTGTGTGTGTGTGTTTATTTGCATTTTATTTTTGTTTGCAAAAATTCCTTACAGTCGGGCAAGTGTCAGCTTTGCTAGTGTTGTAACCATAAGTGAAACAGCTGGTAAAAGCACTTGAAAAAAATGAACAGCAACATTACAAATGCCTTTCCCCCCTCTCTTGAAGAAATAGTTAAAGTTGCTAAGTAATAAACTGAACAGAATGTCATAGAATGTCAAACTGGGCATAGTAAAAATAAATGTTATTCCCAAGGAAAATAAAAAAGACGGCATATTTATGTAACATTCAGCAGATGGACATAATATTAATATCGAGCTTTTCAGTTGTACTTTTATAGCTACTGGATTTTTTATTTTTTTATTTTTTGGCCTAACTTGGCAGCTCATAGGCACCATTTGATTTTTGGATTTGGACAATCCTGCAACAGATGTCCAGACCAATAAAACAAATTCCTAAAGGGCTATGCTTAATTTGTGTAATTGATCAATTTTTGTTACATGGGCCTCAATTCACCAGCATGTAACTGCCTTCCAGATTAGCTCAGCAGTTGGGATTTCATTCCATATGTTGCAATAGTTTATTGGCTCTTTGGCGACGGTGCTGCTGAAACAACAGCACTAGTGGGGACACCTGTTGGCAAAAACCATTAAATATAACAATTGTTATTAGAGCAAAGGCAAGAGAGCCCAGCTGGCATGCACAGCCAACTATGTGCCCAAGGTTGGGGCCTGAAAGGTCACAAACAAGCACAGGAGCCAAACCGGGCTGAATGTAAGCAAGAGAGCGGTTCAGAAGGCTGCAAAGACTTTAAGGACAGGTACAAAAATGTGAGTAAGAAATATTGGAGACCCAATCATAGCTACATACTACACAACTAAAACTCAATGACTCCACTTTAACTACTAAGACCATGGCTGCAACCTGGGGTTTCTAGTTTCGTGATACACTGGAGTTCTCCGGGTGAGATTTCCAAGCACCCAAGCACCCCCTACATAAACTGTAAATCCTTGCATTCTGTAGAATGAAACCATATTAGTTAAGGTGAAATCATAGGCTATGAATAGAGGGTGTGAAACAGCTGAGGGTGCCCTTTATATTTTCTAATGCTTAGAAAAGTTGTGCTATTGGCATGGCTCAGTAGTTCTGGAGCAGAAGCAGATATGACATAGTCAGAATGTTCAAAACTAAGGATCTCTTCATATGGGCCACAGATCATGGCAATCCAGCACTATCTGTCAAGGGGCATGAGGAACCCATCACCCCATGTCCCACATTGCCTGGTTTACCAGCAAGTCGATTCCATGGGGGAAGCATTGACCATATGGCTTTCCCCATTGCTTCTGGTGTAGCACGGGATGGCTCTCATGTTGCTGCTGCTGCAGCACATGCCAGTTCCACACTAGTTTACCCATGGCACCTTGCCGGTAGTTCCTCTGCATCATGGGATGGGAACCAGCAGTCTCCATGGGTATACTATGGTAGAACCAGCATATGCCGCTAAAGAAAGCCCCATCTGATGAGGCCATAAGTGATGACATTAAGAAGAGCTGCAGGCAGAAAGGCAATATCTGGATTTTTCTGAGAATTGCAGTCTTAGAGTATAACATTCCCAAACTCTAGATCAGTGGTTCTCAACCTGTGGCTCCCCTGATGTTTTGGCCTACAACTCCCAGAAATCCCAGCCAGTTTACCAGCTGTTAGGATTTCTGGGAATTGAAGGCCAAAACATCTGGGGAGCTACAGGTTGAGAACCACTGCTCTAGATAAACATATTCATCAAATTCCCTGAGTAATAACATAGGAGATATATCAGAGTCCTGTTTCCATCCTGGAAAGTTCTGCAGCTTTCTCTGAATCATTATGCACATAGAACAGTGGAATTGAGAGGCACACCACTTCTGATTTCAAGGAGATTGTATTTTAAGTGCCTTTACTCCCATGCTGTTTGAAAATGCTCCCTGGACACAGCTAGCTTAGCACAATCTATGCTTAACCTATATAAGTCTAGATGTTAGTAAAAACATCAACTCAAAAGCCTGGGTTGACATATGCACAAATGAGTACTATCCCTTCTCTGAGTGAAGTGGCAAAAGGTGAGAGCTTGGTCCCTTGCAGGAGAACCAAAAATAAGCACCAATTCCCTTTGCTCTCTCTGCCATAGCATTGCTGTGGCCTCTTTGAATGCCTGGACTCGGGAATTACAGTAATGGTCAGGGGCGGTGAACATTGATGCTGTCCCTTCTCCAAAGAATGTCCCTCAACATCCATGGGTCATATCAAAATCCATAATTCTGGCAATTTTCATCTTATACTCAGTTGATTTATACATTAATATATATGGTAACATCTGTCCTTTCCTCTTCTTTCCCAGACTCTTTTTTATCATTTCATGTTCCTGCAGGAAACGTTTTTTGCATGGGAAGATAATAAAAAAGGTACACAGTGGCATCACCTGGGATAGACCATAGATGAAGTACCACAAAAGATGGCAAATATAATAAAAATCACAAATAAAAACCTTTTTTAAAAATCTGAGCAAACATCTCTCCAGGAATGGCAGCCTTCTGAGCCATTCAGCTGTCTGCCACATGATAGTATAATCATTGCTTTTAGGGTATATGTTGTAATGTTTTACTCATATTTTAGTTTACTATGTCTTATTGGATTGCTTTTTATTATTTTCATCTCGATGCTTAATTCTTTGTTGTAAGATTACTGTTGTTCTTGTGCATTATCTTGTTCCATCATAAACTTGTCCTCTCGATTCACTTTATCTCATCCCCTAGAGGAGAAATTAAACCCCACAGTTTGTCCCATCCATATCTCTCATCCATATCTCCTCCCATCTCACCCAATTTTCCCCTGTTTTTATCCTTGCATTTGGCCCAGCCTACTTTGTTCAACCCTTGTTTTAATTTTTCACCTTACCTTATACCCTGTGTTTTATCCCATTGTGTGGTTTTTCTTTTATTGTTTGTATTTTATTTGCATTATTATCTGCTGTATGTATTTTATTTTATTTGTCGGGCCTGGCCTCATGTTAGCTGCTCCAAGTCCCTGAGGGGAGATGGCGGTGGGGTATAAATAAAGTTTAATAATAATAACAACAACAACAATAATAATATTTCGATGTGTTTGTATTCATTTGAGGCATTGAACGTTTGCCTTTTTGTTTTGTGTCTGTAAACTGTCCTTCGGGGCGAGAGGGCGGTCTAGAAATAAAGTATTATTACTATTATTATTATTATTATTATTATTATTACTATTACTACTGTCCATGGCTCATTCAATGTCACAACCACTGTTACCTTCTCCCTTCACTGCCTTGTAAAACATTGAGAAATTTGAAGAGAAAGGAGATGGGCATTTGTAGAGCTTGTTGGACATATCATAGCATTACTACTTGATAATCTCTGTAAAATACTTTAGGGGCAAAACGGAGTCTATATTGCTCACGACCTCCTCAAATCCAACTGTTTACACTCCTTTCAACTTCTGTCTGTGCTTTGTTCTGCATAAAATGTACATTGGCTTTCTCCCCCCACCCGCATGCAGGTAAATTATGAGGTGGAAATATCTACTGACTAATGCATAGGACATGAGTCCGAGTGTTACTTATAGCATCCCCTGACAGAGGAAGTAAATTCTTTAGGATGCCCTATAAATACTGAAAGGAAGAATATGCCTTTCATTTAACTGCGGAGGTGGATTATACCCGAAACCATTCTTACATAATGAAACGTGTCAGCTTCAGGGAGCTTTAACCCCACCTTTTCTATAAAGAGTAATAAGTGCTCTAAAATGGAGAGGACAGATAAATGTTGAAAAATGATATCAATAAAAATTTTGTAGTACATTTTCCCTAATACAAAATGTCAGTGATTTACTTCTGTGCAATACAGGTTTAATTGATTCAAATAGCATCAGTAGTAATTAAAATATGGATTCTGAAGCACAACTGTTAGCTCTCATCACTCACCTATTAAACTTGCCATAGATGCTGTGTTAATTATCTTCCCATATCCTTGATTCAGCATAATGCGGCCTGCAGCCTGTGATAGAAATTAAAGGAGGGACCAGTGACCCCTTTTGTGATTCTGCTAATAATGACATGATAATAAATTAGTCCTCACTTTTCAGAAGAGTTTATGTGCTAAGTAATTTTCCCCTTCTCTAAAGTGCTTGATGTAAAAACTTGATATGAAAAAAGATGGTTCAGGCAGGAAAGTTTCTATGACCACTTTAGTTCTCCTCTGAAGGGGCTTCCAAAGGCAAATTGCAAAATAGTAGACTTCTGATCTAAGCATGATGTGTTGGTTTGTTATTTTTATTTGTTTATCATCTCCTTCTTGTCAGCAGTTATGGATCTTATGCAGAAATTTTTGAATCCCTTTCTTACTGGCAAAACAGTTATGTGAGGTAGGAGAAGGTAAGCTTCAATAAGATCACATAGTTGTTGTTATTACAGGTTGAATTTCTCTTATCCAGAAAGTCAAAATTTGAAATAATCCACCTTTACATTCAGTGGTTTCACACACAACTTTTTTAAAAAAACTGTATCAAATTGCCTTCAAGCTATGTGTATAGATGAAACATTCATTAATTTCATGTTTAGACGAAATATATACATATCTCATTATGCAAATGCAAATATTCCAAAATCACATGACAATTAATTGTACATTTAGCATTAACTATTCAAGCGCCTTTTGAAAATAATCACTTGGTCTACACCTCTTAAGTCTTCAGAAAGTAACAGGGATGCTACATTCTTTGCTGAACTATGCTTTTGTACATGTTTTTGCTGCAATGTCCTGAACTTGCTACAATTTAGAGCCACTATTCTGATGTGTTGAGGTGGCTCTGAAGCAATACAGCAGTAATGGTAATAGGGGTGGAAAGAATATTCTCTAGTATTCATATCCCAATCAAAATGACAGTCTGACAGTCATGAAGCCCTGTCAGGAAGAATAATAGAGCGGCATGACTTTTGTACAGTTTCCTCTCAGTATCCAAATATACCAAAGTATTCCAGAGGATTTTTCAGTCCAAGGAAACGTGTGGCTTTTTGTGCCTCACCTACACACAGAGAGAGATTTTACACAACATTTTTTGTGCTGGAAATGTATTTATGCAAGGAAGTGTGGATTTTGCACAAAAAAAGCCACATTGTTGTTTGCACACAAAAATTATCTTGAATATTTCAGAATACTTGAATAGTGAAATGATACCCTGTAAAAATATTCATTTTCTCTAGCAACAGGAAGAAAACTACATTAATTACTTATCTTCAAATGCAAAGACAAAATAATTGAGGATTTGCAACATGGTAGTAACTAATAGAGTAAATGATGATGACATATTATTGTTGTTAGACTTTGTGAATTTGCCAAGATAGTGTCTGAGAGGGCCAAAATTGTTTGCCATTGTTCAAAAATGAGGGACATATTTATATACAACACTGAGGATGCAATACTCACTTGGCAGCATAAAAACAAGCCTCGTAAATTCACATTAAAAGTTTTGTCCCATTCCTCCAGAGAAGTATCTTCGCTCGGGGAGTTCATGTTGATCCCTGCATTGTTACATGCAATATGGACTGTGCCCCATTTAGTCACAACTTTATCAAGCATCTTCTGGATATCTTCTGGCTTGCTTACATCTGCCACAACAGCCATGCTTTGTATCCCTAATTAAAATAAAAGCAAACAAACAGAAAACGTATTGTATTCCTTCCTCTGGTTGAACAATATATTCACCCCATCCCAATTTACAATGTGTTATGAAAAATAATATACTGTGGTTTCTTTTCAGATTATATAAATCTTTCACTAAACACATCATTATTAGAAATTACTATCCACAGGTTTTCAAAGAAGTGATAACATGTTTACAGATGTATAGCATTGAGGCTGCAAGCTATGACCTATGTGGGATGGATAGTAACATATTTCCAAATTCTCTCACAAAAGACTTGGGAAATAAGCTTTTGGATTTGGGATTTTTTCTAGATTTTGGAATACCTGCATCTGCATATACATAGTGAATGAGGGATAGCAGGGAAGAGAAGACCTCCGAGACATTTTCCCATGTATTTCTGCCCTTTTGTAAAGCACCAGGAAAGGAGGAGATTTTGCCATCATGTGAGTCTTTTTCATCTGGGCTGGATAGAATTGATGGCCAACGGAATCATTCTATGCTTGCCTATTTCTAGGTTGTCTGCCATGACACATACTGCCATTAACTGGGTAGAAAATGAGCATGGAAACATTTGGGATATCTGCTTTTTACAGGAGGCTTGTGTAAAAGAACTCCTGTCTCCCTTCCTTCTCTTCTCTGCCCCCTTTCAGGACTCCTTGAGGAAAAACTCAGTGGGCTCTCAATGTGTGACTAGCTCACTTTCCCTAAAGGTGGAAGTGGAAAGCTGACAACAAAAAAATTGGACATTTAATCAAATGGACAAAAGACGTTTAATCAGCTACCAAGCTTGCAAACTTTGTGTTCTGTTTGTTTGTTTGTTTGTTTGTTTGTTTATCAAAAAATGCAATGCAACTGTTTGGTCTGCTCCTGACATGATAAATAAAACAAAAAAATTGGGGTTTTGGGTAGTTTGGATTACTGGATAAGGGAAATTAAACCTACAGTGGGCAAACATATGAATCCTTGCTATATATATATACATATACACACACACGTACATACATACATACATACATACATATACACACACCTATATATATATATATATATATATATATATATATATATATCCCTTCCTCCTGAAACTGGTGGTCAAACTTGCCTTTTAAAATTTTATTTCTTTCTTTTTAAAGGTCAACGAACAATAATGAGTCTGTACTTATATCAAATGCATTATACACATAACCAATTTCATCCAACCTTTTTGATTCTGGTGGAATCTTTGAACACTGCACCATCTACTGGCAAATTATCACAATTGCCACCCTTTGGCTCAAGCGTTTGAATATTTGTTGCTTCTGTTCAGACATAAACTTGAGTCTTCTAAGAATAGTTTCAGTTTGTAAAAAGAATGAGTTGAAGGAAGAGTCCCAGTAATAAAAATGGTTGTAAATGTATCTGAGAATATAAATATCTGACCTCACAAGGACAAGATCAATACAAAACTCTTGAGGTTCCATACCCAGATTTTGCAAGATGTTTTTGAAGTGACTGAGCATTAGCATTCAAATCATACATTTGCATCTGTTTTTAGGAAACAAGGTTAAGACTCCAAATTTGTGTCTTCATACTGCAGTGTGAAAAGGGGCATTTACTTTCTCAAAACTGTACTTTCCACAGATCTTGGGAAAGTTACTTTTTTTACACCTTCACAATCCCCAAGCCAGAGTGAACAACAGCTGAAAGCCCATCCATACTGGTCAGAAAATATGTTTCACCTTTGTTGCCCTCTGTTTATTCCTGGGTTGCATTGTCAGGATCAGTATGAACAATGCATGTGGATTCATTTTTAGGTATGCAGTTATGCCATTGCACTAGTGTAAGGTAAGTGAACTAGCATTGGACTAGCACAAGGCTTCTCGAGAGCACTAGAGTTAGTCCAGAGGTTGGTTCCTGTGCAGTTTTGCACAAGTGGTTCTGCAACTGCACTAAATCAAGATTTGCTTTTTAAAAAATGTTGGGGTTTTCCACATGTATTTGTTTAAAGTTACTGCATTTATTTGTTTAAAGTTTCACAGATGCAGATTGTTCCTAAAGAGCTACTTATGCCTGCAAATACAGTTCTGATAAACAAAGTGCTAATTGTTCTTTGATTCTCAGCAACAGTCAGTGGGAAGCACAAATCTTCAGATTTCCAAATCTCAGCTTGGTGTCAAGACCGGTGTCAAATGAGCCTTTCTCTTGGTTTGAGCTGAATTGTGTGATGCACACGCTTATATGTTTTAATGAGCAAGCTGGAGCTAGAAAATATATGCAGTTCACAATATTTAGATAGCCTCAGGGAAGATAACAGTGGGGACAAACCAAAAGTTAGAGGCCAAAGATCCTTTCATGATAGTTGTTGTCTCAACATGAGAAAATGAGCAGACCAGTATGCCATAGATCCATGTCCCCTTGTGAGGCTACACTATTATTTTATAGAGGCAACAACATTAAAATGATTTCGAAGGGCATTTGCTAAAAATACAATTCATATGAAGGTAATAAACTGGCACTGAATGATTCAAACTGGCCTCAATTTGTTGTGGCTATGCAGCCAATGATGTGTCCTTTGATGGCATAAATATGAAAGAGAGCAGAGTTTCTGTTTGGCTGTACTTTGTTAGGAAAGTCTTAAATGCCATAGCTGACACATGATTTATTGTATGGAACACCTTCTTTTTCTGGCTGATTGATGTGTATTATATAGAACCTGTTAACAAAAGATTGCTCTCCTCTGTTCCCGTCAGTCATGCCTCATTGTATGTTATTTTTTCTTCAAGTACCCCAGTGAAGAATTCTATATAGGGTAATTTGCTTTCCGGGCTGACTCATCTCTGCTAGGCAACAGGCATACAGTTAGGCTATGTTAGTCCTTGTTTACCAACAAAGGGTTGATGCAGTGCCTTTAGAAAACTCACCTTAAAAGCAGTGTTATTGTGCAGAATATCTTTTAGCCTGCAGGTCAGCTTCCTCCCTACTCCTTCCACAAAACAATAATTCTATCTCTGATCTCTCCATTACAGACCTAAATAGGATCTTATGAAGCATCTTCCCAAAACCATGCTTGGAAAAGAAAACGCTGAACAGCACAGAAAGGGCTTACAATGGCATTCGCCAAGTATCACATCCACAACTAAGGATGCCCCAGGTTTTGATTCCTTCAAAATTAAGCTGCTGAATTTAGAAAAGTTTGGGCAAGGGATAAACAAGGATAGATTCATACAAGGAAAAAAATCCATGCAACCCCCACTTTTGGTGCTAAAAACATCTCAGATTGAGTGTCCATTCCAAGAAACCTCTTTCAGCAGTTTCATTTCTTTCTTTCTCAGCAACTGTTCTACTTCTGAATCTAGATCAAATATGGGCAAACTTCAGCCCTCCAGGTGTTTTGGACTTCAGGCCAGAAGCCCAAGAAGCAAGGTGTTTTGTTTCTGATGGCTCCGGGGGACTGCAAAAATTACAGATTTCATGCTTTGTATTTGCCATAATGGATCATGATGCCTATAGTATGTGCCTATTCTTCACTATCAGGCACATACTGTACTCTCCAACATGTCACAGATGAAAACTGGGACATATGTAGTCAAGAAATATCAGAGGGTAGTAGGATGGCAGAGGTTTTTAATGAGAGCAACACACAAGCGATGAAAGACTGTAGTGGTTTGCTTTTGCCACATTGTACTGCGGGCATGGGCAAACTTCAGCCCTCTAGTTGTTTTGGACTTCAGCTCCCACAATTCCTAACAGCCTACCTGCTGTTAGGAATTGTGGGAATTGGAGTCCAAAACACCTGGAGGGCCGAAGTTTGCTCATGCCTGTTGTACTGGGAAGGGGAAGATTATATCTCTACTCTCCTTCTTGCTGAATTAACTATTGTGCAAACTATTTTTGTACTTTGAACTCCATTTGTGGTAACTGGAATAAGCTGAGTAGCAGGCAGGAAAATGGGAGGAAGAGGAAAAAACTGGACTACAGTGGAGTCTCGCTTATCCAACCTTGACTCATCCAGTGTTCTGTATTATCCAACACAGTCTCCCTCCCGCCCGAATCTACAGCTGTTTCAATACATTGTGATGTTTTGGTGCTAAATTCATAAATACAGTAATTACTACATAACATTACCATGGATTGAACTGCTTTTTCTGTCAATATGTTGTAAAACATGATGTTTTGGTGCCTAATTTATAAAATCATAATGTAATTTTACATTTAATAGGCTTTCCCTTAATTTCTTATTATTAGCCAACCTTTTAGCTTATCCAACATTCTGGCAGCCCATTTATGTTGGATAAGTGAGACCCT
The DNA here is from genome assembly GCF_037176765.1 of Anolis sagrei. NCBI lineage: Eukaryota > Metazoa > Chordata > Lepidosauria > Squamata > Anolidae > Anolis > Anolis sagrei. The sequence goes on along the minus strand of NC_090022.1, from coordinate 38,537,174 downwards.
ACTGTATTTTTAAAAAGCAGCTGAAAAAATGGGTGACAGAGAGTTAGTTGCATTGTATGACATATGAATTCTCTGTTTGCATTTCCAGGCAAAAAGATCAACAGGTATAGATAATTCTGTGGGGACTATTCAGGAAAAAACATCTCTGGATATCTGTCATTTTTTTTGACAAATATAAGAACAATGACAACTGGATGAAAGAATTGGGAGGTTCAGAACATCAATCCCAGGACATGATGAGACTATTTGGATACCAAGACTCCTATGCAGTTGGGTGTCTTAGGAATTATCAATCAGACATATGCCCAATGATCAAGCAATGTCAAATAATTAAAAAGAAAAGAGCTGCATGCAATTTATCCTGTGTACAAATTTGGTAGTAAGCTACATTAAAAATGTGGAAGTGACGCCTAAGTATAAATTTCCTTTGTAACACTCTATGTATTTAATGATAATTGCATGCTATGGGAAAAGTGGTTTGCCCTCCACTATACTTTAAGATTAGAAGAGGATTTGTAGTTCAAAAAATGATTATGTTCAATATAGTTTCTCTAGTCATTAAAATCTGTGTTACAGAGAGTATGACTTCTTTTTAAGTGGGAGAATGAGAAATAGAACACTTTCTCCAGTTTTTCTCCATTCCATACCTTTGAGGCTTAGCTCATGTGCCACTGCAGCTGCCTTTGCAGGTACCAGATCCACAACAGCAACTTTGGCACCTGCTTCACCCAATGCATGGCAAAAGGCTCGCCCAATCCCCTGGCCTCCACCAGTGACATATGCGACTTTTCCATCTAGTTGCAGGCGGTCAAGGATGCGATGTCCACGGTAGCCCCAAAACACTTCATCTTTCGCTACACCCTTTGGGAGCAGAAACAGAAAGTTCATTGAGGCACAAAGGAGGAACTTTTTCAAGAAAACATATTAAGATGGGTTTTTTTGCCTTCCTGTGGTAAGAAATCTCAACAAGCCTTTGCAAGAAATGACTGTATACATACTGCCCCCATGTGGATTAACCATAGATTTCAAGTACAGAAATTTTTGCATGATTCAAAAGCATTTCATTTGTTATGGAAGGCTTCATAAATAGCTAGAACAAAGTACTCGAGTGCCTTCAGCAAAGAAACTATACACAATGCAGTTAAATCCTTTGCAAATTCAGTCTAAAAGGTCTTATTGCCTCAGGTTATGGTTCTCTGTTGAGTGTTTTCCAGAATGGTTTGCCTCAACCATTTCTACAGCTGCTCTCTCTCAGAAGAGGAGAGTCTATCTACCACATTGAACTCATTGGAGAAAGGGAGGGAGCAAATGAGTAAGCAAGTAAGTAAATGTGGCTTTCAAATTTGAAAACTCATGATGTAGAAAGTTTTTTAAAAATTATGTAAACTTCCCAAGTGACTATTATCAACTATTTGCCCATTGAGTAGGCATAGGGCAAGTACTCTACACTTTGAAGAACAATAAATTGTGCTTAGCGGCATATGGATCCCCAATTTACTTTCTGTATGAGCACCCAAAACTCTTCATTTTGCCACCCAAAATATTTTGTCTTCTGGCTGCTACATTCTGTTTGAGAACTGGGCTGTCAAAAATGGAACAGTTAAAGAGGAGATGCTACAGAGAGAGCTTGCACGGAGGTCACCAGCTGAGATATATTCCCCCTTTGACCTCTTCCATCTCTCCCTGCCATATATTCAAATAGGAGGGAAGGAGTAAGTTCCAACTATTGGTTGCAATGCCAATGGAGTGATGAATCCACTCCAGGTTTTAGCCCAGAATTTAAGAAAACTATCTAAGATGCTGAACCCAGAAGGGATTCATTGTCCCACTGGCATCAGCGTCATCAGCCATTGTTAGAAACAGTAACATTCCCCAATGCATGTTTTATTTTATTTATTCATTCATTGTAACTATACCCCATATTTCTCCGAACATAGGAACCAAGTTGGCTTACAAGAAATTAAAAGAATATATACTGTAATTGATATCTTACAAATACAAAAGTTTAAAAATAAAGAATTTGATTAAAACACTTCAAAACACACATAAAACATAATAAAAGAGAAAAAGCACTCCAGTAAAATAGCCTTCTGCCAGAATTAGTTAGGTGCCTATATAAAAATGTCATTGCAAAGAAACCAAAAGTGGGGGCAATTGAGCATTACATTGGAGGATGTTTTATAGCTTATGAGCATCCACAAAGAAAGCTGTCTTACCAGTTCTCACCAAAAATGCTTGTGATTGAGGTGGAACCAAGATAAAATGCTCCCTCGGACATCTAAATGGAGATCCAGTATTTCAAATGGTTTAGACCAGGCTAGATAAGGTTTTAAAGGTCATAATGAGTTCTTTGATTTCTGCCCAGAGATGGAATGCTAGTCAGTGAAGCTGCTGCCTTGTGGGAATTATGTGTTCCCTGTAATCAGATCCAGCCAGGACTCTAGCTGCAGGAATGTGGACCCATTGCAGTTTCTGAATAGTATGCAAAGGTAGGTCTAGATAAAGTGTGGAAAGTAACCATAATATGTGTCACCATGCCCAGATCTATCAAAGTCATTGTCAATGTGAGAGGGGGCTGATGGAGATGAGGATCCAATGAATCTTTAGTTTCCAAAGAGGTATCCAGAATGATCATTTCCGGCCTCCATCTCTGGCAGGACAGTGGTGACAGAGCTTCTCCCTACTGGGAAATAACTGGAAAATGACCCATTCCCCCACGTTGCTAGTGGAATGGCATTATCATACCAGCTCTTCTAGGGATTGCAAGACTGCTCCTTGACTTTCCTTTTAAAAAACATACCACTTGCATTTAAGACAAGGGGGCAGGAAACAGTTGTCATTTGGTAATTTGAGACTTCACTTTCCCGGCACTGGAAGCAACTTCCATATTAATTTCATTGTTAATTAATGTGATTGATAAATTATTCCAGGGTCAGTGATTTAATTTAAGAGTAGTGAGAAGCTGAGCTACAGCAAAAGAATATCACTGATAACGGCTTAAGTTTAGCTCATTTTGGTAGGTTACAAAAACAAGTATTGGCAGTTTATATTTTATGGCTGATAGGAACACCAAGCCATGGAGAAAAAATCCCAATGAACTGTTTTTAGCAGCTCATAATCCAGGATGGGAAATCAACCACAATGGATAATTTATTATCTGAAGGGAAAGCACAAAGCAGCATTGTGCTACCTTCCTCTCCAAATCTGTACATGTTGATTTAAAAGTAGGAATCGAGTCTGTATGTGTATGTCAGCACATCTAGGTACACCCCACAAGCAACCTAGTACTTTAGAAAACTATTAGGTAAAAGGTCCTTTGCAAGCATATGCAGAAGCTATCTTCAAGGCTTTGTATTACTGTGGAGATGAAGCATAGGGAGGGATTCATTCCTTGGTGGAAGCATAAATAAATTTCAGATTATTTATTACACTCATAAGGCTTTCCTTCTTTTAATATAAAATAAGTTTTATCTGGAACTTTATTACTGCCTTTGGCCTTTTCTTTGTTTTGAGTACACCCAAGCACCATCTCTCTTAGCAAGCAGGAATTAGGTGGATCAAATATTTCTAGAAGGGATTCACAAAAATTGCCTTTGTGTCATGGCAATGTAAACATGGTTTCTTGGAAGCAACTTCCTAATTTCAATGTTGAAAGTTGAAGGCTAGGAAAATCATTTTTATTTCTACAGTTCAAACCATGTTGTTCTTCCAAAAATGTGATCTTTTATTAAAATTCCAAAGTAAATTTAACATATTTAGATGTAACAAGTTACCGGGAGATTTTCTGACAAGGACTTAACAAGAATATGCTTCAAAACTAATTTGTGGATTGGGCATAAAGTCTTTTTACTAATGCAAACCCATCCCCCTCACATTCTAATTGTTTTAAGAACATTTATATCCATATTAGAGATATATTCTTATATTTATGTAACATAATGTCTTCACATTGTACACATTTTGCTATAAATCCTTACATTTTACTTAAAACAAATGTAATGAAAACTTGTAGGAAAATGTTATGAATGAATCTATAACAGCAGAAGTTGCTACAGAACCTAACCGGAACTATCCTCTACACAAAATTACCCTTCAACATAGTCACCATCAATTTGTACACATTTACACCATCATTTAACCCAGGCATCCAAATCATTTTGGAATAATTCAGGGCTTTGCTTCATGACCCATGATTTAAAGCTGTATTAATGTCATTCACATTATTGAATTTGAAACCACATAGGTTGTTTTTCAAATGTCCAAACAGGAATAAGTCAGAAGGGGCCAAATCAAGGCTGTAGGAGGGTTAAAACAGCTTTAAAATCATAGGTCATGAAGCAAAACCCTGAATTTTTCTAAAATGGTTTCGATGCCTGGATTAAACAATGGCACAAACATGTACAAATTGATGGTGACTATGTTGAATGCTGGTTTTGTGTAGAGGACAGTTCAGCAACTTCTGTTGTTATATGTTCATTCATAACATTTTTATGACACAGGAGGCAAAACGTTTTGACCCACCCAAGGTCTACAGTAAGGCAAGAGGCAAATCAATCACATATTTGAATCTCACACATGCTAGATGTATGCTATATATAGAGAGGGGGGGGGGGGTGGGACTTCCACACATTTCAATTTCATGTGATGCCTATCTAACTGGTGGTATGGGAGAACAAAACAAACATTTGAGTGGGAAGGAAAACAGAAGTCTGCCTTACTAGCAAGTCAGCTACAAGAATGTATAGTAAAATACAATAAAAAAACAGGGCTACTGTTTTAACAAATTATTTTGAGAGATGCATACACGTACTCTTGGACTAGTCTCTCCTTCGGAGAAAAGAGATTGCCTTCGGATAAGCATCAAGCCTCCTTGCACAGGTAAAATTACCTAAATGAATGAAAGCACAGTTCAGGAAATGCTTAGAACAACATAATTTAATTTCACTGATGCTGAAAGAAGTGTTAAAAATAAGGTTGACAATCACAGGTTACCTTATTGGGTATGTTAGTTAGTATCCCTCACAACTGAAAACATTTTCAGAATAAAGCAATAGTTTAATAACATAATTTTTGATGATTTTCAAAGTAAGCAAGAAGCAAACTGTAGGGGGGAAATCCATTAGACATTTTAGGAGTTCATGGATGATAGGCTAAGAAACACAAGCTGGAATCCAGTTCAATATTTATAATGTTATAAACTAAATTTGGAACCTCATGAAGGTAGCTCACATTTCCAACCATGGCACTACTGAAGCTATTGTAAATGCCCCTCAAACTCAACTTAAAAGCCAAGTAGCTGTACCAGCCACAGCTGAGTGAGATATTGAAGGATGACACATCCACCCAACCCATTGGTAAGCTACAGTGCAAAGAGCAGAAACAGCCCCTGCCCCCTGAGTTTGAAGGATCAGATAGGGAGATGAATCTAGCAACATCACTGTAGCTATGTCTCCCATGTAGGATTTCAACAACAGCTTTAAGTTAGTATGGTAATAATTTTGAGAGAACTTCGCCTAATATTTTAAATATCTTACAGTCAGCCCCTCATATCAACAGATATTGTATGAACAGATTCAATCATCAACTTGATTTTATATAAAGGCGACCATTTTACTACACCATTGTCTTTAGTGGGACTTCAGCATCTATGATTCTGGTATCCATGGGAGATCCTGGAACCAAAATCGAGCTAATACCAGGAGCCCACTGCATAAATCTCATGTATATTGAAGTCTTCGTATCTGGCACAGAGAAATCTTAAGCAATCTTCAAAATACTTAATATCCCTTTATATAAAAATCAAACAATATGCTTGTTTGTTGATTGGTTAGTGGATTTGATCAATAAAACTCCTATATGGCTTGAGGGATCTGGACCAAATTTGCTATGTGTCCTCTTCATGAACCAACAAAAATGCTGGCAGAGGTGGGTTTGGGGGGGGGGGCTGACAGAGGATGATGGGAGTTGTAGTCTAGTCACATCCAGAGAGCTGCATGAATCCCACTCACAAATGATCTGAACCAAACTTGGTAACATGCCATTCATGATCCAACTTAAAATACTGGTGGGGTTTGATAGAGGATGATGTGAGTTCCATCACATCCAGAGAGTCGTATCATTCCTACTCATGACAGCGGGCATTGTTCTCCTCCAAACTGGTCAGATGGAGCAACCTACTTGCAAGGCTTACCTCTTTACTAGGCATGTTGGAGATGATGGAAGTTGCAGCCCATTAAGAAGGTTGAACCATTTTAAAAGAAGAGCTACAAGTTGCAGTCCAGCCAGATCTCGGGCTGATGAGAGTAGCAGCCTGATCAACTCTTGGGCTGATGGGAGTTGATTGTTTTGTTTATGATATGAATTGTATCATTTATGTGATGGCAACTAAAAACTATAATATTTTCATCATACCATGTTCACAGATTCATGGAGTTGGAAGAAGTCCCATTGTCTATCAGGTCTAGCTCCCTGTTCAGTGCAGGATCTCCAGTTAAAGCATCCCAGCAGGCAGCTGTCAAGAATCCTTTTGAAGATGCCCACTCCACTAGCTCTCTTGGAAACCATTGTCCAACCTCTCTTATTGTCAAGAATCTCATTCTAATGTTCAATAAAAAATTTACCCTCTCATAACAGAAAACAATTAGACCTGTTCCTACCTTCTGGAGCAACGGAAAATACACATTCAACATCTTTTCTGTGGTAGGTTTTAGATGTTTCATTAGTGCAATCAAGTCTTGTCTTCAATATGCCCTTAACTGATCATTTGTTCTCCATATCACTTATAATTAATGTTGCCCTTCTCTAAACCTGTTGCAGTTTGTCCATACCCTTCCTAAAACAAGGTTCATGCAAAATGGGACAAAGTGAGCACTTTCCTAGGGAAAGGAGGTAAGATTTGCCCATTAGTGTGAAAAATTCACCAGAATATTTGGGAAATATTTTTATTGGTGGGTGGAGTATCATGATTTTGTTACATTTGTGATTTTAAGTCAACGGTGGTTTAATTGTATTAAATTTTTGTATGAAGAATTTTTAAAAAATGATTTGTGTTTTTGAAGGTGGTTTCCAAACTGGGTGAAAGGCAGGATATAAATTAAATAAATCATCCCAAGTCTAAATAGCAAGCAGTGGCCAAAGCTGATCTGTAGCAATGCAGTGTAGAGCAAACAAACCAAAGTAAAATCTGATTTGTTGTTGTTATCAATGGAACGATGAGAGTGGAAACTAATGTCACAATTCAGCTTAACAAGACTGTTAGGCTCTCTGCTAGTAAAGTAAAACCTTAATATAGATTACTGGTTGTGCATACATTGAGTGAAAGAAGCAGGTGTAAAGGCCTAAACAAACACATCACTTCTACCAAAAAATGTGGAAGAGCTATTATAGCATCAGCGTCAGCCTTAATTGCTTCACACTAACCTGCTCTGTGCGAGGATCGGAATTAATTACTTGATTCAGTGTTTTGACATCTAATACATTTTCATCTGCGGTATTCTCCAGGTAGCCACGTCCTTTCATGAGGGCGTTCCTCACGCAGAGCATCCCATCCATCCTCAGCAAATGGTTCTCCATGACAAAGCGATAGTGCTCAGCAGGGCTCCTTTGATCAGCATCAAGAAAGACCATATCAAAATCTTCCCCCATGGCTGCAAACTCCTGGAATCAAATAGAATAAAATCATGTCAAAGAAAACATCACAGCCACATGTTATTTGGCCCCCAGGCAAAAACAAGTCAGGTGCCCTTGCTCTAAAACAAACATCTTTCAATTGCTTGCTTTTAAAAAAAAGCTGCCACATAGTTTTATAACTTTTGCTTGGTGGATCCACGTGTCCCAAGTCAGAGCTTTTAATCTCTGCAACCATGATGTATTTGGACTTTGTCCCACAGTGGTGCCCATAAGCTGATCACAGTCAATGGCACATGGTAAAGAGCAAATGTCACTACAGCACACAAGTGGGTTTCCAAAGCTTGGATGCAATAATCTCCTGCATTTAGTTACATTTCTAAATAACATGGGGCATAACAAAGTTACATTTCAATTAATGTAACTAATTTTTCTATATTGGTGTTGTAACTTAATCTAGTTACTTTTAAAAAACAATGTGCAGGATTAATGCAGTTTGCCGCCACCTTAACTGCCATGGCTCAATGCAATGGAACCTTGGGAGTCATAGTTATATGGGTGTTTTAGCTTTTCTTTGCTAAAGTGGTGCCTCACCAATCTAGAACATCCATGTTTCCATAGTATTGAGCCATGGCATTCTTGATGGTGGCAAATTGCTTTAATTCTTCAGTGTAGATGCATTCTTGGGGCCCGTCCAGACAGGCCCTATATCCCAGGATCTGATCCCAGGTTTTCTGCTTTAAAGTGGATTTTATGAGTCTGCACTGCCAGATAATCTGGGATAAACATAAAATCTGGAATCAGATCCTGGGATATAGGGCCTGCTTGGAAGGACCCTTATACTCATTTTGATAGGAGTTTTTCAAATTTATGTCATTCTCTTTGCAATCCCAAAACGAACAGAACAGTAGTGGAAAATTAAAGCAACAAAACATACTATGTACCAAGTTACCATTTTGGGAAAGTGCAACAAGCTGCAACAATGGATATGTTTTCAGTTATTATACAAAACAACACAAACTAATTACTTCTTAAAGTAACTTTCTGAGCTCTGCCAGTTCCCTGTTTTGGCAATGGGAGCATTTGAGAAAAAGGATGCCCAGTCTACTCTAAGGCCCCCATCTACACTGCCATATAAGGCAGTTTGAAACTGTATTACATGATCAATAGACTCATATAATGCAGTTTAACTACATTGAAATGCGTTATATGAGTCTACCCAGAATATATAATGCAGTTTCAAACTGCATTATATGGTAGTGAAAATAGGACCTAAGAGTCCAAGTTGAGACCAGGAGGCTTTTGACATGGAATGTACACAGGATTAATTCTAATAACAAACAAATATCAAGAACATTACAATTTGTCACTCCTTGTTCTTGACATAATGGGGAAGCATTCATCTATAGGGAACTTGGGAAGATTTCAAGGCCCTTAAAAATAAAAACACCATTAGAATATTTTGCTGCATGTGGACATCCATTCTTGTTGCTTCTGGATGCTATTCTATTGCGTGCAGTTTATATTCACTGGCAAAGCTAAAATCTCAGGGGATGTGAGAGAGGGAATGCAATTTCTAGTAATAACAGCTCACAACAGTGAATACTATCCACTTATCCCCACAATTTCCAGCTATTTTGGACTCCTTTCTGAATTAACCTTTCATATCAAAAGGAGCAATTCTGCACACTAGAGACTCCGACACAATTTCATGCATAATTTATTCACTCAGTTCAACATTAAACGTGGAGTCCTTGACTTTGTCAAGGTGGATTCTGTTGGCAGACTTCACAAGCAGAAAAACAGGGGGAAATGAGATCTGCGCTTCAACCTCTTCACCTAGCCTGTCGAATAAACGCGAGGAGGGGATGAAAAAGGCAGCCAAAGTCCCTAACATGCTTCCACGGTGTGCTGCAATTACTGGAATCTTTTGCAAATATGGTGTTATTACTTCCCAGTATGATCTTGTTAAGTCTTTCAAATGGAGGGATCTGAAACTTCAGCACAATCTAAATAATAAACCTGAAAACTCCTAAGCTAAAAGAAATCAATACAGTGCAACGATGGTGTGTTATGCCATTCTAATATCATAGTATGCCCATACCATATTATTACCATGGGATGCATCAAGCATGAGAAAGGTACATTGGAAATGCTAAGTATTGTTATTACTGTTCTCATTTATTTCTTTATTTACTTCATTTCTACCCCACCTTTCTCAACCTGAGAGCGGACTCAAGGCGGCTTAAAAATTCAGCAAAAATTCAATGCCACACAGGAAAACACATCTCATAAAAATATAAACAATCTGAGAATATAAGCAATTAAAATTCATAACAATCTATCAAACAGATTAAAATGTCATAATCTCAGGCCTCTTCTATCCTGTCCTTATACTCTAAGATCTGATTCCAGGCTATCTGCTTTGAACTGGATTATATGAGTCTCCACTTCCATATAATGTGGGATAGGAAGGTAATCTGGGATTAGATGCTGGGATATACAAACAGTGCAGAAGATGTTTCCTTTAATATCCCTTCTAATATAAAGCACTTTTCTCTGTGTTTTGTTTAAAAACATAAAGTATATATTTAAGACACAGGCAAATAAAACTCAATAGACAACATATCATGATTTCAGCTATAACTGAAACTCAGATTACCTGAACAGCAGGTCTTAGAAAAGAGACACAATTAACTGAGGGCTTATGCATATGTTCTGTCCAGGCTCCAGCATATCAACAAGCAGACAAAGGCTATACAACAGAAGGCTACTGTGGGATAATTTAGTTTGGCAGCTGTTCAGAGCAGCATCTGTAGAGGGATGGGAGAACATGTGGGAGTAAGTCCAGCCTGTGGGTACAACCATCTGCTGTTTTTCTGTATTGTGTACCTGAATTCCCTCTTGTGGAGCCTGCTGTGACCTGTGGGGTTGCAGTATCCTTCACTCTGTAGTCTTTTGGCAAAGATCCTTCTTCCTTCCACCTCCTCCAAAGCATCTTAATAGGAAATCTGCGACTTTGACTAAAAGGTGCTTCCAAGTGAGTCCATGAAAACCTGCCTCTCCTAGAACTCTGTCCTTTTATTGCAAGGACAAAGACTTTTATAACCAAGGTCATTTCAAAATGTTAGAGGAAAGGTTCACCAAAAAGTATATCTAATTAACATTGTTGTTGTTGTCCAAATCAAATTTGCTTGACCAAACGTGCTTTTGATTTTCTTTTGTTTTGTTGTTTTTTTCAGATTTTGTAATAATTATATTTGCATTTTTGTATACATAACAAGTTGTTTTGAAGATGGAATCCAAGTCTAAACATGAAATTCATTTATGTTTCATATGCACTGTATACACATAGCCTGAAGGTAATTTTATACAAATTATTGCTAATAATTTTGTACATGAAACAAAGCTTGTGTATATTGAACCATCAAATTGTAAAGCCATCCCTATCTCAACCACCTATCGACAATTTCAGATTTGGGGCTGTTTTGGCTTTTGCAATTCTAGATGAGAGAGGTTTATCTTGTAATATACAGTTGGACCTCCACATTTGCAGATGATAGGGTTGCATGACCCCCACAAAAGTGGAAAAAACATGAATACAGTAGAGGCAGGGGCAAGACTCCTAAGTGCTTCTCAGGCTTGCCAATTGGGCAGCTCGGGGATTCTCTGAATGACAACGAGCAGAAAGAATGTATGCCTAGTTGCCAGTCCCTTGTGCTACTGCTGATCTCCTTCCTCCTTTTCTCTGTCTTACATGTTGCTGTATCACTTCAACCAGGCCCGTAGCCAGGATTTCGTTTCGGGGGGGGGGGGCTGAATTTTTTTTCAGGGGGGGTTTCGGGGGGGCTGAGTCTGAGTGAAAGAGGGTCTAGCCTAGCAAACCTTTTGTATCATTACCCCAATACCCTCATGCATATGGGATATATTGAGTATGGTGATCAGACCATGATCTGAATAAACATAACAGTTTAAATAATGCACCAATAAGGTCTTTTCGCGAACTACCATGAAAATTTGGGGGGGGGGGGCTGAAGCCCCCCGAGCGCCCCCCCCCCCCCCCCCCCCCCGGCTACATGCCTGACTTCAACAAAGTAAGGGGGATATCAGAGGAAAAGAAACATGCAGCACGCAAGAAGAGGAGGAGGAGCAGGCACCATGTACCACCAACACAACACAGAGGGCCCGTCCACACTGCCATATAACCCAGAATGCTTTGAACTGGGTTATCTGAGTCCACACTGCCATGTTATCCAATTCAGTGTGTATCTTATACAGTTGTGTGAAAGGGCCTCAATTGTACTCCAAATGGTGCAAATGTTATCAGTTAAGTTCACTGCCGTACGCTTTCTAAACACACACCGAGGCCCCTTCTACACTGTCCTTATATCCCAGGATCTGATCCCAGATTATTTGCTTATTCCAGAACACATGGCAGTGTACACCCATATAATCCAGTTCAAAGCAGATAACGTGGGCTCAGATCCTGAGATATAGGGCAGTGTAGATCCAGCTTGAGAGAAATTGAGTTCAAATACAATCTAGAGCCACAGTGGAACAGATCAATACCCAAAGAATCAATATGGGCAATGAGTTAGGGTTTTAGTCTTGCAGGATTTTAGTCTTGACTTTAAAGGACCTATTTTGGATTGTCAGGGGTTCATACATTGCTTTTTAAAAGATGGTTGTTTATTTTCAGGAACATATTAAAACTAGCTATTTGTTTTTCATTACTTTTTTAAAATTTTGTCAGAGTGATAATAATGATATACGACTTTTTAAGAAGCCACTACCTAACAATCTACCTAAAAACTACCTAACAATCTTATTGGACAGGCACCACAGATAAAAAGCAAGGATAAGAAAGGGATTGGCAGAATTTCCCAATATTTTCAAGGAATGTAATAGAAAAGCATTGATGCCTGCCCATGTAATGAAGTCTCATCTACACTCTAAAATTACTGCAGTTTGACGCCATTTTAAAGTGCTCTAAAATTTTCCTTTAAAAACTACCTAACAATAAATTAAAACAATCTTTCGATGTCCATTTAAAAAGAGGATGGTGCTGTTTTCACTTGTATTATTTTTGAGAGGCAGCATAGTATAATGGTTTGAGATTTAGACTAACCCAGAAGTAACCAAGTTAAAAAGGGAGGGGGGATGACTAAACAAAGTTTAGCCAAACTGTGGGTGTAATCAGGTTAACATCTGAAAAGTACATGCTAAAAAGATGTACAGTATATTCTGGCGTATAAGACTACTTTTTAACCCAAGAAAATCTTCTCAAAAGTCAGGGGCCGTCTTATACGCGGATGTAGTCTTATGCATGGGAGTCGTCTTAACTCTATATTTTAACTGGAAAAGTTGGGGGTCGTCTTATACACCCAGTCGTCTTATATGCCGGAATATACGGTATTTAAAACCTGATTCAGCCTGAAAAATGCACACCATTGCATGAGTGTATATCCCTGCTGTCATGCAAAACACTTGCTTTCCCTTCCTTTCTCCCTGTGTTGACTGCTCCAGCACAAATGCGCTTTTTAAAAGCCCAAAACAGCTGATCAGGCTGTTAAACAGGAAGCCACAGACACAGGTGGCTCAAGGTAAGCACATGTGGAAAGCAATTAGAACTCTCTGGAACTATTTCTTTTCAATTTTGCAATATTAAAGAGAGCTTGAATTAACCATTGGGTGAAGAGAGAGGTCCAATAGAAGAGGGTTTTTTTTAAAAAAAAAAAGAATTCACTCCATTATGCGCAGGACCTCATATGCACACATGCAAATCTGCTTGTGTTTACATTAAGATATTCAAGTTTGTACATATGAGGTCCAGTCATAACCTAGTGAATTTTTTTTTTAAAAAAACCTTTCTGCAAGATGTCCCCCATCCCCCTCCCCCATTTTGATCTGTTTCAAAGAAAGATGTGAGGATGGCAGGGGATCGTTTCCCTGGACTGCCAGATCCGAGTGTGAGCCTGCTGTCAGGTCCTGGGATTTTTTGCCTCAGTTATAAAACTAGTATTTTGGTGCTGTCTGGAAGTGTCCTATAACTCTGGAGACCAGAATTTGACTCCCTTTTCAGCATGGAAAGCCAATGAGTGATCTTGGACAGGTCACACTCCATCGGTTCAGAGGAAAGCAAAGGCAAACCACTTTTAAACAAATCCTGCTAAATAAACTCTATGATAGGTTTGGATTAGGGTCACCAAAAGTCAAAAATTAGTTGAGAACATGCAACAACAATCTTTAAAAGATTACTTTCTATCCTCTTATTAAACTACACTCTCTATAAGAAGAGGGTAAGTTACAGAAGGAACTTACTTTAGAATGGGACACATTTTCCTGTGTGCACTATCTTATTGGACAGGCACCACAGATAAAAAGCAAGGATAAGAAAGGGATTGGCAGAATTTCCCAATATTTTCAAGGAATGTAATAGAAAAGCATTGATGCCTGCCCATGTAATGAAGTCTCATCTACACTCTAAAATTACTGCAGTTTGACGCCATTTTAAAGTGCTTGGTTCGTTACTATGAAATCATGGGGAGTTGTACTTTTCAAGGAGTTTAGTCTTCTCTGTCAAAGACTGCTGGTGCATTCCCAAACTACAAATCTCAGGGCCCATACAGACAGGCCTTAAAAGTGAGAACTCTCTCAGTATTATCGGAGATGTCCAAATGAGGGGTTTCTGAATTAATTAAATAACTGGTAAGATCTGGATCTTTGGTCTTACCAGGTGTGGGTCCAGTGTGGATTGGGCCCGGGGACTATATCACATGATCCCCAGGCCCAATGCACACAGCAATCTTGGTTTCCAGGAGCAAAAAAAAAAAAAAAAAAAACCTGAAAGGGCACCCACCCTCCCCCCCCCCCAAACCCCCAAAGAAACTCTAAAAGGTTTTTAAAATTTTACTTGCCACTATTATGGTCATCCTCGCACCTGCCTGGCACAAGCAAATGACACACCACAAGATGGGGGGGGGATCCCCCTGACTCCTGGCTCATCATTTCCTTGCATCAGGAGGATGGAGGACAACCATAATGGTGGCCGGGTAAGTTTTTAAAACTTTTGAGGAATTCTTTTTGGGGATTAGAGGTGGCTGCATCCCGATAGTAATCAGGATAGCATGTAGCCACCCAGGTTTTGGATGGCTTGTGGTGCTTTAAACCAATGCAGAAGTGGGATTTTAAACCCACTTCAATAGAGCCCCTAGTGGTGCAGTAGGTTAAAGCACTGAGCTACTGAACTTGCTGATCGAAAGGTCACAGGTTCGAATCCGGGGAGCAGCATGAGCTCCTGATGTTAGCCCCAGCTTCTGCCAACCTAGCAGTTTGAAAACATGAAAATGTGAGTAGATCAATAGGTACCACTCCAGTGGGAAGGTAATGATGCTCCATGCAGTCATGCTGGCCACATGACCATGGAGGTGTCTACGGACAATGCCGGCTCTTTGGCTTAGATACGTGGACAGACAAATATGACTTGAATCCTATTGCTGGTTGCAAATAGAGTAGACTCATTGAACTTTTACTGACTAATTAACAGTGGACTCAATGAATCTACTTTGACTAGTACTAGCACCAAGATTTAGGACTGTATTTATTTGTTTCTTGCTATTCCAGAGTCGCCTTATGTCTCTTATTTGCCATGCATTTTAGAAGTCTCTTCACATTTGGATTTGTGGGGTTGAGACAGAAAAAGCAATACACTTCCTACAATGCCCAGGCTGCAGACCATATCAGGTATTTCCTGGTTGAGTCCATTTTGAAATACTGAGCATAACTGCAGAAGTTCTTTTTTCAGATTCCTTTTGTCTTTCTGGATCACTTAACTTTTTGCCATAGTTGGGCAGAACATGATGATAATGATGGTGGAGGTGGTGGTGATGCATTCTCCTTTAAAGGTTCCATTTACATGCTTTGCTGTCTTCCTGTTTCCTTCCTTATTCTTCACACCATATGTACTTTGCTTGCCTCTAGCAATTTTTATTCAGTTACACAAAATGAGCACTAGAGAGCAACAGCAGTTCAATTAATTTCACACTCTCTGTGGGGAACCAAAGGATTTCAATCCTTACACATTGCGGGTGATCTGTAATATGTCCGCCCGCCCCCCCCTTGTCAAAGTTGCCAACATTATTCTCTGATATGGATACTTTTATTCCCTGACAACCTCATCATGACAGAAAGGGGGTTAAACAGCTGGTTATCATTTCACTGAAAACCAAACTTAAAACTCTAGCATGAATAGAAATTAAGCTACATTGAGCCTCTAACATATTAGCAACCACAGATCTTGGGCAAGATATTTACTTTAGACAATGCCCAGAATGCCCCAGCTGTTGTTTGTTCGCTGAGGACTTTGGGAAGTTGGAGTCCAAAACTGAACTTAATATAACACTCTTCTACAATTAGAATGACAAAAAGCAAGAGCTTAGTCTAACCCAGGAGAACTCCATCTAGTCTTTCTGCTATGGTGCCACTTCTGACTTTTTTTAATGGCGGGACAAAAAAAATAGTGATGTGACCAGGGGCTTCTGGCCCCCAGAGGTGATGCTGACACTTTCCGCTCTCTACAGAATGACCCTCAATTTATAAATGGATCATATCAAATTCCATAAGTTTGGCCCCCAAAACCTGCCTTGAGTTATACAAGAGATCAACTTATGCATGAGTATGTATGGTATCTACAACTCGGTCAATACAAACCAAAGTTATGTTAGTGAACCAATTATTCATCCACCTTCAAACCGACCTTGTGCAGGGCTGATCCAATTCATTCTACATACAGAAGATGACTGGATCTTTCTTTGAGTGACACTTACCCCAACATGGAAAACACCGTGCATTGCACTCAAGAGCATCAGTATACCCTCCGACGTGCTGGTTAGTCGGTGTGGCACACAGAACTTTGCCTAACAACACCCTACTTTGCCTCCACCCATCTACCATACCTTCCCACCTAATAACAAAAGCCAGCTCTGTATACATAACATGAACTGTTGCATCAGCAATTGATGTTTTGTCCTGATTTTAGATAATGCACGACCAGAAATCAACATTGCTATTTGGGAGTAATAGTAATGTTGTCACTGTAGTCTAGTTTCATAAACACTGGAATCCTAGTGTTTGTAGTTCTCTGACTGATAATTCTAAATGCCTCTCCTGTAACTGCAACTTCCAGGATTTCATAGGTGTTGCTATGGCAATTAAAGTGGAATCTTAGTGCTATACTTGTATAGTGTGAAAGGGCTTCAAATAAGATACATGTGAAATTACAATGTAATTAAACTGACTTGCAATTGTTGTTCTCCCCAGTTATAGAAAACCTTCCCCTCAAAGGCCTTCAAATCAACACTGGTGTCCTTTAAATCAAAATTTTTGTAACCAGTTTTGAATTGTGGTAAGTGCTAAACATATTTCATATATGTTTAGTCCTAAAATTATTGTCATTCTTTTAAATAGTTCTAAACAGATGTTATTATACAACTGACCTAATTTCCTTGGATATAAGATGTGATCTATAATTTAATTAATTAATTAATTAATTATGCTACAGATGTCAGATATCAGCATCAAAATGATACCTTCAGAGAGTCTGTTATAGGTCCATTTTTTTCTCTTATTTTCTTCAGGTGAGATGAGAAATCAGGTGCTTTCTGGGTGGCTTCTCCCCAGTATGACTGTGGGGCACACAGAGTTATCCTCCCATCATCTGGAACGACATCAACCATAGCCAGAAGGGATGGAAAATTGAACATGCCTATTACTAAAATTCTTCTTGCTCCCTTCATCTGCACCAGCATTCTATACAGTTGCCCTAGACACAAAAGGAAACAAAAAAATCCAAATCCTTTAGTTCTTTGCAACAAGGTTAGATAATTTCACATATGCTGCTGGACTGTGTCCTCATTCAAGCAAAGACAGCAAGTCAATAGTGGAGGAGGATGGGAACTGAAGTACAACATTAGCCATAATGTGGTTGATAGCTTACAATAAAATATAGCCCTACACTGCCAAAGCTGTACAGTATTGAGCTGAATTTAGCTACCAGAAGAGATCTGACAGGTAAATGAGCTGTTGGAATTTTAAAAACATGTGAAGACCTATCTCTTCCTGCAGGCCTACCCATCTAGTTGTAATCATTAATTTAAACTTATGTCTTATGTTTAATCTTCATTCTGTGTATTATAATATTGAAAATCTTTCTCCTTTTTTGTATTGCAAATTGTGTTTTAATATGCTTTTTGCAGAAATGTTTTAATATGTGTATTTTATGGAATGTTTTAGATGATTACGAGTTTTTAGCACTGTTGTAATGTGCCTTGAGCCATGAGGAGAGGCAAGTAAGAAATAAGATGATGATGATGAATATACAGGATGGGGAGATGAGGGTTGCTGCCAGGTCCTACATAACTCCCCAGGTTATGGACACTTAGGCAAATAGTTTTCTGTGACCTCCTTACACATAGAACCATGGATACCACTAAAAATCCAACATGTTATTCAAGTAAGAGTCACCAAAGGATTCTACTAGTTATCTGGAATGCAGATAGCATTCATAAAAGGGTTTCAACTCTGTCTCAATTTCATTGCTTTTCATAAAATCTAATCTGCCGCTTTGTACCCATTCTTTGGTTTCTGTCCTGCATGGCAATCCAAGCACATTTGCCATAATCAACTTTCCTAATGTAAGAATTTTTGTACCTTGTATGAGAAAATAGAAAGTTCTTTGCTTGCTTTTTTCCTGTGGAAAATCAGTTGTGGGAAGGACAGTCTTCTTCCTTCATGAGAATTGTCCATGCGATGCTGGAAAGCTTTGTGATGGATCAACTGTAGAATTTCACAAAAAGAATAAGTGCTCCTCACCACAAAGGGACCATCTACACTGTAGAATTAATGTAGTTTGACACCACTTTAAGTGCCATAGCTCAATTCTAGGAGATCATGGGAGCTGTAGATCTTTAGCCTTCTCTTTAAAAAAGTGAACTGGTGAACTGGTGCCTCACCAGACTAAGAGTCTATAACATTGAGCCATTGCAGTTAAAGTGGCGACAAATTACATTAATTCTACAGCATAGAAGGTCTCAAAGTCATTCTGAGGAAAGTGCTGTGGAAGGGGACAAGGCCCAAACTGAAAGAGGAGCTGCTTTTACAAGCCAGACATACCACTTCGTCACACTGAAGCAGGAAAGTGTACAGCTCAATCTTACTCCATTTTTACATGAAATGGATTATTTCCCTACCTTTATCACACTGTTAAATGGATCTGTGGTACTCCATGGTACTCAGTATTCTTTCAGTAGATTTGCCATCACACTTTAATCACTAGGCACCACCCACCATCCCCCTTCTTTGGGGGGAAAAAAATAAATTGTTGGCCCAGTTCCTTCTCTTCAACAGCTCATGCACTTTTAGAATTATGACTTGAAAAACAAAGAGATTTGTTATTCTCTGGAAGGCACCTTCTCTCAAATACCAAGCCAAACAGAAGAATATCAAAATGCCTACTTATGTGTCTCAGTAGGTAGGAGTCCAGTTCTGTAGACAAAAGGGAAAACTCATTTCCTACCATTGTGCACTCCCTACCATCTATCATTAAGAGAAAACCTGATATACAGCCTCAAGATATATATTAAAGAAACATTTACTGTGTTGCACAGGTCTTTGTGTATAGCCAAGAGAAAATAGGTAGAAGGAGGGGCTTGAACACACTAATAACACTGGCCAACCCACATTTTGGTGGCACAAATGTTAGACCTGTTTCTGTATATTTGACTTGCTGATTCCAAAACTGATACCTATCAGATGTAGCTTTTGAGATACAGAACATATGCAATATACCACTCTGCTCACCTATAAAAAATCAGGCTATTTTAATGTAGTGTTTAAATTATTATATTTTAAGCATGAAGGAACCATTTTACAAATTTAAAGATAAGTGTACTATATGGAATTCTATTTATTTCATACCCAAAACACTGATTTATGATACAAACTTTATGATACAAATCTAAGAAATTAGAGATGATGTGGTCAATCCAATGCAATTTTCTGAATCACCACACCAAATAACCCCAGGAACAGAACTAAAAACCAAGACAACATATCTTTTGTGTTGTGCTATATCAGGAATAATGATCCCAGTAACAGAGATAATACTGTTGATAAATCTTAGGGCATGTCCATAAGGGCAAAAATCCCATACTCACCAGGATGTCCCCACAACACACAGTAGACTGTCCCCACAACACACAGTAGACTGTCCCCACAACACATAGTGGTTTCAAATATTTCAGGATACTCTGGAGTTTACTGGAAATTCCAGTGTATCTCATAACTTCAGGGCAGTCTGGACAGTGCGACTGGGTCTGATTTAGCCCCATGATCAGTGCAGGGAAAGGGGGTAGTCTGATTCAGTATCACCATGGCTCCTAGCTGGCAATGGAGCTCTGTCTGAGCTCCTGGCCATAGTGAAATTGGCTGGTGTGAATGAGCCCTTCAAGCAATGGTTTTCAACCTGTGGATCCCCAGGTGTTTTGGCCTACAACTCCAAAAAAACCGCAGCCAGTTTACCAGCTGTTAGGATTTCTGGGAGTTGAAGACCAAAATATCTGGGGACCCACAGGTTGAGAACCACTGCCTTAACGGCACAAAATATGTGACAATATGCCTCTTTTATACACTACACACTATTTATCTATTTATTTAGTATATTTATTTATATCCAGCTTTATCTCTCCATATGGAGACTCAAAGCAGCTCACAACTAAAGACATTTCAATACAACTTAAAATATACAAATATACAAATATTAAAACAGTATTAAACGACATTAGTATTAAAGCAATCCTGGTTACATTTCCTATTTACATTTCCTGTCTAAAATTATACTCTCTAAGACTAAAAGTTTCTAAATGTCTACAGATTTTTGTCATACTTTTTTGGTGTTAAACATAGCCTTTGAGAAAAGTGTCAAGCCCTTTCAGGGCACAAAGTAAGAATGAAGTTTCTTTTCTTAGACTTGTCATGCAATTTGGGACTCCAACAACAATCAGCTCTGCAGACTGAAATTAGAAAGCGTGTTGGCAATTTACGAAAGTTCAGTTTAAATAGAACTTGTTTTTCACTGCAGGAATATTAATATTATAAAATTATAAGCATACAAATGATGTAAAGACATTTTCGTATTGGGACTATAAACCAGGACTATATATAAACTTATCTGGTGGATGTCATTTTTAATGTAATGCCTTTGTCTTATAAAATCCTGTGAGTTTTAGTTAAGTGAGGTACTTCAAATATTCTTCTTGCCAGATTTTGGTCATTCCCGAATCCATAGCACTAGAGTGCTCTACTAGAGAATTCTAAACACATCAACAAACTACAAATCCAGGACGTGCAGGATGGAACAGTGGTAGTTAAAGTGCTATTGAGCTGTAAATGCAATTCAGCTGTAAATGCAATGCAACAGTACTACATTTGCAAGGGACATAAAGAAGTAAAAAGACTTTCTGATAAATGTCAGTTATAATATTTTTAAACGAGTGTCTGAGCTGGTGAGTATTTTAATATTAATCTGTTGGGGAAGGGTTACATGGTGTTTAGTAGGGGGTTTTCTTGAACAGGTTTCAAGAGGAAAGTGCAATTACCTTGCAAGTGGTCGTAAACGAATTGTTCCTCAAAAACAACCCAATTTAAGACATTTATCATTGCTGGTGTTCTTTAAAAAATGAATGCTTGCAAATACACTCTCAACATAATTTGTTTTGATGATATATTGCTCAAAAGATATCTGGGAGATACAACTCTGGTTATTTGCTGTAGTATCTTTATAGAGGAGAGCAATGGAAAACAGGGTAAACCAAAAGTCTTTCAATCACTGGATCATCATAAGTTGAAGTAGACTTAATAGCAGTCAACAACAACAAACATTGTATGTATGTTTGCACATCTCATCTGCCAGAGCATACCTCTCTCTTTCATGGATCTCCCCAGAAAGTGGAATTCCAAACATGCTTTGTAGATGGGATCTGCCAACATTGCTGGTTTAAGAGACCTGGGTTTTATATGGATGCAAAGTCCAAAGTTAGGGATGTCAGAAGCGGTCTACTCCATCTTATACTCCTCCAGGAGTTCTTTCAATCCCTGAATATATCTCATTAAGGACTGGAGCCCCCTGCTGAATGGGATGACATGTAGTGAGAGTGAGAGAAAAGTTGATTACCCTCCAAAATGAAGTAAAGGCATCGTCTGTAAGTGGAGCTCTTTGGTCCAGAACTCATAGCTACCGGATCATTCAAATCTATGTTAACTATTAGTAGCATTCTATTGTTTTATAAACCAAAGGGTTCACCTTCTGCATCACATGAGAGTTGTTCTTCCTTAATCTTGATTTTAGTTTCATGAGATAGGTCATTTTGATGACAATCCACAGAGGACATTGTCCTAAAAAAAAAAAAAAGGAAAAGTGATGAAAACCAATTGTAAACATCCCTCTTGCTCTGGTACTCACTTGTAAGCAAAATGTGTAGTGTGCCGTTACGCCCAGACGCTTTAAAATAAAACTTTGACGTGCTGGCTATCTATGTCTAGGCGAAACTGCTGGGGTCTTTCTTTAGACAATTGAGCTTTCTTGAAAAACTGAGTCCACTTCAAGATTGAAACATTGAACAGGGTATTTTTTCACAAAGTCCTGGTAGACTTGGCTCAGCTTATCAATATTACAAAACAATCAATAAATAATAAACTCCATCTATATTAATAAACTCTATCTATATTCAATTGTTCCCTATCTATGACTCAATTAAACTCAATTAAACTCAATTACTC
Source organism: Anolis sagrei (assembly GCF_037176765.1). Classification (NCBI taxonomy): domain Eukaryota; kingdom Metazoa; phylum Chordata; class Lepidosauria; order Squamata; family Anolidae; genus Anolis; species Anolis sagrei. The sequence goes on along the minus strand of NC_090022.1, from coordinate 38,514,716 downwards.
AATAAATCTATCTATCTATCTATCTATCTATCTATCTATCTATCTATCTATCGGTCTCAATTAAACTAAATTACTCAATTAAACTGAATTAAACTAAATTACTCAATTAAACTCAATTAAACTAAATTACTCAATTAAATCTATCTATCTATCTATTACCTATAGGTCTCAATTAAACTAAATTAAACTCAATTAAACTCAATTGTTTTTACAATGGTATCTTCTGAGGTACCTGTCTGCCAACAGCACATCATGGATTCTTCCTTAAGGCTGAAGGGGCAGGGAGACCTCCAAAATAGCTGCTTCTACCCTGGAAACAGGGGCGGGCCCAAAGAGCTACTCTTTGGCCAATTATTGCAGAGGGCCTGAAAACTGCCTTTCCTGCCTCTGGCTGCTAACTTTTTAGGCCTTTGCAGAGGCTGCAGCAGCCTAGGAGAAACTCAAGGAGAGGCTGTTTCCAGCAACTTAAAGGTAATGCAAAACCCATGCTCCTAGGAGACGGAAATGTAGTCATGAAAAATTTATACATAAAAACACAGTACACAATAAGCATATATAATTCATCACCTGAAGATTTGTTTGTGAGTTATGAACCCCAATAGCTTGGTTGGGTTCTATGTAGAGCAGAGCTTGAAAAGTTTACTTTGTGGGACCATAGTTCTCAGACTCCTCCATCCAGCATGGAAATGAGTGCTTTGATTTGCCATGAGAGCCAAATGGAACACCAATACTCAGAAGTCTTGTAGCTCTGATTTCCAGATATCAGGAGTAATAATCAAAGATGAATATTGCCTTAAAGCAAAACTTAGCAGTATGGAGTTAGTTACAAATTTAGTAAGAATGAAGTTCTTTATCAATGTTATGAATCGCACTGAATCTTGTTACTTTCAAAAACTACTGGGGCTAGTAAGGAGAACAACTTGTTTTCTTGATCCCTGCCCTCTTGGCTGATTGTCCAAGGATGAAAAGCAATTTGATCTCAAATACAACAAAATGCATCTCTCAGGAAGGGGAATTTTCCATACTGTTTAAAACCAGCAGTAATCGTTAGACCGCTGCTGAAAAATCCCTCCCTGGATCCCCTGGACGTTAATAATTAAAGACCAGTGTCTAACCTTTTTTTGGGGCAAGATGATTGACAAGACATTTGATTTCCACTCCAGGCAGTCTTGGATGACACACAATACCTAAATCCATTTCAAACCGGCTTCAGAGCAGGATATGGAGTTGAGACTGCTATGGTCACCATAGTGGAAGGTCTCCGTTTTAACACTAACAAAGAGTGCACATCCCTATTTGTGCTTTTAGATCTCTCAGTGGCTTTTAATGCCATTGACCATGGTATTCTTATGGAATGCCTGGAATAGTTAAGGACCATGGGTATCCTTATGGAATCTGAGACACTGTACTGCAGTGGTTCCTGTTGTGCATCTCAGGCAGGTTAGCAATGGTAGTGCTTGGTGATAGCTACTCCTCAAAAAAGGAGCTGTTATGTAATATCCCACAGGACACCATTCTATCCCCAATGATTTTCAATATTTGCATGAAACCACTGGGAGAGATCATCTGGGGTGTTATCACTATGCCTTCCAAAACAGCTCTAGCTAAGGACAGTGTGTTTCCTCTAAATGAATGCCTGGAGGAGGTAATGGTCTGGATGAAGAAAAACAAATTGAAACTAAATCCAAACAAGACAAAAGTGCTTGCCATCAAGGGTCCTAATCTGGGGGTGTAGGTGTGTCAACCAGATCTGGATAGAATAGGAGTCTCAGTACTCTTTTATAAACCACAGATTTCAGGATTCCATAGGTTGTTGCCATGGCAATTAGTGGATTTATAACACTGTAATTGTGTAGTGTAAAAAAGACCATTGGTTTCCAAATCGAAACCTTGCAGCTCTCTGCTTGTTCTGCCAGACCTCTTTGTTTGAACTGGTGGAAATATCATGGAATGATGTTGTGAGAAGCTCATGGTCCATTGGGTGAGTGGATTGGTTTAGAGCTATCTGATAGGCAGCATGGATGTCACATCACACATATTTCTCGTCAGTTAAAGTGGTGAATATGCAATGTCACTTGGTGTAGCTGATTTTCAGGGTAACCTCACAATGTCAGTTGCAAGATTTTGAATAACCAAAATATTTCCTTCCCTCAACCTTCAAAAGAAGTGAGATTTTCCCTAACTGAACAAAATGAGTCCCAGAAGGTTTGGGCAAGCAGGCCTCCAGGCCAATATTTGAAATCCACATCGTCTGGTTCAGCTCTGTTCCCCACATCATCTTCCATGATATAAGAAAGAATTCATAACCCATAACAGATACACTCAGTAACTCCAAGACTGGGAAATTAGGACATTTAAGGTAACCTCTTTGGTACCCCTCACCCGTGCTTCAATAACTTTAATAAGATAATGTGTAGCGATTATCGCCCGACTAGTGCAAATCAAACAACTCTCAGCTATTATTTCAGCATCAAAACTAACACTTGATTTTCCCATCACACACAGACTGGAACAGTTTACACATTGTTAATTCCAAAGAAAAGAACCAACTTTCCTTCCCCATCACAGAACAGGTGCTGATAAATGGGAACTCTTTTGCAAGCTTAGGTGTTTGACTTGCTGTAGCTAAGAAAGGAATAATGAGAGTACCAGTAAGACAGCTGAATTAATGATACCTAAAATTAGCTTAATTAATTAGTTTAGTTACTGTAGCATAATTTAGTTAGCAGATTAATTAATGATCATAAAGTAAGTTATTTGGAGACAAAAGTTTTGGTCTGCTGTGCATAAAGGATTTGCTTTATTGGATCAAAACCATAGCTATGGCATATATGTTTTATGTACTATATATTATGTGTTTAATGATTAGTCATGCCTTTCTCATTAAAGTCAAGATCCTACATGGGATATCTAGCTATGATGACATAGCAGGGTCTGGGGTCTGGTAATAATAGCTTTTTATACCTCATCTTAGTGGAGGGAGGGGGCTGAATGCATTGTTCTTCAGTGCCCTGCTCACCAGGGGCACAGAAATAATTTGACCAGGGTAGAATTAAAAGTTGTAACCAGAATATCAATACACAAGGTGAACTTCTAGCTCCTTAGAGACTAACTGAAATAATGAAGTTAATAGCATAAGCTATAGACTAAGCCTACTTAGTCCCAGGAAGTAGACTTTGGTTGGATCTACACTGCCATATAATTAAGAGGCCCAGATAAATTTACAAGGCCACAAATTGGGTCATGACCCCAGGTTTAAGAAGCTATGGCCAAGACCAAACTCCCTCATCCTGATTTGCTAGTATGATATGAGTCTATTCCCCTGCCAATCAGAATGCAACAAACTGGTGTTTCAACTCCACCCTGACGAACAATATTTACTGTGAGAGTCAGAAGAATTCCTGTTGTAATGTCTTCTTGCACCAAATATTGTTTGTGGGAGTTAAGTGGAAACATTAGTCTGCTCTACCCCAATCAACAGGAGGACAGTCAAAGGAAAGGGGACCATGCTTGCTGTGGCTTCATTATTATTCATTATTTCACAAATAATGAATAATAATGAAGCATATTTATTGGAAATAATTCCCAATTAATTCAGTGACTCCAAACAACCCATTTTAGTGTGGATAAAAAAACTTAAAATTATTTAATCATTTTGAATTGACCCACAATTTGAATATTTTCCTGTCATACTTAGGTAAGAAATAATTGTGTTACCCGTTAGAACTGTCCAATGATGTTGAGGAAAGTTCCAGTTCGCTTGTTGCATCAAGAGCTTTCTGCAAGCAGGTTCGTAATTCTTCAGGAACATCCGGGTTGCGATATGCAATTTCTCTGGCTCTCTTAAGCATTTCAGCTATGGGCCTAATGGATATTTCTAAAACAACAAATCAAAATGTTTAAATGAAAATGTGTGGGACATTTCATACGATTTCTCAGCCAAGATGAAAGAGGAAGAAGAGGAGATGGGGAAGAAGATGGAATAACTAGTGGACCCAATGGAAAACTCATTTGTTGAAAAATAAAAACTGGTCAATAATAGAATAGACTACCTCAAAAGATGAGTGGACTCTCTTTGTTGGAGGTTTTTAAACATAGTTTTGGAAGCCACATTTGAGGAGTGCTTTAGACAACTACACTGTCAGTGGTTGGACTAGAAAATCATTGAGGATCCCTCCAGTTCTATGATCCCATGATTAAAGAATTCTAGAATTTTTTAATTTAACATTTGTACTTTTCTGCAAATCCATCACATAAAGAAAAAGAATACTCCTCCTCTGGACATCTCAAACATCCTTGGACATATTAGTTGTCAAAATGTTGTCAGGTATACATATTTTCTCTTAAAATTATTGCCCAAAGTAAATTTTATATCTTTTAAATTCAAAATTTTCCCCATGAATTCATTTGAATGTTGTGCCCAAAAGCTGGGGTCCATCTTGTATGTTACTGGTTCATCTTCCATCTCAAACGGTATTTATACACTTTTAAAATTACATGACACTCATTCTTGTACAATTCTTAGTAAAATTTTGTTTTCTCCTGCCTCTCTAGCTACTTGTCTCTTATTTTGGTCAAATCGCTATTTAAGTTACAAATAGGAGAACCTATTATCTTAAGTTTCCAGTTGTCTTATCCAGAGTACAAAAGCTCATGAGACAGCAGCTGTCTTCTATTTTAACTTTCCTAACAAAAGCTTCCAGCAGAAAGGAGACTAACATAATCTTGTGGGGAAGCTTCTGTTTGTATTTATGCCAGAATCCTTGAATCATAGAAGGGGAAGAGACCACAAGGGTGATCCAATCCATCCAGCCTCTGGTTAAAAATCTCCAGAGAAGGTAACTCCACCAAGACAGCATATTCCACTACTAAACAGCTCAGAAAATCAGGATATTTTTATTAATATTTAGGTGGGATTTCTTTCCCTGCAATTTAAATCCATTGCTGCAGGTCAAAGTCTTTAGAGCAGCAGAAAGCAAGCATGTTCCCTTCTTAATGTGACATCCTTTCAAATGTTTGAACATGGCTATCAGGACCCCTCTTAATCTTCTCTTCTCCAGGCTAATACCTAGCTCCCTAAGCCATTCATCATAGGACTTGGCTTCCAAACCTTTTACCATTTTTCTCATCCTTCTCTGGACACATTCCAGTTTGGCAACTTCCTTGAATTGTGATGTCCAGAATTGGACACAGTATTCCATGTCTGATCAAAACAGAATAGAGGGGTTCTATTGTTTCCCTTGATCTAAACACCATACTCTTGTTGATGCATTTTAGAAACTCATGTTCAGTTTTTCAGCTCAGATTCCTTTCAATGTACTGTATAAGAGCCTTTCTGATATAATGATTTTAAAAATACAACATGTGATCTTAATTGATCATCTTATTGCATTCTTATGTGGCATATTTCCTTTGCATTGTTTGTGTTTTCAGCTTTTATTTCAAATTAAACTGTCATGTAATGGGGGTGGGGGGGAGAGAAAAGCAATGAATAAAGAAGAGGAGAAGAACAAGAAAAAACATGTTTTCTTTAAACCTTTCTTTGAAGCCAATGAATTAACATATTGGAATGATTCCCTTACAAAGACACACCTAATTGGTTGAGTGCAGTGCCTTGTGCCAACAAACTAAAGCAGTGCCATCCAAAGTTTTATAACTCAGCCCTGCCCCTATAAATTAAAATACCTAGTTCAGCGTTCTGAAATTCCATAGAAATAAAAAAAGTAAATTGCACATGTGAAGCTTCCCTTCTGCAATTTATATTATATTTGTGCATAAGTAACTGATATTTTAAATTAAAATTGTGGGTATATTTCAACCTAATACTAAGAAATATACACAGATTACCTTTCAGAAAGTTCTTAAAATATAAATTCTTGGTGCATTCTGTAACAAACACCAGTTATTTTCATCTATAACCCTTGTGAAGATTTCTCTCTCTCTGGATGCATGTGCCCTGCAAAATTAATGAAGTTTGATGCCACTTTAACTGCTATGACTCAATGTTATAGAATTCTAGGATTTGAGTTTGGTGAGGCACCAGCACTCTGTGGTAAAGAAGGCTAAAGATTTTGTATAAGTACAGAACCTATGATTCAATAGCATTGAGCCATGATAGTTAAAATGATATTAAATTGCGGTAATTCTACAGTGTAGATGCTCACTCATAAACACACACACAATCAATCTTTCCTGAACGGAAGGTTTCCAATTACTCATTCATTCATCACCCAACCAGTAGTCATAAGTTGTCAGTAAAATAACCTTAGAACAATCTACACAATTCAACATGTTAAACATATTAAAACTCTTTAAACAATAATATGCTTTTCATGCGGGCCGGCTTATGGCAACTAACTGGCTAATGAAGAAAGGCAGAGATTTTGTTTTACTTTAATTTGGTAGGGTTTTTAAATATGCTGATCAACAATGGTTTTTAATGTTAGTGGCTGAAATTCACTATCACATTTAGAGATGTACAACCTAAAATTATACAAGAAATAATGTATGACAACATAGAATTACATAGAATCATGCATCTGTAATGGATTCATATTCATAATCCATATGTATTCACAAGAGGACAGTTGCTGCAATCACAAAAGTCTCCAAGTCCTCCATTATAGGGAAGTGTCTGCTGTGAGCAACAGAGTTTTGTTCTCCTATCAAATGGGGCATGACATACTGATGTTTCCAGCCCCCTGCCAACAATCTCTGGTGCGAGAAGAAATTGCAATCTGGATCTTACTTCTGATTGTTGCACGAGAAATCACTGGCAGGGGAAAAATGGAAATATCAATATGCGGTGCCCTGACCAACTGGAGAACAGATTATTGTTCTTGGCAGAGGCTGCTGCTCAGTAATGCAGGATGGGGAGGATAGAGGCCCAGGAGAACTAAAATCTCAGCAACTGTGATTTAAGTTCTATTCATGTTTAATTCCCCCATAACTCCCAGTGCTATGAGAAAACCAGGATGCAATGGCAGGACAGAAACCAATAATATTCCCCAAACATTTTTTCAATGCATAGCAGGGTTGTCAGAATGTCTTCATAGAATCATAGAGTTGGAAGAGACCACAAGGGCCATGCAGGAAAACACACTCAAAGCCCTCCTGACAAATGGTCATCAAGCCCTTTCTTAAAATTTTACAGGGAAGGAGACTCCACCACCCTCCAAGATTGCATATTCCACTGCCAAACAACTCTTACCATCAATTATTTTTTGTAATGTTTAGATAGAATCTCTTTTGAAATTTGAATCAATTGCTCCATGCCTAGTCTCCAGAGTAGCAGAAAATAAGTTTGCTCACTCCTTTATATGATATCCTTTCAAACATTTACACATGGCTATCATGCCCCCTCTCAGTCTTCTTTTCTCCAAGCTAAACATACCCAGTTCCCTCAATTGCCCCTCCCATCACTGAATGGCTACTAAAATAGTTTGTTGAATAATTTAAGATGATATTAGCAAAGCATATATATAGGAAGGGGTGAACCCATTCTCATTCCCACGTTCTCTCCAGTTTCCTTCTCACCCTTTCCTGCACTGCATATAGCATTATTTCTCACATGGCAGAGATTGCCCAAGCAGAAAGTTAGAGGTGGCATATTTACTGCTTGAAATAATGCCTGCCAGCTAAAAAGCTTTGACTTCTGCATGAGTTGTGACATGGCCAAAACCAGATCTCAAGCCATTTCATGCAGAATGCACCTCTAGCTAGAAAAAGATGTAACAGCAAGACACACCCTACCTTTGCTCTTTCTTATCAGATAGAAGTTTCTTCCCTTTGGGAAATGGGATTTTGCTCCAGAAACCACTATGGTAATCTGGGTATCTACAAAGAGCTGCAGTTTCTTTGATAGTAAGGATGGAAATATAAAGAAGGCTCACAAATGTTCTTCTGCTAAAAAAAAAAAAAAGGCCTCTCCTGACCCCCACAAAGATGCTGAGTTGAAGAAATGGCAAACTTGCATAGCATGAACTTAATTTTTAAACAGTTTTGTTTTAAAAATCACCAGATAATTTTTGGGGGGAGGACAGGAGGGGGATTAGACAAATCCTCAACATTTGATGCAAAATACTTCTTTTTGAAGAAAAAAATGTTTTGCGCAAAGAAACATTTTGGCCCCAAACAAGTTTATTGCTCAATTGTTTTTTGAAAGAAAAAAAACACAGAGAGTAACATAAAAATGCAGAAAAACTCAGATTGCTTCAATTTTTGAATAATTTGTGTTTACATGACAAAATAAAAAAAGCACCGAGCAACATCATATGGGATTCAACAGTATGGCTCTGTATGAAGCCACTTGGAAGAAGCATAAAGCGATAAGGGAATGTTCTAACATGTAAGCTGCTGTATCATTTCCAGATAAAAAGGAGCACTGTGTCTGTAAACATTTATTCACCTTTATGGTTAAGTGATAGTAATCTAGAACATGCTACTTTCATCTCTCCACATGAATAAACCACCTTGGTGTGTGCTAGCTTCTTTCAGCTTATTTTTTTATTATTTACCACATTTATACCCCACCCTTCTCACTCCTTAGGGGACTCAGAGTGGCTTTCATATTTAGGCAATGAGTCAATGCCCCATAAACATATATAAAGATAAATAAAAACATATAAATTAAAACAATCACAAAAAATATTAAACATTAAAACCATTTATTTAAAATCACACAGTCTGATGTCATAGTCTGAAGCCATTCCAATTGTCATTGTACCATTCTGTGTTCTCTTATTGCACTGTTACTGCCTGAAAACACTACATCCATGCTTTTAGCTTTTTCCTGAAGGTCTGGAAGGAGGGGACAGTATTTGATTTCACTCAAGAGGGAACTCCATAGCCAAGGGACCACCACTGAGAAGGCCTCTTTAAAGTGCTGTAATCTAAGAGTACAATTTTCAAGCATATATGTGTGTATATTAAATGCATGTACACACTGTGTGCGCATCTGTATGTGTGTGTGTGTGTGCATCCCCCCCCCCCCAATGAATGGGCATGGGTTCTAAGATCTGCTGGGGAGGCTCTCCTCTCAGTCCTGCTGCCATCACAAGCATGGTTGGTGGGAACGAGGGAGAGGGCCTTCTCCCCCCTAGCTTTGGAACACCCTCTCTGGGGAGATTAGGTAGGCCCCCACACTGTCCTCCTTTTAAAGGGATTTGAAGACATGGCTTTTCAAACAAGCTTTTGAGAATACTTAGTCCCTAGTTGTTCTGCGCAGTAGTCACACATCCTTGCACTTCTCCATCGTTACAGTTTGCACTTATTCCATTCCTATTGTTTACAGCTTGGCCATGTTTACAGCAGCTTACCACCACTGATTGATTACCAAAGTTTTATTGAGTTTGAGTTGGTGTTTTTATATGTGTATGTGTTTTATTTTATTGTATTTTATATTGTGCTTCATTTTTATGTTTGTTTTTAGGCACTTTGTGCCATCTGTAAGCTGCCCTGAGTCTCTTCGGGGAGATGGTGGTGAGATATAAGAATAAAGGTATCATTATTATTATCTATGTGTAAAGTGATCCCTTGGACTTCCCATGGAGACCAAAATCTGTGGATGCTCAAGTCTGATTACACATTGATGTTCCTGATATAAAATGGCGAAATCAAAATTTTGATAGCTGAATTTGTGCAACAGGATCTCTGACTACAGTGGACCAACTGTGTATACATCTGTAGCACATAATATACAGCTAAAACATTTCATTAATTTACTTAAATAGTTCTGTTCATTAATCAGTCTATTATATAATAATAATTATTATTATTATTATTATTATTATTATTTTAGTTCTTACTCGTCTCTCACCTGGGTCACAGCACAGTCAAAACACACAAAGATTGCAAAAAATTTATAAACACACATATTAAAATGTATTTTTATAATTTATAATATTACAACATATTTCTATAAAATACATATTAAAACAATAATGATGATTATTTTATTTCTTATCTGCCTCTCCTTGGGGCTTGAAGCGGGTTACAGAATTATTAAAACACAGAACAGAGATTAAAACACAGGACACGAGTTGAAAATTTAGTGATTAACTCCTCAAAAAGATTTTAAATGCATTAGCAAATTGTTTCAATTTTTTCTTTCTTCATTTACTTAAAATAAAATTGAGATGTATCCAGAATGTTGATGATGGGATGTTCTAACTACAGACAAAGAAGAGAGGTGGTGATATTCTAAATTAAAACACGGGGTGTCTCCTCAAAAATGTAAACATTCTTAACAGTTTATGATTCTTGAAAAAAAATGAATTTTTCAAAAATGTATATACCATTGACACAAATACAGTAGCTCATGATTCAAAATTACAAGAGAAACTTTAAGCAAAGTTTGAAACTCTATACTTCCACAAAGCAGGCAGTGATGCACAGGGACAACAATTTGAGCTCCTTATATAAAATTGTAACTTCAGATCAATTTTTTAACATTAATTCTTTAATATAAATGTATTTACTAAGACTTCAAATCACCACAATAACTATTAGTAGCTGTTAAAGGATGTTTACATTTGGCGTTTGGGGCGGGGGGGGGGGGAGCTTCCTATTCAGGATACCAGAATTCATATTCCTTAAATGTGTCAGAAGGTTGTCCATTATGTTCTCACATACTGTAGATGGCATTCTGTATACTTGGCAAATAATTTTTTCTTTACATATAGTAGAAGTTCAGCTGTTTACTGTATCCTAAAAGTGACTGATTATAATAATGGATTCATTATTATCAAGGTAACACTTAGCATTTATCATCCACTTTAAAACAATCCATCCTCAACTGATCACTTTTCCATTGAGCAACAGAAACAGTTTGCTGAGATATTTAAATGTTTTGTTTGCTAACACACATATATTTTAAGTGATAAGGTGATCCTTTTACGATCCAGAACAAACTTGTGCAAAGTACTATTGGTTTACTTTCAAACTAAATTTTAAAAATACATCTAAATAAATAGAATTATAAAGAAGGAAGGAACAGTTAAAGAGGACCATTCTTAATCTTTCTCTTTAAAAACAATGGAAGGGTCGGGGAGAGGGGATGTTTACCTGTAAAGTGCGGCATTCCCCCAGGCTTCAAAGTGAAGCTGTTCTTGCTGCTTGTTATCTGCATGAGACCAGCATGAGACAACTAGGGAATGTGCTTCATTCTCCATGTGTGGGGCAGGGCCACTCCTGTCAGCACATGAAGCGTATCAATTGGAGCCCAAGGGCCCTCTTATAGAATAACTTGGCTGGCTTTCAACACCAGCTGCATGATGCCTGCAGGACTTTCTTTTGTGCTACGGGTAAGGAGTATAAGGACTTCTGACAGCAGTGCCTGGTGGCAGCACTCATGTGTGTGTGTTTATTTTATGAAAGCTAGTTGTTGTGCCTCTTTGTATGCGAGATGGGGGCCCATGCAACAAGGAATGTGTTTCATTCTCCACATGTGATTGTGCACTGTCACCCGGTGGATGTTCATGGCTGAACAGGGATTTGAATCCTGGTCTCCAAGGTGGCAGTCCAGCATTCAAACCACTAGGGCTGTGTGATCGATGGAAAAATGTTACATAACAGAACTAGGGGGTGCTGGCATTTTATTTCTAAAGTGTTTCTAAAATGTTGTTAGTAAAACTTCTGTTACTATAATGAGTGTAATGGAATTTTGTTACTTTTTCATTATAGTAATTGTGCAAGTGGGGAAATTTCAGACCCTCGTTTCTCCCTCATTTCTACAGCTATTAGGGTGAAACTTGCCACATGTGATCTTCTCTGTGGGACTCCATTTCGGTAGTGCAGAAAAATGGAAAGAAGGCTGCATGGGATGAGATATTTAGTGGTGAAGATCTTTGAATGAGCATGGGCCAGTTGCTTTCTCCCAGCCTAACCTGCTTCACAATTTTGTTGTGAGCTTTTCTTCAAGGAAAAGTGGAATTAAAATGTAGCCAATAAAATGATAAATCTATAAAGGATTTGGAGATCATTTGGAAGGAATAAGCAATCATACCATTATATTAAATTTCTAACAGAACAAAACAAACAGATTAAAAAAACACAGATTTTGCAAACTTGGTATATGTGATGGAGTGATTAACTGTGAGAAATTGGTTAGATTTTGAATAGGAAGAGCTGGCTCCAAATTTCTATTCACAAAGCTTTATATGTGACTTTGAGACTGTCATCAATCTTTTAGCTTCATCTACCTTATAAGAATCTACCGTAGACAAGTTGGGGATTTATCTAAGCTTCTCAACAGACAAATGGAATGCAAACATGTCTACTATTTCACAAACATCATTTGATGTTTAGTAGGACTCCCATTCCAGGAATATTCTTGAATATTTCCAGGAGTTATATAAATATTCAATATTCATTAACCCGAATAACTCTGAGGGTTGCATAAAGGTATGTTGTAACCTAAGGGTTCAGGGAGTTGAGTCAAATAAATTATGATATTCTCCTTTTATGTGACAGAGAAAATATCCAGTTTCATGATAGCTCTTTTATTTCAGGGCATCTCAGGTAATTTATGCATTCTAATTGTATTTTGTTCATTACAAAACTATAGGGTTATACAACTAGGAGATGCTTTATTCACTGCCTCTGTACACGTGATCTTACATTTTTGTGTAATGTGACCATTTCTCTTTCATGTATACAGATTAGATAATGCAAGTTTTATAATTCATCTCCACCTCTCCCAAAAAAAAACCCTTTTATCCATCCTGGAGAAACACCTCCCATCCAAAACTGTGTGCAGAGCATCCCATAAAATTAAGTCATGCATTCTAATTGTATTTTTGTTCATTACAAAACTATAGGGTTATACAACTCTGAAGGATGCCTTTTTCACTGTCTATGTACACGTGAGTCTACATGCCAGGGTAATCTGAACACCTCTCTTCCATGAATATAGATTAGATAATTCTAGTTTTATAATTCAACCCCCCAGCACTTTTAACCAATTCAAAAGGAACACCTCCCATTCAAAACTGTGGTCGAAGTAAGCACTTAAAAGCACACAGAAAGCAATTTTTGCAGACACTTTGTGGAACAGGAGGTAGAAGAATGCCAGCATCCAAAGAGATCCTTTTAGCTGATTCCAGTTCTACTGCAACCATGCCCAAGATTTCCAAGCAGACAGATTTCCAGCTAGTGAGAATCAAAAATACTTGGTGTCGGATCAAGAAAGGTGAACCTGTTCATGATTCTGAAGATAAGATCACTGCCTCGCAAGCTAAAATGTAAGTCAAGAAGGAGGTTGCCTAATGTTTCCAGCATAAGGGGTTGCAGTAGCAGGAATACCATTATTTCTTTCTCAGGATTAAGTATGAGGAATCTTGGGTTGGTATGATATTTAGAATCTTAAATTATTTGTTCCCATCTGTTTTGGATATAGTGCCATTTTTCCTTAATGTCTTTTTTAAAAAAAACCAAAAAACCCCATGAACTTCTACTTTGGAATACAGATGAAAATACAGGCAATAAGAAAAAATACACTCAATAAATCAAAGAAAGATTATTAAAGAAAGAAAAAAGAAACTCATAGTTCAATCTATACCAAGTTCGGTGAAATAAGTTATAAATGTGATGGTTATTTTGAAACCATGATTATGTTTCTTTGATAGCTAAAGTTCAAATCAATGCTCTTTAACTGTTGGTCTTCCGGATGGACATCAACTTCTAGAATCTCTGTCCATTGGCCATGCCATTTTGGGACTTTTGGGAACTGAAGACCCAACTATCTGAAAGTCAAAGACTGAGAACTATTGGTCTAAGGAGACACCAGTTCAGAGACTGAAGATAAAATTTATACAGCCTAAATATTCGAGAGGAGGGAGAGAGACAGGCAGACAGACAGAGAGAGAGAGAGAGAGAGAGAGAGAGAGATTAGACAGACAGATGTGTTACTATGCACTAAAATAGAATTTCTTGCTTGCTGCAAATAATGTTATTGAAAGTTAATCCACAAGAGATGTAGGCATGTGGTAGTAACTCAGATGAATCTTCGGAAGAAGCTGATTTTTTATCATCATTAAACGATAATAATATATTTAAAACTCAATATAATATCATGGAAAACAAAGTTTCCAGAAAGGCTAGCAACCTGATTAGGCTTTATCTAACAGTCAAATTATAAGTTGCATTACAGATGTAGAATGACTGTGACTATTTATTTATTTATTTACTGCATTTGTTGACCGCCGTTCTCAGCCCTAGGGCGACTCACGGCGGTGTACAACATATAAAAACAGTTTACAATAGGGGAATATCACAACAATAATATCAACATAACTATCAAAATACAATTACACTAAATCATCCGCGCCGTCTCATCGTAGAATCATAAACCAATCTCGTTATCCATATTCCGTTCCAGTCATCATTGCCAATTGTTGTAGCACTTAGTCAAACGCCTTCTCAAATAACCACATCTTTAGTCTTTTGCGGAATGTCATAAGGGAGGGCGCCTGTCTGATGTCTACAGGGAGGGTGCTCCACAGCCGGGGGGCCACCACTGAGAAGGCCCTATCCCTCGTCCCCGCCAGGCGTGCCTGTGAGGCTGGCGGGATTGAGAGAAGGGCCTCCCCAGACGATCTCAAGGTCCTCGTGGGCTCATAGGCCGAGATGCGGTCAGACAGGTATTTTGGGCCGGAACCGTTTAGGGCTTTGTAGGCCAACACCAGCACCTTAAATTGGGCCCGGTAGCAAATCGGCAGCCAGTGGAGCTGGAACAACAAGGGCGCTGTATGCTCCCTGCGTCCCGCTCCTGTTAGTAACATGGCTGCCTCGCGCTGGACTAGCTGAAGCTTCCGGGCAGTCTTCAAGGGCAGCCCCACGTAGAGAGCGTTGCAGTAGTCAAGGCGGGATGTTGCAGTAGTCAAGGCGGGATGCCTTGACTACTGCAACTACTTATTTATTTATTTATTTATTTATTTCATATGAAAAGCATTGCATAAATTAGTATAAAACTGATAAAAATAGAAGGTGTGCAGGTGGCTAAATATCTTTTGACCAAAAACGGGTAACAGCAATGGCATTGTCTGTAGCCTCCAACAATTCCTCCTCTGTACATGGGGCAGGGCACAGTGGACAAGCATACAGATGCAGAGTTGTCTGTTCTGCTCCCCAGTCACACAAGGTATGGGATTATTTTAGGTAGTGCCATTTTGCCAGGTTGTCTTTTGATCTTCCCATTCCACTTCTGAGTATATTCAGGGACTTCCAAGCTGCCCATTCTTGGTTTGCCCCTGGAGGAAGACCCTCGCGGGGGGGGGGGGGGGCATCCAGTTGGGATTTCCTGATTTAGCTGCCCAGAGGGATGTTCTTGTTATTGCTGGAGGGATGCCAAGAGGAGTGGTAGTTCACATAAAGCTTTTCCTTGATTTGAGTCTACTGGGAGGAGGCTGATAGCCATGTAGTGGATGCTTTCACAGTGTTCAACCTTATTTCTCTCACATTTCGCAGCAACTTCCCGTTGCACATCAGGGTGACTTAAAAATAATATCAAAATCTTTCTCTAAAATTAAAAGAGAGCATGACCCAAAACAGAACCACACATTAGGAGCACATCTACACTGCCCATTTTAATCTGTTTTAAATCAGCAATGAATAAAGTAGTTTCTCTGTGCACATGATTACATAGGAAATCCTGGAACCCGTTTGAGGCCCAGATGTGATTATACAATCCACACAGCACTGATGTGCACTGAGGGCTTTTAATTTGCTTGCTTTTTTGGGCATTTGTTGTCTAGTCTCCACAGTTTGCATTAGTGTAGATGGGGCTTTGGAGTGACAATTTCAATCTCACTCCAACTTGCTTTCCAAAGTCCTCACAGAATAGCCTCTACTGAGACCATGGGACCTTTTCATTGTTTAATAAGTTCTGCCAAAATGGGATTTCAGAAATCCCAAGCAAGGCAGCAAATGGAGAAGGGTCCCAATCTGATGGTCTTCATGTGGCTCAGGACTTCTTATAGATAGTTTGGAGTTATAAATTAAAAGAAGGCCAATTTTGCATGCTGTATATTTAACATACTGTGAAGTTTGACTCTCAAACAATTAGACCAACTGTGCTCAAATGGTGCTCCGCAGAACCCTTAGAGTTCTACAAAGCAAACTGAGGGGCTCTGTGCTTTCCCTCTCCCCCTCCTCCCCCTGCTTCAAAAGTGCATGGGGACAGGGAGGGAGGCACAGGTTGGTTGGTTACTCTCCCACCACCTGTCGCTTCCCTTCTGCACATATGCAGTAATAGCAGGAAGCTCTTTCCCATGAGGAGGAAAGGGGGGTGGCTAGAAGATATACATGTGTGCCAAGCAATGAGGTTGGATTCTAATGCTGCCCAAGCATACAGTTCTCACTTGCTTTCCCTGCTTGCACTCCTCCCTTTCCTCGCATGGCGCATGCGTGGGCTTGCATGCCTTGCAGCACTCCAATGGATGCCAGATGGGCAGGCTGAGAGGAGAGTGCACGCATGCACCATATAACCTCTCCTGGGCCCTTCCCCCACCCCTTGCCTTTTGGCCCTCTCCTGGCACATAGGAATGACACGCCAGGAGTAGGGGGGAGGAGGAAAATCGGTCCTGCTCCCCCTTCTCCTGGTGCATCATTCCTACACACCAGAAGAGGGCCGATGGCACTCTTCTGCCTGGTAAGTTATTATACCTTTCCCCCATTTAAGGGGTTTTGGGGTGGCAATGTGAGTGTCTCCCTGTCTTCTTGGAAGGTTCCAGGAGGGCATGTGGACACCCCCCCCCCCCAAAAAAGCATGTGCTTTCTGGGGCATTCTGTGCAGACTAGAATCCCATTTTTAAAACACGATTTCTTCTGAGTTAAAGTTGTGTGGAACCACAGTTGACCCTCCACACTAGCAGATTTAACACCATTTTGCTTTCACTGCATTTTCTCCCTAATAGTAATCTAGGCTCGAAATGGTGCTCTTGCTAGCTTTTTAACATAACACTAGTCTAATGGTGAGAAGGAAAGCCTAGCAGGAGGGGAACATGGCAAAGTGGCCTATAATTACAGTAGTATAATAAAGGGAAGCAAAGTGTTGCAAGAGGAGATTGGGTATTATACAGGTATAATGGAGGGAGAGAAGGCATGGGGAAGACTTATCATGGCAAAAGGGTTCATGTTGGCTTGGGACTACCTTTTATTTATTATTTATTTATTTTGCATTTTTGTATCCTGTCCTTCTCATCCCTAGAGGGGGACTCAGGGCGGCTTCACAACAGGCATTCATTCAATGCCAGCAGCAGTAATAAATTAAAACAGTTCATTAATGCCTAAATTACTAAAACATTGTTTAAATCAAGCTGGTTTGAAATCATAGTCCAGGTCAGTCCATTGTCATTCACAAAAATTGGGCCTCATTCTAAATTGCTGCCTCTACTCTTTGAATGCTTGGTCCCATAACCAGGTTTTGAATTTCATTCTAGAGGACAAGAGGGAGGGGGCCAATCTAATGTCACTGGGTACATTCCACACATTTTGTGCCTGTGTGGAACCTCCCTAAGATTTGCTTTGTTGCAGAAGTGAGTAAAACATGGTCCTCTTGATGTTATTGGATTTTTATCCCTTCAGCACAAAAGGAATGCTGGGGATTGTAGTCTAGGACCATCTGGAGGGATGCACTGTGCCCTCCTTTGTTCAATAAGAAACATTTATTCAACTCAGGGTGCTTCCATGCTTGACAGAAAAGTGCCAAAGGGGGTTTTAAAAACCCACTTTGGCACACATTTTTGTCCCCACCCCACCCGCCAAAACCTGGGATTTCCCAGGGAGGAGTGTCTAGATGCCATCCTGGTAACTAATAATAATAATGATATACTTTATTTATATCCCACCACCATCTCCCCAAAGGGGACTCGGGGCGGCTTACATGAGGCCAAGCCCAGAAGTGCATTACAATATAGTAACATGAAAAGCATAAACAAACATCACAATAAAATAAATCAAGCATAAAATACAATAAACAGTGCAAAGTAATACAGGAAAAGATCAAACACAATAACAATGAGCGGGCCACATTCTATCTCAGGATGAGATAGAAATAAAGCATGTATATTTGTAAGGGAAACTCATGAATGAGGTAGTGGAGACAGTCCTTGATGTGGGCAGGAGGCAGTGCAATATGAGGACACCCATTATAGGGAGAATGACAAATGGAGATGTAAGATCACTCTCCAGAGGCGCAACAGAAAAGCCAAGTTTTGAGGTTCTTTTTGAAAGTTTCTAAGGTTGGGGCTTGCCTAATCTCACTGGGCAATGCGTTCCAGAGTCAGGGGGGCCACGGAGGAGAAGGCTCTCTCTCTCATTCCCATACGTTGCATCTGTGATTATGGAAGGGGTGAAAGGAGGGCCTCCACCGAAGAGTGAAGGGATCGGGTAGGTTTGTGGGAGGGGATATGGTCACCCAGCCACCATAAAGTTCCCCAAAAAAGCCCTTCATTTTTTAAAAATAACTTACTCAAGGAGTACCTTAATGGCCTCCGGGTAAGTTTTTAAAAATCTTTATGGGCTTGTTTTCAGGTTTTGTGGAGGGGGTGGGTGCCATGGAGCCCGGAAAACTGATATGGCTATGTGGATTGAGCCTGGGGATCATGTCTTGCGATTCCCCAGGCCCAATCCACACAGAGCCCACACCTGGTGAGGCCTGGATCTTCCCTAAGATCTGGATCTTACCAAGTATCGAATTAATTTGGAGCAAAGCAGGGAAACACTGTCCTATATCCCAGATTATCTGTTTATCTCAGATTACCCAACAATGGAGACTCACATAATCCAATTCAAAGCAGATAACCTGGGATCTGATCCTGGGCTATAAGGACAGCGTAGAAGGCTCCCCAGCTGCAGCTTACATGCATGTATGAATGTGTTCTAGATAATGTCTGTCCCTTGGGCCAAGTCTATTGCATAGAAAGGCTTTCAGCTAAAAGGGGAATTGAAGGAGAAAAGAAGGAAGGGTCGGGGAGGAATTGAACAGAGACATTTTTTTCTTAAAAAGATACACCCAGATCCACAGGCATGGGTAATGAACTACAGAAATTTGGGGGGGGGGGAATACTGAAAACCATCAGCAGGGTCCAAAATGACAATGCTTTTGCCATAAACTTCAGGAGAAGTCTGCATCATTCCTGCAGCAGCATTAAAGCAAAAAGAACAAGTCACAGATGGATGGATGCCAGTTTTCCCTAAGGACAAACATTGCTGTTTCTGCAGGAAAGTCATCTCTCCAGATAATTAACCATTATGGATTGCATGATCTCTCTTTCCTTACACTAGAACTTGTTTGTAACCATTTAAGATTAGCCAGAGAATTTCCTTTTACATAACCCCCGATATTTCCAACATACAAACATCATGAGCACATTCTTTTAAGAATAAGCATAGGTTTTGATACAGACTTCAGTGGGAATAGAGTTTTAGGCTACATTTTAAATATATTTGTAATGTCCCACTTCATCAGATGGGGGAATTTAGCATCCTGGGACGCTTTCACACCATCTTCTAGATGGAACCCCAGGCCAGCCATCTCACAATATTGTGTGTCTTCCAGGGGAGGCCCCGTGCCCAACCAGTATGAAAGCATCTCTGGAGGCAACAACACGGGGAGGCTTCCTGTGTTGTGCTGGCTCCAATGGACCCTTTGCCAGGCCCATATTGTCATTTCAAGAAGAATTGGGATGGTTGAAGAGGCAACCATACTTTCCCCCCAGAAACTCTCTCCGATTGACATGGTAGCATAACCTAGCATTATTCCAGGACTACTAGTGGCTAAATATGACCATATTATATTATTTGTTTCTGTAAGTAAGTATGAATATAATCCATTTTATCCACATGCCCAGATATCATCAGGATGTTTGTGTGTAGACTCTGGCAGAGATTCCATTCTGGCACAGATACACAGACACACCCACATACACACACAACACCAGCAAGGATGGAAGCCAGGCTATAGCCTTCCAAATCCTTTCCTAACTCTTCCATATATTGTTCAGAGGATGGAGGTATTGGGAGGCAAGGGTCTGAAGGCTATAGTTTTGCAAAATCCTACCATAGTGGACCTATTTGTCAGATGATATTGAGACTCAGTGTTACCTCCTCATCTACTCACAACCTCTCCAGCTTTTTGCAAATTAGAAAGGGGAGGAGAAAATTAAAGGAGATGTATGACATAGATAACATGGCCATCATTCAGACATCTCCATTGATATTGCCCATTGTTGGCTCTGGCTAATGTGAGACCCAATTTAAAAAGAAGAGTATCATTATTCACAGTGTAATCATCACATTTTTATCCCTTTTTTCTTCAGGAAAATGTGACTATTGACAAAGAAAAATGTGCAGAACTGGCTGTGTCTGGGGCTTTTCCTCTCTTATTTCCGAGGAGGCAGGAAAGAAAGGAGAGCCCCACACCAAGTCTCCACCTTGAAGTTTCTTTAAATGTGCAGAACTGGTGGGTCTAGGGCTTTCCCTCTCTTACTTCCATGGAGGCAGGAGGGAGAAGATCCAGCTGGCATTGTTTGTTTTTCTTTTTTTTTAAATTGTCTTACCTCCAAGGAGGAGCTGTGTCTGTGGAAGCAGGAGGGAGAAGGGAGAGCCCCAGACCCAGTCAGCTTCTAATGTGATAATTAGGCGAAAAAAGGCAAGAAACCATTTTGGGACTCCAAAAGAGGAATGTGACTATTATGTGGCAGCAGTAATTATGCAGTGAAGTTTGGATATGTGGATCATTGCATAAGTTCAATTCTTTGTCTTGGTCAGAGAAACTGTGCCCTCCACACATTTCATGAAGTTTCTCTCACACAAACAAAGTTTTTGCCTTCTACTCAAGTGTCACCTTCTTTTTAGGAACTGATCAACCAGGAACAAACATCTAAAATCCAGGGGGGGGGGGGGGGGGAGGCTAGATAAAAAATCCTGTGACATTCGAAAATGCAGATATTTGGCTCAAAACCGCACCTAGAAATCTCAAGTTTTTTCCCTTTTGTAGTGATTGCTTTCATGTTTGCAGGGAATGGCATCTGGCCACCCTCCTGTTTGCTGCAGAAGTTCCTGGGATAAAGGTACTGTCTGGACGGGCCCTGACTCACAGCACTTTCTCTGTTCCTAATCCCTAACAGAACTGAAGTTATCTCAGGTGGTGAGATATCCTGGACAATTGAGGCCCCTATCTACTTCTGCTATAAGGTGGTGGAAACATGCAGTCTCCTGGATCCCTCCAATCAGACACTGCTATATGGGCACATCAGAGAGTCAGGGGAATTGGAGAAGGCCCTCAACAATAAAGAAACACAGAGGCGTTTCATTGTAATAGATAAGACCGTCAATGAACTTTATGGCTCAATAGTTAGGAAGTATTTTGATGACAACTATGTTCAATATAAAATCCTTTCCTTGCCCACAATTGAAGAAAACAAATCTATAGACATGGTGCTTGATATCCTGCAAGAAGTGCAAAGCTTTGGCCTTGACAGGCGGACTGAGCCAATTATAGCAATTGGAGGAGGAACATGCCTAGATATTGTGGGTCTGGCAGCATCACTTTATCGGAGGCGCACCCCTTACATCCGGGTCCCAACCACTCTTCTGTCATATGTGGATGCCAGCGTTGGAGCAAAGAATGGTGTAAATTTCCTTCAATGCAAAAACAAGCTTGGAAGCTATGTCCCACCCATTGCTACTTTTCTGGACCGCATCTTCATCCAAACAATCCCACGTCAGCATATCTCCAATGGTCTTGGAGAAATTTTAAAGGTATAAAGTTGTATTTTATGTATGTTTTCCCCTGTTGGATCTCAGTTTTATTGGATAACTTTACTTCTCAGAACTTTACTGTCAGAAATGAAACTGAATGCATAGTGAGTATGAGTTATTTGGCCCGTGTAGACAAGCCCTGAAATGCACACACTTAGGGCACTCCCAGACAGCACTAAATTCCATGCCAAAGTGGGTTTTTTAAATCTGCTTTGGCATGAATTTGAGTCCCCACACCCACTCCAAAAATCTGGGCTTTCCGGGGACATGGGACCCCCCCCCCCCAAAAAGAAGCCCTTTAAATGTAAAACAACTTACACAGCCACCATTAAGGTACTGCTGGAGTCCTCTTGGCACACTGAAATGATGCACGGGGGGGGGGGGGTGATTTTCCTCCTTGCCCCCTCCATCTAGTCTCCTGTGTCATTTCTACATGAGGACTCCAACAGTACCTTAATGGTGGCTGGGTGAGTTGTTTTACATTTAAAGGGCTTCTTTTTGGAGTTTGGGGGGAGGGGTGGGTGCCATCTGGCACCTTTGGGCTCCAGAAGTCCAAAAGGTCTGAGATGTCAATGAGGACCCACCTCCAGGTAGTCCTCACAGGCCCAGTACCTCATTAGACCTGGGACTTTCAGAAAGGCCTGAATATGGGGTATATAATTGATTTGGGACAAAGCAGGGTTTACATGTTTTGTACTGAATTAATTCGCGTTTACTGGAGGCATTGTTTGGATGTCTCCAGTAAAAGCACAACAGGTCTTGTATTTTTGGGCCTGTCTGGAAGTGTCCTAAGAGGTTCCAGGTACTTTCCAACATGGTACCATTTCAAGCCTTTATGAATGTCTAAGCAGAGAAATGGCAGCAGCAGGTGGTAGTGGTTGGCTTCTAGAGTAAGCATTAATACTTTCCTCTCTTCGTGGATGACTCTTGACTTATCCATGAGTTATATCAAGATCCAGCATCTGCCCTTGACTTATTCATAAGATTGACATAAACAGTCAAGCTCATGTATAAGGATATATTATGTATATCTGTTTTAAAACTAACATCTTCTCTTACATTATTTTGAGGATGAGACCTTTATATTAGCATTCTAATGTATTATATTCATTCTTTGTTTAAGATGGCACTCATGAAACATAAATGCCTATTTGATTTATTGAAAACCCATGGAAAATTCTTACTGGATACCAAATTCCAGTCGCACAATGGATTAGTTGATCATGGGGATGCTGCACTGAAAACAACCAGAATTGCCATAGAAACTATGCTGGAAGAACTTGCTCCAAACCTTTGGGAAGATGATCTGAACAGACTGGTTGACTTTGGTCACCTTATAAGCCCAGAATTGGAAATGGTAATTAAAAGTTTATGTATTTAGAATATGAGAAATGTATATTTTCCCTTGTCATTAGATAGGCAAGCAAGGCTGGTTTAGAATAACAGAACATAATGTCTGTCTGTACTGTTAAACACAAACATGTATAGCATTACATTTTCATCATGGCTTGACGTACCCAGAGGTGAAGGGTACCCTTGTTTTTTTTCAGCTGAAGGACTACCACATTCCTATCATGTTAAATATTAGTCAAACCTAAATGACAGAGAAATCTGTCACCATTCTGTTTGTCACATTACAGTTTGCAGATGGGAGGGTCTAAACACATCATTCTTCAGTATTCACCAGCATCATATTACTCCTATGGTTGATGCACACTACTTGACTTACCGTAGGTAGATTTGGGGGGTGGTCATTTGTGGTTGCCACTATGATGTCATAACCATAAATATGAATGACAACATTTATGAAGTCACAAGATTAGCCTTGTAGCTTTGCCTATACTAAACCGAATGTCAGCCATTATGCATATTAAACTTGCATCATTTCCTTGTGTGATAAGGACTTTAAAGCATCTATCTGGATTTGATCTTCTTTAGCAGGAGGTCACTGGAAGGTTATGGTGTATTATAATTTCGAATAGATTGACAATATGGAAACAGAGCATCAAAGGGGGCACACCGGGACACTCTAGCCCAGATCCAGTTGCTGATCCCAGCTGGAATAGGTCTATTGATTCAGCTTGTGGAGGGCAACTGAGGGCTTTTCTACACATGCCCTAAAACACAGAAGAAAGTGGGACAAAAAGGGTAGGGTTGCCAAATGACATTTCACAAAAATGCATGATAATTCAGATTAACAGCTGAAAAACACATATTAAAAAGGTGTGCTTAAAACCCAATTTTGGCCAGAAAATGCACATATCTGCGTGATTGTATATCTCTGCAGTCAAGGAAAACATGTGACTTCATTTGTATACCCTGGTGTGGACTGCTCCAGCACATATGCACATTTTAAAATCCCCAAACAGCTGATCTGGGCTGTAAACAAATGGAGCTACAAATACACAGGTGGCTAAACGGAAGCACAAATGGAAAGCAACTACAATTAGAACTCTCTGCAACCATTCCTTTGTTTTGATCTTTATGAAATTGAACAGAGCTTGAATTTACAGTAGAGTGAGGAGAGATAATAAGAAACCTACTTGTGAGCATTTAAATATCCACATGAGTGCAGAGTCAATTAAATAAAGTTAACTTTCTCAGGATGTCTCCTATTTATCTTATGGATTTCTAAAATCCACTACAAAGGAAGGTGTCAGGGAGGGACCATTTACCGGGGCTGACAGTTCTGTTTTTAGATTTGCTGTCCCGCAATTTTTTGCCCTACTTCTTTTTCCTGCATTTTGACATTGTCTGGAAGCACCCTATGTCATTTAATTAATCCCATTGACAAGTCTACTCTAACTTGGACCAGCAATTCCATACAGGTCTCTGATAGCCAACATATTAGATCTCCAAAAAATTGAGATGCACTTTGTAAAAAACTGTTGGCTTAGAGTTCAAGCTCTGCAATTAATGTTTTCTCCTGTTTGTTTTTGTTGACTCACTTTACCTGGTTAGAGCTGGGGGGTAGAAGGGTAAGGGCTTTGATCTACCTTGGGTCACTACTTGTTATTTCTCTAAGAAAGGATGAATTTCTGGCAAATTACCCTGCAAGCAGAATTGTTTTGGGTCTCTTAAACCTCCCCTGTCTAATCACACAATATTTTTATTCCATAAGTATTGCATTACAAGTATGTTACCCTTAATTTCAGAGAGCGTTACCATCACTGATGCACGGAGAAGCTGTGAATGTTGACATGGCTTTCATGACTTACGTGTCCTATGTGAAGGGACTCTTAAATGAAATGGAGAAGATTCAGATTATTCAATGCATGAGTTCTTTGGAACTCCCAGTATGGCATAAAGAATGCACATGGCATCTTATTAAAAAGGCCCTGACAGAAAGATTGAAACACAGTGCTGGCCAGATGAGAATGCCTCTTCCAACTGGGCTTGGAACAGCAGGTACGTTGGTATTGTGGTGTCTAGTTAGTTGTGTTGTATTTAGGCCATTTGAAAATAAGGAACTCCTTTAATACCCAGGAACCAAATTAGGACAAGCACTGACATCAGGTGCCATTGTTAAGCAAGGGGGGGGGGGGAGAGGAGAGAGAGAGACACTTGAGATTTGTTCATCTCTGCCACTTGGGTTCTTAGTTTCCAGGTATCTGGTGAAAAAAGTTAAAACATGAAATGCACCATCATGCAATACTAATATTTAAAATTAAAAGACAACATCAGGGAAGATTGTAGATTTTTCTACAGATATTTTTAGGAAAATATAGGCAAGAGATTAGTATGCAATAAGAAGTACAAGTTGTGTATCCCTTGTCATAAATGCTTAGGATGGGAAGTGTTTTGGATTTTTAAAAATCCTAGAATACTTGTATTTGCATATACCTACATAATGAAATATCTTGGATTTTGGTCTCAAGTTTAACCATGAAATTTATTTATATTTCATATAAGCCTTGTAGAGATAGTTTGAAGGTAAATTTATACATCATTTTAAATAATTTTGTGCATAAAACCTTTGTTTTTAAGGCAAAGATTTCACTGTTTTAGCCACCCATGTGAACAGTTTTGGATATTGGATTATTTTGAATGTAAAATAATTTTAAACTTCCCTCTTTCAAGGGAAGTTAGATTTGTCTCAGCCTTGCTGAATTTCTACTGGCAGACAAAACTATATAATTCGATGCCTTTCAAAAGGTTTTTAAAATTATCTATCATCTATCTATCTATTGGAAGCCCTTATTAAGAAAATAATAAGTTGTGTAAGTAAATAAGTAAGTAAAATAGATCCAATTAGCTGTAAGACTAGCCATTTTAATTTCCATTATGCCTTGGAGATTGTGAGACAATAAAATGGCAGCTCCCAGCCATCAGCTTTGACTCAGAAATGCTGTTGCTAATTAGTATTGACACCAGTGGCACATCTACATTGTCCATTTAATGCAGCTTCAAGCCAACTAGAGATCCATCCTTGATTAAGAAGAAAAATATGCATGCACTGCATTCTTTGAATTAATTCAGGGAATTGGTGTACATTATAGCATAGTTCTCCACTACTATGATTTATTTTCATGTATTTCTCTCACTTTCTGTTTTAAAACTCAATTGACAACTTTGTGATCACCAGTTTATGTGGTATTCATGCATTTGTTCCTAACTGCACCCTAAAGTTTAAAACAAAGAGAAAAGGGATAGGGAAAATCTCAGCCTTTGAAGTTATCAAAAGTTGCAAGTGCATAAAAGTCATGTCATATAATATGCTAGTGTGCCTGTCCCACAATTTATAATTGCATGTTAATAGCTTTAATTGGGTTCCCTTATTAATTACAACCCTTTAATAAACTCTGACGAAGCATTTCCCTCAGATATTATACAACCAGCAGAATTATTATACAACCTCTGAGATGTAATTAAACAGGCAACTTCAAGTAATTGCATTACGGCTGGGTAATTCCCTTCCCAAAGCTTAGTGAGTATCAAAAGCCTTTAAGTAGCGTATGTAATTCCCATTACAAAATCAGACTTCAGTTTCTGTCTTGCACACATTTACTTGAGAGGAAGGTTGCCAATGCTGAAAAGTCAAAAAACTCTGAGTCTAGCAATATTGAGCATGACAGGTAGACTAGCCCATAGGAAATGCTCTATTTGTAAAGACATGGGGGGGAACTGGTTTGTGAGAGTTGTGGGTTGGATTCATCCATCCAAATGACTGCCAACATCCATTGTTCCTCTTTCCACCCCTTATATAATTAGAAGGTGAAGGAAAGTGAAGCAAAATCCCTAGTTATGGCAATCTCTAGCTTCTGCCCCTTTTCTGTTCTCCCTGAGGATGTGAGGCTTCATGGAGTGGGAAGAAGATTGTGAAACATGCTAGATTAGGCTCATGAGTTATAGGGTTCCTAGTCCCTGAGGATGTTTACAAGTCCCATGCTTTCTGCTGCAGACTATTCTTCACAATGTATTTATGCTACACAGTTATATCTATTTGATCGTTGGCATGATTCCATTCTAAGGAATCTTGGAAAGCATAGCTTAGTGTGGAAGGCCTGGGCTACATCAACACTGTAGAATTAACTGCCATGGCTCAATGCTACAGAGCCCTGGGATATGTAGTTAGGTGAGGTACTAGCACTCATTGACAGAGAAGGCTAAAGACCTTCTACAATGTATTTATTTGTTTATTTTGAGAATTTATACCCTGTCCTTCTCACCCCCGGAGGGGGATTCAGGGCGATTTCACAATAGGTAACCATTAGATGCCAAATACAAAACTATAAGATAAACAGTTACATTTAAAACAAAAATTAAAAACAATTATAAATATTCATTTAAAAGTTCTGCCAGTTCAAAATCATAGTCCAAGATCAGTCCATTGCTGGTTACATAATATCACACTCATTCTAGTTGCTGCCTGTTGCTCAAATGCTTGATCCCATAGCCAAGTTTGAATTTTTACAAAAGGATAGGAGGGAGGGGGCAGACCTAATTTCATTGGGAAGGAAGTTCCACAGCCAAGGGGAACTAAGCAGGTCCTGTCTCTCGTCCCCACCAGTCGTGCTTGCGAAGGTGGTGGATCAAGACCAGGACTTTCCCAGATGATCTTAATCTCCATGATGGTTCATAGAGGGAGATACATTCGGACAACCCCCATAATAACAGCATTGAGTCACAGCAGTTAAAGTGGTGTCAAATTGCATTAATTCTACAAGGTTGATGCGCCCTCTGATGTGGAATGGCAGCTTTGAAGGAACTAGTCAAGATCTTAAAATGTAAAACTGAACACCAAAGTCCATTCCAACATATTTCTTATTTCTGTGTATGGTTGTGAAAGCTGGACGGTGAAGAAAATTCTCAGGAAGCAAATCAACTTGTTTGAAATGTAATGCTGGAAGAGAGTTCTATGGATACTATGGGTTGCCAAAAAGCCACACAAATAAAAGAATCCGAGTCCGAACTCTCCCTGGAAGTCAGGACTATGGATGTTTAGTAAGGTAGAAGGGAACAGAAAAAGAAGGCCACATTACAATTGGATAGAATTAATCAAGGAAAACATGGCTCTGAGTTTATTTCAATTTTTGTTGCATTTGTCTGCTGTCCTTGTCCCAGAGTGTAACCATGATTGGCTTTACTAGTTGCTTTCTTGTTTTTCAGATATATTCAATGACATCAGTGAGGAAACTCTGGAAAGGGCTTACACACTCTGGACCAATGAATGCAGGCCTATCTCTATGAGATCATGAAGACAAGAGAAATTTCCGACTGGCAACAGCACTATTCTCCTGCTTAAAATAGTGTAAACCAGGAATTCACATGATGTATTCATGGACAATGTTGAACCAGTAACTCTTTGACAATATTCAAATGCTTGTCCGCATGGAGGAACAGCCCAGAAGGAAAGATCACCTATTAGCAGTAACTGTCTTTAGCGTCAATTCTACCTCTTCATGAAAGAGAAAGAGATTCCATCTCTCTGATTAACTACTTATGGTGACCCCTTCATATGGTTTTCTTTGCTGTCTTTGGAAAATTGCAATCTTCTTGCCATCAGGTGAAACTGAGAAATGTGCAGTGTATTAGGGGGGAGGCACTGGTGTGGGTAAGCCTCTCACAAGCTGTTTCTCTGGTTCAACACATTAGTGCAATATGACAGCATTTCTTGGCTCCCTGAATACAACATATGAGACTGGTTGCAACTTATTAAGTAAGAATCACCAAACCAAGAGGCCAGTTATCTAAATACTATTTGGTTCAATATGTGCATCCCTACAATCTGATTTGATTTTACAGTGCATCTTCCAATATGTCTAGACTTATGTGAATTCATATAAGTAGATATTATTCAAGTAGATATAAATTAGGTATATTTTGCATGTTTAGCAAATACCCTAAGAGTCTAACAGTATGTTTAACAATGTAGTATTCCCAGCTTGCATTTTGGAATATAAACTGATACATTGGGGGGAGGGGTATAGTAATATTTGGATAAAACAGGAGTAAGAAACATCAGCTCCTGGGGCCAAATCCAGCTATCAGTTTTCCTAGATCAGGCATGGGCAAACTTTGGCCCTCCATGTGTTTTGAACATCAACTCCAAGAAATCCCAGCCAGTTTACTAGCTGTTGGGAATTGTGGGACCAAAACACCTGGAGGGTCAAAGTTTACCCATGTCTTTTCAAGATCATTGGGCATTATTGGGGAACAAGATCCAAAATTATATAGTTTTTTTTCCTGCCCATCTTCTAAAAAGCTGAAATGCCTGTAGTTTAAGCTAAAGGCCTTTTTGGACTCACTATTTTATCTTTGGTCCTATGTGAGCCTCATACGATGGGTATGCGGCCCACACAGACAGAATTGAGCTAAAAGATTTCTTCGCCATTGCAATAGGGCACTCTGGGGTGTCATGATAAGGTTACAGCATTAGATTGCACGTGTTCTTCAAACAGAGCACTTATGCAGAACTGTCCTAAGGGCATTGGTAGGTTGTTGATAACCTCTTGTCATGTGTTGTGGCATTAATAGATTTTGGAGAAACAAATGTTTGTCATATACAGATTTCCATTAATGCTTCTGTTGCTTTATGTTATACATGCATTTTTGTAGTTTTAATTAAATCTATACAGAGTCACAGAAATGAAGACTCTTTTTTTCTAGTCCCATTGGTTTTTATTTAGTGTGTTTCTTATGTTTCTATCCCATTAATTGTACTGGTACTTGGAGCATGACTCATGTCATCCTTACTTCCTCTTCACAAGGACTGTAAAGTAAGCCAGGTTGAGTGAGAATGAATAGCCTCAAATTTCCCAGTAAGCTTTATGGCTTCATGTTAAGTTGAAACTGAATTTCCCAAGTTCAGCCCAACATCTTTCTCCTTGAAATGGTTCTGGCACCTGGATTGACAATAATTGGAAACATGAACATTACTTTGACTGAGAAGGTATAAGTGTCTCCTCAAAACAGAACCAATAAATCCTGGACAACTGGAATTATTTGAAAGACATGGCTGAAAATGTTGAAAAGCTACTTTAAAATTCATTCTAAACCCAGACTGGATTCACTGTCCCACTAATATGATAGCCAACAAACTCTACACACTTCCCAGACCTTTTGAAACACCTTCTTATTCCCTGGGCCAGTTTGAAATCTTGAAGTCTCCAAGAAGCTATCATTACATCTTAGGATCTTACATAGTCTTAGTGTATCCTGTGTGCTCACACAGGAGGCTACAATGGCAATAATGCCAGAATAATGTAGATTTCCTATATAAGAACCCTGAAAACCTTTCAATTATTTCTATTTTCTTTTTTATTCAAAAGCTCCAGTCTGTTGGGTTGGCAGACAATGGCCTTTTGTCACGATAGCAAAGTTATTATTAAGTAAGTAAAGGTAAAACTTTATTTATATCCCTCCCTCTCTCTCCATGGGGACTCAGAACGGCTCACAGCATAAAAGTCAAAAATTCAATGCAATAAAAATACAATAATAAATTTAAAAATAAATTAAGCAATATGAAAACATTCAACTATATAAACAATCACATAGGGAGAAACAAAGTAAATTACACAATATCATTAAAGCCAGGATTAAAAGACATGTCCATATTCCCTTCCTTGTTTCATAATAGAAGTGGAATCCCATGCATGATTCAGTTGGACAAACTGTTACAGTTGCTTCAGTGCAAGAAGAGAGAGCTGTGCATCCCATTTCCTGCTATGCACTCCCTAAGCTTTTGCCACTTCATCATTCCTGAACCAATGGTCATTTGAGACACCAAAAACATTGTGATGGCACACCTTTGGGGAAACTATATTGTCTGGCTTTACTTGGGGGCTATCTGATACCTTCTGTTAAGATTAAGACCCTTAGCAGACAGAGGAACTTTGAGAGAAGGTGAAAAGATAACCAAATGAGTTTACTGAAACAAGATGAAGAAAGGGTTAACACCCCCCCCCCCGGACTATCATAGAATAACTTAAAACAATACATTACAAAAGGAGAACTTGCTGGTTACAGGCATCTTTCGGGTTGCAGCAGCAGGAAAAAGTGCTAAGAATATCTGTTTTGAATTGCTAGGCCTAAGATTCCAGACAATATCCAAGCCTCTAAAAGACTGTAGGCCTACTATAGAAAGAAGGAGGACTCCAGCAAAGGAGCTGTATGGGGAAAGGGAACAAACCTGTAATGGAAGAGAGATGGTTTGAGGAACAAAGACAAAGAGAGATCCAGAGTACTGGAAAGCACGCTTTATTCTCGGTTGGCGCCAACCGGATATAGACCCCCTGGTAGCCCAGGAAAGAAGGGTCCCGAACAAAGGAAATGCAGAGTATTTATACACTTTTTGAAAATAAGTATTCATGCATCATAGAAACATCACAATGTACGTCACAAACATCTACTCTTTCACTGACTTCAAAGGCATATTTTGGAAATCAACAAGTTGTCAATCCTCATTAATTTACTATCTAAAGAGTGACTGTTAATGTACTCCCAGCGCCAGGATGTCTCCGGACCTGCTCCATCCATCTTGAGATAACATTCCTGAGACCCCCTAATGGACACTTCATTAGTCAATTTTACGATAAGGTACCAGGCACCTCTTAATGGATGATAAGGTGCCTGGTGCCTGGTGCCTGGTATGTATCTTATCTTATGGTCTTAGAAGTGTCAGGCACCACATTCCTTTCCTGGGGCTGGCCTCTTATTTTGCAGCTTTTGAGAAGTCAAGTGAACTAGCTATGCATGCATACATTTCTCTTATATATTTTCTAACTCCTATTTCTAATATGGTTATATCAAATATATTTTCCAATATGTGTATTATGTATTTTCATCAAGCCTTCATCAAATCCCCCCTTTGGTGCTCTGAACCGGAAGGGGAAGAGCATCATCTAACTAAAGCTAATAATTGCATTTCATCTTGTTTATCATTTACCATCTTAGATATGCATCTTTTCAGCATTTGGAAAATAATAGGCAGAATACATAACATTAGTAACACTACTAATAGGATTATACAGAAAGCAAAAAACAGTTCCTTTAACCATTGAATCGATGGTAGCCAGCTCGTGAGCCAATCAAAAGGGTTTGAAACCCCATGTGTGTTGTTTTCTATTAAGTCTGTCATTTGATTTAATTCATCCTCAATTGTTTTATTCAGATCATGGAATCTGACTTTGCAACCTTCTTTCATTAGTTTACAGAAACCTCCTTGTCTTGCCAACAGGTAGTCCAGGGCCATACGGTGTTGTAAGACAATTTGATGTAGCTCTTCTACTTCATTTTGCATGGCCCTAACTATGAGTCCTGTGGCATTTATGGATTTTTCCAATCGGCAGGTGAGGCCTAGGATACTCTTTCTATTTTCTTGGGCCACTATGCCTGGGTAGCTTCCAAGCGTCAGTATGCCTGTTAGCAGACCTCCAGCCACTCGGCCTCCTTCTGTCTCAGACAATTGTGCTCCTATTATTACCTCATCTGAGCAGGCTGGGCCTAGGGGTGCTGATCTGTCTCGCTTTGTTCTTATGCGGCGAGAAGCAACCTGGACTGGGAATGTAAAGTATCCAACACCTGCACACTGGTATCCACCTGGATGGAAATTAGACGCCCAACCATCATAGAAAAACCACAAATTGGGATCATATATTTTCCAATCATTACATGTAAGAATATCCCCTTCATTTGTCATGCTTTTTCTCATCATTAGGGCTCTTAAGTCTTTCAAAAACTCTTCAAGTGTGTTGTATTGTTCCATAAACTGTGAAAATAACCCAAAGGAGCTATCTTTCATGATTTCATATTGTTCTCTGGCTTTTTTGTAATATTCATCCTCTCCCTGGGAGGGGTCACTGTATTGTTCTTGGAAATATAAACTGTGCCAATACCCTGATGCTTGGGAAGCATTATGTTTCCCATGAAGGTAAAACTTCTCAGTACAGTGAGAGTAATTTCCCACATTGAGAAGGATTTCCCTCTCTTTTTCCGGGATACTCTTCCACCCTTTCCGATAACCTTCTGGATAATGACAACAAAAACATTTGCCAGGGGTGGTCTTTGAAACCTTTATCATTCTATGCCGTAGCCCATTTAGAGAGGCAGGGGGGTTAAAGATTGTAGGTTTTCCTGTTTTCTCTGCTAAGAGAAGAGTGGCCAAAACCACCGCTTCCTCATTGATCAAAGCAGGCAAAAAGGAAAACTCACGTACTGTTTCAGGGTGTTCATATATCAGAGTGGCATTTCTCCCATATTGATCAAACATAAATTTGGCATGCTCTTTGAACCAGTTACCATCTACTTCTAAAATTGACACACACATTAACACACATATCTCCCACAAAGCTTTCATTCTTCTGGAATCTGACCGTATGTAGAGCAACCGTTCCGGTAGGCTGCAATAGGGTCTAGTTCCGTCTTCTATCCTCTCCAGTTGGGGTCTGACAGTGCGTAGAGCTTAGTCGCTTCCAGGTATGGACTTAAGCTGCAGTGTCTAGCCCGTATCTTCTCATCCAACAGCAGGGGCAGATCTGACTGTACGCAGGGCAAGACAGCTTCCTGGTATGTGTCTTGCAGTATCAGTCTAGTCTGAATCTTCTTATTTACCACCGCCTTCCTTTTGGTTAGAACAACCAAAGTTTCGAGTTATTTTAAGCTTTAGTGGGTCTTTTGGGTCTGGAATAGCATGCCAACTGGGAGCAGCCTTTTTAATTCTAGTCCAGTGAAGCCAAGGTTTGATTTCTGCTACCTTGACCGCACTGGGTGATGTAAGAATTACCACATAAGGTCCCTTCCATTTGGGTTGCAACGTTTCCCCTTTCCAATCTTTAACCCATACCTCATCCCCTGGGTGAAACAAGTGAGTGGGGGTCATGTGAATGGGCGGCCTGAACTCATAGGCATACTGTCGTAGCTCTTGCAGTGTTTTCCCCAAAGCAACCATTTCCTGTCTCTTTGCCTGGGCCCCTATCTCATGCAGTTCCCCTTGCAATCTGGGAAACAAAGGAGGGGGCCTCCCATAAAGCATTTCAAAAGGAGACAGTCCAATGGTCTTAGTGGGGGTACATCTAATATGTAACACTGCTAGAGGAAGAAGTTGAACCCAACTAAGTTCAGTTTCTTGACACATTTTAGCTAACTTAGTTTTCAGAGTTCGATTCATTCTCTCAACCTTGCCTGAGCTCTGAGGCCTATATGCACAATGCAATTTCCAAGTTATTCCAAGAACCTTAGCCAAGCTTTGAATGGTGGCTTTAACAAAAGCAGGGCCATTATCTGAGCCTATGAATGCTGGCATCCCATGCCTTGGGATTATGTCTTTCATGAGTGCTCTTGCCACTTCCGTGGCCTTTTCAGTAACAGTAGGGTACACTTCCGGCCATCCAGTGAAAGTGTCTACCATCACCAGTAGGTAGCGGTATCGCCCTACTCTAGGCATTTCACTGAAATCTACAACAATGGCTTCAAAGGGTACATTTCCACAATGCTGGATGCCTGGAGGCTGGCGCGGCCCTTGGCGTGGATTGTTCTTAGCACAGGTGTGACACCTAGCTGAAGCTGCCATTGTCAAAGAGTGGAGTCCATCTATGTACAGTTGTCTTTCTAGTAGTTTAGCTAGCGCCATTTTTCCTAGATGTGTTGACTCATGGGCTCCCTTTACTACTTCCCAGGCCATGGTTCTGGGGACAATGATTCTTCCATCCGGAAAGGCTAGCCACCCAGTAGAATTTGCCAATTCTACTGCTCCATTGTCCTGGGCCCATTGTTGTTCTTCTTTATTATAGGTAGGCTGCACCTTGGGATTGGGCAAGGGGAGAAGGGTAGCCACCTGAAGGGGTCTGGCAGCGGCTTCTTTGGCTGCTGCATCTGCCCTTCGGTTCCCTTGTGCTACCGGATCTTGCCCTGGTTGATGTCCCTTGCAGTGCATCACAGCTACTTGTTTTGGGGCCCATACAGCTTCTAGGAGATGTAATATCTCTTCTGCATGTTTGACTGGTTGGCCTGCTGCAGTTAAAAGTCCTCTTTCTTTGTAAAGTGCACCATGGGCGTGCAGTACTGAAAAGGCATACTTTGAATCAGTGTATATGTTAACTCTCTTTCCCTTTGCTATCTCCAGAGCCCTGGTGAGAGCAATGAGCTCAGCCTTTTGAGCTGATGTATTTGCTGGCAGTGAATTTGCTTCCAATATTTCTTTGATGGTAACTATTGCATATCCTGCTTTTCGCTCCCCTCCTTCCATAAAACTACTGCCATCAGTGTACATGGTGAGCTGAGCTCCTTGCAATGGAACATCAGTCAAATCAGGTCGACTGGCATATACTGTGTCCATTACTTCAATACAGCTATGATGTTTCTCCATATGGGGATCTATAGGTAGGAGGGTAGCAGGATTCAAAGTAGTGCATTGCTGAACTTTAATGTGAGGGTTCTCACATAACAAAGTCTGGTATTTCAGCATTCTGGAGGTGGTAAGCCAATGGTGTCCTTTGTGCTCTAACAATGTCACTACCTCATGCGGGGCCTTGATGGTCAAATCTTGTCCTAGGGTCAACTTCCTGGCTTCTTCAGCTACTAAGGCAGCAGCTGCTACTGCACGTAGACATGGGGGCCATCCTTTTGCTACCATGTCTAGCTGCTTAGACAAATAGGCCACTGGTCGTGGCCAGGAGCCCAAAGTCTGTGTTAAAACGCCAATGGCTACACCCTCTTTCTCAGCAACATAAAGAGTGAAGGGTTTAGTTACATCAGGTAGGCCCAAAGCTGGCGCTGTCATCAGGGCTGACTTTATTTGCTGGAAAGCCTCGTCCTGTTCTTGTGTCCATTTAAAAGGTTCTTTTTCACCCCCCTTTGTAACTTGGTACAAAGGTCTTGCCAATACGGCATAGCCAGGAATCCAAAGTCTACAAAACCCCGCTGCGCCTAAAAATTCGCGGACTCTCTTCCTCGTAGTGGGGACTGGGATTTGGCAGATGGCTTGCTTTCGTTCAGTTCCTAGACTTCTAAATCCTTGTTTTATTTGGAATCCTAAGTATTTGACCTCCGTCTTGCACAGCTGGGCCTTGGTCCTTGATACTTTATATCCCTTATGGCAAAGTAATTGGAGTAGCCGCTTGGTGGCGCCCCAACTCTCTTCCATTGAGGTGGAGGCCAAAAGTAAATCATCTACATATTGCAAAAGGACAGTCTTTTCTGAGTCAGAATGAAAGTCCTCCAAATCCTTTGCTAGGGAAGTTCCAAATATCGTTGGAGAATTTTTAAAACCTTGAGGCAATCTTGCCCACGAATACTGTTGTTTTGCTCCTGTGGCTGGGTCTTCCCACTCAAAAGCAAACAACAACTGGCTTTGGGGGGCTAACCTTATGGAGAAAAACGCGTCTTTAAGATCAAGGACTGTAAAATGGGTGGCCTCTGCTGGTATGAGTCCCAATATCACATAAGGATTTGGCACAACTGGGTGCAAGGTAACTGTTGCCTTGTTGACTTCCCTAAGGTCTTGAACAGGGCGAAAATCATCTGTGGTACCTGGCTTCTTGATTGGAAGGAGGGGTGTATTCCATGGAGACTGGCATTTTGTTATAATGCCATGCTGCCACAGACGGTCCAAATGCTTTTGGATTCCCTTTATTGCTGGTCTGGGAATTGGATACTGCTTTAGACTGACTGGACGGGCTCCTGGGATTAACTCTACTACGACTGGAGGTATGTATTTGGCCATGCCTGGGGGGTTATCTTCTGCCCATACCTCAGGAGTTTCAAACTTTTCCCATTCATTGTTCTCTGAGCCCCTTTTAACTACTAGCAGCCTCCATTCCTCCTCCATAGGGCAGGTGAGGTGCAAAAGGCCTGTGGTTCTTCCTACAGCCATCTTAGCAGATCCATCTTCCTCAAATGATAGCCTTGCTTTTAGTTTGCACAGCATGTCCCTTCCCAGCAATGGGACTGGGCAGTTAGGCATATATAGAAAACTGTGGGTGACTTCTTTATTTGCTAGCTGACATCTTCTTTCCTGTAGAAAGGGTCGGAGACATTGATCTCCTGTTGCTCCCATAACTTTTATGGTTTGCTGGGTTAAGGGGGCCAATGGGGTGGTAACTACTGATTTTTCCGCTCCTGTGTCAACTAGGAATGTTATTTCTTGGGATCCTACTTTTGCCTTGACCAAGGGTTCCCTGGATCCCAAGGTTAGAACCCCGGACTGGCTTCAGTCCTCTTCTGGCCCTGACCATTGGGGGCCTCCGGCCAATCCAATGAATCCTTCTTCCTCTGGCTGCTCACGTGCTTCTTGATAGAAGGGTCTCTGTCTCCCGGGCATCTCACTTCCTCTTCCTCTCTGCTCTTGTGGATGTCCTCTTCCTCTCCCTCTTCTTATCTGGGGGCAATCTCTCCTCCAATGTCCCCGTTGTTTACAGTTGGAACATTGGTCCTGCCCAAGGGGCTGTCCTCTTCCTGGCCCATAACTTCGCCCTCTGCTTCGCCCTCTGCTGTGCCCTCTGCTTTGCCTTATTTCTGGGTTCCATTCCCTCAGTGCTGCAGCCAAGCAAACGGCTTGAGCTCTCATCTGCCTCTGTTTGTCCCTCTTCTCTTCCTGATCTCTATTTGCCATGACTCTATTAGCAATGTCAAGTAATTGAGACATGTTCATTCCAGCAAACCCATCCAATTTCTGTAGCTTTCTTCTAATATCTGGGGCGCTTTGTTCTACAAAAGTTGCATTCACCATGTTTCTATTGGCTTCCTCTGCGGGGTTGAAAGGCGTGTATTGTCTGTAGGCACTTAACAGCCTTTCCAGGTAGGCGCCTGGGCTTTCATCGGCACCTTGCTTTATTTCTTTTACTTTAGATAAGTTAGTAGGCTTTTTCCCAGCTTCTGCAAGGCCTTGGATCATTAACTGGCCATACTGACGAATTCGAGTCAATTGGTCTGCTGTATTAGGATCCCATTGTGGATCAGTCTCTGGACAATTCTCCCTCATGTGGTCAGCTAGGTTAACAGCAGCATTTCTCCTAGCCTCAGTCTGCCGCTTCATAGCTGCTAAGACCCTTTTACGTTCCTCCGTAGTAAGGAGGGACGTCATCAACTGCTGACAGTCCTGCCATGTAGGGTCATGTGTATTGACAATATTAGTGAAAACATCTGTCATTGGTCCTGGATCTGTAGAGAAGGGGGTGGTGTGTGTTTTCCAATTGAAAAGATCTGAGCTGGTAAATGGCACATGCGTAAAAGCTGGCCGGAACTGAGGCACTTGTTGTCCACCTTCAACTTGGGTCCCTATGAATTCCCTCACTTGACGAAGGGGCATTACTGTAGCCAATTTCTTGTTTGCCTTGTCCATATTCCTTAAGTTATGGTCATGGCCTTTTGCTGTTTTCAGTGGTGCCTTTGCCTGTAGGGATTCTTTTTCAGGGGATGGAGTTGAAGAAGACTCAGTCATGGTAGAGTCTGTGTCTTCATCTAAATCTTCAGGGAGATCTGGGTACAGTTGTGCTGGGGCCATAGGTTGCGTTGGAGGGCTTACTGCTGCTGGATCAAGGGCTGGAATTGCAGGGGCCTGGGGGGCTATGAGCTCCCCAGTTGAATAAGGAGGAGGTGCATTTATTTCCTCCTCCACAGGGCATGGCAGAATAGGAGCTTTAGTTTTCTGTGCTAGGAGAGTTTTGCAATGTGCTAAAGCACAAGGCTTCAGCCATTCTGGCATTTGGCGCACCACATCTCCCCAAGCTAGAATATAGGGGACATGTGTGGGATAACTTCCCTCAAAAGGATTTGCTCCTCTTGCTCTATCATAGACACTAGCAATGATTTGTTGATCAAGAGTGCCCTCTTCTGGCCAACCTACGCTAAATTTAACCCATTCCTTCTGACATAAGGTTTGCAATCTACTGGGCCTTAGTGGTTCTCCATAGTCTAGCTTTCCAAAGCTTTTGTCAAAGTGTGCTAACATGAGCTCTAAAGGAGTTTTAGGCTTGCTGCTAACAGACCCTCCCATGTTCAGACAAATGGACAACTAATACACAAAAAAAGGAAAAAGGTACGGGATCTGTCCACGCGTTTGCGCCCGTCCCCTGACTCTGCCAGTCGCCCGACAAAGAGAACTGCAAGGGATTCCTTTAGAAGGAACGCCAACCCCAGAGGGGCGGACACGGACCACACTTCCCTTCGCTCACCAGTCTGGGATTCTGCGATCCCCTGTGACCAGCCTCTTGGCCCTTTCATACACCATTCACTCACACATGCATCCACCACAAGGTACTTATCTCCCCAACCCCTTTCCTTATTTCTCTAGGCAGTCGGTTTCCCTTTTCTGGTACACAAAGCAAACACAAACCCCAAAAAAGTCTACTAGGGACTGCCTTTTTCCAGGTTAATTACTCCTGGAGCCTTCAGCAAAATGCTAAGGCTTTTCCTGACGTCTACACTTTCCTAAAATGTCATGGTGCAATTCATACTCGCCTGATCCGTGGTTTTCGCAGCCTCTTAGGTGAAAGGATGGAATTTCGTCAGAAGCAGCAGTCTGTCTTCACCTTCCCGAGGGCTCCCTCCAATGCCGGCCGGTGAGAGTGCTGTCGAAATGATGCAGCCAGCCTGCTGCCTCGGAGGAATCTTCCAGGCCTCCCAAAAGGCCTCTGTCTTTAATCTTTTTCCCTACAAACCTCTCTCAAAAGCCTCCTGGCTGGCTCGCCAGAAAATGTAATGGAAGAGAGATGGTTTGAGGAACAAAGACAAAGAGAGATCCAGAGTACTGGAAAGCACGCTTTATTCTCGGTTGGCGCCAACCGGATATAGACCCCCTGGTAGCCCAGGAAAGAAGGGTCCCGAACAAAGGAAATGCAGAGTATTTATACACTTTTTGAAAATAAGTATTCATGCATCATAGAAACATCACAATGTACGTCACAAACATCTACTCTTTCACTGACTTCAAAGGCATATTTTGGAAATCAACAAGTTGTCAATCCTCATTAATTTACTATCTAAAGAGTGACTGTTAATGTACTCCCAGCGCCAGGATGTCTCCGGACCTGCTCCATCCATCTTGAGATAACATTCCTGAGACCCCCTAATGGACACTTCATTAGTCAATTTTACGATAAGGTACCAGGCACCTCTTAATGGATGATAAGGTGCCTGGTGCCTGGTGCCTGGTATGTATCTTATCTTATGGTCTTAGAAGTGTCAGGCACCACATTCCTTTCCTGGGGCTGGCCTCTTATTTTGCAGCTTTTGAGAAGTCAAGTGAACTAGCTATGCATGCATACATTTCTCTTATATATTTTCTAACTCCTATTTCTAATATGGTTATATCAAATATATTTTCCAATATGTGTATTATGTATTTTCATCAAGCCTTCATCAAACCAACTGAGACAGGCCTCTGAGGGATGTTTTAAGCTCCATCCAGAAACTAATACAAAAGAAGGTCTCTACACTATTGGAAAGGCCTATAAACAAGGGGAACTGAAGCAAAGGAGAGGAAGGCAGAACAAGGACTTCATAAACATCTTGTCCTTTGTTCTCTTGGTAGAAAATCATTCTGCATCAGACTTTGTCTCGGACTTGCAGTTTTCAGTCTATTGAGGCAAGGAAAGAAAACATAGACAATACATAAAACATAGTCTGTTTGCAGTACTGGCCTGGTACACTAGAGAGCAGGAAGAAGATGCTGAGCAGATATCAAGTGGTTGCCATTTCATCACACTAGAGAAAAAAATCCACTTAACAGTATACCTTTATTGTGTCTTCCCCAATTCTGGGATTTGCAGTTTAGAGAAGAGTCCCTAACAGCCTCACTAAACTACAAACTCCAGAATTCTGCAGGAGGCAGAAACCGGATTTAAAGTGGATTATTTCTCAAGTGTGAATCTCCTTACTGGTTGGAGGGTGGCTCGAGAGAGGGATGGGGAAGACACAATAAAGGTATACTGTTACTAGTTGACTAAGCAGTTATAACATGGCAGTTGCTAGCCAGTATGCCATCTGATTTCAGAAATTAAGCATGGTTAGGCCTGGTAAGTAATTAGGTGGGAGACCATTTAGCAGAAATATTGGTATATTATCAAGTAATGCTAGATTGTACTTGGAAAGACTCCAGCTTGAAGCTGTGGAGAGCTGGTGCCATTCAGGGCTGGATGAACCAATAGTTCTATCTGTATAAGACAATTCCTTTGGTTAAGTACATCTGTCCTTTTGCATAGCCTGTCCTAATTTAGAATGTGTACCAGCGCTCAATGTGTTGCACTGTGAAATAGAAGCCCCCTGTTACATCCCATTGTGTATCATCAGAATTCACTAGTACAGTTGCTTTCTGTGTTGACAGTGTAGCTCCATCATCATGAAGTTGCACATCATATCCTCTGATACAAAATCTCAGCTAATATTTAACACAATTCAACTTCCCATCACACAAGTGCACCATCTCCTCCTTCACCACTAGGTCCACAAACAATTGAGATTACTTTGTCAATAGATTATAGATAGAGGGAAGGAGGAATTGGCAAAAATAATTAAGAATGGGAAATCTGAATGGCTTGCTCTCTCGTTTTCCATTGTTTCGTTTTTTTTTTCAAACAATCTCAGTGCTTTTCTTCCTCCTTTGTTATTATAGACATTTGAGCTGTCTTATGGCTGGCTCTTCGGCTTAGAAATGGAGATGAGCACCACACCTCAGAGTCAGATATGACTGGACTTAATGTCAGGGGACTACCTTTACCTTTACCTTATGGCTGGCAACCCCCTCAGAGGATTTTCTTGGCAAAATGTATGCAGAGGAGAGTTGCCATTGCCTCCCTTTTAGGTTAGGAAAATGTGATTTTCCCAAGGTCACCTTGTCTCTATAGCTGAGCCCCTTTCTTCCTTTAGGCCCCTTTCTCTCCAGGGTCCAACACTCTCTAGCCCAGTGTTTCTCAACCTTCCTAATGACACAACCCCTTAATACAGTTCCTCATGTTGTGGTGATCCCCAAGCATAAAATTATTTTCGTTGCTACTTTATAACTACAATTTTGATACTGTTATGAATCATAATGTAAATATCTGATATGCAGGATGTATTTTAATTCACTGGACCAAATTTGAAACAAATAACCAATACGCCCAAATTAG
The DNA here is from genome assembly GCF_037176765.1 of Anolis sagrei. Classification (NCBI taxonomy): domain Eukaryota; kingdom Metazoa; phylum Chordata; class Lepidosauria; order Squamata; family Anolidae; genus Anolis; species Anolis sagrei. Next base: position 38,472,411 of record NC_090022.1, on the reverse strand, counting down.
AATAATCATGGGGTTGGAGGGGGTTGATTTTGTCATTTGGGAGTTGTAGTTGCTGGGATTTATAGTTAACCTACAAAGAGCATTCTGAACTCCACTAATGTTGGAATCAAACCAAACGTGGCACACAGAACTCCCAAACAGTAGAGAGGAAACAACCAGGCACATCTTAACACCTCTCAACAGAACATTTCCCAGGCTCAGCCAGGCCTTCAAATGCTAATGAAGGTGGTCAGCTGAAACATTCACACCTAGCTTCAACAGAGAGCTCTTTGCCCCACCCCAGTCATTCCACAGATATATAAACCCATTTTCCTATTTCCAACAGACCTCACTACCTCTGAGGATGCTTGCCATAGATGCAGGCGAAACGTCAGGAGAAATGCCTCTAGAACATGGCCCTATAGCCCGAAAAAACCTATAAGAACCTATAGAACTCCCATGAGCAACAGAAAATACTGGAAGGGTTTGGTGGGCACTGATCTTGTGTTTTGGAGTTGTACTTCACCTGTATCCAGAGAGTACTGGTGACTCAAACAATGATAGATCTGGATAAAACTTGGCATGAACACTCAATGTGCACAAATGTGAACACTGATGAAATTTGGGGAAAATAGACCATTGGGAGTTGTAGTTGCTGGGATTTATAGTTCACCTACAATCAAAGAGCACTCTGAACCCCACCAACAATAAAATTGGGCCAAACTTCCCACACAGAACCCCCATGCCTTGAAGGGACTCACTGGCACGAACCTCCCTCCAGTCTCACATGCTCTCCCTCACCTGCACATGTGCACCATGCTGCCATGCGCCGAGCACACCCGCTCTCCCCTTCCCACTTGGAATCTCAGAAACAGCCCTGCTCTTGGCTCAGAGGCCTGCTGAGAGGCCAGCCAATCACAGAGGAGGAGGCCTTTTGGTGGGAGAATTTGCAGTCTGTTTCCAAAAAGGAAGAGAAGGACAGGTGGAGAGATCTTAAGCCTTCTCTGCCAAAAAGATTCCTAAGACCATCAGAAATCACCAGATATGATAGGTACAACCAGTCCTCCACATTTGTAGGGTTATTTTTTGCATATTTAATTATTCTTAGATTATATGATTAATATATTATTTGACCATACAGCATAACTGTATGGTCAAAGTGGACCACAGGGTTGACCTGGAGGACATAGAGAATTCTTGTCTAGGCATTTGTGTTTCCTTCAGCATGATTCTATGGTCAAAATCCAGCAGAAGTTGACCATATAGTCATATTATAGGACCTAGATATTCCTAAAGGGATTTTAAAATTATCCACACTTTTTCACTTTGGTATGAGTCCTGTGTCCCTAACTCTATTGAATATGGAGTGTGAAGTGAAAGAAAAGAACTTGTTCAGACTAAAAAGGGAGGAGGACAATCTCAACATAGTAGAAGCAAGGATTCAGAGTCAGACCCAAAGGGGACTCAAGGCAGACTTTTAAGAATTTAGCTCTTAGACTTCTGTTCTGCTTTAAAACATCAAATTATTTTCATCCCAGATAAGAATAGATGTGAGTATTTTGGAAAATTGATCAAAAACTAACTGAACCGTGATGATCAGTCTGTCCTGAAATAACTTATCCACACTTCCTATAAGCCAAGTTGTGTGTGGATTCAAGGCAAAGATGAACCATGATAATTCACTCATTTAGTATCCTGTAGAGAATGTTGATATTGCTGTGGACCTCTCCTTTTTGTGAAAGATTATCTTTGGGTTTGGCCCTTTCCCTGTCATTCTCATTACAATTCCAAAGGGATGTGGGAAATCTATAACAAAGGAGAATACCATCATCATAAGGTGGAAGTATCCTAATATACATTAGACAGTTCAATGCTAAATGTTCCGCAGCTGCCATCTCTCTTGAGCTAAGACTGCCAGTGATGCAAATTACATGCTACATTCAGACAAAAGTACTTACAAATTGGAATATTAAATCGCAACTCACATTAGAGCAACATGAATTTTCCTGGTATTCATTGGATTAGGACTGATCATATGGAACTAATCTAATGTGTTGCATGGATGTCACATTAGTTCTGCATTTGTCAGAGAAATTATGTAAAGCTGCAAAATGTAATATAAATGACAAACCTGGAATGCAGGTCCATGCCTGTACAGCCCCATTCTACCTTCATTAAAACCGCACAAGTCAGTTACCACACATCATTCTCACTTCCTATCACACTTCCTTTTTTGTTGTTATTGTTAAGTTGGACTGTACCTATTCAGAAAATTCAGGTTATACCCCCAAATACTACACATTTTATGCAGAAAAACACAAATAGTTCAAATAACATCAACCACACGTGGTCTGCATAGTGCATTATCACTAGAAGCCTGAAGACAAAATACCGAGTAGCTGCTTCAGTTAAATATTTAAAATTTACAATTTGCTCTCTCTGGCCTTCTTGCTTTGTTATTGTATGACATGAAATAATTTCTGATTTATGGTGATCCTAAGGTGATTTTTTTTTTGCACAATTTGTTCATTCTTGGTTTGTTGTTGAAGGATTTGAGAATCTCTTCAGCCACATTCACACTGCAGTTAAGAAGGTTATACTAGTGCTCTTTCCAGCATAGTCTAATTGAAGTTTGGCTCCATCCGGTGAGCATAGAGCAGTGGTTCTCAACCTGTGGGTCCCCAGATATTTTGGCCTTCAACTCTCAGAAATCCTAACAGCTGGTAAACTGGCTGGGATTTCTGGGAATTTTAGGAATCCCTGGAATTTCTCCCCCTTCATGAATCCCAGATCATTGGCTATGCTGGGAATTATTGGAGTTGTAGGCATAACCATATGGAAATTCTATGGATGCCTACCACCTTCACTGTTATTTTCAGAACCTTGTTCCTGCTCCATGTCTTTACCACACTTTTTTTTTACAAGCCATACTTCCCTTAGGTTCCCTTTCCTCCTTAATCTCATCTCCACTTTTGCTCTTCCCCTTTCCTTCACTGATTTGTCCTGTTCATATATTTATTTCTGAAGATAGGAAGGTGTATCCCAGAATGTGATACTGTGCATGTTAGCACTGATCTTGAGTTTTGGAGTTGTACTTCATCTGCATCCAGAGAGTACTGTGGACTCAAACGATGATGGATCTGGACCAAACTTGGCACAAATACTCACTATGCCAAAATGTGAACACCTACAACCAAAGAGTATTCTGAACTCCACCGACAGAATTGGGCCAAACTTCCCACACAGAACCCCCATGACCAGCAAGAAATACTGTGTTTTCTGATCATCTTTGTTGATGCCTCTAGCACCTCCCCTCAGGTCCTGTCCCCCCCCCCCCCCCCAGGATGAGAAACACTGGTTTAAAGCCCTTAAAGTGTAGTGGAGCATTTGCTGCCTGCATCATATAAATAGTGCATTGGCAAGCTGCCTTCAAACTATATTAAATGATCAGTGTAGATGTGCCATATTACTAATGCCTACATTCCTGAAAGTATCTTGAAAGTAGGCATTGCTAGTTGGCACCCTGAATTGAAAAGCTATTGCAATGAACACTTGTCATCCCAGTTCCTCTAAACACAGGGAGAATATACCACAGCTATCAGGCCCGTAGCCAGGATTTCGATTCGGGAGGAGCTGAGTTTGATTCCGGGGGGGGGGGGGGGGGTGAGTCTGAGTGAAAGAGGGTCTACCCTAGCAAACCTTTTGTATCGTTACCCCAATATCCCCAAGCATATGGGATATATTGAACATGGGATCAGATCATGATATGAATAAACATAACAGTTTAATAATGTACCAGTAAGGCCTTCTCACGGACCACCATGAGAATTTGGGGGGGGGGGGTCTGAAGCTCCTCAACCCCCCCCCCAGCTACATGCCTGACGGCTGTTAAGGTAACCAGACTGGAAATAGGGCAGGGTTCCTTTAACTTTAATCCTGAACAGATTGTTGAGTAGGATGACATACTATATATAAAGCTCCATCCAGTCAGATAAAGGTACCTCACCTTCCAAACACCATCTTTCAAGCACTGCTCTCCCCTTCTAACACAGCTAGTGGAAAGTAGGAAGGAGAAGGGTTCGCAGATACTAGTGATAAGAAGCTGGTAACCTTAGATGCTACTGCTTTGTCTTCCTGGTGTGACCTGTTTCCAAACTAGATGGGAAGCAGAGTTCTGCAGGATGTCATAATCTCTAGATTACAGTTGTCCCTCAATTTACCTGAAGTTTAAGAATGAATCTTAATTTAAAACATATCTTCTAAATCTACTGGTGACAAATAGCAAGGTAATCAGTTATTCTCAATATGACTGGAGTCTCTCAGTCAAATGGGAGTTGAGCAGAACTATAGCAGATTTAACCTGAACAGTCTCACAAGTTGCCTAGTCCTAGACTCTATAGCAAATAAATAATGGTCTTATGTTGTCACAAAATCAAGTTTTTTTCTCTGGGAATGTACAAATTTGGAGCAGAAGGCTGTTTATAAAAAAAGTTGTGTCAAGCCACAGGGATCTGGGGAGCCAGCGTAGTTTGTTTGTTTATTTATTTACCTTATTTATATCCTGGCTTTCTCTACCCCGAAGGGGACTCAAGGCAGCTTACAAGTGACATCTACGCAGTGCCTCAAACATACAGTATTCACTTAAAGATAACTATATCAAAATTATTGACATAAAGTAGTATAGTGGTTTGAGTGTTGGACTATGGCTCTCAGGCATGGAGATCTATTGGATGACCTTGGCCAAATCACACTCTCTCAGCTTGAGAAGGGTTGAACAAGTTAGAAAGGACTTGAAGGCATATGCCAACACAAGATTGAGAAATAGACTGTCCAAAAAAAGGACTTACATGCTGTGGGCGATTGCTTTCAGAACAGATATACCTCAGTTAACAAAGTAGATGTCAGCTTTACTTCTTTAACAGAAAAACAAAAAAGTAGGGGCTCAGCTGTTGCAAAGTTTTGTGCAGCAGCCTACAAAATCCGTCAGGGGATGACTGGTCCCAAAAGTTAACTGTGTATCCAGTAATCATCTTCCTTGATTCTATAATTTGCTGATAGACCTGTGCATTGTATGTTTTTGCCCTGTTTCCCCTTCCGCTCTCTCACCTCCTATTGTGCTTAGTATTTATATTTACATTTCAAATCTACCAAGTTTGTATGAAAATGTGATTTTTATTTCCTGTGCTGGTCTATGGCTGAAATAAATGATTTGATTTGAAATATAAAGAATTTGTAAAAAGAAACTCATTAACTGAGGTATAGCTGTACTGAAAAATATCGCCCACAGGTCCTGTTTCTGGTACCATCCATTTCTGCTTCACTAATACTGTACATATGATTAAAAATGTAATATTTCTTGCATTGTACAATGTGCACTTGCCTTATCAGTCCAAAGCCAGTAGATGGCAGAAATGAACTTATGTGACAGAGAGATTTCAATCAGACAGCCTTGGTATTCACTACCATGCAAACGCAAGCCATATTTTTAAAGTATTCCTGGTATCTTTTGTTATCAATGTATGCATAACCTGAGTGTTGGATCAACTGGGATTTTGGTGTGTATTTCATCTATGTGCCATTTTTCCTTTAATACAGAACACAAGGTGGAACATGACGTGATAAGCAGTTTCCGGAGCAATGTCAGCTGTTTTCTACTGGTTCCAGAACTTGCCGGGGTTGGCACCTGGATGCCACTTCCTTTTTCTGACCAGTATATGGCCAGGAAAACACACTCCAAGCTCTTATAAGTTGCATTCTTCGAGTAGAGAAAGGAATGGAGTTATTGAATATCTCCTTCTGCACTGTCCAAAAAAGGACATGCACTCGCACGACTACAGGTTACACAAGCATAAGCCATCAACGGAATCTCAGCCAAAAACAGTTGATTGAGCCATATTAAAAGAACTTGAAGCTTTCTCCACCTGAGGTAAAGAGTAACTCCTTTTCCCTTAACTTGAAGTTCAATCCTGCAAATGTTTTCTCAGAAGCCAGCCTCACTGAATTGGAAAGATTTGATCCCAGGAGAAGTATTCACACCATACATTTGCTGGAGATTTGCAGTGGCAACGTAAGAAGGAAATGTTAAACAGCTGCATTGACTGAAAGCAGGGAAATCTTTATATACCACGATGTCTTTTTTCTCTCTGTGTGTGAATTTAGAGCGCAAACAGAATCTAAGATTGCAAGTGAAAAAAGTCAGGGGAAGGGGTTAGGTGCTGCACACAAACATCTAATTTAATGTTTCTTAGATTTCTTTTAAATTCACAGAAGAAGAGGAAGAAAAAGAGAAGGGGGAGCAAGTGGGGCAGAAAGTGGCAAAGAAGGTAAAGAGGAGGAGGAGAAAGAGAAGGAGGGGGTGGGGGAGCGAAGGAGAAGGGGAAGGAGGAATTACCATCATCCTCATCATTAGTATCTATAAGCTAGAGCCAAGCCAATTCTTTCTTCTTTGACCCAAAGCTTGATCTGTTGTTCATGCTCACAAATCAATGCTGAAATATAATGCTTTGGTTTGGGACACAGCATTCATTTGCACTGTTCATAAATTTTATACAGCCAGTGTATGAAAAACCAAACACTTTAATCCATCTATTAGGAACAGACCAAATTATTTAATAGGCTTACATTAATATTGACCCATAATTTACAGTGCGATGGATCATACACAACTTATTGCTGTGGCCAACAGCAGGTGAAAAGATCAATAACAGCATGGTACTAAGCATCCAGAACAAGAGGCAGTAGTTCATGTCACTTTTTCAAGATACAAAGGCCTTTTATACCATCAATTTCCATTTTTTCACCAGTGCATTTTATGTCCAAAAATACGATAAGTGCATTATTTTGTGCTTTATTTATTTTTCCTCGTATGCTTCCTAAAGGCTTTATAGGCATTGGAGTTAATATTGCTTTATCTACCTATCTATCTAAACGTTGTAAGGAAGATGTTCATGGCACTAAGATATCTGACATGTTTTTGGCAAAAGTGAAAATTGCTAGGTACACAGTGTACCTGGGTGTTCCATGACTTGCTTCTATTTTTGGCATTTGGGCTATTTTGGGGGGCCACTTAGTCACTGCAGTGTGAACATGTGATGCTTTGCATAATGCCTGACCACACATCAGGTAAGTTGGTTGCCTTTCCCCTGCAGATACACCTAGCATTAAATCCTGCCAGTTTTGTGGCCATGGTTCCATGTAGTAATAAATAAATAAAACCATATCTGAAAATTTCCATTGCAATACTTAATAACTGCTTTCCTCCAATAGATTTGCAAGAAGGTGAATTGAAAATTTTAAAACATAGAGGTTCCAGGAGGAGAAAACCCAAACAGAGTTTGGTGGAAAATACAAAACCAAAGAGAAAAGGTGACTGCAGGATATGATGATAAAGCCTGTGAAGTCTAGTAATTTAAGAACAGAAAATATGGCTCCTACATAATATTCCAAGACAGATCTCAATTTGGTGGTGTTTCCAAATGTTTTGTGGCAGAGTATGCCTTGAATTGTGTTACAAGGTATGGATAATTCCTACTAGGAATCGAACAATATATTAGCCTGTATTTCTTGATTTGAAACACTGCAGAATGGAACCCTGGTTTGTTGCTCCCAACGGGCCCCGTTTTTATTAAAACGGCTCCACAGATCGACAATTGTGTATTCGTGAAATGGTGGATCCATCCAATCCAATCTTACCTAATCTTTTATTTTACTTTACTTCTGAAGAAAGAGGCCACTTGTATTATTAAGGACCAAGGTTTAGTGGAAGAAGAATTATGGATGCATGGGTTAGTGTTTGAACCCAATTCTCCCATATTGTGATGGTGGAGTTGGGGAGATGAATCCAATATCCTTCCCCCTGTTAAAAATCCATCATGTTTCTTGCAAATAGTGTATACCCACCACTGTCTGATCACTAAGCCTTAGAACATGGATCCTGGTGGGCAAACAGTTATTCCTACAGAAAGTTGAAGGTCTGCTGTGAAGATAAGTCAACCTGGCATTGTGGCAAAAACACAGTTCAAATATGGACTCCTATAATAGCAACATTCATCCATAACAATTATCAGTGCTCAGTCAATCGTGAACAAAGAAAAACATTACTTCTTGGGTACTTAGTGGGTTGGAAGATATCTTTGCAGTTAAGAAAAAAAAATCTTCCTATTATTTAAAGCCAGAGTTCCTGCCTCTGGCTATTTTTGTTTCCTCCAACAAATCCATAGAGAGAGCTGCAAAAGGAGACTAGGTCCAGGACCTGCTTCCACCATCGGCAGTGCAATATAAGGGAGCACAATTTGGTATTTAATGGTTTCCAAGGATGTTTTGTAAAATCAAATTATGCAGTAGCTCTTTGCTTTCATCTACTAACCACACTCTGATCACTGTTTCAGACTAACTATCTGGGAACTTATCAGTTGCCCTTAGCTCAGGTTTCCTGACCATGTAAGGAAAGCTTGCACAGATAAGGGTCTAAAACCAACAGTGTCCTTTGGTATCCATCATCAACAGAACAGGGCTTTCCCCCCTTCTGCCTCCTTCTGCAGCTGTCCACAGTTAAAAAAACCAGATGATTTCTCAGCTTCATGGAGTAGGTTTATAGGTTACATGGTGGGATGGCTGCAAATGGAAGAGAGGATTGCCGATTTTGGTGGAAGGAGTGAAATCCAGCCAGAGTTCAACATTGGATCCTGGTTATGGAATCAAGTACTTCAAGATATATTTCCAGAGTTACCACATAGGACTGAGGTGGAGAAAAGGAAGCTGCTCCTTCAGGACATGAGAGCAATACTCCACCCCAACAACAGTTCTCTCCCCTCTCCATTCCCAAACTTCTCTTAAGTCACACATCAGTCAGTGCTAGTTCACAGAAACTTCAATAAATTTAAGGCACTTCATTCCGAATGAGATATATGCTTCCCTGCCATCTGCAAGTCAACTGGGCGTGTTCCTTATGGTAGAAGTTAGTCACTTGTCCAACTGGTGAGACGCACGCCACCACTGTATAACATATTTAGGCATGATAATAATAATAATATTACACTTGTCACTACTGTTATTGCATAGGACTATGCTGGAGTAGATAATGCACAGAGAACATGCTCTTACGTGATAACACTGTTGCATGGTTAAATTTGACAGCATCAGTAACAGTCACCTGCAAATATAATCAGTTTCCATTGCTGAAAAATGTAACAGTACACTAAAGGAAATAGCAAAAATGTTTTCAAACACATTACTATTTGTCCTGCATCATTAAAAATAAATATGTTAAATTGCAATGGGGGTTTATCCCTCCCATTTTTATTTTATGCAGAGTTTCAGTTTGTTAACTAGACTAAATCTGTACTATGATTTAAAGATGTGTCAAAACATTTCTTCTACATGAGACTGTAATATACAAAATAGTCACAAAACCACTCTTGAAAAGACAGGAATCTGCACAAAAAATTATCTTGCTTTGAAGTGCGTACCAAGAATGCAAACCAACCCTTTCAGTAGGGCTGAAAATGTCAGAAAAAATTGTCACAATAACTAGAGGCATTTTCTTACAAATAAAACACAAATGTACTCTGAATGAAAAATAACTGAAAAAATCCATGCAAATCAGATAACTTTACAATGCATTTTTTTAAAAAAGAAGACACCAATTGGTTATGTCCAATTGATGGAAAACAAAACAAAAGAAATATTGGTTAAGAGCTTGAAATATTCATCAGTCTTATATGGGTAAAATACCAGTATAGATTCCATACCATAACTAGAAGTGAGTTCTTATTAAAAAAAAAAAGAAAAAAGAAAAAAAAGGTTCAAACATGATTTAGAAGGATGCTTATTACAGAGCAAAAAATAATAATACAAATTTTAATATCATGGAATTTCTCTCTGTGTACCTCTCCTTCCTTCATTTTTAGCTTGTACTTTAATCAGAATCAGTTTCTGTACAGATGGCCTGTTTATATATATGTATATATATATATATTATATCTTACGCTGTGGGAAAGAGTAACGTGGATTAACATGTACTATAAGTTTAAAAGAGGCACTATTAAATCAACACAAAATAGCTAATTTGTTTTTGGTTTCTTTACATTCGTCTATGTTTTCTTTCCAAGTCAATGGGTTTTCACTGTAGTTATAATGAAGTGTCACTTTTAGTGGATCATGGACTTGTGGATCGGTTGATCTCTATTGCTTTCAAGTAGACATGAACTCGTTTGGAGTTCCTGTTGAATCTGGTTCACAGATGCAGTACAATATTGTGGAAGCATTGGTAGTTTTCAAACAGAATATACAAGTCTCTTCAAACATTTTTTTCCTAAAAAAAATCACATACACTGGGCTATCTGAAGATTTATATTAAAAGATAGTTGTTATTAAGAAAAAACAAAAACAAAGCCAAATACTTAATCTACTGATCAAGAAAAGAAGAAGTTCATGGAAGGGCTTTCTAATTATATCCACTAGCAAGCATGGTCGGTGTCTTCCATGCTCACGCTGCTCCTTCGGCTACTTGTTTTTGAAGCTCCAGGAGAGACTGATGAAAGGAGCGGGTCAGTAACCCCGACGGGAGAGAGGGTATCGTCCATCAAGATGTCTTCTAGTTTGGATCCCATTTTTGTTGGAACAGCGTAAGTGCCAGCGGTTGACTCAGTCACGTTTGCCAGGCTGTCATTGAAAGTGATAGTGCCATCTGTAAGGTCGAGTGTGGTTGTGCAAGATAGATCAGGGTGATGCTGCAAGATCTCTTGGCTGCAGTTGTCAAGGACAGGCTCTTGCTTGATAAGCCGGTTGACCATTTCTGGTGAGCAAAGGCCTGTAGATGGGATGATGGAAAGTCCATGTGCTCGAGCCTGCATCTCAAGTTCCTGTAATGAGGACAGAGGTACTTCAATTTGTCATGTATCAACATTGACTTCTTACAATCCTATCATAGGGTTTTCTGGATGTGATTTATAGAAAACAAAAAGAATCTGATAACTCATAATTATTGACAAAACACAAAGCACAGAGTCAAACCAAATACTAAAATATTCAAAGTATCATATATACTCATGTATGTCAACTCCATGCATAACTCAAGGGCAGGCTTGTGAACAAAAAAGGTGGATTTTGATATGACCCATAGATCAGGGCTTCTTAAACTGCTTTAACTCATTAACTATTCCATCAGTTTTTTTTTTTTTACATGACCCAGGGTAGATTGGTACATAAAATAGGTATAAATATCACATATATACTTATAATAAACCAATCTTCCCAAGGCTTGCTAAACAGACAAACTGATTTTCTGGGGCATAGCTGAAGCATTTTCAGAAGAGTCCACTACAAACACTGCATTTTGTTACTAACAGATTTGTGTAAATGAGTGGCATTCAGAAACCTTTTAGTGCTGCAGTTGGTCCCACAACTGAGCTAAGGAGATGCCATTTGAGGGCACACAGTTTGGAGGGCCCACAGTTTGAGAAGCAGTTCCATAGATAAACCGAGGGTCATTCTGCAAAGAGGGGACAACTCCAATGCTGTCTCAGGAGGCCAGCCATCCATGGTTATCACCACCATCTTCCCATCCAGGCAAAGAGAGTAGAGGAAAGTCAATAGTTCTTTTAGGTCCTCCAAAGACAGATTAAGATTTTTCCTTTCACTACTCTACTCAGAAAAAGAGAAAATTCCTTTCTTGATAAATACCATATTTCATCGTATAATAGTAACATTTTCAATAAGGATGCGACTATTATTTAAGGATTTTTTTTGCAGCTATGGGGCTTCCCTCAACAGCTAGCTCTTGCTGGCAGGTATGCAGGTAGGTGAACGCTCACATGCCCATGCCTCTCCCCTTGGCCAATGCAGTCCTCTGAATTTTGAAGGGAAGAGGATATCCAGGAGGCGAGGAGTTTTTTTTTACTAACATATCTAGGCATGTACAATGTCATGTGTATATAGAGTACGGTTTATTGCTAAATAGTAATAACTATGATGTAAACCGCAGCAAATAGGGAAGAGAATGGGTTGATCCTTTTCTTCTTCATTATGATTTCCATAAAAACATGCTCTCAAAAGCTGTTCACCCTGGAAGGTGAGTAAAAGCATTTGTAAAGATTTCTCATCATATGATGTTCTTCACTGAAAGTGTTTACTGCTGAAGTCATTTTGTTGCAGGATGAAAAGTGCTATTTGCTTAGCATATTTTTTTTTCCAGTTGATAGTGGAAACTAGGGATGTAAATCTTTAGAAATTTTATTCTCCTAGGCAAGAATAACTTTACTATTTTTTCTTGGTGTGAAAAGTGACTGAAATTGCATACAGCACGACTCCTGTATCTGCAGACCTAATATACATGGCTTCACTTGTCCACAATTTCACTTATTTACACAGGGCCTCCTGTACAAGCTATGTCTTCTTCCCGGTATCCCCATCATTCATTCCATTGAAAGTAATAAGGTTAGTTATTATCCACAATTTCACATACTCATGCAATGCGTGGGAAAGTATCCCCACGAATATGGGAATTGAACTGTATTTTTCATATATTGTTTTCATTTTTGTACTTAATTCTTTGCAAAAAGAAAATACACTTACATTTTCCCTGTAAAAATAATTTTCCTGCACAGAAAATAGCATATTTCTGTGCAGAAATGTTTTTTTGGGGAAGAGAATGATATTTTCCATGAAAAAGTCCACATATATATTTTTATGCTCAAAATAAATCTTAAACTATGAATTTTCTTGTCCATTTTGAATTCTTCTTGTCAAAATCAATTTACAATTATTTCTTTAATATTATTTCTACCTGTTACCAAAAGTCTGTTTGAAGGAAATAAGGATATTATCTCACACGGAGAAACTGTACCTGTAAAATCAAATAAATGTCACCTCTTCGTAATTCATGGGGACTCAGAATGTTTAAGGCTGCTCCATAGTTTTCAATGTAAGCTTGAGGCATTCAAAGTTTTTGCTATCAGACTGTGCCAGTCTCTTTATCATATAAATGGTGAAAAGCCTCCACAAACTACTACTTCCAGTGAGGCCCCCTTTAGTTAAACAAGCTTGACTCTTCTCAGCCTTTTGAGTAAGATCAAGAGTAGTTCTCAACTGTCTCAGGAATAGGACTCCAAAAGGACAATCAAAATTCATTGCAGCTGGGATTGGCAGTATGAAGCAGTCTTTCACAAGAATGTATTTTTACTAAGATTTCTGTGAACCTAACCATGTAAAATTAACTTCTTTATCTCAATCTTGAGCTATAAGTTACTCTATGAACACCTGCATTTGTTTGCTTTTTGAGGAGGCAGTAAGAATCCAGAGTACGTTTAACCGTGTAAAAACAACAACAACCCAATATTTGGCAGCTATGATTAAAATTCAGAGTAACTGGTTAAAGTTGCAGATCATTTGGTCTTCAAGGCATTCCTGAGCTCTAAAATATGGGATTGGTGGCATCTTATACAGTCTGCATAAGGCATAAGCTTTCCAACCCTCAAAGAAAGACTATACTTTACAACATGTGACACCTGGCAATTCTACTATCAGGTGTCTCATAGTGCAATCAAACTATCCTTTATGTTCTCTATAAGTTCTCTTTTCCCTTTTGTTAAATATGAGCATCTCATTTCTCACTTTCCTATTACATGTCTGGAACAATGCCTGGCATCACGATGAACAAGATAGTATCCACTCAACTCTTGTTTACTGAGTTGGTACAAAAGTGGCTCTGAAGCAAACTGTCTTTCTCTGAAACTGTAGGATTGTGTGGAGACTTGCACTTCATTAGGAGACATTTTCCTCAGCAGAGAGGACAGTGGGTAATTAGCATCCGCTGCAGTTTGGTTCAAAGACCTGCCTTCTATATAAACCAGATACCATGGCTGCTTAAGACATATTGTATATGTCAGCACAGTAAAACAGTGTCCCTTGTATGGCACTATTTTTATGTTCACACTTTTTTTTAGAAAAAATGAATATTTTCAATTCTTGAATGAAAAATCCAAGGATATGGAGAATGGCTTGTATTGGGTGTGAGGAGAAATGGTGATAATGATAATTTCTTGCAAAATTGTAAGATAAAAAACTTTTCTAAACAAGTTTTTACCATCTCGATGTGATTTTATTATATGGCTCTGAGTATTTGTAATGTGGAAAACACTTTGTCTTGTACATTGAAACACTCCTTTCGATGGGAGTCATTTTGGGGATCCCATAATAAATGAAATTCTAACAAAATAATCAGAAGTCACATAATATAAGGTATGGGGGTTTTGTTGTCAGAGATTTTATTTTGTTTGTTTGTTTACTCCTGTTTCATAAGAATTAAGGAGGTCTAATTTGGACTTGAGTAATTATATTAATTTTTCCCGTTTGGTAGGAAATTATTGAATTAGGCTTTTCCAGCTTGATGATAACATATTCCATTTCAGGCATTAACACTATTCCATTTCAGGCATCACGTTGAACAAACTGCAATCATACTTTGGAATCCAATGGAATTTTATCTCAATACCCATTACCACTTACCTCATTTTTCAGTCAAAAGACCTCACAGATAACTGACACATGGATAAGAAAGAGTTTAATTATGTGCCAATCTTATCTTTGGACATATGCTCACTTTGGACCTACACACATGCCTGATAGCTTCTGGTTTAGACCACACATGGAAACTCTTGAACTGTAAGTTACTCTATGAACATGTGTATTTGCTTGCTTTTTTGGGAGGCAGTAAGAATCCAGAGTAGGTTTAACCATGTAAAAAAACAACAACCCAATATTTTTTTTTCTGGGCATGCCACATCAAGAGTGAATAGGCTCTATGTAACAGAGGAGCTTTATTAATCAATGCAATCAGTTACACTTATTCTGTTCATATGATTGCTGTTCTGAGATAAGTTGGTTTCAGTAGCTATACAATCAGATCACGCTAAACATAGAAGGGAAAGGACTGTGCTTTGTCACCCCTTCCATTATTCTCCTTACCTAGAGAGTGACCTTTTGAAGAGGAGAACCTTCCTTAGCTGAGGATGTTCTCTCCAGCAATTTCAAACTCTGATTTTTGTGAGGAGAGAGTTGGAAACACACAAGAAGGTGAGCAGGACTAATACATGTACATTCCTCCACCCCTATGTGTTTATTTTACTCAGATTTACAATGTCTGAATAGACAAATCTGGAAAAACTCACACTATATTTACAATTCATCAACAAACCTGTATTCTGAGCAAGAGGTGTCTGTTGGCATGTTCCAGTTTCTTCTGTCTGTTCTCTAGTTCTTTTGTACGTTGTTGTTCTCTTTGCAACTTGCGGATATAGTCTACAGAGGCCTTTAAAATAGTTCCCTTATTCCAACGCATATCCCTGCAAAATTAATGCAAGTTATTAAATCTGAAGAGAAGCAGTGAAGAAGAAAAAAAATAACTTATCCTACCTGATGTCCAACTGGCAATTCAGTCTACTTTCCAAAATACAATTAAATAAGTCAATACATTTACCACACTGTCAATGCAGGTCTAGCTCATTGCTGAATAGGTTACAATTGAGATTTAGATCCCTAAATTTGTCTATGGCAAATTTAGGAATCTAATAGAATTCTTCTATTAGATAGAGTTATTCTATTCTGTTGCGAAAAACATGTTCCGAGATTTTTTTTGTCTAAATATTTAAATAAAAAAATGGGACATTGCTGCAAAAACAAACAAACAAAAAAAACCCATATCCTAAAAACACAGAGCCGTGTCTTGAAAATCTTCATTCATTTAAACAAATTTGCACTGAAAGAAAAGAACAAAAGCTAGGATGTGGGGACTATGGTTGAGATTTTGTCATAGGAATGTAGGAAGCTGCCTTATAAAACAGCAGCTCTTCAGCAGACATCCTGGAACTACCTGGCCTTTTTAAATCTTTTCCTTTTAAAACGTGGTATTCAGAGAATTCATTTAGAAGTTTCTTCATGCCCTCCCAAAACTGGGCACACACACAACAAATGTATGTCTGACTGGTCTCTCATATGATTGTATTATCAACTTTCTTTGGCGTTTCACGAGGCTTTAATTGGGTGGTACTGGGCTTTCTTTAAGGCGAAACTTCCGACCATCCAGATATTAGGGATTTCAATTCCCAGAAGTGCCAGCCAACATAACCAATTGCCAAGAATTTGGGGAAATGGTGCAATAGAGCAGGGGGGCCAAAAGTTCAGAACCATTGCTTTAATGTAAATTGAAAAGCACATTACAAATTCCCTATGGTTTAGCCTAGAGCACATGCATCAAACTCAAGGCCTGCAGGCCAAATCTGGCCCACCATGTCCTTTTATGTGGACATCTGGATACTAGACAAGACTTTCTATATTCCTCATCATTAGACATAATAACTAGAGCTGATGGGAGTTGTGATACAGTAATACCTGGAAGGATGAAGTTTGTTTAGTTTAGTTAGGATAGTAGATTCAAGACTTGTGGATAGGATGTCTGACATTAAAATCTCTTTTAACCTTTCCCCAACCTCAGAGCCACAAATACTCTTGGGCTACCATTCCCATTATCCCCAGTTCATATGGCAGATCATCAAAAGTGATGGGAGTTTTCATTCAATAACATCTTGGGACCCAATGGGTAAACCACCACTATGTAAAAATTATAGCTGGCCCTCTGTATCCATGGATTACCCATCCAGGGATTCAATGGCCCTTTAAAGGCAACCATAAGTCTCATGGTCCTTGATGAAAATGAGCTTGACACTCCTGACCTAGAGAATAATGACACTGCAATAATTTTACAAAACAGCTCTTGAAATAATATTTTGTGTTTTTCTTGATGTAGTCATTGTATACAAGTCAATGACAGGATACAAGCCCATCATTCAATAAAAACCATGTTATACCAGTGAATGAATGGAGTGGGGTCAGTAAAATACAGTTTTGTCCCCACATGGCCTAATTGACACTATGGTCATAGAGCGATTGGAGGAAACTCAGCACGAGGTTGTCCTTTTTGGCAACATTTCTTTGCCTTCTGTGATGAATTTCATCCTATGCTAACTGGAAATTTTGCAATCCTTTCTTCCAGATAATTCATTGGTCCTACAGTTGCTTTTGCTGGCAGCCATGAAAAGCACAGATTAACTCAATTACAGACCATATTGAAACCAAATATTTTTCCCAGTGGAAAATCTCTAACTATGATAGTAACTAATGTAGTAACTCATGTAGAGTACTCCAAACTTTAAGATGCCCTATGCAAATTAGGTGTCCTCCAGAAGACCACAGGGCTAATAGTGATGGCAGCTGAGGGTTGTATCCAAAGGATATGGCCCAAATCAGTGAAGATTGTCTAAAGACACTCCAGCTAAAAGAAAAACCACCCACCTATAATGGACATGTTCTGTGGTACGATAGTACTTACGGGTCGTTTGACTTGGGTATCAAAGTGCCAAGTTCTTTTATGCGATCATTAATATTGAATCGTCTTCGTCGTTCAACTGGTTAGGAAATCAAGAAAAATTAGTAATCAATGGCAAACTGGAAAGAATCGACATCACAAATGCTTTGGAAAATGTGAATGTTGCTATGACTGCTTTGCATAACTGAGGATCATTTTGGAGGATTAATACAAAGCTGGGGATCAAAAGTGGGCAAGAACCACTGTTCTGCTTCCAAACACAAAACGCAGCAGCACTGCAGAACACAGAACAAGAAGTCCAGGGGAGTGGGAGAGTGCTCATTTTTTTCTCTTTAAATTGTCACACTTCCTTAGAACACAGAAAGCTCTACCAAACATATCAAGCCACATCTATCTCATCAAGCATATCATCCAACTCCCCCTAGGTCATTAGTGCGGAGTTCTGCCGATTAATCGGATTGTTTTGTATTACTAAAAGAGAACTTTTAGAACTTTTACATGAATCAATTTATACTTGTTATTCACAAGTGATTTACTACCCATGACCAGTTATGGACAAGACTGATCTTGTTTTGCTTTGGATAGATACCCTATTTTTGCCAAACTACAAACTTACCTTCTGGTAAGACTGATTACTTTGTGTACCATGAATTTAAAACATAGTCTAATGGTTGAGAAATATATCTGTCATCCTCATAATCATCAGCAAAATTCCCTACTCTACTCCTATTCCTACTCTAATGAGTTTAGACTTCAGATAAATCTTTAAGATCAACTGAAATATTTAAGACCTAAGCATGTATGGGAAACTCCCTAGTATCAGGGAGATATTGGCAACCTGGTAGACTATACTTGACCAACCATTTTTACTTTCTCACCCCCCAAATTACAATGAATTGGATACAGACAGAGGCATGTATAGCTGAACTAGTGATTTTTCCACTCTCCCTCTAATGACAGTCCCTGCAACTCTCTGTGAATGCAACAAAAAGTTTTGGAGGATTCTGCTGAGTGAAGTACAGTAAGTTTTGTGACCGGAGATATCTGACTACATTATGAAGGAAGCCTTTCTATATGTACAAGAGAGACCTTGGATCCAAGCATTGCAATCGCAATCACAGACACACTCCATTAGTGGAAGCTAATTATACAGTAATGCAATAATTAGTAGTTGAGGCTGATTATACAATAGTGAAATTATTACTTGTGATGTTGCCCCACTCTATCCCATTAAGGAATGCGTGATAAAAGAAAATTCAGGAAAAGTGTGTGGTAAACGTGAAACCTCCAGCTGCTGACAACTCACAATTTTGTGACACACACATGAAATATATCAGAAGCGAGAAACTTACTTAGATTGTGATTGTCTTTCTTTTGTCTCTCTTTGGCCAATGCTCTTGCCTCTGACTCTGTGGGAAATACACATGCTATGCATGTTAACGAAGTAAGAATTAGAGAAATATGGATAAAGCAACATAAACAAAGTAAACATTTGCTGATCTTTTGAACATGCCCTCTGATATACAATTTTGATTATAATTTGTATACTATTAGGCAAAATATTAATCTTTAACATCATGGCACAATTTTAATCTTCTTGTGTGAAGCCATGGCATTATGTCACACAATACCTTTCTTGTACTCCTTCCTTATCTCTCTTATCTACCTACAGCTTAGATAGTTAAAAGATAGAGAAGTAACTTTTAGGTGAAGTTGTTCTTTGCTGGCCAGAACTGGAGAACCATAATTAGAACAAGACACATCCAACTGACATGTTGACCATCCACCAAAGTTTCCACTGAAGCCTGGCCATGTTATAATGTTTTATCCTTTTGTAGATTATAATGCATAGGTAAATTCTCCAAGAAGGCAGCCTACTAGAGCAACACCTATACTGGTCATGTCCTCCCATTGTTAGTCAATTTCTATCAGGTGTAACCCGATCCCTTTCCATAGTTTCCCATCTGTCCCCAATATCTGTTTGTGGGTCTGATGGATTTAGAGTGTTAGAAGAACAGTAGAGATCTGAGACAGCAGACAGGATGGCAGAAACTGGGTAGAGACAGAGAAGGTCCATTCTGCCAATAAATGTCTGTTCAAGTGATCTTGAAATTCATTTATAACAATACCAAATCTTATATCTGAGAAGGTTCCTTTATCTGCAGTGGCATTCTGGAGAGATATAATAACAACATCCCTTTCTTCTAACCATCTCAACTAAACTAAATGTGTGCTATATGTGTGTGGTATTTGACCAACTTAAAGAGGTCAAGTATAAATCCATCTTTTTATAAAAGTCATTCTTTTGGGTAATACAGGGCCCTTTATTATGAAGGCAGAATAATGAACAAATGCAGCATCTTTCTGACTGATGAGCCACAAGACACAATGGTGTATTATCTTTGCCTGCCCTTTTTCTGTTAAAAAATTAAAAGACAAATATTATACTTTAGTGGAGCTCTACCCTGCACTCATGACTTGCCCCATCCATTCAGAGACGCAATTCCAGCATTATGCCATGTTCAATGTGACTAGGACAATGAACTTTTTCAGAGAACTTGAACCTGACATTTCACGTTTCAGCAGTTATAGTTTATTTTCAGAGTACACTTATGTGAACTGCTTAGGGGTATGGCCCATCACTGAAAAACACCCAACAAACCAACCAAACAAACAAAAGGCTGACTTGATCAATCAAAATTAGAATTTAGCTCCATGTTCTTTCCAAAAAATTGTAATGTATTTTGTCTTTATAAGAGGTATTTTCTCTGCTCTAAACTATCCAACTTGGTTTTGCCTACATCAGCCCCACTCTCTTTGATGCCTATCAGGTATTTTGGAGTACAACTCCCAACTGGACAGCATTAGCAATGAGCAGGCATTATGAGAGGTGTAATCCCAACATCTATAAGGCACCACCCTTCAGGGTGAGAAAAGCAGGGTATAAATATAGTAAATAAATAAATAAAATGGGGCGGGGGGCTGCTTTATACTGACAGGATGTGACTCCTCTGGTTTTCAGATTTCCACTCATTCACGGAAATGTCAAATGAATCCTGGAGCTTATGTATGCAAAGTATATACTGTATTCTTCCCATCAGTTATGGCTCTTCTGTAGATGAACTCATTTATAAAACAATTGTGAAAGGAAAAAAAGGCCAACATTCGCAGAAAAAAATAAAATAAATTTTCTTTTTTTTTTTTGTAATTTCTTACACCCCCCCCCCCGATTGCCAGTATAAATGAATAATTATATTGATAGTTAACCTTTTTTAATCATTTTTCGTAATTTTGTGATTTCTGTTTATATTTAGGTATATAATTGTGGTGACATCTTTCCTGGGCTATAAGATTTTCTGTTTTAGGATATGCATACATAGCAGCAAACAAAGCTGCTGTCTTTAATGGGCTTGCTTACAACAATATTCTATTGTAAAGAAACACACACACCATCAACTATTTTAAGACTGTATTAGAGCTAGCAGGGTCTCATATCTTACTAGTATTTTTAAGCAAAATACATTTTTTAAAAATCTCATTTACCTGTAAGTTCCCTTTTTACATGAGGAAGGTTAGCAGGACACGAGTTGCTGATATTGAGGCCCGGGGGAGGCATGCCTTGGTTGCTATATAGATCTACAAGATTGCCAGATACAGGTAACTGCAAAAGGACAACAAGATACAGGATTGAGATGGAAAGCCAAAGCAATAAAGTTGTAAGGTATTTTATCACACACTGTATTTTCACATTTTTTTTCATAAATGCAGCACTACAATGGTACACTAATATGGAGAAAGTTTGAGCATTATTCTAAAGTCCAAGGTTTGAATCTCTGCTCAAACACAGATACGCACCACTTGACCTGAGCAAATCACACTCAGCCTCAGAAGAAGGCAACAGGAAACCCCACTTTGAATGAACCCTATTTAGAAAACCTCATGATAAATTTCCCTTAGGTAAAGGTAAAGGTAGTCCCCTGACATTAAGTCCAGTCATGTCTGACTCTGGGGTGTGGTGCTCATCTCCATTTCTAAGCCGAAGAGCCAGCGTTGTCTGTAGACACCTCCAAGGTCATGTGGCCGGCATGACTGCATGGAGCGCCGTTACTTTCCCGCCAGAGCGGTACCTATTGATCTACTCACATTTGCATGTTTTCGAACTGCTAGGTCGGCAGAAGCTAGGGCTGACAGCAGTAGCTCACGCCGCTCCCCGGAATCGAACCTGCGACCTTTCAATCAACAAGCTCAGCAGCTCAGTGCTTTAACCCACTGCGTCACCGGGGGCTCCCTCAGTGCCACCATAATTCAGAAATGATACATAACAATAAAGAATGCTCAGAAATAGCAAATGGTTCCAAATGCAAGCAAAAGGACCTTAAGATGGATCCTTTAGATTTCTGGCCTCAAGTAAAAGTGACAGGTCTGTTTGCCTGCCTGCCTGCCTGCCTGCCTGCCTATCGATCTATCTATCTATCGATCTATCGATCGATCTATCTATCTATCTATCTATCTATCTATCTATCTATCTATCTATCTATCTATCATCAGCCTCCAACAGAAGCTGAGTGGGCACAAGGCTCACTTCCTACTCACTTGGTTTTCTCTTGTGTGCAATGCCATCTTGGATTCTCAGCTTTTGGACAAGTATGGAAGTCTGTTTGTCATAAGTCCTAATATAATTATTACAATAACGTACCGTTCTAAAAAGATGAAATGCCCCTCCTGAGCTGTAGCCATTGACAGTAAGAGCTTTCAGTCAAAATATGCCATCATTCATAGGGAACACATCCTATTACCTTTGACCTTGCCATATGCTAAGAATGCCCTTCCCAAAAACTTATCTGAAATTTAATTTGGGTCTAGGATAGCGGGGAGAGAACAGTCTATGGGCAGCATGTTTCTTCCTCTGAAATATTACCTTCAGCACCTGGCAGTCTCCCATCCGTGTACTAACTGAGGGCCCTTCCACATTCCAGAATATCAAGGCAAAACAATCCCACAATATCTGCTTTGAACTGGGTTATCTGAGTCCACACTCAGGTAATGTGGGATTTTTTGCCTTGATATTCTGGGATATAGGGCTCTGTGGAAGGGAACCTGCTGAGTCTTCCAGATTAGAGAGAATCTGGGGATCCTGGGGTATTTAGGCTATTTAAAACCTCCAGCACCTGGTAATACCAGGATGGTCTTCTATCTAAGGACTACAAATCCCATCGCTGCTTAGATTTCAAAATCGAGTGAGATTGGGCATATTTGGCTCCATACTCATTAATATATGTGGTTAGAACTGTTCTACAAAATTTCAAGAAACAAAGTTAATGTGTTCAGATTTAGAAAATATAATAAGCAGCCTGAGAAATAAGGAAGAGGAAAAGAAAAGTAGGGAGAGGAGGAAATAATAGGTAATGGGCCTATTGTTTTTTAAAAAATTAGATTACAAATATTCTACACAATGAAAACCCAAAATGCTCAGTTGTTAAATGCAAACTCAACCAATGAACCCAACAAAAATAGAGACTATGAAATGCTGACAACAAGAACTAAATAGTGCCGATGATATGTATGCAGGGCAGATTAAACACCTCTCACATGTGACCTAACCTAAATCAATGTGGAAATTTATAGCATCAAGTTTATTGCTCCTTGTAGAAATGACAATTTAATGTTCTTCATAGATATTTGAATAGAAGCCGAGCACTGTTTTCAACAAGGCAAGCAGGGTCTAATCCTTTAAAGTACAACAGCGTCTTTGTTCCCTTTGGAGAACTATTTATAGGTTGCATGCAGCCTGCTTCCTCTGTTGGGATTTTCCCTTTAATCCATTTAGCAGTTAGTACATTTTACCACTCCAAAAGTTAAACATGAAAATGCACACAACAAGGCCATTTTTCATCCCTACACCTTGGTTTGGCAAAATGCTATTTGTATTCAGCCATGTTGCAAGTCTCATAAACTGTTGCTCTCATTGCCTGCTCAGTCTATGACTCAAATGGCTCAAAGGGGTTGAAACATACAGCTAAAAAGTTGACATAGTACAAAAGTTTAAAATATAATTAACTATCAATAAAAACAACAACTGAAATGTTTTATTGGGTTGTTGTAGGTTTTTTCGGGTCCATGTTCTAGAGGCATTCTCTCCTGACGTTTTTGGAGCTGAACCACTGTATTCAACAATATTTCAATAAGGAAGTTTGATGCAACAGCAACCTGCTCTTGATCCCACCGCCATCGCAAACGCGATTGGTGGAGACAAGAGACAGGGCCTTCTCAACAGTGGCTCCCCATCTCTGGAATTTCCTCCCCAAAGACATCAGACTGGCCACCTTCCTCCTGTCCTTTAGAAGGAAACTCAAGACTTGGCTGTGGGACCTTGCATTTGACCACTGTACAGCAGCTTGTATGAAGAAGACATAAGCAATTTTGAAGTGACAATGAATTGACCCGGACCTGGATTTTAATTAGCATGTTTTAACAGCTGTTTATTTAATGTTTTGTTTAAGGAATTTCTTGGTTGTTCTTATCATTATGATGGCACCGAATGGTGTTTGCTGTGAGGCTGCCCTGAGTCCCCCCTCAGGGGTGAGAAGAGCGGGGTACAAGTATATGAAATAAATAGCTCTTACGATGTTAACCCTGATGTTGCTGGGCATGCATCCTAGTAGGCATCCTAGGCATCTTTAATGTTTAGTACCATCAAAACCCAGAGGCAGTACTAATACACATGACAAATGACAAGATGAAAGGAATATGTAGATTTCAGGAAGGGAGTGCTCAACCTCTCAGCATTAAGAACCTTTGGCAAAGAGATAACCCAAGTTCTACTAAATAGAAAAATAAAACTGGGAAAATGAACAATAAAGCCAAAGTCAGGTAAAGCTGGGTGCAATTATTAATAACTGTCCAGAATAATTTTCACTCAAGACGGGACTATGTACTGGTGTAGTCATTTGGGCATAGCACTATGTCTCTAGAGACCTGGAATTGAAATGAACAGAGAGTGGAAGCTGATTTACATAGAAGTCTTTGAATTTAGAAACACTTTTTCTAAAAGTAAATATAAGAACATCTTTTCTTAATTGCTTTGTTTCTACATTCTTAACAATTCTACCATTCATTTTTCTCCTCTAGTTTTCAATTTTTCCAATGTTTTTAAAAAACACTACAGTTTTTCTGCATTTTCTTCTTTCTCCCTCTAGGCCTTCAGATTGGTGTACATACTAGAATGAATACACACACGCACAAACATCATATATCTAATGTCATCTACAACATTTGCAAGCCAAACAGCAATAAATGAAAAGATTATAAACCTTGAGTACCGTGTTTGCCATTTGTAGTGCAGGATCCATTAAACCAAAGATTTCTTCATTGTAACTTGATTCCAAACTTATTATGTCATCAATTACATCATCCATCTGTAATAGGAAGGTAAAACATGCAAAAAAATGTAAACTGAATTGAAATGGAAACTGCATAAATAAAGAGAGGAAACACTTTCAATAGCATAAATCAGGATGGGCTACTGCATTCCGTGATCCCTCCCAGAAGCTGCACTGGGACACCTAACATGTCATCATCGCTACTGACTTTGTTTCTGAACAATTGGTTCTGTGGCCGATTTCTAGAGAGGATTAATTAGCTAGGTATATAAAAGTCTTGGGTAAAACAAATCATTGTGCTTTGTGGTGATCTAGAGCTGGGTGGGAGAGATGCCTCAAAGAAAAAAAAGATGAGGTCCATGGGGCTTTTCTTGGGGGAGGTCTTCAAAGGACTCACAGTTTGTTTTTTCCCCATCTTTGGTAAAAATTAATACAGGTAATACCCAGCAGCAATTTTTCCAACTACTTTACTAATTCTAGATGGAGCTACGGAGCTATTTCGAGCATTATGTAGTTGGAAGAAGAAGGAAAGGGGATCTGCACATTTTTCCAGAAAACGTGTTAGTAATTTTTTACATTGAGCAAAAAGCCTTTGTAGGAGCATTACAGATATTCACTACAGCCAGAGATCTCATGATAACTCCCAGAATCTATGAGTCAGCAAGGCTGGGAGTCTCAACATTCTCATCCCCCAAAACAACTTTTCAAATTTTAACGTCAGCCATAACAGTATAAAAGAGAAAAAGGTTCATTAATTCAATTTTGAAAACTATAAGCTGAGTGGATATTTATATATAATAATAATAATAATAATAATAATAATAATAATAATAAATCTTTATTTATATTCTGCCCTATCTTCCCAAGTGGACTCAAGGTGGTATACAACAAATATTGGCAAACATTCAATTTCAAAATGAAACTGAACAAGGACAAAATAACCACCCCAGTTGAATCCCAAAAACAAACAAAGAAAATAATGACACATTAGCAAAACTTAAAAAATAACATAGCAAATTTACAAATTCACTACTAATATTGAAAAACAAAACAAAACAAAAAAACCAAAACAAAATAAGAATCTAAACAAACAAGATAAAATTTAGAATTATATATTTTTTAAATCTTTGCCGCCAGCAGCAACAGTAACCAGCCATTAGGAATGCAATTCATCATTACATTTATTCTTGAAGGAAGTGATAGGTAATTTTTGTAATTTCTGCTGCTGCAAGAAACTCTTTTGTATTAGTTTTATATATACAGGTAGTCTCTGAGTTACAAACATCTGACTTACAAATGACTCATAGTTAAGAATAGGTGTGAAACAACCAGAAGTGAGAGAAATCTATGGCTGGGAAAGGAAATTCATTCCTGGAAGCGTTATTAGCACAGGAAAAATGTGTCTCAACTGAAGCTTTATCACCAATTCTTGTTTCGACAACAAGCCATTTTTTCAAAATCCAATTCTCACAGGGATAGAAAGTTAGGTGAAATCTTCTGAATAGGGGCACTGAAACAAACACTACAAGGCTTTCAACCCTTTCCAATGATTTCCAAAGCTAAAAAAGGATATATTTTGGGCTGGAGTTACACTGAAAAAAATGAACCTGTTTTGACTTACAAACAAATTCAACTTAAGAACAAACCTACAGAACTTATCTTGTTCATAACTTGGGGGCTGTCAATACACATACCTATACCAATTGACATAAAAATTCAACTTAAGAACAAACTTATAGAATGTATATTGTTTGTAACTTGGGGACTATCTGTATTAGTTTTGAATTAAATGGCCCTCTATATTCATGGATTTAATGAGGAAGGATATGAAAATAATTTTCAAAAATTCTTTAAAAAGCAAAGAATTTTGTCATTTTAAATAAGGGACACTATTTTACTGCATCATTGTATATATGAGACTTGAACATGGATTTGGGTATCTATGAGGGGATCCTGAAATTAAACTCCTGATGAGACTAGAGGCCCAGTGTATTTTCTTTCTATTTAACGGAAGCCACCTTGGATCCTATTCTGGGACAAATACGACCTATCAATCAATCAATTAATAAAACTGTTAGCACAATGGACAAAAATTCCCAATAGATAAATGGTTATTTCTTTATACAGTAAGCCCTGCTAGATAGTACTGCCTTACATTGGCAGTTTGTGGGTAAAAAAAACCAAACCCAAAAGTTGAGAAAGGAGCAGGAAATAAAGTTTCCTTTAGGAATCTGATTGTACCATTTACACGGTATTAGGAAAGCTATTTTCATGATGGTATTGCCATTATAAAAAAATCTTGGGAAGCCATCTGGTGAGGACTCACCTGGGAGAGGTGCATCCCTAACTCTGTAACATTGTTCAGTCCCACATAGAGAATAGGACTGTTAACAGTAGATATCTGCAGAGAATATGTTTAGGGGCTCTTTTCTTCCACATTATGCAGAATATTTTCTCTGACAGAGATAACTTTTTGCCTTATCTACTACCCATAAAACCCATTTTTAAAATAGTTATATCTATCAGGTTTTTGTAATAAATTATGTCCTGAGGAAGCTGGCAATTATAGCCAGTTTCAGCTCAAAACAATGCTATGTGTGTGGCAGACAGACACACATAAATATGATATAAAATAATGTAATAATATATTTGTTGTTGTGACACTTTAGGTCATTTTGACTCTTGGTGACCCTAAGGGAATCCAATCACCTTTTTGGGGCTGAAAATCTAACCACCTCATCACAAAGGGTTAACATTGGCACCATGCACTGATTTTAGCCTAGGTCACCCACGGAGCCAGCCAGCTTCCATCACACGATGCTGTGTCGGCTCTGTGGATGTTGCTATACAGTCTATGAGGGGAAGCCACATGCACCACACACACTCATACTTCTCCCCACGTGATCATCCTCACTTGGATCCGGGTGTTGTGGGGCATTGGGCACTGGATTCCCCACACCTCTATATGAATCATAGCACTGCCGGCCACCTGATGAGGTTGAGAACTTCACCTGAGATAACCCAGTGGCTTCCATGGCAGAGCAGGGAATTGAACTGTGGTCTCCAGAGTCATAGTCAAAGACTCTTTAATATATAATATATTTATGATATGATGATGAATATAATATAATACATACAAGTGAAGATAATATAACTAAATATAGTTATATAGAATACCTTTATGTAGGAATAGCAACATATATGGCATTTTCAGTGAATCAACGACTTTTCCATTATATAAAATTCTACCTAGAAATACCAATTATTCTCTCAGATGATTATAGTTTACACTTTGTTATTGTCAAACCTCACCAACATTCACGTGGATTGCAATTCATGTGGCACTGAATACAGAAAAGGGGAAACCACATTTCAAAGACTATGGCTTAACTGCCATAAATATTCTGCACTAAAGTAGACCCACTGGATTTAACTAAGAGTTGATTTGCCATTAGGTGATTGATTTAATTGCTACATGGGAATGGCAAATGGACTGAAGATTGTGTCTATCCCAGAAATGCAATTGCAATGTAGTATAAATCTGACAGGTAGCTCCAGTCAGTTCTCCAGTAAGAATATCACAGATGAGACAGATATTTCCGAATGTTGAGTTCAAATAATCACATTTTACATTTTCAAATGTACATATTAAAAATCTTGTGTGTGAAACGGCCTCAGGAGTATTCTATGGCTGTCTGTGAATGCATGAAGATTAAACAGATTCTCCTAACAAAACTAAATTCAAAAGCAGAAGTCCCAATCTTTCTTCTATTCTAATGTCATCTGTCTTTACCTGCATGCATGATGCTCTAGAATGCGTATTCAGAGTTTGACATTCACTTTCTGCACGGTTGTTTTGCTCTTCAAATTTATAAAAGCCCTGTAAATACAAAAAAGAGAAAATAGGGGGAAAAGGAAGCAAAGCATGGAGTACTATTTCATGGTTTTGGGTCTTTCCACAAATTTATATCTGTATCTATATTAAGTGGCACCTCAAGGGCATTCACTCACACATACACACACTACTTCTGGACAAAAGCATTCATTTTAAAAGAGATTTGCAATGGTCCTCCTAGTCCTCGATCGTTCCCTCTAAAACAGTGCAAAGAATCTAAAACCAATAGTAATGCTCATCAATTTAGGTTTCATGCAACCATTAAGACTATTCGTCACTGAGAGACTTATCCATGTGTGTATCTAATTCCCTTCGAAAGCCATCTGTGCAAGTGGTTATTGCCCCATCTGGGAGAAGATGAATTTTGCAAATCAATTACCATGGTGTCACAAAGATTCCTCTCTCTATGGACACTCAGTTCTCATACTGGAGATATTATCAGATCTAATGCTTTGATCCCAGTTGTATGATCCATTGCACAAGTGTTTTTACTGCTCATTAATGCATTATTCTGACAGGACTTTATTTGCAGTGAGTGTTCTTCTACTGCTTGTGGAATGCTAAGAAAAGCTCTTTCTTCACTTTCCACTTAAATTACAATAGATACACCTTCTCTCAAACAGCATTTCTTTTATCTGCCTCAAAAGTAGTAACAGAAACAAATTTAAACCAATAGACATTATCTAGCCAAAGAAAACTTTTAATGTAACTGAGTGGCCAGGAATTTTAGCATTAATTTAATGTTTCAATTAATTTATTATGTAGTTAAATAAGGACAGTTTATCCGAAGCATAGTTCTCCTGGAGCGCAGAAAAACCGATAGTCCCTCAAGTTTAGGGAGTTACAACGTTTAGATCTCAAGATTCAAACCACATACTCAATAATGGGATGAGTTGCATTAAGGGCTTAATAATTGATCTCCCCCTCATTTCTAAGCATGATAAATGGCTCATATTATTTAAACCAGTAACTCCTTTATATTACTACAAATTGGAGGAATATGTTGTAGAAACACTGAATTTCATACGAAGTCGAAATTAAAAAATATGTGGATTAGGGTGTTGGGGAGTAAAATCACAGATGATATTTCCAGATTTATTCTGATAAGGCTTTTCAAGCAAGTTTGTAACTTAAGCAGCAACTTCACATAATAGTCAGATTTTAAGTTTTTAAACAATTAACACACCAAATTTTCTAATACCTTTTCTATCTCTGCCAACATCTATTCTAAATCTACTACTAATCAGTGTTAAGTTATAATGTTAAGGCTGAGCAAACAAATATTCCTCTTAGTCTTGTCCTACACTGTGTATACACAGTCCTATTATTCTCTACTATGTCCTCAATTCACCCTCCCATATAGTCATTTTCCCCTAAGCTAGAAACATGCTTTAGCCTTTAAGCATTGGATAGTTTCTCCAGCCCTTTTGTTGGCCTTTTCTGCATCCCTTTTTTGGTCTACCTTTCTTATTTGAGATGTGTGGATCAGGACTTATTTCATAATTGTGACACCATGGTTTTGCATAATAAGAAATTGTTATATTGACTATTCTTCTTTACAACTATGATTTTTCCCGTTTTACAAGCTACATAATAGATTTGACAGATAAGAAGAAATCATATAACGGAGTGTATTGTTTGAAATATGAAAGTGTGAACTCCTACTTAGTTAACTTGAACATGGTAAATGCCCTGCTAAGGATGATTCAGATAAAGATGCGAAACGAACTTCAAGTCAGCTATTATAAGGTATTATAAGGTATGTGTGTATGTAAACTCTAAGGCACTGTTACATATAGAATAACTGTACATTTCAGAGCAATGCATCTCAAAAAGGATCACACAGAACAGAAAAAGCCTACTAATATGATTAAGAGTATTGGAACATTATTCCTAGGAAGAAGGGTTTACTTAGTGAAGGTATTACAGGCATTTGAAACATTTTGACTGGTATGGAGAAGCTGGACAGAAAAAATGCTACCATAACATTACATATATAGTTCAGTGAATATGTATCATTACATTCAGGAGAAATAGGGAAAATGAAGTTTATGTATTGGTTTATTTTTAAATGAGTGCTCTTCATTATAATACGATTCCATGGTGATTTGAAAAATCAAAGATATAGCCACCATATAAATAGCTTTTATTGTATTACTATAATCATATTTATACACTATCTACACTAGTGAAGGGGACTTTGTAAAAAGACTGCATTATGATTTGATTGCAAAACTACAAGCACTTCTTTGTGCCACAAAACTATCTTCCACTATGGTGGTGATCTTCCCTGCTCTAGACACTGCTTAACAAAGAGGGCTGATAACATCATGGATCAAAGATAATCTTGGAATAAAGCTATAAATTGAGGCAGCAGTGTGAAACCTATGTTATCCCTGTTTGCCAGCCCCTATAAGACCACGGACAGAGGAAGGCTACTACATATCTGTAGAAAACAGGAAACGGCTTTAAAGTGCCATAATCTAGCAGGTTATAGTGGCTTTTTCTGCTCCATGGCACACCAACGGCAAAATCTAAGTGTGTGGTGGAAACATTTGCCACCTAAATCCACACTAACCCATGCTAACATTTTCCCAGAAAGTATGGGATGGAAACAAATATGCCTTTGTATCTAAAAGGTCAATTGCATCTATCCTGCTGCGCATACTAACAGAAAAACAGAAAATGTTTTAACTATACTGAATGAAAGGAAATGGGTTGATTTTTGTTGTGTTAAGCCATGCACACATTTCGTATCGAAATATCCAAACATATGGCCATTGTTGCCCTTCTTTTTTAAAAACAAGTAGTATATAACTAGTCTGTTACAGGATAAGCACAAACTTGTGCATTAGTTTTCTGCGGTTATGGGGGAGACCATTCACCTTTTAAAAACCAATAGCACAAAATGCCAGATTTGGTCTTACCTCTTTTTCACAGTTGGAGTTGAGCGTAAGCATGGCCATGGGGCTGTTGGGTGCGCTGCTTCCTGTGCCTGGAGGCATAACATGTTCACCTGGCTGGTTTGGGCATGGTAAACTTAGCGCCTGGTTGGTGTGCTTGTTACCTAACGTTGTGGAGAGGTATTGTTTGACTTGTTGCCGTTGAGCTTGTTGGATGTGATACTTGGTAGGGTTTTCCAGGTGAGTTTGCACCTGCGAACACATAAAGAAAAGTAGCCGTATCTAGTCAGCATGTGTGAATTCAGCATTTCTGCAGACTCTGGTTACAGGAAAGTTTTAAAGATTTATCTAATACTGGTTTTAATAGAAAAGAAAATGCATGTGTAAACAATTCATTCAGATGCAGTGATGTTAAAACATTGTAAATGTAAATAGAAATTAACATATTTCTCTTTCCCCCCAAAAAAAAACCATTCCAGGTTAGCCTAAACAGCCCAAATATTCAAAATGAATAATTTTGAAATAACAGGAATGTATCAGAACTAAGTAACAGGGAAATAATTTCAAAAATATTTCCATGATACTCTGGATCACTACGCAAAGGGATCTTGTAGCACCCTTGAAAGAAAGAAAGAAAGAAAGAAAGAAAGAAAACAGTAGCATAGCCTTTTGTAAACTTAAGTCTCCAGGCTTTTGACAAAAGAGGCATATGTCTATGCAACCAACTCCTTTCTCTTAAAGGTGTTACAAAATCTGTTTTCAGGGTAATAAATGTTAAAGATTAATTACATAGACTAGATATTACACATTTCCCCCATAAAAAAACCCTAGAAGTGACATAAACTTGACAAAGTGTGCAAGAAATAACAGTATGCTTAAGAAAGGCACATAAAATGGTGTTGTTTCCTTTGCAGCTGTAAAGGGTTTTTCTCAGAGATTTCCCCCCACTGTGGCATAAAATTAAAAACACAATGGTACAAAATTAAGCAAAAATGTATGAGAAAAATAAAAAACTTTAAAAAATTAAAAATGATGTTGATGAAGAATACAAGTGGCTAAGTCTTTACCTTTCTATATGTTGAACATTAAAAAATAAAATGGGGGGGGGGGGGGGGTAGAGACAAAACTCCACCATATGCAGTGTTTAAGTGTATGTACTCATGATTCACAACTACATATTTCAACACTCTGAGTGTATTTTATTCAATTCTATTCCCATTCAACTATATAATAAAGTGAAACAGTATTAGAGAAAGAATCGGTTCATAACTAAATTCTATTTAATTCTAAATCCTATCCTCTACCTATGTCTACAATAACTAAGAAGGAAAAATAATTTCTTGTACACATCCTTTACTATTCTGCAGTAAATTTTGCAGTAATGCATGTGAATATGTGCCCCTAGCTACATTGGGCATTCACCATGGAAGCAGTATTATCATCAAATGCATTTTTTTTTAAAAAAAGGTAACTCACCTGGTAGTGATTATACTCAAGCATTTCCAGCATGACATTTATATATTCTTAGCAAGACCAGACAACCAGTTTGGCAGACTTCCTTTTATTTTTCTGCTACTCCGGTTTAAGCACCATGAACAAGTTTCCCTCAAAATGGCACAAGCAACTTGGCTATAACAGCTCAGGCTTATAATAACCTAAACTAATTAGTTATGCATGTAGAGAAACAAACTGTTCACACAGAGGGTTTTCTTTCTTTTTTTTCTTTTTTCCCCTTTTTTGGATGCAATGTAAGTTTAGCCTTAAAATTTTGGTACTAAGAGGCTTTTTTTCCATGGCTTTGACGTCGTGCTTTTTCATAAACATAAAGGAGCCCTTTATAGTGATGGGTTATCAAAGTCAGATTGATAGTTTGCTTAAGGCCAAGTCACTATTCAGCTTTCGTTCCAGTCATACTAGCAGACAATGGAATTTTTCTTTAGCAGTAGCCTTACTAGTTTTATGTCCGCTGCTAAGACGGCATTGCAGAAAAATTGCTAGGCAATTTCTTTTCCATGCACGCTACTGTTAGGCAATCCTGCATCCTCCTGTGAGGATGGTATTGGTAGAGCCTCCATATTGAATTCAAAACATGACTACATTCCTCTGAAGATAAAATTCTAAAGAAATATATTGATAAAGGAAAGTGAATTTCTGGAATACAACACCCACAATCCCGGCAACTAATCATGGCAGAGTACATCAAGGAAGGATATAAATCGAAAAAGGTTGCATTACTGGAACAGTTTTTGTTGACCTTACGGCAGCCTACGACACGGTGCAACATAGGAAACTTAGGAAACTGCTGCAGAAAGTCTACCATATTACCCAGGACTATGATTTTACAAAAACTGTCCAGACTCTCCTAGAAAACCATAGCTTCTATGTGGAGTTTCAAGGCAGGAAAATTAGATGGAGGAGGCAAAATAATGATTTACACCAAGGCAGCATTCTTTCACCATTCTTTCCTAATAATCAACCACAGCCACCACTCACAAAGAGCTTTATATATGCTGATGCCCTTGGCCTAACAACACAAGCAAAAGACTTTGAAACAGTAGAAATCCAACTTACTAATGCCCTGTAAGATCTCTCCAGCTGAAGTCTAACCCTGACAAAACACAAGTGTCTGTTTTCTACCTACGGAACTGTGAAGCTAACAGGAAATTGAAAGTTACCTGGGAAGGCCAAGAGCTTGAACACTGTTCCCACCCTAAATATCTCGGTGTCACCTTAGATCGAACACTAACATCTAGGAATAACTGTGTGAAAGGGGAATAACTGTGTGAAAGAACTTAAATTTTATTTAAAGAGCCCCCAGGTTAATTCTCTCATACATCTAATAGCTGAAATTCTGGAGAATTACTGAAAGTTGCTGCAGACTTGGGATGGTGAACACATGGATCTCTACATCTTGTTGAAATACAACCCACTAGATCTATAAGCCATGGATTATGCTGATGGATTATGCTGGGAGGATGGGGCATTTGGAGGGGCACATAGTATCTCACTCTGTTGTATTATTTATTATAAGATTCTCAGGTTTCTTGACATACCACACAGAAATAATAAAAATAGCTGCAACCATCAGGGCAGCTTACAAAGGCACAATTCGATGCCGGCATCAACATAACAGTAGAATAAAAACAATATAGCAGCAATTAAACAATTAACAATCAGTTAATTGGAAAACAACATCCCACAGACCAGAAACATTTAAAGGTAAATAGTCCCCTGACATTAAGTCCAGTCATGTCTGACTCTGGGGTGTGGTGCTCATCTCCATTTCTAAGCCGAAGAGCCAGCGTTGTCCGTAGACACCTCCAAGGTCATGTGGCCAGCATGACTGCATGGAGCGCCGTTACCTTCCTGCCGAAGCGGTACCTATTGATCTACTCACATCTGCATGTTTTTGAACTGTTAGGTTGGCAGAAGCTAGGGCTGACAGCGGAAGCTCACGCCGCTCCCCGGAATCGAACCTGCGACCTTTCAATCAACAAGCTCAGCAGCTCAGTGCTTTAACCCACTGCGCCACCGGGGGCCCATTTAACATACATTCAAATCACAAAGAAATGGAAGATCAAGAATTTTAGTAGCTAACAGACTATTACACTGATCTCCCATTCAAGCAAAGTGATGATGAATATTCTATAAGAAAGACTTTTACCCTATACATCGGATGTCCATATTGGATTGTCAAAAGGAAGAGGCATCAGGAATCTTGTTGCAAACATACATATGCTGAGTAATAGAACACATTAAAAGACACTATGTAAAAGACACATTTTACTATGCAGTTGAATATAATCTCCTATACAATTGCTAATTGGAACTGACTGTTTCATTTCTAAAATCAGCGAATGAGACTACGTGCATTTATGGATTAATGTTGAGCAGCGACAAATGTACCATGATTGGAAACGCTCTTCACAGACCTGTCAGATGTTTGTGGCTTAAAAGATCAAGATAGTATGACTAACAATCAAGAATAATAGGAGTTGTAGTTCAAAACATGCCTGCCAAAAACATCAAGAAATATAGATTTATAGATGGGTTAAACCACTGAGCTACTGAGCTTGTTGACTGAAAAGTTGCAGGTTCGAATCCGGGGAGCAGCATGAGCTTCCGCTGTTCAGCCCCAGCTTCTGCCAACTTAGCAGCTTGAAAATATGCAAATGTGAGTAGATCAATAGGTACCGCTCCAGCGGGAAGATAATGGCACTCCATGCAGTCATGCCAGCCACATGACCTGGAAGGTGTCTACGGACAACGCCGGCTCTTTGACTTAGAAATGGAGATGAACACCAATCCGCAGAATCGGACACGACTGAACTTAATGTCAGGGGAAATCCTTTACCTTTACCTATCTAATGGAGCCCTGGTGGTGCAATGGATTAAATGCTGGCAGGACTGAAGACCAACAGGTTGGAGGTTCGAATTCGGGGAGAACACGGATGAGCTGCCTGTGTCAGCACCAGCTCCCTATGCAGGGACATGAGAGAAGCCTCCCAGAAGGATGGTAAAACATCAAAACATCAGGGTGTCTCTCGGGCAAGGTCCTTGCAGATGGCCAATTCTCTCACACCAGAAGTGACTTGCAGTTTCTCAAGTCACTTCTGGCATGAGAAAAATAAATAATGGTGTCCCTGTGTTGCATTGTAGTTTGTCTGATGATTTATCATTTTTCCTATTTTTGTGTATTAAGAGAATACTAGGGATCTCCAGGGGAAAGCCATTGTCTGACTCCATATAAATTCAGCTTCAGAAATGTCTGGTTCTTAAAACTTACACTGTTTACTGGACACAAGATGAAGAAGGTTTTTCTTTGGGGCCAGTAAACTGTGAGTTTCCACTCCCGAAATTTCTCAAATTAAATTTCGAGTGGGTAAGTCTTTTTATTGGTCTTTCTTACTTGGATTTTACATTTGTGTTTATTTAATGTGCTTATTTATTTTATATAGTGAGCCCTTGCTATCTGCTGGATTTGGTTCCAGGATCCCCTGTACATACGAAAAACTGTGGATTCTCAAGTCCTGTTATATACAATGACATAGTAAACTGATGTCTCTCACATAAAACGACCTCACAACCTCTGAGGATGCTTGCAAAGAGAATGCTTCTAGAACATGGCCATATAGTCCGAAAAACCTACAATAACCCGACAAAATTAAAATTTGCTTTTGCATTGGATGGCATTTTCAAGCCACGGATAATTGAACCTGTGGATACAGAAGGCCAACTGAAGAAAGCTTGAAGAAAGCTTTTAAGAGCATAAACAGATTAAGCTGCTTAGGCTCTTTATTAATAAATTGATATCTATTGAACAACATGAGACATGTCTCCTAATGTATGCTGCCTCAGTACAAGGTGGTTTTTTAGGTTCCTGCCTTCGTTCCTTAGAATCCAACTATGTGTTATGGACTCAAGAAGCTATTTTTTCCCCGTCTCCATTTGCCTACCCATCCCATAACACATTTTCTTTAAAAAAAAATTGTATTTTTTACATTTACATTAACATTCATTATAAACATTATACAAAAGAATATGCATTTTACAAACACTAAGGGCCTTTCCACAGGCCCTATATCCCAGGACTTGATATGAGGTATTCTGCTTTAAACTGGATTATATGTGTCCACACTGCCAGATTTTTGGTCATGTCAGGAGCAACTTGAGAAACTTCAAGTCGCTTCTGGTGTGAGAGAATTGGCCGTCTGCAAGGACGATGCCCAGGGAACGCCCGGTTGTTTTGATGTGTTACCATCCTTGTGGGAAGCTTCTCTCATGTCCCTGCATGAGGACCTGGAGCTGATAGAGGGAGCTCATCCGTGCTCTCCCCGGATTCAAACCTGCGACCTGTCAGTCTTCAGTTCTGCTGACACAGGGGTTTAACCCACTGTGCCACCGGGGACTTCAGATAATATGAGATAAACAGAAAACCTGGGATCAGATCCCAGGATATAGGGCTTGCCTGGAAGGAACCTTAGACCCACCACCTAGGCCTTAACAAATATCATTTCCTTTGCCATAAATATATAAGTAAACAAATAAACACATATCATATCCAGAGCTCCTGTCCAACAAGGTTTTGTTTTCTCTTGTCACTCTCTAAGGTGTAGTTAATGAAAACTGACCAATATGAATCAAATTCTGATCTCTGAATTTCCTCTCTAAGCACCCTCATTTCAATTGATAATTTGTCACTTAAAGCTATGTTCCGTATCTCCCCATATCATGCTTCCAGCGTGAGATTATTTTCCAATTCCTTACAATTATAAGCCTCTCCACTGTAAGTAGAATAATCACCAATTCTTTCTTTTCCACTTTTAAATTCAACTTTGTGACATCCATTAGTAATGCTAACCTAGCATCTGGGGAAATGTTTAATCCTATTATATTGCAAATTTCCTTAAATATCCAAAAATTCTTCAGCTGGGGACACTCCCACCATAAATGAAAATGTGTCCCTTTATGCATGCCACATCTCCAGCAGTGGCTACTGTGCTTCTTATTGATTTGGTGTAATTTAACCGGTGTGGTATCCCATCTCCATATGACTTTATACACATTTTCTTTTAATCTTATTGACAGATTCTTAACCACTCTCCACTTTAGTACCCTTTTCCAATTAAGATCTATTAATGGCCCTAGATCTCCTTCCTGTATCTTTTCTAACAACTTCAACCCTATTTCTTTACCTACTAAACCCACTGTATATTTTCCCAATTAGCCCTTTCCCAGATATTTCTTGCTTTTTAAGTTTACATAGCCATACTTCATATTCATTTAACTCTCTACATCAGGGGTCCTCAAACTAAGGCCCGGGGGCCGGATGCGGCCCTCCAAGGTCATTTACCCGGCCCTCGCTCACGGTCAACCTAAGTCTGAAATGAATTGAAAGCACACAACAATAACAACAATCCTATCTCATCAGCCAAAAGTAGGCCCACACTTCTCACTGAAATACTAATAATTTTATGTTTGTTGAAATTGTTCTTCATTTAAATTATTGTATTGTTTTTAAGTGTTTTTTGCACTACAAAAAGATATGTGCAGTGTGCATTGGAATTCATTCATGTTTTTCCCAAATTACAATCCGGCCCTCCAACAGTTTGAGGGACTGTGACCTGGCTCTCTGTTTAAAAAGTTTGAGAACCCCTGATCTACATATAGGTTTTTTACCTAACCTGTCCTTTTTCCATTTATATAACTGCTGCCTTTCAAACCAATGCAAAAAACCTTGTTGCTCTAACTTGTCAAATGTACCCTTCAAATTTTGTATCAATTCCTTCCAAGAAACACAAAATTTCACAGTTCAAGCATACTCGCCTAATCTTCCCTACATCCTGGAAATTATGGAGCAATAGTCTTTGTCAGACTGCATGCCTTTTTAGAACACGGCCCTTTTTTTTCATATTCTGTTCTAAACCACTCAGATCTGGAATGAGCATCTAAAGAAAAAATGCATGTTAATAACTGAATTTCTGTATAATTGCATTTCTATTGTTTGGACATACAGTGGTTAGAATCATAAAATCAATGAGTTGGAAGAGACCTCGTGGGCCATCCAGTCCAACTCCTTGCCAAGAGCAGGAAAATTGCATTCAAAGCACCCCCGATAGATGGCCATCCAGCCTCTGTTTAAAAGCCTACAAAGAAGGAGTCTCCACCACGCTACAGGACAGAGAGTTCCACTGCTAAAGAGCTCTCATAGTTAGGAAGTTCTTCCTAATGTTCAGGTGGAATCTCCTTTTCTGTAGTCCTAGTCAGAGGCGGCCCTAGGTAATTTTCAATGGTAAGCAAACAGTATTTTGGCGCCCCCCCTCCCCCAAAACCAATCACTATCTATCTATCTATCTATCTATCTATCTATGGGGGCATGGACAAATTTTGGCCCTCCAGGTATTTAGGACTTCCTACTGGCTGTTTGGAATTGTGGGAATTGAAGTCCAAAACACATGGAGGGCATCCTTTGTACAGTGTGCATCCTTCTCCCAGCGTTAGGAAGTGCATGGAGAAGGAGGGCGATGCAGGGCGCACATTTCCTAATGCCAAGAGAGGGATGCGCAGCGGCATTGCCGGGCACGTGGGAAAAGAGGCCTCGTGCATGCCTCTTTTGTGTTTCATCTTGGGTGCTATCTTTGAAATGTGTCATTGTGTATGTAAACAGCTATCCCATGATCCCAAACATTTTATTTATTTATTTACAGTATTTGTATACCGCTTTTCTCACCCTCAGGAGGACTCAAAGTGATTTACACACTTCTAGTTCAAAGCACTTTGGATCAGGGATACTCAACCTGTATTACATTACAAACTGCTAGACCGGCTGTTAGGTATTGTGGGAGTTGAAGTCCGAAACACCTGGAGGGCTGAAGTTTGCTCTTGCATGTGCTTGACCCAGAAGCAGATGAAGAGCCCTCCTTCCATCCAACTGCCACTGCTTTGGCCTTGGAGAAACAGGTGGCATGTAAAGCCATGGAGCCCTTCCAGACAGGCCCTATGCTGCATTATCACAGGGTGTTTACGCCCTACACCACTGGAAAAATTATACTGCCTAGCCGGTATTGCGCCACCTGACATCCGCCGAGAAGTGGCGGCCAATAGTGAAAGGACCAAGGCAGAGACATCTCCAGCTCATCCCCTGTTTGGGTATCAGCCAGCATGCCAACGACTTAAATCAAGAAATAGTTTTCTTAGATCTACAGAGACACTCGCTGGAACACCTCAGCAAGCGAGAGTCCAAAAGTGGCAGCCTCAAACCCAGCACCTCAGCCCATGGCTGATACCAGATGAGAAACTCCCCCCTGGGCACACAGAGGACTGGGCGACTTGGAAGGCGCTGAACAGACTGCGCTCGGACACCACGAGATGCAGAGCCAACCTTCAGAAATGGGGCCACAAAGTGGAATCCTCGACGTGCGAGTGTGGAGAAGAGCAAACCACTGACCACCTGCTGCAATGAACCCTGAGCCCTGCCACATGCACAAGGGAGGACCTTCTTGCGGCAACACCAGAAGCACTCCAAGTGGCCAGATACTGATCAAAGGACATTTAATCAACTACCATACTCACAAATTTTGTAATCTGCTTGTTTTGCTTTGTTCTGTTAGAAATGTAACATAATTTGACTGGTTGTTCTGACATGACAAATAAATAAATAAATCCCAGGTTTTCAGCTTTAAACTGGATCATATGAGTCCACTCTGCCAGATAATCCAGGATAAACAGAAAACCTGCAATCACATCCTGGGATATAGGGCCTGTCTGGACAGGCCCTTCATCCCTTCCCACACTGGCATCCCTTTGCCTTTGTGTCATGTTTTAATTAAATTATACACCTAAGGGCAGGGGAGCATTTTGTTGTTGCTTTACTCGTACAGTGACAGTGTTACACAGTTGGTGTTCTGCAACCACTGCTTCAACCATCCATGGTTTGAAAACATTTTTTTTAAAAAATCCCAAAGCAGTCTTTGATTTTGCCACTTTGTACTGTGGAAATATAAATATAGAGTTCCATAGTGTCTCGTCGAACAGCAGTTGGGATTGAGCCCTGGAACTGATGGAAGGATAAGTGGAAGGACAAGAGTTAGCAACCCAAAAGACAATGCTGCAAAATGTAATTGCTAAAATATCAAAGTCAAAATATTATCCAAATTTAAACTATTCGGCCAGCAATGGAAAGGAATCACACAGGATCATATTTTTGCAGTCCATTAAGTGTGTTGATGACAAATCAGATAAAGGAATACTGGGGAAATTAATATAAAGCAGTGTGTATAAAGGGACATTGCATTTGGTAATCTAATGCAGGCTTTAAAAGGTTTTAAAGATCAAGTCAGGGTCTGCTGCAGTTTTTAGTTTTGGATATGTTTTTTATGGATTTTAACTGAATTTTTAAAATACCAATGATATTTAATTCCATTTTAATGTTTGCATATTTGTGGATTTTAAACTGTACTGAAATGTTTTTAATCTAAGCCAACTTGAGTCTTCTTGGGGAGAGAAAAAGCAGGGTATAAATAAACATAATAATGTGTTGTGGAAGGCTTTCATGGCCAGAATCACTGAGTTGCTGTGAGTTTTCTGGGCTGTATGGCCATGTTCCAGAAGCATTCTCTCCTGACATTTTCCCCACATCTATGGCAGGCAACCTCAGAAGAACAAAATCTGGCTACCAGTACCCTCTAAAATAACCCTCTAAAATCAGAACAATAAATAAAGAGCAACACTAAAAAGGGGGGGGGGGGGTATTCCTGACATGAAGCAATCAGGGCCAGTTAACCGCTCCCAACAAAGGATTCCTGGGCAGCAACTAGCTCGGCTTCGAAGCTGCAAGGCCATTAAATACTCATCAAGATGACCAATTGCAACATTCACACTTACCTCAAGCAGACATGAGTTCTTTTTCCCACCCTGGACATTCCACAGATATACAAACCCCACTTGCCTAGTTACAAACAGACCTCACAGCCTCTTGAGGATGCCTGCCATAGATGTGGGTGAAACATCAGGTGAGAATGCTTCACCAAGCACCAAAGAGCATTCTGAACTCCACCAATAATAGAACTGAACCAAACTTGGCATACAGGACTTCCATGACTAACAGAAAATACTGGAGAGGGGGTTGGGAAAAATAGACCCTGACATTTGGGAATTGCAGTTTACCAAGCACCAAAGAACATTCTGAGCTCCACCAACAATAGAATTGAACCAAGCTTGGCATATAGGACTTCCATGACCAAATACTAGAGGGGTTTGAGGGAGGCATGTACAAAAGATGACATTTGCAGTACCTTTTGACCAGGCCTCCTTGCTGCCCTGAGAGGGGTCCAGGCTCAGCTGCAGGGAAGGAAAGGGAAAGCGAAAGAAAGAGCCTGGCTGGCTGGCTGCCTCCCTCC
The DNA here is from genome assembly GCF_037176765.1 of Anolis sagrei. Lineage (NCBI taxonomy): Eukaryota > Metazoa > Chordata > Lepidosauria > Squamata > Anolidae > Anolis > Anolis sagrei. The sequence continues at coordinate 38,429,977 of NC_090022.1, read as the reverse complement.
TGGCAGCACGTGGAGGGAGGACTTCCCTCTCGCCTAGTGGGCGGGGCCTGCACTTCTCCATTAGAAGGCTGTTGAGGGCGCATGGGGCCTGCAGGAGGAGGCGTGGCCTAAGGACAGAACAGCGCCCCCTGGCAAAAAAAGTATTCCGCCACCGCTTACTTCGAGTAATGGACGGGCCGGCCCTGGTCCTAGTCTCCAAAGATGCAGAAAGCAAGCTTGCTCCCTCCTCCCCATGACTTCCCCTCATATATTTATACATTGCCATCATGTATCCTTCTCTTCTTCAGACTAAACATGCCCAGCTCTTTAAGCCATTCCTCATAGGGCTTGTTCTCCAGGCACTTGAATATTTTAGTCACCCTCCTCTGGAAATATATTAGAAAAGGTCCTTTCTGAATTAAGTTACACCCAATTAATATTGTATCCACTTTGATCAGAATTTGAGTTGGTTTCACACAAATATAAACAAGTTGGATATTTTGGTACTAAAAACCATAGCAGTGTTTAATGTATAACTAAATCATATCTTTGAAATAGCACATGATGCCCTGTTTCTACTGTATATAAATGGCATGGATGACCCCATTTACACAAATATATATATTTATTCATTATTCTAAAAGACACAGTAAAGAAAAATGCCACTATTAAAGACCAAACAACTTGGGTAGGCATGGGCAAAAAACATACCAGACTTCAAGTATGACAGTTTTTATTCAAAGGAGAGGAAGCTTATGAAAATGAACTTTTGTTCCTATAAGATTGCCGTAGGAAGTGGGGTTTATAATTATAAAAATCAAATACTTTTATAGTCTTTGCCCTCATTTCAATGGAAGCTTTGTTTCAAAATGTCATGGGATATAAAAGAAAAGGTTAAAAACTATGATTTTAACAATTAATGATGCCAAAACAAAAACCACACTAACCTACATCAACTGAAAAACGTCCATGAGCTATGTAGGGCTTTTCAGGTTAGACCTACTTCACTGGAAAGCCATTTCACTCAGTTAGAGACAGTCCGGAAACAGGATTTCGAAACCAAGTTATAACCACATTAAAGTGTTTTTCATTTGCACAGACACAGAAAGAAAACCCATAATGACTTTCTAGAATTGATTTAATGTTTCGACTCCAGTATCTTCTGGCATAATTCAAATTGCTGGTCTCTTTTTTCTTTTCAGGATGAATGTTATTGAAATTTTTATTCCAAAAGCCAAACAGGAGAAAGAAGGATGAAAAAGAGGAAGGAAGAAGAGAAGAAAACAGGACATTAATGTAATGCTCCTGTGGTTACTAGAAAACTTAGTGTCACCCTTTCTTAGGGACTGGTATATATATTAAGCATTCCCCATCCATGGTCCATTTTCTGTATATGTAAATAGCTTCTAGTTAGAACTAAAGTAGATTCTAAGGCTCAAATAGCTCTAATGGTATGTATCTATCCCAAATGATTTATTTCTCTCCATTGCTCTGAGTTCAGGTTCTACTTCACTTTCACTTTCTAAACTTGTAGATTCATCTTCAGATAGTTTTTTCTTGAATTTCTCCATTACTCTTTCAATATAATTCTTAATTGTGTTGTTTCCGTCACCTTTTTTCTTTGTACTTGGTCTGTAGAGTGTTCCCCTGCATGTCATGTAGCATCATCATTTAAATTTGTTTGAGTTCTTGAAGCTTGTGGAAGATATCTCATATTCTTCCATTTTTGTTGTCATCTTCTTTTTCTCCACATTGATTATTAAAGCAGTTCTCTGTCCCTGCAATGTCACTGAATTTGCATTAAGGTTTCTGACCCTGTTTCTGACACCTTTTACTTTTGCTTCTCATGTGTCCTTATATGCTTGAAATTTCATCTGACATGCATAGAACCTTTCTTTTTGGTTGCAGACAATACCATTTTGGAGTAAATAAACAAATAAACAAAAAAAATTGCTATCCGACTTCAGTCTAGAGTTCTAGTGCAAATCAATTTATTACCTTATCTTTAAATCACATGGGGATGTTCCACAGGTTGCATTTGGGCACAATGATTTGATTTAGTGTTCTTCTTCAGCCTTACTCTAATTTTGATATTAGCAATTCATGGTGTGTGTCACAATCTGCTCCTCGTCTATTTTTGCAGAAAGAATCGACCTTTTCCACTTTATTCTTCCAATTATATGGCCTTTCTGATTTCTCAACTGGCCAATCTTATCCTGAACTCCAGCACAGAATCTTGGCTTTCCTGCCTTTTAGATGGAGCATAAACTTGTATTATGGTTATATTGATGGGTGGTCCTGAAGGCTTACCGATATCATTCATCCAGACTCTATTGCATCCTTTGACTGCTTTTCCTACATCTTTCTTCTCTATTAATGTTTAACTTGGTTACTCTTTAGGCATTTTGAGGGGTTGCTTTTTAGGGTGCGGGATTATTATTATTATTTTTTTTTGGTGTTTAAAAATCCTATGTCAACCCATCTGAAATGGTTATTTACAATGGTTTTACAATCCCACTTTGAACACGAATTTTAAAATGTCATCTTTGTTCCACAATAGTTGTTTCTTTCTCTGTGATTTCTAAGGAATGCTGTTGCAATTTTGCCCAAACTGATCAAAGCTAACAGTGGAGAGAACCAAAACGTCAAATGCTCTCCACATTCTTTGATAGGATTTGGATTTTTTTTTAAAAAAGTTCTATTTTGCAGCATCACAAAATCAGATCAAAAGCAATTAATTATGTGTTGCCGTTTGAATGATGATCTATCACGGCATGAGCTTTTGTGAACAATATCACATCTCTGACACAGAAACATATGCTAGACAATCCTTTGCTTTTTAAGGGTTTGGCTTCCAAATCTAACCTTCTGGAAATCAGAACAAATGTTACTTTGACATCCAGTTAGAAACAGGTAGATCTCACCTTTGAAATTGAATATTTTATAATAAAAACTTCCATTAGTCTTTTAATGCCGTTTTATTTGTTTTATTTTTGCCAGCACTGGCCACAACACAAAAGAGCACTTGTTTTCTATGTATGATCATGTATTCATGCTACATGCTTTTACAGTGAATGTTAAGTGCCACAGGGGCAATCTGGTAAAGAATGGGATATTCTGTTAATTCAAAACAGTTTTGTGCCACTTAAGTGCCCTTAGCTATTAGACGTCACAGTTAATAATAAAAATAAAGCACGCCAGAATCTACACTTTGTTCCCTGCAGCCTATAATAGCTTTTATGTCAGCATCAATACGGAGAAGGTTGAATAAGCAGTAGCACAAAAAAGTTTATCATGCGATTAGCATAATCATTAGAAATTACCTCTCAGGGGAAAAATCACTCTCTATTTTTAAGGTGATGATGCAGGTTGGTTTTCTATTGAATTGCTTGATTTTATTTCTCCGCTTAAATGAGCTATAGTGTTATTTATGTGCATATTGAACCGACCGAATTACAGCAGAATAGTTCTGGATACATCACTGAACATGATGATAAAGCACAGGATTATTCCAGTCACCTTCATGGAATCTCTATTTTTTTGTTTGCTGTATTTATACAATTGCCTCCAAAGAAATGTAAGGCACAAAGGAGGGAGTGACTATACAGCTCTTAATGACTAGGAGTGAAAACATGAATTTTCAGAATGGTTTAGGACATAGTCCAACCCCATGTCTACATGAGTCAATAAAAAGTAATCACCTTGAACCTGTTGCACCTAGTCCACATGGAACACAGACAGTACTGCAAGAGAACCACTACTTCCAATCATTAATTCATCACAAGAAGAACTGCAGGTTACACTGGAGTTTCCAGGAAACTCAGGAGCGACCCAGCAGTGTAACAATGGACAAATGTTACTTTGACATCCAGAGAGAAACACGTAGATCTCCACCTGGTTCTCTGTTTCAGACTGGCTCCAGGGTGATCTAATGTGATCTAATGTCATCAAAAGATCCACTGAATGGCTGAGTGCTATGTTGTGACTTCACCAGAAACAAAGTCAACAGCAAGGAATTGCAAGGGAACTCCTTCAGGCTGGTGAAACAGTTGTGGTGGCTTCCAGGAGAACAGAGCACTGGTGCCAATGTGACACCCATCTGTCTGTCAGTGTGCTTTGTAAAACAGCTTTGGGGTGCTTCCACTTTGGTACATATGGACTCCTCATAGTGTATTCAGAGAAGCTAAGGAGCAAACAACCTGGTATAGAAGCATGGGTAACACAGATTAGAATTCCATGCCAGCAGATCCAAATGAAAGTGTCCACTGGCAGTACAGTCCCACCAACTCATGAGTCAATGAAAGTACAGGGAAACCATATAATCTTAACAATACTGTTGGGATGGGCTGGGGTGATGTCTCCAGTTTTAGAGGTTTTGGAGATCATCTCTCAGATTATATATTCCTGTATGGCAAGGAGTTGTACTAGGTGGCCCTTGTGGTCTCTTCCAACTCTAAACTCTCCAAGACCCTGCTTCTGACTGCTGAAAAACAGGTTAATTATGGAACAGTGGATGGTATTTCCACCTATTCTCTATTTAGTTAACTTGTTGATCAAAATATCATGGGGATCCTAGCAAATGCTGAAATCCAGATAAACAGCATCCATGCATTCTCATCACCAACTAAACTACTGACCTGATCTAAAAAATATGTAAGATTTGTTTGGCAGGATTTTTTCTTGACAAATCTATGCTGGCTCCTACTAATCACTTTACTGTCATTAAGATGCTTGCAGATGAACAGCTGCATAATCTGTTCTACTATTTTTCCTGGAATTTGCTGATCTTAGTTTTCTGGGTCTTCACTTTTGCTCTTTTTTAAAAGAAGAGAGGGACATTTCTGTTCATCTCGTCTTTTGACATTTCACCAGCTCTCCAAGATTTCTCCCAAAAATGATGCCAAATGGTTCTATGACTGTGTCAGCAAGTTTGTTCAATACTCTGGGTTGCACTTCATTGGACCTTGCAGATTTGAATTCATTTAGGTTAATTAGGTTACCTTTGATTAACTCTTTATCTTGATATTCAACCCAGATTCCTTACAAAAGTCTCTGCTAATATATGGAAACACACAATCATATTTTTTGGGGAAAATAAGGTGAAATAGGTATGGAGTGGTTCTGCTTTTTCATTTTGATCAGGTAGTGCTTTACAATACTTGCTGATAAGCAGTCACTTATCAGGCAGTTCACTTCCTTCATCACACTCTTGCTTCAAATATGTTTGGAAACCTCTTTTCCTTGCTCCTTACTGTAAAGTTTATTACGGTCAATGACCAGATCATAACAGGGGGACCCAGTCCCGTACACTCACATCAAACTTCAACAAATTTTAAAATCTAAGTTAAAACCAATACAAGTAGTTTTTAAAACCAAACTCAACCTGAAGATCATCCGAACGCAGTCTAAAAAGAGGTAGTGAGGAAGGCACCAGGGAGGGGAGAATATACAACACTATAAATATCAGTCTTTTTTCTGATTTCCCATCTATATTCCAGAAGAAGCTTAGGTCGTTTAACCCTCAATCTTCATCTGCCGAATTTTAATTGCAGCCGTGCAGAACTTAGCGACATTGTACGTCACAGACAGGTTTGTGTATGAGAGCAGCAGATCTACATATGGATATTTAATTGTCCAGAGCATCCTGGATATTTAATTGTCCATGGCAAGATGAGACGAGATTGAATGTCTCTATAAAACAGGCACTGGAGAAGCACATACTCCATTGTTTCTATGTGACCTGAGTCACAGGGACATAGCCTCTCAGAGTATGGGGTCTTCTGGTAATGACCTTCCAGTATGGCCGAAGGAAGCGCATGGCATCGTGCCAAGGTGAAGGCTCTCTGATGGCTGGCTACCTCCAACACAGTAAGATATTCCATAGGGGAGGTACAGTCCCTACTGTCTATACCGGTAATAAAGGATGGGGCGCTAGATAGATCTATTTGGTGCTCAATGTCTGTTATTTGTTGTTTAATCTGGGATTTGGCTTGGCCATACCCTATGCTGGTTAGTAGTTCTGGGGATAGACCCAGGAGTGCAATTTTGCCTACTATCTCCCTTTGCCAACTGGATTGAAAGTTGTCCTTCATAATGAGAGGTGCAAGGCTCAGAGGAGAGAGGGATAGTCTGAGTCAGTAATTCAATATTACCACCCACACTCTGGCCTCAACTCTCAAGGAGTCAGTCTCTAGGTGTAGGGTGGCATTGAAGACACGCCTTGGTACCTGGAGAGCCGATCTTAAGAATTTGGATTGAACAGTCTCGAGTGGGGCAAAGTCAGAAAAGGGACCAATCTGGGAACCATAAAGAAATTGTGCCATTGACTTGGCTTCGAAAGGTTTGAGTGCCGCTGGTATAAAGTGTCCACCTTTTGACTTCAGGTATTTTAGTATGGCAGACAAACTCCTTTGCGCATTTTCAGCCACATAAACTCCATGTACTTTTCTGCTGCCAGAAGAGTGGAGGATTACCCCCAGATATTTGAAACATGGGACTTGCTCAATTTTGTTTCCATCTATACTCCAGTGGTGAAGCTTAGGTCTTTTGGCAAACACCATAATTTTTGTTTTTTGGTAGTTAAGTTGTAACTGATTCTCCCTACAATATTGTGCCAATGCTTTCAATGCTCTTTTGAAGCCTATTGGTGTTCTTGAAATCAGAGCTGCATCGTCAGCATAAAGTAGGGTGGAAATATGTTTCCCCATGAGTTTTGGAGGGTGAAAGTCCATGCTGTGCAATTGGTCCACCATAGAGTTCATGTACAGGTTGAATAACCACGGGGCTAAGATGAAGCATTAATTTCTGTAAGGTATGACTTAATGACTTGGATCTCTGTATTCATGTTTGTAATCTGATGAATTAAATCGGCTATGATAAGTGAATTTTTATGGACTTCTGTTGTTGGGGTTGTCTTTGGTTTTGGACACCCATCTACTATGTTAATATAGACCTCACTAATGTCTAAAGGCATTAGGACATGTCTCCCCTTGCCATCAACCTGGGTGTCCTGGATGTCCGGACTGTTCATAGTAAGGACAAACTCCTCAGCTAGGCTTATTCCTGATTTCTCATAGGGATTAAATATTACTTGACAGTGATCCATGGTCCAAACCAAGTGTGAGTCTTTTGGGGAGATCTGCTGCATCTCTTGGATTTGGACTATTGGGGAGAAATAGTCAGGTATCCCGGTTTGGTTTGGTTTTCTCTTCCTTCTCTTAGGGGAGGGAGAGGACATTAACGGTGACTGGGTCTTATCACTCTTTTCATAAGTCTGTCTTATTTTTATTACCATGGCTCTTGTAGGATATGTACAGCACAGCATTATCTACTTGTGCCCTGTAGAGGGAGGTAAGTTTATTAGTCAGTTGGTCCCCAGAGTATCAACTCAAACAATTCGTTACAATCACTGGCGCCTCCAGCAGCACTGAAAATATGGATCCCAGCTCTCCTCTCTCCCTTCCCCCTACAACAATAATTAATTAATTAAAATAGTTTGCCAAAACCTAAAATTATCGAACAGCCCTAACACAATCCCCAAGTTAAGTAAAGCACAAGCAAAACTCTATGTTACACTATTCAAAGGCTGATGAGTGTCAACACATTTAGATGTTATCCTCACATATTAATGTCACTTTCGAATTAAGTGCAATGGGCAGTGAAAAGCCCCTCTCCAAAGTTGATAACAACGGAGCAAGGTGGATCCGAGACCCCGGTTCCACCAGAGATATAGTGTTCTCTACAAATCTAGCAGTGTTCTCTACAAGCCTATCAACAAACTGAGAACCAAAGTTTGCTTTTAGGGCAGCTCAGACTATTCCATACAACACTTGTCTTCCAAGATTGTATCCAACCCTCTGGATCACAGCATCTCCTCTGGGGGTGGCAGGCCAGGGATGGAAGCCGGGGAGGCTCTGCTGAAGCAAGTCTTCATCCCAGTTCAGATGGAAGCAAAGGTGGCGGTGATGTGGAGGCCTAAGGAAAGCCTGCAATATAGACCTGGTGCAGCCTAACCAGAGTCACTGTAAGAGCCGCCACAAACTAGCGTCCTGCGAGAGCAAACTGTGCCAGCACGTCCGATGACGTCGAAGACTCCGCCTCTCTCTCCGCCTCTCTCTCTGCCTCTTTCTCCGTGCCAGCGTGGTTTTTCCTCTGCTAGGGCAGCGATGCCAGCGTACTCTCGCTGAATTCTGTCAACAGCGAGAGTACGCTGGCATCGCTGACCTAGCAAAGGAAAAACCACGCTGGCACGGAGAAAGAGGCGGAGAAAGAGGCGGAGAGAGAGGCAGAGTCTTCGACGTAATCGGACGTGCTGGCACAGTTTGCTCTCGCAGGACGCTAGTTTGCGGCGGCTCTAAGATGTCAAAAGATGCCAGGAGGCCCGTAAAACAGTCTGCCATAAAACAATCAATCGTAGCAATGAGTGATGGGGACCCCTTCTCCTTACTGTATTTTCTTACACTATTTCTGCAAGTTCGAGCTACACATCTAGTTTTTGGGTTTTTTTTTTGTAATTCATCCTTTATTCTATTCTTCTTACATGTTCTTTTGTCTTTTCTTGAGTCCACTGTGCAGCCACAGTACCTATTTCAGATGTTTCCCACATTTCTTCTTCCATGGGATTGTTTGTGAGTGTTTGAATGTTTGTGTATTTGTATATTTTAAATTATGTGGTCATATTTTTAATGTAAGTCACTTTGAGTCTCCTTTGGGAGAGATAAAGCAAGATATAAATAAACATAATAATAAACACTGTGGGTGTAATGAGTAGTGGATTGTCATCAGTTTTCTTGTTTTTCTGTCCAGATCATCCAGCTCTGCTTACGTCCAGTTCACAATTCCAGCAAACTGGACAAAAACTTATGACAGTCCATTATTATTATTATTATTATTATTATTATTATTATTATTATTTGTGAGTGTACTTTCAGCAGTTCCTTTGTCATGAAATCCCACCCATGCTGTGTGTTTTTTCCTTTACTTATGAGATTCCAGTATTTCCCTAAGCTTGATAAAATCACCTTTCCTTAAATCTCAAGTTCTGTTTGACTGTACTTGTCTTTGGTCTGTGCCAGAATCATAAAGACTAGCAGCAGATCATCACTTCCACCTAAAGTACCAACTGGTTTGATTCCAGTGATCAATTTCTCTCTATTAGTTAGGATCAAATTAAGGAATTATTGATCTCCTTATTCCTTCCTTCATCTTTTGAAACTGGATATTATCTGCAAGGAACTTCAGGAATTTGTTGCAGTGTTTATTATTATGAACTATGATAAATACTTGAATCAATTTCTGAATACAGCTCTTAAATGACAAAAAACAATATGTCAGGGTGACCCATACTGCTCTCTAAATGAAAGGCTTCCTTATGAGTCCTCTTCTGTGGTATCAACGCATCATGTGTACAATATTTTGGAAATCTCCCAAAATTCCATCAAGCAAGGAATGAGTGATAAAGGCCACAACACCAACACAGAAATAGATCTGTTAACAGCAGCTTAGTTCAGCTGAGGGGAATGGAAATTAGTATCAAATTGTTTGAGAATATCTCTTTTTTTTTGCCAGATAATGGAAGTGTCACTTTCAAGGTTCAAGACAGAAGCTAACATGTGTGTGTGTGTGTGTGTGTGTGTGTGTTTTAAAAGGGAATCATACTGTTTAGACTTCTTAGCATTATGATATGTGAGTTGGATGAAGTGGGGGAGAAACTACTGTGACATTAGTAGATGCAACAACCAGAATACTTCATTTGACCAATGGGCTGGATTCTATGAAAAGGAGACCGGGATTGTGGTTGATGGCTCCCATGTTAATGAGGTAATGAATCCTCTTTGAATTGCAGCCTGAATGCTGAAGTAGCTGTCCAAGGTGCTGAACTCTATCCCCATATTAAGTTCAGCACCCTGGATAGTTTATCTACATTCTTGCCATAAGGGCAGGGTAGATTCACCACCTCTACCGACCTCTGTGGAACTGTCCCTTGCAACAGATGATACAAATTATACTTTTCTATACATTTTAAATTGTCAGTTTGGCCTATGGAAAATTTCAAAATCCATGCAGCATACCGATTTTCAAGAAAGGTGCCCCAAAAGGAAGTTTCTATAAATTCCTCCTGCACGTTTATACTCTGTTCATGGTTACTTCTGGGTTCAGTGTTAAAATAGGCTTTCTTTGAAAAGGAGTCACATTCAGTTCTTGTGGGTTTTTTCGGGCTATATGGCCATGTTCTAGAGGCATTTCTCCTGACGTTTCGCCTGCATCTATTTCGCCTGACGTTTCGCCTGCATCTCCTGACGTTTCGCCTGCATCTAACGTCAGGAGAAATGCCTCTAGAACATGGCCATATAGCCCGAAAAAACCCACAAGAACTGAGTGATTCCAGCTAGGAGTCACATTATTATAAATACTTATAAATCACACTTTGAGCCACAAAGACCCTCAAAACAACAGACTACTGGAAGCAGCAATAGAAAGAAGGAAGCAAAAACAAACAAACAAAAAACGTTTTAAAAAAGAAATCAGGACAGTAGTAAAATCTAGAAAGGAAAAGTATTGGTATCACATTAGCATAGAGAAACAAAATGAATTTGCTCAAAATAGTTTCTGTCTTTCTTCTGAACTTTTTTGTCCCAATTTGCCCAAACTTATGAGGAGAATTTGTGAATAAAGGGACACAACCCCCCCCCCTTCCAACAGCCAAGTTCTGGACAGGCTTGACGACAATAAAAAACATCCAGTTAAACTACCTTAAATTGTTGTCTTGTGCAATGGGAGATTTTTCCAAATAATTATTCAGATTCCCGTGCACACTGAGAAATTCTTCACTGTTATCTGAATGCTTTTATGTCTACTCAGACGTGGAAACACATATACTCATGTTTACCAATGAAACACAGGCTAATTAATTCCAAAATAAACAGCCAGAAAAGCTTCTTATAAACATCTATTTATGAACTCAAAAGGTATTGGCATTAGTTTTCAGTAGTAGTTAATATTTATCAATTGTAATCTTCAGACAGAAAACTAGGTTTTATTTTCAAATGAAGACTAATTAATTATTGGATTTTAAGTCTCTCAACTAATGGCTCACTGCATGAATGTGCTTGAGCATTAAGGTCAACATGAGAAATCCTGCTCTCTAATTCAGAAGCTAGAGGTATGTATTTGATTGGCAACAATAATGAGTAATTTTTTTTCCCTCTAATGGCCCCTTATCACTAGAATGCCCTGCTACTTGGGGATTTTTGGCACTATGGGTTGCTTAGAGTTTTCTGGGCTGTATGGCCATGTTCCAGAAGCCATGTTCAATTACTTCTGGAACATGGCTATACAGCCCAGAAAACTCACAGCAACCCAGTGATTCTAGCCATGAAAGCCTTAGACAACACTTTTGGCACTATGTTTCAGTAAATTTTCCCTGCTGCTGTGGTTTTTATTTTGTTAAACACTATGTGTGTCCTGTTTGTTATTTCCATACCTAGTAAAGTTATATTGTGCTTTACTCACTGATGTGCAATCTATGTGAACCTTAACATCTAAAAAACGATGAAAATCTATTAAATAAATCATTTTTCTATGTTTAACCATCTAGCACAACAAATGAGATAGATTCTTTCTTTCTTTCATCTTCTTTTGATTGACATAAAGGAATCATCATTTTTGGACCCCACCGTATTCTTGTGTAAAGCTCAATCTAAATCAAGTTCAGATTTCTATCTTGCATTTCTCCTAAATAAATATCTCTCAAAATATAAGTTATTTCAATTAACTTCAAATTTGAATCAAGCACAAGGGAATTCCAAAGAAAATTTTATTGTGCATGCATAAATGGATACTGTCTCATTGAACTCAACGCCTAGATTCAATGTGTCTAAGTAATTAACCAAGTAATTGAATAAATACTTCATACTGAAACAAATGCAACACAGTTGGTCAAGGTCTCAAATGAGAAGCAATTGAAAACTACAGCTTTCATAAAAAGAACTCAAATGTATGATGTTTTGATGGAATGACTCACATTCAAGAGATTTTAAACTACTGAAAAGCGCATCATCTTTGCATTAAATCTAAAACACTCCACAATTAGTAAAATGCATTCTTTTTAGAATTAGTCTTTTCTCTTTCTTTCTTTCTTTCTTTCTTTCTTTCTTTCTTTCCTTCCTTCCTTCCTTCCTTCCCCACCCCTCAGGCAGGATTTCTTGACCTTTACAGAAGTTAGTTTGGTTTCAAAGATGGCAAAGACTTATCGCCTCTAAGGCTGTCAAATTCTTAGAAGTACCAGAAAGCATCAGCAACAGATGAACTAGATAGGGCAAGCTTGCAAATATCAAGTACATTCCCTCAAGGCAGGATAATCCCACCCCTCTTCTCTTTCATAACTTGGCTTGTTTAAAGCACACACACAAAAACAATCTTCCGTTGATGATGTCAGTGTATTTTTTAACAAGATACCACAGAATTCTTAAGAAGTCCCAACAAAAGACCTACTGTAAGAAGAAGGTGTCTCTTGGAACGGTGGGGTCCAAAAATCTAATGATCACTTTAGATTCCTGAAAGGTTCTCCAGTCAAAATTAGAAAGAGAACAAGCAAGCAGTCTGGAGCACGTTAGGGCAGCCTCATGTCTGCCCCTACAACATGATGTTAAGAAAAATAATCCAAGAAGAAGAAACCAAAACAGCTTAAGCAATGGGCCTATTTAGATAAAATAGCTAGAGTTTGTAATAGCTATATGGCCATGTTCCAAAATGCAGGCTTTTTAGCGGCAAATGGAAAGAAGAATTGGATACTGAGACTTTGATTTAATTCCCAGACTTGGTTCTGGTTTTAATTGGCGTGACTAATTTATTGTTTAAATGAATTGTTTTAATGTTTTAATGTAATTGTTTATTATTTATATGTTGACAGCATAGTTCGGTGCTTATGTGAGGCTGCCCTGAGTCCCCTCTTGGGGGGAGAAGGGTGGGGTAAAAGTGTATGAAATAAATAAATAAATAAATAAATAAATAAAGGCTTGGAAGCCCATGGATATGGTTTTACTGCTGGTATTCGCAAAACCAGGCTTTTAAGTTCAAGTCTGTCTGACACGGCACAAGACTCTCAGGAGTGGGATGTGCAGCTCAGGGCACACAGATGCAATTCAGTCAAATGTCCCTTTGTGGTCAGGTTGGTCCATGCTAGTGCTGAATTTAGCAAGGTGCTGCTGAACTTTACTATACAGAGTTGCTGTGGTGTCACTAGGGCTGTTGTTACCCAGTGACACCCCATCGACCTAATTGCATCCCGAATCACACCACAAAATTTTAGCTAAAATACCAGAATATTTAACAAAATCTGTGACTATTAAAATACCAGCAGCAATGCAAACAATATGGTCCGTTTGTAGAATGTGTTACCATTGGGTAATAATGAAAGTGATGACTGGAGAGTATGCACATTAGAAGTTTCAAAAAGTAAATTATAATAAAATTTGGCCTTGTTAAGTATATTGATACAGTACTGTAAGTCAGAAATGGCTGGAAAGGCATACAACATCAGGAAGAACATGTGAGCTGTGCTTATGCAAAATGATTTTTTTTTGTGATTATATCTAGCTATCAGGATATTTTAATGAAAATATTGATACTGCACAACAATTTAATGGATAGTTTTTTTCTGGTGTCACCCCTTCTGATATCTCCCTCAGCAGAGTTTGTACCTATTGGAATTACCTAGTGACACTACTGCAGAGTTGGCAAAAGGGGAGGGAGTAAGAAGAAACTATCAGATATTGAGTGTGATATAGGGGACACCAGCACATTGTTTTAAAGATATATCAGAAAAGCATGTTTCTCCTTCAAATCAAGCTCATTGTATGTCATATCAGTATTACCATGGTCTTGGGGTCCCAGGTTAGGGATGGAAAGAATATTTACAGATGTTCTTACACATGTCAAGAAAATAATCAGCTACTACACAGTTATTCATACTTGTGGACTTTTTTTCTTTTTTAAAAAAACCCCCCAAAAACCTGGGTTTGTATAAAAAGATTTGGGTTTGTGCAAGAAGTATTTCCCACAGAATACACAGTGCTCTACACACATTTTTCACAAAAAGTAATTTCCCAGATATAAAAAGAATGATTTTGAAAAGCACAAAACATCCCATACTCTTACCAAGCAGAACTGAAATTTTGGAATTATTTAACAACATGAACCACAATGCTATTGCATAATTGTATTCATTTCAAAAGCATGTGTTATAATACCACCCAATGGCCCTGCAAACTTATTTATGTGACCAAATACACATATGTACAGAATGCTTTCTGAAGTAAACTATTACCGTATATACTTGAGTATAAGCCGACCCGGATATAAGCCAAAGCACCTAATTTTACCACAAAACAACAGGAAAATTTATTGACTCGAGTATAAGCCAAGGATGGGAAATGCAACTGCTACTGGTAAATTTAAAAATAAAAATAGATACCAATAAAATTACATTAATTGAGGCATCAATAAGTTAAATGTTTTTGAATGTTTACATAAAACTGTAATTTAAGATAAGACTGTCCAACTCTGATTAAATCATTATTCTAATCGTCTTCAGTGTAAATGTGCTTACGTATCCTTCCAATAATAATAGAGTATAATAATAATTATAATAATGAAATCCAGCATATATACCTCAATTGCTTTGTCATACTGTGTTTTTGTGTCAGTATAATAATAGTAATAGAGTAAAGTAATGGTAATGTAATAACAGTAATAACAGAGTAAAATAATAAATGCAGTAACAATGACAATAAAGTAAAATAATAAATGTAATAATAATAGAGTAAAATAATAAATAATACTAATAATAGAGTAAAATAATAAATGCCATAAAATAATAATAGAGTAGTATAATGTAAATGTAATAATAATAAATATAGTAAAATAACAAATGTAATAAAATAATAATAACAAAATAAAATAATAAATAACCTTGTCTTGAGTATAAGCCAAGGGGAACTTTTTCAGCCTAAAAAAGGGTCTGAAAAACTAGGCTCATATTTGAGTATATAAAGTATATATATATGTTTCAGGAATCACAACTAGTGAACAAGCATTTGAACTCCAAACTCGACAACACCTCTGAGTTGATTTTGTTTTTATTTTTAACTCTATCTCTTTCAAGTGAAGATGTCTGGATCCATATATATAAGATCTCAATACTGCATGGTCTTAGCCTCCAGGGTAATTGTTACTATCATTCACTTAAGAATGCTGACAATCTTGGGCATCATTCATTCTTGTTTGGGCAACTAAAGAAGGAAGATGTTGAAAGATTTGGCAAATTCCCCCAGCTGGCCATTTTGCCTGCAAGTAAAGGCAACATCTTATATTTCAGATATACCTTGCCTCCCCCTTTCCCCGATTCAATAAATTTATGAACATCAAAATGAAGAATTATAAAATCTGACAGATTCCAATACTCTTTGTGGTGCCTTATTTGTGATGCCTTAAACCACAGATAGTACCTTATATTAGCAATAGTTTTGTAACTCAGTGGATGAAGGTGACTGATGCATGTGAATGTGGAGGGGTGAACTAATATATTTTGGAATTCAGCTAATCATAATCTGCAAAAAATGAACTTGTGATTAAGGAATCTTACTGTATCATCACCATGCAAAAGTCTATTTCTTTTAAAATATGTAAATTGGGGATGAAGGTGGTAGGCAGGATGCTCTGGTTCTTCAAAACTTGATACTCAAATGAAGACTGAAAGAAACAAAATGTATGAATCTCTTGGATGTTATATTGCCATCTGCTGTCTAGTTGGGAAATAGTATTTATTGATATTTCCAAGAGTTGCTGCTTTACTTCAAAGAGATTTTCCCCCCTCTGTGCAAAGGAATGCTTCATAATCAAATAAAAGTATTAAACTACAAATAAAGAATTCATGTTCAGACATCCTCACATAGTAAACCAGCCTATAAATCAGGGTGCACAATTCAAATGGTTTTTATAGGTGTTTTCATCAACGCCCAAAATATTGTGTGCAAAATATGCTTTTGGATATAAACATAACTTGGAGGATTTGTTTTATTCTACCACTGGTTTATTCCCACTCCAGTAGTGCTCATGGTGCATGCTCATTTCTCTTGACAGCAGAGAGCTTTCAGTCGCCCTTTTATCTTTCACAGACGATAGTTCATCCCACAAACTGAATGAAACAAATAAGCATATAAAACCATGACTTAAAACGGCATTCATCAATCCAATAACAATTAGCGGTGGTAAATGTAGCCAGGCTGTAACACTTCCTACCCTAAGGCCTAGAGTACTGCTTCTTAAACTCTCAGTCCTGATTCCAAATAGGGTTCCTTTAGCTTGGAGTCATGAAAAATGTGGCAACAATAAACATTTTCTAAACATCACCCAGTGGCTGATTTACATATTTACATGAATTTACATGTTGTGCAGCGTTTAATAGTGGACTCTGCAGAAAATGCTTTAACTGTACTTCATAAAAGGGAAAACCAGCCTTTTTAGCAAGCTGATTTGTAATAAATAATGTTTGATTTTTATACGTATTTTATATATCTATATACCTGGCAACAAATTAAGAGGTTGCGAGTGGAAAAGGGGTTGCGAGTGGTAAAAGCCCTGACCTAGAGGAAACAATTATTAGGCCAGGGACTAACAGTTCTTAATTTCCTAGGTGGATACTATGATCTGCATGTTTTTACAAAATGATCTATGGTTAATATAATACCATATAATAATATAATATAACACAATATAATGTGTGTGTGGTGTGTGTGTTTAACCAAGAGCACCATATAAAAGCTGCATAAAAGCATGCTTTTACACACAAATATGCATACATACATGTACAGGGTATCACCACAAAATATATATGCCTTTAGCAGCTTATAATTCTGGAATATATTTGTCTCTCTCTCTCTCTCTCTCTCTCTCTGTGTGTGTGTGTGTGTATACACCACACACACCCTTAACAAGTTTCAAGATTACAATAGAGAAGTGTTGCAAATTAAATCTCCACAGATATGTCACTTTCCAATGAAGAATACAGCAATGGACCTCAGAGGCTTCTAGGTCAGGAAGATAGTGAATCCACTCCTGGTTTCATTACAGACTTGAAAGAAACTACTCAAGGAGAATAGGTTTCACCCAAAATAGATTCAGGGTTTTGGACAGCTTGTTTGTAGTGTGTAATACAACCCATAAGAGATTCATTGTGCCCTGTGGAGAACATATTTAGTGAACGCTTCAATAAGGTCACAGGAGCAAGGGAAGAGAGATATCCACATAATAATCCAAGACAAAACATCATTATAACAAAGAAATGGTCAAACTGAAGCAATATGGAACTATTGCTTTTGTTCAAAAGTCAGTTTTTCCTATGGGAAGTGGAAATCCAACTTCAGGAATCCATTGGGACACTGAATTTATCTAAAGAAATCCTTCTCCTTTGTCCCACCACCCCACCACTTTTTCAAACCTGTTTGGAAGGAACAAGAGAGAGGGGATTCTTGGTGGCTGCTCCCAGACGTTGGAAAATCATCTCTAGATATGCCTTGCTCTCCATCTGGCAATAGGTAAAAACGCTCCTGCTCCATCAGATCTTTACAAATTGATTCGGAATGGCTTGGTAATACTATGTGGTGTTTACAATTCTTCACTTTATATGTAATGTTCAAATGCATCTGAATATTTAATATTTAGTTTGTTAATTGTTTTATAGTTTATTAATCTTGCATTGTCTTGAATCGCATTATTGGAAGAAAAACAGGATATATATACATAGTGTCTCTTTAAACAGCCAGTTGTATGAAATAAGACTGAAAGAACAGAGGTATGGTTAATTGCAAACATTCTTTGATGAATTACCTAGTGGTGTGTGGCAAATCTCTATGTGTCTTGATCCTAGCCCAAATCTACCCCCTCCTCTTATTTATTTCTCTCTCAGAAGGTTAAAGGACGCAGGGCTAATTAAAGCACCAACTGAATGAAAGAGAGAATCATTCAAGGTAAAGACTGAGGTTTTACACTTTTTCGGCATCTCTGCCTGGTACAACTTAATCTTTCCTCACTTCTTCTTCTTCTTCTTCTTTTTTAAATACAGCCATTACGAAGAGATGGCAGGGAGAAAAAGCGAGTTAGAGCACTAATCTCGTCACGGTCAGGCAGGCTGAAATTGCCATGCAGTGCTGGGCAAAATGCTACATATTTGTAATTTAGCCAATAAGAAATTCCCTAAGCCTCTCCTGAATGGCAGGAATGTCTCTGGCTTGTCACTTTCGATCCAGTCATTGTACAGGTTAAGCTTCTAAGAAAATAATGCTTCCCAAAATGAGCTGTCCCATCTGAAAAGAGTTGAAAGGAGTCAATGATGACACAGGAGAGCAAGGAGGTGACATCAAATAATTTTGGTGTTAAGAGGCAGTGTGATGCAGTGGTTGCAGGCTTGACAACAATAGTGATGGAGATGGAGGCTCAGATCCACCCACTTGGTCTTCAAGTTCAACAGCTGACCTTGCTTCACAGGACTGTTTGTGCCAATTACATGGGGACAACATGTATAGCATTCTGGTGTCCTTGGAGGACAGGCAGACAAAAGAGGAAATATAATAAGATTTTAATAGATCATGAAATTAAACCACAATACTATTTGATCAGATTGATATAATAGATTAGAGGTTCTTTATAACTTTAAGCAGAGAGTAAATGTGCTAAACTGCTGTGAGAGCAAGACTAAGGGTGACTCTACCCTGTAGAATTAATCCAGTTTGATTTTTTAACTGCTATAGCTCACTGCTATGGGATCATGGGAGTTGTAGTTTTACAAGGTCTTTAGCTTCCTTCGCTAAAGAGTGCTGGTGCCTAATCAAACTACAAAACCCAGGATTCCGTAGCATTAAATTATGGCAGTTAAAGTGATGGCAATGTCAAACTGCATTCCTTCTACAGTGTAGATACAACCTAGGACATAGGAGGCCAGGATTGGAATCCTGCTCAGCCATGGAAACCTAGTAGGTGACACTGGGCACACCATACTCTCTCAGCCTCAGAGGAAGAGAAAGGAAATCCAACTCTGAACAAATCTTACCAAGAAAACTCTGTGCTTTAGGGTTTCTATAAGTCAGAAATGCATGCAAGAACAAGATGACCACCAAAAAATGGAGGTGGGTGAAAGGTATTTACATTTTGAGATCTTTCTACAAATATGGCCAATTTGATCTAATTTCCCAGGGCCATTTGAGGGCACATTCACTTCAAAGAACCATTGTAGAGAACACAGAAATAACCCAAAAGCATTAAACAACTTTATGTCATTTCAGTGTTCAATTATCTGTGTTAAAGAGAAGGAAATCCAGAGGTGTCTAGAAAAAATATTCTGTTTTGTTTGTATCCTAATTATTTCCCAAAATAGAGCCCACTATGACTTACAACAATGGGTGAATCGACACTGTGACTTACAACAAGGGGTGGATCTACACTACTCAGCTGGAGACACATCTCTCCAGCACCAACTGTCGCTCTGGGCCAAATTGAAGAGAGAGGTGGCCAGGGGACAGTTCCACCTTGTCTCCTGTGCTATTCTAATACTATAATATAATGTAATGTAATATAATATATTGTATATACATATAATATTTATAATATTATAATGTAATGTAATATAATATTATTATTAATAATAATATAATTATATATTTATTTTACACGTAATATTACTAATAATATTACAATATAGTGGTATGGTGCAATATAGCAATGTTTAATGCTGATATTGTGCTATGCTATTAATATAATATATTGTATGTAATATATACCTTGTAAGCTGCTCTGAGTCCCCTTTGGGGTGACAAGGGCGGCATATAAATGCCGTAAATAAATAAACAAACATATGCACTTTAACTGTAATGCACTTTGAATGCAAAGGCTCAATGCTATCAAATAATGGAGCTGTAGTTTGGTGGGGCACAAATACTCTTTGGCAGAGTAGACTAAAGACCTTGTAAAAGTACCAATTTCATGATTCCAAAGCATTGAATCATAGTAGTTAAAATCTGATGATACATTTTTTAAAACATAATTAAATAAGCAATTGTATTTAGTTCATTTTTATCATTCATTTTTAAAAGTAAAATAATTTGAAAAATTAGATTATCTATGCTATTTAATAAAAAATCTGTCTTTTCTTTCCCCCCCCCCCCCCACTAAGAATACGGTTTAAAATTAGCAATGGAAGTTATTTTGATTAAGTAAAACATTTCAAATGTCATTGGCTGATGGCAATTGTAATCTGGCTGTTTACAAGTTTGCAAGTCTTCCTTGTCTTGCTATGACAACTGGTCTTCCCATCTGTTTGCTTCATCCTCTGCTATTCCTGTCATATGATGCCCCTTGCATAACTACCCCATTTGCCTACTTCACTTATTCAGAGAAAGCTGTTATGATGCCCTCGGGTCACCCAGAGGCAAGGGAATTCTTCTGAAGTAAAACACGCCACCCACCCTATGCTCATTAACCACATTTTGTCTATGGAGCTTCTCTAGGTATTATTTAAGAGCAAAACTGGACAAATATGGTTCTTTAGATGTTGCTGGACTGGAAATCCTAGCATTCTTCACACCTGATTGTGTTAGCTAAGGCTGCTGGGAGTTGTAATCCAACAACATCTGAAGGGATGCACAATTTCTACCCATGGTTTACAGCACAGCAACAGGTTGTTTTGTGTTCCATGCAACCTTGTTCTAACGGTACATCTACATTGTATATTTAATGCACGCTGACACCACTTTAGCTAACAAAGCTTAATGCTATAGAACAAATGTGGGTTTTTTGGGGTTTTTTTTTTACCAGGGACCACTCTCCAACATTAGTACCAAAAGGGTTACAAATCAGTTTTTGGTCAACTTTAGATTCAGTTTGGTTATTTGGGGTGCTGATTCAAAAAAGTGCATTGAATAGACCACATCAGCTCTAGTTTCTGATACAGAGCATATGCCATCAAGTATCACCATCTGCTCACCCACAGAAAATTATATTTAATAAGCCTTGGTAATATAAGAGGGTTTTGCGAGACCAGTTGCTCTTGTTGCAACTGTGTAGTAATGGTGAGGCTGCGGACCACATGTGATCTCATTGCAACTGTATAGTAATGGTGAGGCTGCGGATCACAGACCACAGGTTGGGAACCACTGCTATAGAATCATGAGAGCTGTAGTTTTACAAGGTCTTTAGCCTTTGCTACCAGGAAGTGCTGGTGGTGTCAAACTGCATTAATTCTACAGCAGTGTAGATGAACCCGTTGGTGCAATCTAATTCCCCCCCCCCCCCGAGAGGTATGCAGCCTATCTCCGGCTATTTATTCACTATTTAATTTTTATATGTTAAAGGGCTGCCTTGTAATAAGATTTCTCCAGCACAGTTCACACACCCACACACCCACAAACCAATTTTAGAATTCAATTTAAAAACAGCAATTAAAGTGTATTAGAGCAATAAATTAAAAATACAGATCATAAGGATTAAGAAAAATACACAGATCAAAACCCACCTGGCGATGAAAAGACAGTAAAGTAAATGTCAAGCAAACTTTCTTGAAAAAAGGGGTTGGCAAACAACCATTGGAAAAGCTTCCAACTCCAATATACCATTCTCTGTGTGGATACACATGGAGATGGTTATCCAAAGAAGACCTTTGGATCCAGGTACCTATAGAGAGGTAGTACACTTTGCTTCTGAGCTATGAAGGCCTTAAAAGTTAAAACAAGGTCTTTCAATTGGGTTCAGATTGGGAACCAGGAGAAATGAAAGTATTCATCAGACGCATTCATGTTGAATAATCTCAGTCTGCTATCCTATAGTGATATTTTGTTTTAGAGAGCATACTGAATTTAATTCTTCCATTTAATCTGAAATACAGATTTGAAGTTTTGCTTTGCGTTGTGCAGGAATGCTCTCAGGAACAGATGTACAGAAGGGTTGGTGCAATATTTATGTTGGCTTTAATGTTAGCTCAGTGATTCACCCAGTCTCTCTTATGAAAAGAATCACCTGGAGGGGAATGCTATATATAAAATGTGCTGACAACCATACAAGAAATATACTTAGGTGGTGGTCAAAGTACTAGAGTCAATATTAATAGCATCACACACACCCACATATATCTTGTCTTAAGATACCTATCTTTGACCCTATGCAAGATAACTTGTGCAAGTAGATAGATGATTTGCTCTTTCCAGGAGTTGCAACCCACTACTCATTTGGTGTTCAGTCTATTTTTGTTATTACTATACTTTCAAGTCTCCGACTTATGGAGACCTCAGGGTGTATGGTTTTCTATGAATGTTTCAGTGCCCTACTCTGGTCATAAATCTGATTGAAATGGGTACAGGTAAATAAGTACGAAATACAGAAGCATAAAAATAACTAGGTTTACTCCACATATAGTAAGAAAATGAATCCTCCAGACTGCACAGTCCATCGGCTCCCTATGACCTGATGAAAACAGAAAAATGTTCAAGTCAGAGCTTGCCTTGAAAGATATGGAGTCTCTATGTCAAAGGGCATATAATATTTTTTTCTCCATACAGGATACTGAAATAATTAAAGTGCTGTGATTCCACCAACTGTCATGATTGACAACATCCTATGGAATCCTAGGATTTATAGGTTAAGGAGAAGTACTTAGTACTTTCATCTGGAGAGTAATAGTATTTCACTAAAGGACATGCAGCCATGACATTTAAAATGGAATTATTGCACTATGATTGTGCAAAGTGAAAGAGCTTTCAGAGAGTGTGACATTCTCTTCAAATATCTTCAAGCTCCACATTTCAACATTATTCTGATTACTCCCTTGAAAGCCTAGCAATTCTCTTTGTATCTTCTCAAAAGTGATGCCTCAGAATGATTTAAGAATTGATCACCTCTCTAACTTGGTTCTTTCAAAAGTAATAAATCTGGTTGCAAATAATCACACCTGGAAATATGGACATAGGAATGTATACATGCTGACATATTTTGATCCATATAATATGCATTATTAGCAAGTCAATCTTAGCACAACCTTACTAAAGAATTCATTTGTTCTTAGCATAAAGTCTTGACTGGAGAATGGTACTTCACCATGCTCTAACACATTTCAAGGACAGCATTGCCAAAACAGTAGGATTTGAAACATATAATTTTGAATCTCAAAACTTTTCCATTATTGTCAAGGATTTCATAAGTGGACTAGTTGTTTCAAAAAAAATGTGCACACCCTCTTGCATTGGTCTGACTGAGTGTTAGGACTGCTAACTTCTGATTTAATTAGAATACGTAACAGATTTGGAGGACACATTAGATGTTGCAAGAATAAGGGAAATCAGAGTTTCCTAATGGAAGATGCTTCCTTAGCAGAATAATTGGATACTGGCATACGTCTCACCTTCAAATATCAATTTCACTCTGAGGTCCTGCCATATCTGAACTCTCCTGTTCTCACATTAACTTATCCTGTGCTTATGGAATACTCTGGGTTGTCATACAGGTAACAGAGACGGCACAGATAGTACTTTGAACTAGAGCTTTCCAAACTGTGTCACAACACATGAATGTGTTAGCTACAGTGTGTAAGTGTGTCATA
The DNA here is from genome assembly GCF_037176765.1 of Anolis sagrei. Lineage (NCBI taxonomy): Eukaryota > Metazoa > Chordata > Lepidosauria > Squamata > Anolidae > Anolis > Anolis sagrei. The sequence goes on along the minus strand of NC_090022.1, from coordinate 38,406,360 downwards.
TGATTGTAATGTGAAACCTCTAAATCTGTGTGACATAAGCAATAAATCTTATTTTAAAAGAAAAATGAGATATGTTATGTCCCTATGCATTTCATTATTACAATTTATGTATGTTTCTGTATCTCTTATAAAGGGATGGTTTAACCTCTGGTTTGTTTGTATAATTGAATTACTGTGTCATGAAATGATGAATGCTTAAAAAGGTGTGTCCCCAAGATGAAATGTTTGGAAAGCTCTGCTTTGAACATTTAACACATGTGTCAAACTCAAGAACCGTGGGCTAAATTTGGGCCCACCATGTCGTTTTATGTGGCCATCCAGATGCTGTACTACAATTCCTGTATTCCTCATCATGACTAGAGCTGATGGAAGTTGTGATACAATAACATCAGGAATGCTCAAATGTGTTCAGTTGAGACAAGATAATAGGGTCTGAATTTAGATACAAGGCTTGTGGATATGATGTTTGACTTTAAAATGTCCATTAACCTTTTCCAAACCTCAGAGACATAAGTGCTAATCAAAGAGCTGGGAGTTGTCATTCAGTAACTTCTGGGGACCCAAACGGGGGGAGAACTAAAGAGCGCCAGAAAATATGTAGAAAAATTATAGTTGGCCTTTTGTATCTATGGATACTCTATCCATGGATTTAATGGCCCTTTGAAGGCAACCATAAGGCTGTTGCGGCCCTTGATGAGAATGAGTTTGACATCCCTGAGTTAGGAAATACACTGCAAAGCACTGGTTTTATGGCTGTTTTTATGTAATAGGAATAAAAAAAAACAACAAAGAAATTGAAAAAGCTGGCATGAAGAAGAAATAATTTTTGTGCGTAAAATACCAAAATCTTAATGCATACAATAGAATTCAAAATGTGGCACACTAATCACTATGAAAAATATTGCAATTCTAGCAATTTTTTGAATTAGTTCAAACAAATCTTGAAGGTTAGCTATTTCTAAGAATTTCTTAGAAACTGGAGCAAAAGAATAGCAACAACTAAAATGGGATATGATGATTGCCCCAATCCACTTTCTCTTTAGTCATATTTTGGATTGCCAAGAAGACTGAATTTTTTTTCTACTTTCCAATCAAACTGTAGAAGTTGAAGAACTAAGGGATCCCTTTGTTCAAAATCCAGAGTCATATTTTCTTTTGTAATGGTAAAAGCAAAATGTGCTTGCATTAAAGGAAATTATGGGCAGATCAGAACCCTTTAATAGTGTTGTATGCAATGCTATGCGTGTTAATGAATCTTACAATGGATAATACAGCCTTAAAGAAGTGAGAAGGGTTATTAATAACCCACTGCTATAAACTGGCTTAACATTTTTCTTCCTTCACCTAAAAATTAAAGAAACATAAGTTGTTCAACGTGTGTGATTTTTTAAAAGGTGTGTTTGCATGCATCTGAGAGATTGTACACACACTCACTAAGTTCTTGGCACAATGTTGCTAGCTGTACAACAGCATTCTCTATAAATACTTTTGCTGGCATGGCATAGCCTCATTAACATACCTTTTCATAATCCTTGCATACCTTTAAAAAAAAAGATCTCTACAATCTGCATGCTTAAATTCTTGGCATGATGTAACCACCTCTGTAACAGGGCTAAAGTCAAGTTTTCCTACCCAACAGTCTTGAAGTGGATGGAGACATTAATTTGCTTTCTGATGAGATTTAAGGCAACTCAGAAAATCCCTTACTAATCTTCTGTCTTTCAAAACAGAAGAGTGGTTTCTTTTTTAAAATACCAGCGATAAAAACAGAGGGCATTAGGAGTCAGAGCTGGAGGCCCACTTCCCTCCCTGTATACTTCTGAGAAGGCTCTCCACAGAAAATAGAAGCATACAGCTTTGCCAACATCCAAGTTTCATTTCAGCTTGATCCCCTCTAACATTTCACAGATGAAAACCAGGTGCTTGTGGCTGAACAAGAATATAGTCAAGATGGCAAAAAGTTACTCACAAGGAAGAACATACAAGCTAAGAGTGGGTGTTATAACATAGTTTGCTTATGCCCGAGCTTACTGGAAAGGGCAAGATTCACCTCTTCTTTCCTCTCCCTCCACTGAGTTAACTGAGTGCAAGTTACTATGGCACTTTAAACTCAGTTTGAAATTGAAGCAACTTGTGAACACAAAAGAAGGATGGGAGGAGAAAAAAGAAACTGGGACAATTTAAAAACAGCTGAAAAGTGGGATTACAGAGAGTTAATCAGTTATGTCCCTATCAAATTGGGGCACTTAGAGTTATGCTCCTGCGGTCTTAGAATAAATGTTTAATTTATTAAAGTAATTAGATTCCACATAGTCTTCAAGGTGTTTTAAAGTAAGAAAGCAAGAGAATGCAGTGTAGTTACACAAGATAACCTCAGAATTAATTTCCAATGCTAATCCCAAAAATCTTTTCCATATTGAAGATACTACTTTGTTTGCAACACAAGAAGTGGCTTGCTAGGTGAAACCAACGGGCAGCAAATGCAGCATTCTCTTTTGAAATCCCAGAGACAAAAACTAAAAACTTTAGCAATCTACAACCTGCTCCTGGTCTAGGTCTAACTTTTTAAAAGATGCAATCCCTTTTCTATCCAAGAAAATTTATGTATACATTTTATATACCTATATATAAAGGTGGATAAAAGTCAAACATTTATTGCTAAAAAGCCAGAACCTGGTGATTTTCCTTTTGTTGAAGTACAGCTGAAGCATTTTCTGCAGAGTCCACTGTAAACACTGCTTGTTGTTGCTAATAAATTTGTGTAAATGGGTGGTTCAGAAACCTTTTACTGTTGCTATTTTTGTGGTCCCAATATTGTGCTAAGGGGACCCGATTTGCATTAGGACCCATAGTCTCAAGCATAGTAGTTATTTAAGAAATTTTGGTCTTATGATACAGGATCCCCCACTCCCAGTATCTGTGGGACAAGTACCCATGGTTTCATGTATCCACTTTTCTCACACATGGTTTCTCTGGCCATTTCTTAGGTATCCCAGACTCAAAAGTGCTTTATTTAATAGGATTCAGTGATATCTGCAGCTTTCATATCAATGCAAAGTACGGGAATGTATTCCCTGTCAATATGGGAGTCATACTATACTTAGAAAGACAGAAACTTCAACAATCTGAAACTATTTGTAGGACACAGCCCCTCTATGATTCACTGTTTTCTGGACATTTTCAGAGTCATGCAAGGGTGTCTGGCAAATTCACAAAAAGTAAATAAATAAATAAATAAATAAATCTTTATTTATATTCCGCTCCATCTCCTTGAGGGGACTCCGAGCGGATCACAACATCACTACAGTAAATAGATAAATGAACATTTTATCTTTATACACACCAAGCAGATCACTTAACTAGAAACACCCAATTCATTAAGCAGTTCTGACATAGCCCGGAAGGCCCTTCAAAAGTTGCCCACAGTACATGTTTCAAAACCAAATTTCTACAAAACCACTTGAACGAAAAGGGCATTAATGTTTAGACTTTCTAAACTGATCGTGCCCATGAACCTAGGAAGCTATATTTTGGCTGAGAATGTAGGTCAGGAAAGTCCCCAGTTCAAATAATCTTGCCTAAGCCATGAATGTACTAGAAGGCCTCAGGTGAATTGCAATCACTTTTGGCCCCCATCTTACAATCATCTTGTAGATTACAAATATTAGTAGGATAATTATTTGAATAAACAATGACATGAAATAAACTCTAGGACATAAAGGGGGGAGGGGTAATTATCACATATTGGATTTACATGGCTAACTTACTCCACCTAATTCAAGGTTTTTGTTATGGTTATTCTCATGTACCTTCAAGTCAATTCTAACAAATCACTGGATTTTCTTACCAAGATTTATTCCAGAGGACTCTGATCTGCTGAACATCACCCAGTGGGTTTCCATGGCTGGGGATTTGCACCTCTATGTTCTGGCAAGAGCATGATCTTCAACACTTCTCTGGCTGGTAGTCACCATTTTTTCCTTTCTTTTCATTTCCTTTCCCAAGGTAGGACAGCAATAATTGCACCTCCTCTAATTAGCCCCAGGAATATTTCCTAATCTTACTCCAGTAATGTGGCCACTAACTTCATTGCTAGGATTATTCTGCTTCATATCCCTATATAATAAATGGGCAAAACTTTACAGTTTATAAATCAGAAATTAGAGACCACTAGAGAACAAGCTAAATCCGAATTTCTGTCTATAAAGTTATATAGTTGGTGTGACAAATTATTTAGAATACTGAATGGAGTTTCAGAGAGCTAAATTCTAATAATACACTAATAATAATACACTTTATTTATATTCTGCTTTATCTCTCCAGAGGGATTCCTAGCGGATTACAGTACCCATATAAGGCAAACATTCAATGCCTTTTACATGAACAACAACAACTCATCGCTGAGCCTGGAAGCCCAGGTCTCAGCGGTGGCCGGGAGAGCTTTTGCACAATTAAAACTTGTGCGCCAGCTGCGCCCGTACCTTGGGAAGTCGGATTTGGCCACGGTGGTCCACGCTCTTGTTACATCCCGATTAGATTACTGCAACGCATTCTACGTGGGGTTGCCTTTGAAGACTGCTCGGAAACTCCAACTAGTCCAGCGAGACGCAGCCAGATTGCTCACCGGGGCGTCATACAGGGAGCATACCACCCCCCTGTTGTGTCAGCTCCACTGGCTGCCGAACCAGTTCCGAGCACAATTCAAGGTGCTGGTTTTGACCTATAAAACCCTGTACGGTTCCGGCCCAGTGTATATGTCCGAACGGATCTCCCTCTACGTCCCACCCCGGAGCCTAAGATCTTCTGGGGAGGTCCTGCTCTCGACCCCGCCTCTATCACAGGTGAGATTGGCGGGGACAGGGAGCAGGGCCTTCTCGGTGGTGGCCCCCCGCCTGTGGAATTCTCTCCCTGGGGAAATCAGATCTGCAACTTCGCTCCTTTCTTTCAGGAAAAAACTAAAAACATGGATCTGGGACCAGGCATTTGGACAAGTGCGCAAATAAAGAAGAACTCCATTGATGGCTAGGAAATGACTAACGGATTGGACATGTGGAACTCTGGAAACGAAACGCTGATTATAAGAATGACTTTTATATGATGTTTTTATATGATGTTTATACAATGTCCTAGGTACCAGTTGTTGATGTTTTATTGTGATAATAGTTTTTAATTACATTTTTGTATATTGTTCTTTTATATTTTTGTATACTATGTATTATTATGTATAGGCATCGAATTCTGCCTTTTTTGTAAGCCGCCCTGAGTCCCCCTCCGGGGGTTGAGAAGGGCGGGGTAAAAGTACCAGTAATAAATAAATAAATAAAAATACAATACACAGATAAGATAATGGCCTTCTCCTATTTCATTTCCAGCATCTGGCAGCTCAACTCCTGTCATGGGGAGGTGTTCTTGTTCCATTTTCTATACCAAAGATAATGTCTGCTGTCCGTAGACATCTACGGTCTTTTTGTTGGCATGACTGCATGTTTACAAGGGCACCCTATTACCTTCCTGCAGAGGCTTGCAGAAAATACAAGCTTCCCTTAAACTACTGAAATCATTGTGTAATCTTGGACCACGTTTCCTAACATGATGGTAGTGGCGTCACTAGGGTTGGTATCACCCAGTTTGGTAATTCATATCACTTCCATGGACCTCGTTCTATAACAGACTGTTCACAATCCCCATAAATTATTACTCATAAATTTGACAAAATCAGCAACTATAAAAAACTATTTAAAAAACAGCATCATAAAAAACAGCAGTGTTTCCTCTAATCAAGAAATACTTTCCTTCATATGCACAAAATGTGCTTCTATGTTCTCAGTTTTTGCTGTCATTTTCTCTTCCATTGCTTTCATTTGTTCCATCAGTGTCCTGATTGCTGCCTCTTGTTTTTCCTAGTAAGAATGCCTCTGGGTACATGGGTATTTTTAGCTTTAGTACTTTTTCAATAGTTTTATGGCTCTCAATCCAAGTTTTTTTTCCTTCTTGCAGGACCACCACATATGAAAAAATGATTCCGTTATTTGGTTGCATTTCCAACAAGTGTTTTTCAATTGTGGCTGCATTTTGGCTATTTTAACAGGTGTCATATAGTATTAACATTTTACTCTCCAAAAGTGTTCCCACTCATCTAAGCTGATCGAACAGCCAATATTTTTTGCCCATTTCAACATACATTCCTTGACATATTTGTCCTCAGTGTGTAATTTGAGCAGGAGATTGTAGAACTTTGATAGTTGTTTATTTCTTAATTGCAGATAAAAAAGAGAAAGCACACAAATTCTCGTTTTATTTTATGTAATTTAGTTTTTTTCCTGTGAGAACCAAGAGTGGACTTCTAAAAATTTTGATCTGTTGTTTATGATTTCTTGATAAACGATCTACTGCAAAGAAAGTGGTTAATTTTATTTGATGTTAAAAAATGACAGAGCACAGATTTTGTGTTGTTTTTGTAGCATGGCTTTGGCACACATACAGCAACAAAGCATTTTTATATCATTTTAAATGCAGACATGTGCATTAGTAATGATTTGTTTTTTAACAGTGTCATTTCTCTATCACTTAAAGAGAAGTAATCCTATGTATTTTAATGAATGCTGTTAGGAAAGTTATTATTTATTGGGGGGGGGGGGATACTGCAGTTGCACAGCTTATGCCACTTTGAATAAGCTGTGTTTTTCTATTATGAAAACACTTTAAAAGCAAACTTTAAAAGGAGCAATTAAAAAGAGCACTTATTACTGCATTGTGTCTGTGATACATATACCTGCACAATACTGTAGAGGAAATTATTCCTACCTTTTTAATTTTAAAAATGAATGTTTCTTCTAATGTATACACATATGTAATTAATGTTTTGTATGCCATATTTAGATCTCTGTTGTCTGAAAATAAAATATTCTTGATTAAAAACAAACAAAAAACAGTACTGTGTGTTTGGAGTCCATTCTGAAGAAACTATGTGATTCAAAGGGTTATTGTAATTGAATAATCACGACAGCTCTGATTTGAGCACATGCACATTAGATGGTTAAGATAAAATAAATTAACACAGAGTTTTAGTCATGTATTGATACAGTACATGAAAACTGGGCTTATGAAAAATGTTTTTGTGGTTGTAACTGAATAAGGGATAGTTTTCTTTCAGAAACATTTATGCAGAAGCACTGCACAAAAATAATATAGATAGTAATTTTGGGGTCACCACATTTAATGATGCAACTCAGTGTGCTTTGCAGCCACCTAGTGAAAGCACTGGCTGAATCTCCTCGCAAGATTCTTATTATGAAGATAAAATATGGAGGAGGAGAGCTAACAGGAGGAAAGGCAGGACACAAATGTAACCAACCAACTAACAATATGGTACTGTTATTGATTGCACAGGCTGAAATTCAAGAGTTCTATCCTATAGGAATTGCCTCTGTTAGTGGAATGGTGAAAGGAAATTTCCAAATACCCCCTTTCATATCTGTTTCCAGGAGGTAAGAAATGAAGTAGGGCTGTCCAACCACGGAAAAATTTGTTTCTAAACTCGATTCGTTTTTAGGGGTTTTTTGCATTTCGTTATTTAAAAGAATTCCGAAATTTTTCTTTAAAAAAGTTCGATATTTACGAAATTTCGTAAATCACAAAACAATACAAAACAATTACGAAACAATTACGAATCGATTCGTTAATGGCGGACGCGACCGCGCAATATGCTAAAAAACCTCCAAATGGGACAGAGGGAACTTCTGAAGCTTCCCTCTCCCTCTGTTGTTGACTGTTGGTGTGATATTTTCACTGATTAAACAAACGACAACTATAAAACTTGCCCCAGACATGCGGAAATAATAACGAAACGATTTCAAAACGATAACGAAACAAATACAAAACAAATTCGAAACAATTACGAAACGAATTTAAAAATTCGTTTCGTTTTTTAGATGCTCCTGAATGGTTCGTTATCGCTTCGTTAACAAACAAAATAACGATTTTTTAACGAATTACGAAATTACGAAACGAAACCGCCCAGCCCTAAAATGAAGATTTTGAAGGAGCCCAGTGAGCTGGAAAGATGTCCCACATACCTGCAGACATCTATTGAACAATTTAGGTCTTTATATACCATAATTTACATTAATGTGTGCCAGATGTTGGTCCAGACATCAGAGAACGAGCATGGTATAGTGGCTTGAGTGTTGGACCGGGAAATCAGAATTCGAATCTTTGTTTGGTCTGGAAAGCCAACAGGTGACCTTGGACAAGTCACATTGTTTCAGCCTCAGAGGAATGCTATAGCAAACTCCTTCTAAATAAATCCTGCTGAGCAAACTTTGCAAAATAATTACTTTAGAGTTGCTGAAAACTAGAAACGACCTGACAACACCAAGTATTTAGCTGAAAGCAACTTCCATTGAATGCAATATGTTTTATTTCTCAATCGATATACAGGGTTAGTCAAAATGAATAGGCCAAAAAAGACATTGCCTATTGGCTTATTGGCCTATTCATTTTGACTAACCCTGTATATTTAGGATTGTATCAATGACAAAAAAAAAGGCAGTGCAATTTCAGATTAATAATGTCTGCCTGGGAGGGATCAAAGCCACTTGGTGGCTTGTCACTTAAAACCTGTTCTAACAAGAAAATCATGGCTTAGTTTCATCTCTTCCTTGGTGAGAGATCTGCCACTGTCAAAATCAGATGGATGGCGGAAGAAAAGATATACTGTTTCAGATCAGAACTGACAACCAGGCCCCACTGATTCAAGAGAGTTCACGGATTAACTCCAGGATTTTACGGTATGGAGTTAAAACATTACATTAAGCTAAAGCACCTAATTATAGCTTCTGCACAAAGACTTTATGGTAACTCATTTCCCATCCTAAACAAATGAACTGTAAATCTTTTAAATCTCATGTACAGAGCCTGGTCAGTTATATACCTGTGTACTATATACCTATATATGAGGTTCACATGATGAGGTAACATTTCCTCTCTTTAAAAATTTCCAAATATCATCCTTTCATAGAAAGAAAGAAAGAAAGAAAGAAAGAAAGAAAGGGTATAGCAGACATACAGATAACAGAATACAAACTCATGGTTCAATCCCTGATATCTCCACTTTAGCTCAAAGGCTGAGAAAACCTGGGCAGTGCTACCAGACAAAGTAGATAACAAATAGGGCCAAATAATATTGATCTAATGAACGGTAAACCCCATTTTTAATGAGGAAACAAGAACCTATAGGGAGTAAGTACCTAATTAAAGAAAAAGTACACTAGAGACTAAAAGGAACAGAAGAGTTAGGGATAAATGACTAGCTTTGCTACGACCAATTATATGATATATTTTTAAAAGATAATAAAGTAGGATTTGTTAATAGAAAATCAGAACTGGATAATATTTTAGGGAGGAGAAATAAGGGATTAATTTCCAGATTATATAGAACATATTAGAAGACAATCAAATAAAAACAGTAGTAATTTCGTGGGCAAAAGATTTTGGGAAAAATATTGAGTTAGATAATTGGGAAGATTTATAGGAAAGGGGATTTAAATTCTCAATAGCATGATGTATTAGAAATAATATATATATATATATATATATAAAATATTTTATAGAAGCTATGTAATGCCTGACATTCAGTTGCATGCTGCAATCCACCAGGAAGTAGCAGCCAATAATGAAATGCAGTGACAACTCCGGCCCATCCCATTAGAATATCAGCCAGCACACCAAAATAGTTTTCTAAGATCTACAGAGATACTCACAGGAACACCTCAGCAAGTGAGAGTCCAAAAGTGGCAGACTAAAACCTGGAATCTCTATCCATGGCTGATACCGAATGAGAAACTCCCTCCTGGGCACACAGAAGACTGGGCAACTTGGAAGGTGTAGTCTGGCACCACAAGATGCAGAGCCAACCTTAAGAAATTGGGCCACAAAGTGGAGCCCACAACATTCGAGAGTGGAAAAGAGCAAACCACAGACCACCTATTACAATTCAACCTGAGCCCTGCCACATGCACAATGGAGGATTTTTTTTATAGCAACACCAGAGGCACTCCATGTGGCTAGCTATTGGTTAAAGGATGTTTAGTATAAGGCCAAGTTTTAAAACCTTGTGTTCTTAAATACATTACAACTTGATTCACTTCTGATATGATAATTAAACATCTGAGATAATAGCTAAAATAAACAAATCTCAACAGGGCGATTGTTGGAGATGTAAAGTACAGAAAAGTATCTTCTTTCATGCCTAGTGGACCTGTAAGTTGGTACACATTTTTTGGGAAAAATGATTAAGGAAATAAATAATATGATCACTAAAAAATTAAGAAAAATCTAGAGATATGCCTCTTGGTGTTATTTGGTGAAAAAATCAGCAAAGAAGATGTAGAAATCTGTCAATACAGTTTTGTTGCAGCAAAAATATTAATAGCAAAATCTTGAAAAGGAGAAAAAGAGCTATTGCTATAAGCTCTTTCTGTGGAGAAAAAAAACATTAGAGTATATCCAAATGGCCAAGTTATCCTATGCTATATGGGGAGCAAGCAATTAAGTTTTTGTCAAAAAATGGAGGCTTGCATTTGAATATCTAAAAAAGAAGACAAAATATATTTTAAAATAGTCACAAGGAGAATTTATTCATGTAGGATAAGAGTAGGGTTTTTGAGAAACTAGTTTCACATTGGGTGGTGCCGGAAGTCAGGGGTGTTGGTTCATGGGTGGGAAGAGGGGTGGGGGAGGGGTTCAAGGATATGGCATATTTGTATTATGTGTGATTGATTATTTGAATTGTTTCTCTTTCTTATATTCTGTATGTCATTAATTCACTTAATAAAAATGTATCATAAATAAAAGCTTCAGATGAATGCAATAACAAACCATTTCTGAACAAATCTTGCCAAGAAAACTCCATTATAGGTTCACCAAGGGGTCATCATGAACTAGAAATAACTTGAAGGCACTCAACAACAACAACAACAACAACAACAACAACAGGACAACTGTCTGATGCATATTAAACAATGCCAGTTATAATCTCTACATACAAGCCATGATATTTACAGTTAAGGGAAATGGGGCAAAGATGGGGTGCTCTTAAATTTGTTTAGATCATGGATCTCCTTGAAAATCTGATGAAAACTATGGACATCCTCATTTTGTGTACAAAGATGATTCTTGTTGTTGTGTGTTTCAAGTTCCTTCAGCGCAAACCTATTAGTATGGGCCAATGAAAGGAGTTCAATCAATGGTTGACTGCATATATTATCTGCATAAAAATACAATTATGTATTTTATGCATATAGTGAGGACACTGAAAATATAATAAGACCCTCCAATAATAATAATAATAATAATAATAATAATAACAACAACAACAACCACAACCACCACCACAACCACCCCCACTCCCCCGGTAGTGTTTTTTGTTTTCTTTTGTTTATTTCTCTAAGTCCTCCAGTACTATTCTATGGTGTGCTTACCGCTAAAGTATAGTCAAAATATAGTGTTTGCTATTACCTACAAATTCAAGTATACGCAGTGGGCCTTGAAATATACCCACAGATATGGGAGTCATATTATATATATGCTGAAGGCAATTGCAGGCTGGTAGGCAGCAAGGTCAGTGCTGGGCAGGGTGCAGGCGACATATCTACAGCCTCCCAAGCCACAGAATAAAAAAAAAAAAAAGAGCAAAAGTGGAGAGACCAGGTCAAAAATTTGTCTCCCAGAGTCAAAATCCAACACTGAGACCACATGTCATGTTTGACTTATGCAAGACCAGAAATGACCATTGGTGTATAGTTCAATCTTGTCTCCTACTCTGTTTAACACCTGCAAAGGGCATCTGTGAATATTTCTACAACATTTGGGTTTTTTTATCACCACTGATATTTAGCTGATAGGTAGATCTGTTTCTTTTCTGGTGTAGGAGGTCTATGTAAAGAGATCACTTACTGGTGGTTAATGAACACAGAAGTGACTCCTTTGGTGTCACTTCCTTGGGTTTTCTAGAAGAAGCGCTTTGGCTCACCTCCATAAAATCTAGGTTCCCTAGAAGGTGGAGGAGCAGAGGCTTATAAATTAGACATTATGGAAGAAAAAAAGATGAAGGGGTGTTATTGCCTCTCTTTTTTTCTGATTTCTTATGGCAGTTTGGAGCCAACACTTTGATGTGAAGGTGGTGTTTCAGAACATTGGGTAAAGAAATGGAAAACAATCTTATTCTAGAGCAGGGCATTGAATATTATGAACAGGGGTAGCCTTTTGAACCACTTGGTGGTGATGGACTTATAATCTATGGAAGTTCTCTTTCTCAGGGATTGATTTCAGAAGATGTTCTGGGTTCTTGTAGGTTTTTTCGGGCTATATGGCCATGTTCTAAGGCATTCTCTCCTGATGTTTTGCCTGCATTTATGGCAAGCATCCTCAGAGGTAGTGAGGCCTGTTGGAACTAGGAAAGTGGGCTTATATATCTGTGGAATGACCAGGGTGAAACAAAGAACTCTTGTCTGTTGGAGCTAGGTGTGAATGTTTCAACTGGCCACCTTGAATAGCATTTGATGGCCTGGCAGTGCCTGGGGCAAGATAATGTTCTGTTTTGATTCCTTGGTCGGTGATGTGTGATTTAATAATCAATGATTTTCCTCAAGCAGTGCTTGGCATTACAGGTAGTTTGATTATAACTAAATAATAGTGGTGGCTGTTATTACTACTACTATCATCATCATCATCATCTTGATAACCCACTTTATCTCCTCCGAAGGGGGCTCAAAGCAGCTTAACATAAAAGCATCTGCATAAGAATTTAAAATATACAAATATGTTAACATTAAAACACGATGAAATATGAACAGTATTTAAAACTCCCTAGTTAAAAACCATTAAAACAAATTCAAAGTTAAAAACCACAGCACCCCCTGAATTAATCATTAAAACCTTCATCTTTAAAAGCCTGCCTGAATAAAAAGGGTTTATCTTGCTGCCGGAAGGACAGAAAGGAGAGGGCAATTCTGACTTTCCTGGGCAGGGAGTGTCAGAGTCAAGGGACAGCCAATGACAAGGAAGGCATGCTCCCTCATTCCTACCAACGGTGCTTGAGATGGAGGTGGGACCAAGAGAAGCGCCTCTCCTGAAGATCTCGGGGCTCGGGCAGGTTTGGACAAGGAGATGGGGTTGGCCTAATAGCTTAGACCAGAAGCGTCTAGGGCAGTGGTTCTCAAACTGTGGGTCCCCAGGTGTTTTGGCCTACAACTCCCAGAAATCCCAGCCAGTTTACCAGCTGTTATGATTCCTGGGAGTCGAAGGCCAAAACATCTGGGGACCCACAGGCTGAGAATCACTGGTCTGGGGCTTTAAAGGTCATAACCGGCACTTTGAATTGTGTCTGGAAACAGACTGGCAGCCAGTGGAGTTGCTGCAACAAAGGAGTTGTCTGTTCCCTGTGGCCAGCCACAGTTAGCAACCTCACTGCAGCTCTTTGGACCAGCTGAAGTTTCTGAGCACTCTTCAGAGGCAGCCCCATGTAGAGCGCATTGCACTAAACCAGATGGGACATAACTAAGGCATGTACCACTGTGGGCTGGAACGGGCACAGTTGGTGCACAAGTTTTAATTCTGCAAAGGCCCTCCTGGCCACCACAGGTATCTGGGATTTCAGGTTCAATTCTGAGTCCAAAAGGACTCCCAAATTCTGAACTTGTGCTTTCAGGGGCTGAATCCCTATTCCCTGGTCTGCCTTCCAACTGAGGAAGAGTACCTCTGTCTTGTCTGGATTAAGTTTCCATTGGTTTGCCTTCATCTAGTCCATTACTGATGACAGGCACTGGTTTAGGGTCATTGGCATTGGGTGGGTGTCATCTACATCTAGGTGGCATCATACTGGTTGTGTTTCCCACATTTTTAGTTTTGCGATACTGACCCAAGCTGACCAACAAGTTTTAAATTCCTGTTTAGCTTGCATAGCAGAAGAGTTATATTAGAGTCTTTATTTTGACAGCACTATACTGAATTATAACTTTACTGTTGTATATAAATACACAATTACTAAACCTCTATTAGATTGCATTAATACATAAAAATATATTAAAACCAAGACTAATGGTGACATACCAAGACTAATGATGACAAATCTAAATATGGGAGGAAACAAGCGCACATCCCAAATACAAAAAGATGCAGCCTTAATCATGTGGAGGTTCTAGCTGGAGCAAGACTGTGGCTGAGTATGGGTGTTATAGAGTATGGCTGTCATCCAAATATGAACAGTGAGTATATTTTAGTATGAGCCCATGGATGAAGACCATTCCAAATATTTGTTCCTCAGATTCTTCAATTTGAAAACTGGGTCTTTTATTTACTTCACCATGCCTAATTAAATATATAACATTCTTTCATAAAAGAATTAGCTGAAGTATCTAATTCAGTACTGCTTACTGAATGTGCATGGACAAAACAGTTCTTTTCCCTCACTGGGAATACATTTAATCCAGTAGTAGACATCAACTGATGGAACTGCTTCCATCAAAATAACTGGGTTGAAATCACCCCATACCAGCTCCCCAAACACCACAAAAACCTCTTCTAGAATGCCAAGAAATGCTTCAGAGCCAGTTTTCAGAGGCAGTATCTGTTACTGAAGGAAGACTCGGCACAAAAGGTATGGTGCCTATGGCCTAAGGCAGTTAAGATATTAAACAAACAAATAACTTTGTCCTAATACTGTACTTCTAGCATCTTTTCAAAAGAAAATCAGCTCAGCCGGTATGTCATTCAAAAATTACATTGTTGTTGTTCTTGCAATTGTTCTTGTTATCCCACCTTTTTGTCAACGAGGTTTACAAGAGTTAAAAAATACAGCTTTAAAATTCATATCAAGCCATTAAACTAGTAACAGAATAAAAATCAATTAAAAGTATGACCATTACAAACAAAAAATACATTAAAAGTACATAACATTTTGAAAAGTTCCTTTCATCCTACACAAGCAATTGCCTGCTGAAACAAAAAAAAAAGGTTTTGTGTGGCTAAGAAAGAATAGAAAGATATGCATTTGTCTAACTTTTAAAGAAAGTGAGTTCCACAATCTGGGAGAAGCCAATGAGGTGGCCCTCTTCCAATTTTCCACTAGATGTATTTAGGAGAGTTGGGGGAACAGATAGAGAGGCTTCCACAGAAGAACTCAAAACACAGGCAGCATGTATAAATTTAAAGACTTTAGTAAAAAAAAAAAATCAACCCACGGGTGGACATATCCATGGGTCTTAACTCTTATCAAGAAAGGAACCATGCCCTTCTCTGACTAGAATGGTAAAATACAACTTAGTCAATTTCAGGAGATCCTAACAGAATCCCACACACTCTACTCTCTCTGCTGTAGCACTGCTTCTGGTCTTTTTAAATACCTGGTCAGAAAACTTGTGGTCAGGAGTTGGTGGCCTGCTGGAGCAGCCTTGATGCTTTCCCCTCTCTGTGGAATGACCCTCAATTTACCCACGAGTCATACCAAATAAATAATGTCCTCAAAACCTGCCCTTCACTTATAAATGAGGTTGAGTTATACATACATGAGTATATATAGTATATAATTTTCTTCAGATAGATTGGACCAAGTCAACCTACTACCTTTTTGGGCCTTGGACTAGCAATGTTTCGCTTTCCAGATTCTGCCTGGTGTTTCTAGGACCAAAAATTCCCCATCCCTGTTCCATGTGGCTTGGGCTGATCTGGTTTTGTAAATTTTGGCTATGCCCCACATCTTTTTTTCTGGATCACAATGCGCTTCTCTTGTATTGTTTATATACACTCCTACTCAGTCAATTTATAAGACTCAGACATGTAGACATGTAGGCCAACTTCTTCTCATTCACCTATGTCCCAGACTTGTTCGGGTGCCTGACATATCCAACAGCATCACAATATTAATTGTTACAAACAATATACTACACATGCTACATTTTTGCAAACAATGACTGAATTTTTATCTCGGATGTATCAAATTGCTGGAAAGTGGCTAGCGCTATTACATTACATCATACAAGTTAACTTAATCTGCCTGAAGATTGCTCCAGAGTCAATTAAGAGGGGACTAAATGGTTCATATATCTCATAGGCGTCACAGCAAAGGTATAATGTGGATTGTAAATTAAAGTGTTGTTATTTTTTTTTAAAAAAATGTGTATGGCTTTAGAACAATGGCACTACCTGCTGTAACTGGTCTAATTCAATTCCACTGAAGTGAAGAAGTCTGTATTTCTGTCTGTTACAGATACAGTTTTTCCTCCTATAATTAGGAAGCTGCACCAGCAAGGAACACAAAAGCTACAAAAAGAAATGAAGTCATTTGAGCAAAAAAGGATTACTAATGGCTAGAAGCAAAAGACCCGTACTCCAGATTAATGCTTTCTGAAACAACCCTTTGTGTAGGTCTTTTCTTCATTTTTGAAGAAACCTATTCACATATATATGTGAATGTGCACAACTAAATGTATAGATGCATCACATATTTATCTGTTTCTATAAATGTTGACTCTGAAAGTACAATTATGTTGATGAAATGCTTCTTTTTAAGGTATCTGAAATACAGGAACACTTTTTTAAAAGGTGAACGTATTCATACCCAGTGTTTCTAGGAGGTGGGGGGGGGGAATCTAAATATTTTAATAAAAGTTCTACAATTTTAAATCTTGGTCCAAGTGTGCAAACTGTTTCTGTAAAAAAGGACAGTGGGTGCAAAACTGGGTGATGTATTTATGGTATAATTTAAAATGTAAGTTATTTGATAACCCACATGAAACTTGCGATATACTTAACCCTCTCCCCTGCCCCACGCACAACTTCCTAGTAGGTTTAAGCATACATGGTGGAAACTTCACATACCTTAAGGACTTCCATTGGTACCTGAGTAGCAGGAGGATGGCTTGCTGGGAGGCTGACGTTGATGGCTGGTGTCTGACTCACTGCCACTCTCTGTTGCATGAACTGGGCGGCTTGCTGTTTCTGTTGCTGCTCTCGGCGCTCTTGCTCCTGCATCTGCTCACGCATGAGCTGCTGTCGTAGCAAAATCCGTGATGTCATACTGGAGGAGCTTAGTGGAGGCTTCGAAGCTCCAGGGTGCTCAGAACTGCTGCAGGGGAACACCAGAAAACACAGATAGCTCCGTCACTCACCAATTAACATTTCTTCAACTTTAAAGGGTTATACTGAAAGGGGGGGGGGGAATGGATTTGCTGAGCAACAAGAAGAAAATCCTTCACCAACTTTCAAATTTAATGGAAGTGGCAGGGACCGAGACTTGAAGACATAGGCCTATCACTGCCCTTTTGCTTTAATACCCATTAACACAAGGAGGCTAATTATTATTGCTACTTCACTACTTTGTAGAAGAGGACAGAAGTGTGTTTGATTTTTTAAGATTTTATTTTGTTTTATTATTGATTTGGTTTTTACAAACAGGACATCTTTTGCTACTTCTTAAGAACATCTGCTTATAGTGGTATGTTCAGACATTCAAATTAACCTCATCACTCTACTAACTGAGTTTATAATAAGTTTAGTTGAGTTCAGCGGGACTTGCTCCACAGAAACATGGCACGGAAATACATCCTAACATACTCTCGTAAACCCCCTGTTTTCATTCAGTTCATGTACTACTTTGAGGAACATGCAGGATGTGACATTGATCTGTAGCCCAATATAAAGTTATTTTTTGTTTTTAAAATTGATAGGCTGATGAAAACATTTCAGGAAAGAAAAACAAGCGAGCCGACTCCCTTCAGTTGAAGCAACCTCTAAGGAGGTTACTTTTAAAACTTGCTAAAGGTTTAACTTTAAAAATTAATGTCTTGGACACTCTGGTGCGTAAACAGTTTAGTGGTTATATTTTCAATCATACCAATTTTCTGGGGCATATATGGCCATCATTATAAGCAGGGAGAATTTGTGCATTATTTTTTCCTACTTTATATGAAATTCAATTCTGCCATATTATTTATTTATTTAAAGCATTTATATTCCACCCTTCTCACCTTGAAGGGAACTCAGAGTGAGCACAACATAAAATACGGCAAACATTCAATGCTGGAATAAAAATAAACTATAAATATACACAAACATTAAAATCTGTTGTATCCACTTTAACATCAAATTGTTAAAAACCATCTCAAACCAAATTATAAGTATTTGTGAATGTAAAACAAATTTCTAATAAAGTTTAAGTGCCCCTACGTAATTATTAAAACACCTGTTTAAACTAGACTCTCCTTTTAAACAGTAATCATGTCTACAGACACCAATAACTTTCTCAGTAAGAATTGGCAATGTCGTATCATATAGATCCTAACAAGTATTGAAAATGCAGGCGATATTTTTGGACAAGGCTCACTACACTCCAAGTGCCATTACTTCTTGGATGGTTCAAAGTCCAAAAAGGATACAGAGAATTTTTTGTAGTAAATTCTAGAATTGCTGTACATTACACGTATCTAAAACCAATGGATTTCAATACTCTCATCAAAAACTGGCAGTCTGAAATAGAAGATACAAATCAAATGAGATCGAATCTAGCTTTTTTGGACCACACGCTTTTTTGGGCTTTTTTCTTTTTCCCTTTGCAAAAGGATAGGGGGTAGGGATAGAGAATGATGACCGTCTTGCTATTTCAGCCCTGTCAAGTTGAAACATTCCCAGGGAGACTGATCCTTTTGATAAAATAAGAGAAAAACCTTTGTGGTGAAACTAATGCAGCTGTGGAATAATCGCACTAATTAGCTGCTCAAGAGAAGTCACTGACTGTGATAGTCATGGAGAAGAAGGAACACTTTCAATTAACAGCAAAACATTCTCACGTCCCGTAAGGCATCCCTAGGACTATGGAGCACTTGAAGTGGGAAAGTTCCTATCATAGTAAAAGGGCTTATTGATTTTTATCAAAGGAACAATATTTGTTACACAAATCCGACAATAAATGTCATCTTTTTTGTGGATCTGGCAAAGGAGGGAGGAAGATAGGAGAAAAAGAAATGAACAGTTTACCAAAATGCTTAGGGAAGAGCAACATTTAGCTTTCTTGCTCTGTGTGTTTATATATGTGCCTTCAAGACACCTGCCAATTTATAAATAGGTTTTTCTTAGGAAAAAGGATTCTCAGAAGTGGTTTTGTGAATTCTTTCAAATTCTTCTTGAAACAACTTTATATGTTTCATTAGTGGCTTCCCTAAACACTCACAGAAGTACATCCCTTATACATTCAGAAAAACTGCACAAATCTTTATCTTCGAAATGGGGGATTGCAAGTACAGGACATACTGAAATAAATTTGCAAAGTTGTGCAAAAAGTAAAAACAGTTTTAAAAAATTAATACGACTTTTAAAAATAACAGAGGCATTTTCAAACAGCTATTTTAAAATATGAAAGAAGTATGTATGTTATCACCCATTTGACAATGTAAAAATTAAACACAGAGTAGTAGGAGGAATCAAGTTATCTCCAAAGGACAACGTCAAAACTACATTTCTGATGCAATATTTTCATTTTAAAATGAAGAGGTGTCAAATCAGTTTCTTTAACAATTTAGATTTGTTTTCCTTTTAAGGCATTCTGGAAATCACCAAATAGAATCAGAAGAGGAACCATGGCTAAAAAGCTGTACTTATTGAAGTCTCAATCAAATGCAAAATAAAATCCTCCTCCTCCTCCTCCTGTTCTTCTTGTTGTTGTTCTTCCTATTCCTCATCTCCTTCTATTATGCCCTGTCTTTCTCCCAAAATTGAGACTAACATTATTTTGTTTATTTTGTACAGTACTGAATTTATTTCTTTATATGTTATTAAATAACTACAGATAAAATCATGTGAAAACTTTTTGTTAGAAAGTAATTAATAAAAATAAACACATTGACAGCAGCAAGGATCAGTGATTTTGAGTATTTGACTATGTCTTTGGAGACCAGGGTTCAAATTTTCACTCACTCATGGAATTCAGCATTGATAACCTTATCTCGGATATGGAAACCAACTGATTCACCTTATCTCAGGGAACACATCTTGCTATGAAAGCCCTGCTGTGATATGTTCATTTTAGGGGTGCCATGCATCAGAAAGGATTTAAAGGTACACAACAACAACAACAAGGAGAATAAAGTGAAGGACATAGAATCAGAGAGTTGGAAGAGACTAAAGGAGTAATCCAGTCGAACCCATTTGGACTCTTCTTTCAAAGGGACCCCCAGAGCCTGTAAACAAACATCAGGAAGGCCCTCTATATGCCCCTGTGTGGATGGTGGAACAGACAATAAAATGCAGCCTGAGATTATTTTAATCATGAATTTAATCATAAGTTGTTTACCAGAAATGAAATGTAAACTAAAAAATATTATTTTAAAACAGTTTTGAAAAACAAAATTTTAAAAATTACAAATTAAGTCCATCTGGAGAAACATAGTTCCATGATCTCCACAATGACTGAACTCTATTGGGAAGGAATCCCAGAATTGAGGCTGGACTGCTAATACGAGTAAATGTATGTAAGTTTTCTTTTGGCAATAGAGCACACAACAGGAACTCTATTGAAAATCTCAAATCTAATCATGTGAAGATAGATATTCTGACTCCAAACAATGTAGGGTTTTGTAGGACCTTGAATTAAACTCAGTAAGGTATTGCAACTGGCTCAGGATTGGTGGTGGTCCCTTGATTACACATCCAACAACAAGATGGCTGCTTCACTTTATGGAAGCTATAGATTCCAAGCACTTTCTAAAGGAAACCCTGCATAAAATGTTTTACACTACTCTTAACTGAGAGATAATTAAGACAAGGATCACTCTGGCCAGTTTGCCTTCACTAGGAAGGAGCTTTGTAGGTACACCTGATCAAACTAGGGAAAGATACTCTGGACCACCTCACTTTCAAGCTCTTCGCAGACAGTGGCCAATCTAGAATTGGTTCTGATCCAACTCCCAAATCCAATCTATCTTTTCTACTAGCTGAACTGAACCTACATTTCTTCATAATTATGACAGTACGAAAGTATGTATAAACATCAGAGATGAGTTGGTGTCATGATGAGTTAGCTGCAACCATGTTGGGTCACATATTGATTATTATTTAATAATAATAATAATAATAATATTGGCAGGAAGCCACAACAGAAATTAAAATACACTTTCTAAAGTGTTTCCAAATTCCCAAATACTAATACAATCTATCCTTCATATTTGTAAAGTTTAAATTCTGTGGATTTGATTAATATGTTCTCTCTAGAGATCTCTGGATCCTCCAGTGTAATTCTAGGAAGGAATTCTTCCAGTGTGGTTCTTTTTGTGGAAGTTGGCTATAGAGAACTTGGGAGGCCATAAAGATTCCTAGAGAAGTATTCTCTCAAGTTAAAAAGTCGGGTTTTAAATTTTGTGTTTTTTCCATTTTTGTGGATCCTTCTAATGCAGTCATTCTCAACCTATGGGTCCTACAACTCCCAGAAATCCCAGCCAGTTTACCAGCTGTTAGGGTTTCTGGGAGTTGAAGACCAAAACATCTGGGGGCCCACATTTTGAAAACCACTGCTCTAATGGAAGTTGTACATAGAATCATACTTAAGGTCCTAGAAATGCCTATAGAGAATAACTCTTAGGAGCACTTGGTGCTCCTAAGATCTGGTGGAAACTGACTACAGAGTCAAGCTGGGGAAACTAGATATTCTTAGAGTAGTGTTGTCTCAGTTTTTTTTTAAAAAGGGCACTTTTATTAGTTTTTGCCTTCACAGGGGTTCTGTGTCTCTAATCCCATTGAATGCTGACTGTATTTGCCTAAAGTTTCTATAACTAGACTAGCTTCTAGAGATGAATAAAAAAGATAAATGGTAGTTTTTAGATTTTGTGAGCACGCTAAAACCAGTGAATTCACGCAGCAATAACAAAGAAATCCTTGGCACCGTATAAAACTTATGCATGTGAAAGATCTCTTGCACTGCATACCTCTTTGACACACAACCATGATGTGTTTGGTGTGTGTGGCATGCACATTCATACGTATCTTAATCAAAATCACAGATCTGAAGAGTAATTCAGCATACATGGGGAAGCGACTAAGCTGATTATTAAATGTTCTGCTTGTCTTGAATAGAAATAAAAGAGCCAGAAGCAGATTTAACACAGACAGAATTTGAGATAAGCATAATGTTACTTTTATTCAGGCACATGATGCAGAGCATTTTGTTACTGTGCACACATAAGAAGAGAGCATTCATTAGGTGTGAATGCCAGAGCTGAGAGACATTCTGTTCCTGTTCCATTTTCCAGCAAATGCCAACATTCCCTCCAGCTCTTCTCCACCCATTAAAAAAAAATAGTTTGGGGCTAAAATATTCCGGGTACAATCTGAGCCTTCTTTGGCAAGATGGATTCATATAAATTCACATGCTCTAATGAAAATTGTGTGTGCACACAATGTAATGGTCCTGGCCAAAAAAGGGTAAAAGGCATTGATCAGTATGAATGAAATCCTTTGCTGAAATCCAGGAAGCAAGAGCCGGGAATGGGTTTTCCAAGGAGTAGGCAGATTGCTTACAACTCTTCTCTTATCAATACTTGATGTGGAAGTCTGAGACCATAAAACCATAATGGTCTTCACCAATTGCTACACTGTATCAGGTTTCCAAAATCATGTACATATCTTAGAAACTGCCACTGCTGAAAAAATTCTCACTTATCTTCACAAGTCTCTCACCTGTGCCGAAAAAGCAAGGATGTAAATCTTTGATTATTTTTATCTTGTATTATTTTGATCTTGTGTCCAATGACAAGTAGTTTCAGTTGTTTTCTCCCCACCTCTTTCATTGTTATTCACACCCTCCCCCCCAAACCAGTGGTTCCCGACCTTCAACTCCCAGAAATCCTAACAGCTGGTAAACTAACTGGGATTTTTGCGAGTTGTAGACCAAATGCCTGGGGACCCACAAGTTGAGAACCACTGCCCTAAACCTTTAAAAAGGGCTTTGGACAGATACCATGACTGTTCATTTTGAGCACAACCGAAAGCATGTTTCTGCTGATTTTGAATATCTCAAATATAATAATACCTGGCTATTCATGCCCTGCCCTGACCACTTCAGCCCTAGTTTGGAGAGCAGCTCTTTTTATAAGCAAAACTTTTCTAACTTTTCAAAAGAGCTGAAGTAGCATTGACTGGCAGAGCATTTCCCCAAGTCTTCCAGTTAAAGGGGAATTTCTGTTATCACCTGCCATTTCTCTCAGTAAAGCATGGTAGCAAAGTGGGCCACTGCTGGGGTAGGTAGCATTTTTCCTTTGTACCCCAGACACTAAACTGTGGTTCTGGGATTTCCGTTTTTGGAAAGTTCTTGCTTTTGGAAAGAAGTGCAGGCACTTCCTTCCTTGTACCATTATATTGCCTTCTACCAAAAAAAAGTACACCCAGAATGCAGACACAAGGAAATTAATCAGAGTAGCCCCATGTCCTTGAAAATAGTTCTCTATCTGAAGTGAGGCCAGAGAATAGTATTGGAAAGACATTCCACTGCAAGTTTAAAGATACAGAAGCACAAGAAGAGATTTTGAAGTTCAGTTAATTCAAAGCCATTAGTAGTTAGTACATGGGCAACAAACTGAATAGGCATGTAGGCTATATAGCCACAGTCTTCTCTAGGATTATAATAATTACTGCATTTCTACAGTTATTATTGTCCACATTTTCATCGATCCACCCATCCATTCATCAGTCTATCTATCTGTCTTAACATATGCAAATTTAACACAAATGTTTCCCCTTTTGCAATGATGCCACCTTAAACTTAACAATGAATTTGGAGGCCATGTGGGACTTCTTTGATTCAGAGCTTTTCTGTGTTTTATATCCTCTCTTGCTCTATCCCTTGCATACAAACATGCACAAAAGCTGCAATTTGTCAAACAATAAATGAAAAAATATAGACCAGTAACCCTGCTTTTTGTTCCTTATGTGTCTGCTATGTCCTAGTTATATAAAGGACATGTCATGCATGCTAGTGCCCTAATTTCTAGAAAATCTTGAAATTTCTGCCTATGGGATTAAATGTGTATACACTCTACGAACAAGAGGATCCAGCCCTTTTGAAGCTGGAACACATCCATTTAAACATCAAACCAAGAAAATGCATAGCTTTATAAACCAAAATCAAAACAAATCAAATAGCAGTCTGAATTATAATTTGTGTTGTGATCTAAATATTCTTCAAATAAATTTATCCTTGCTATTGCAACTTGTTTTTAAAAAAATCAATTTAGGTTTGATGCACCAAATGGATTTCTATTGTGAACCAAAGCAGCAGATGAGTTTGGAATGTGAAGGAATGAAAAAATTAGCCTGCGATGTGCCCTGCAATGCGTGAGTGTATGTTTTGAAATATTGAACCAATCCAGAGCTAATCTTTAGGCTGCCACTGGAGTTCCCAAAACGATTACCACTATTGCTTCAAATAAATAACAAAATAATACAAATGGCATGTTCATGGTTAAACAACAAGTGGCATTGGAGAGATCGGATCAAAATAATGAAGGCGTCTCAGCAAGGATCCATGGTGAAACTCTGATCTCCTTCACCTTTGAAGGTAAGGAATGCAATCTTAAATTAGACAAAGAAAGGGGTGACTTGCCGGCAGCATCCCAAATGGAGACCAGAAAGATAAACCGATTTAAACAAGACTTTATGCTACTAGAAAAAAAAGAGAGGCGGGGAGAGCTATATGTTTTCAGCTAAATGAGACTTACTGGAGGTAAGCAGCCTTTCAAAATATCACTTAAGATACAATCTACCAAAGAATTTTGTCTCTGCTACTGTTAGAAAGATGAAAGGAGGACCAAAAAAAAAGGAAGGCTGAAAATGTTTAAAAAGGTTCTAGTGATTGTTTTAAAGCTAAGTAGAAGAGGAATATAAACAAGCAACCTTTCACTAACAACAGTGAAAGAGGAGGTGAATCAAACATAAAGTTTCCGTCTTCTGAAAGGCAGACTATAAAAATCTCTGACAAAAGGCACTTATGAAGAACAAAAAGTGTGTGAAATTTTTACATGGAAGTTATGTATTATTTTTTATTTAAATGTATTTTAGTTAGATATACAGGTAACCATCAAAATTTATTTTGTATGTTCAGCTTATTGTATCAATATACTTACATGGTTAAAAGTTTACGCTGATTTATTATTTACAGTATTTATATTCCACCCTTCTCACCCCGCAGGGGACTCAGGGCGGATTACAGTGCACATATACATGGCAAACATTCAATGCCATAGACACACAATATATGTTGACAAACACAGGCAATTTAAGCTTGATGAGGGTATGTTCGAATTCTGGCCACTGGGGGAGCTGTTGCTTCACGGTCCACTTATGGCACCGAATCCTTGATGGAGTACTTCCTCATTATTTCACCCACTGCTGGAGATTTTTATGGCATTGTAAATTAGTTAAATTAGCCTCCCCACATAAGCGGTACCTAAATTTCCTACTTGACAGATGCAATTTCCTACTTGACAGATTTCCTACTTGACGGAATATTTTGGGCTGCAAAGGTTGACAGCAAGCTAAACAAATGGTTGGGAGCTTACTCCCACCGACCCGGGATGGCTTCGAACTCATGATCTTTCGGTCAGTGGTGATTTAATGCAGCTGGTTCCTAGTCAACTGTGCCACAACCCGGTCCACATTTACTTTTTGATCCTTCCAATGCACATGCACTCCGGTCAGGTCTGTTGTGATTACCCAATTACAATGTTTATGTGTTTATATCTATACAGACTGCATGCAAGCATTGTTGTTTTTGCTCCTGCCGGTTTTTTATAGTCACTAATTTTGTAAAATTTTCTGGTATTTCTGATACAATGTTATGGTATGCTCTGGTATGGGAGGAGGTTCATAGATGTGACAACATGAGTTACCATTGTGGATGATACCTACCCTAGTGACTAGTTCTATCTGCCTTCTGGGCTTTTTATACTGACATATTGATATTTTTCAAGCACAATTTTATTTCTTCCCATTTCTGTTTTTTTTTTTAAGTCCTCACGAAAATTCACATTTGTCTTTGTATACGTTCACCCAATTTACAAATTTCTGTATGCAATTTTCTTGAAAGTATGGCTTTTTGAAGATCCTTCTCTCATATATATATATATATATATATATATATATATATATATATATATATCTTCTGCCAGGTCCCCCCCCCTCCAAATGTTCACACATCTTTCTACACCATTTTTTTTATCAGAGAAAAGAAAAATCAAAGAATAATTGCATTCTATTCCACATTTTAGTTCAGGAAGTGCCAAGAAGGTCAGCTCATTTTAATGTAATATCTAAAGTTCTTACAGCTGATATGGAGTCTGACATTCACTTGTAATAAAGAAAAGGTATAAATGTAACTGCATTCTACACACAAAAGGCAAAGTACTGTTTGAACCTCATTCTCACAGAAAATCAGTGAGTGCCTATCCTATTTAAGCATCCAAGTTCTCCTAACATAAATGCAGCTTTGAGTCAATTCCATTGAACTGGATGGCAGAATTCAGAAAAAAAAATCATCATAAACAATATTTTAATGATATGTTAGTGATTATGAGGATCATTTCTGTCTTGTTCATTTATGGTATGTTCGTTTATAATTTACTGAGTTGCTCTTGATTTGTTCACTGATTTGTTTCCATATTGCTGTTGACATTGAATGTTTGCCATTGTGTATTTTGTTGTGAGCCGCCCTGAGTTCCTTCGGGGAGATTGGGTGGGCTATAAATAAAGTTTCATTACATTTCATTTCAAAGATGTTCTAAGAATCAAGAGTTGAGCATCACTGCATTAGATACAGTTTCATAACTCTGTAATCTATATTTTTTATTTAACCAATGGACTACTTGGTAGTCTAAGCAGAAGTAGAGTGGACAGTCTTATTCTTTCTTCACAGTTTTATTTATTCTCCCCAAGTTGCTTTGCCATCATTGGGATTCCCTATATCTTTTGGAGCTTACAATTTTTCCTGTTCGATGAACATTTCTGACAATGTCACGTGGATTTTGCTTTCTAAAACACACACACAAAGATACACTTTTAATATAGACTGAGACTATATATTGCCATTCACAGCCCCTTTAACCTTTCAGTGTCTACCCTGAAATTACTATAATTCTTCCAAAATAAACTGATTGTGAATTGCAAGTAGAGCTCCTGCATTATGAGCTCTTGGTATATGGTTTCTGGATCATGGGATTTTAATGTTTATACTAGGATGATTTTATGCTTGTCTGAATGTTTAAATTGTATACATGTCTTAAGTTTAATTATTTTAATTGATTTTAAGTTCATAGTTATATACAGTAATTACTGTAGTTATAATGATTTCTTTGTGTACTGTATGTTGGAATTGAATTTTTGCCATTAGCATGTTGTAAACTGTCTTGCGTTCCCCCAGGGATGAGAAAGGCAGTATATAAATACAGTGAAAAAATAAATAATAAATACTACCATTTGTCCTCATCTGTTTGCAGAGTCCCATAACTAAGTCAAACCAAGATTTGGGGCTGATTTTCTCCTTACACAGTAGCGTACACGGTAGCTTACTTTAAAATGAAAATGTGATCTTTTCATTTGTGGAGACAACATTTACATTGTTCCATTGTTTGAGAGACTCAGAAATTAACTTTTGAACAACTGTAGAAAGTGAGTCTTCCTACTGATCAATCAATACTTCAAAATGATTATTTGCCTTTCATTTTCCTGTTAAAGAAATAGATTCCAAATTCTGATTTATTCATATCTATGTGAATATACAGTATTATACTTCAACACTAGTGTGTGCTGTTGGACAAAACATGGGAAATCTTATACAGGAAACAGATTACAACACTAAATTTAACAGAAATGTGGTTTAGTTAAGTCAATGACTCTACATAACGATATGTAGAAAAAATGGCAAAATGCAAAAAATGATATGTAAACATGCTTCTTGTTTTTACATCTTTGTACTTCATTCAGTGATTTAATAATTGATTGCAGGTTGGACTGACATTGAATTCTGCTGTGCTATTAATTGGCATCATTCAAATTAGCAAGTTTTTTTTTAAAAAAACTTACCATCCAAATTTGATTTATTATGCTAAGCACAGAACAATAAACCAAGTAAAAGTATTCTTATGTGCTGCTTACTAATGACAAGCATAATTAACATAAGATGTGCAGAAAACTTTTCACCCACCATATGGTACAACAACCATTACAGGAACATTTCTAAACTGTAAAACAAGCTAAGATTTGTAAACCAGCTTTATATAAGATAGCTTATAGTGCAGCTAGATTTAGATTGATGGCAAGAATTAAATACTTTTCTAAAATATTAATGGTCTTTCATAGATAGACAGGTACATGTTGTACACACACATTTTGATTATTTATTATCTTTCTTAAAATTTTAATTGGTTGCATGTTCATCAGACAGCAATAGTGGAGCATATTTTTATTTTAGAGAGCAGTCTATGGGGTGGTGTCTTTGTCCTAAAAGACAGCATATAAATATTTAAATAAATAGATAAATGAATATACAGTAGTCTGAATCCCTAAATTTACAAGATGGTGATTTCAAAAATTTGTCACAAGTTCCCATCTAAATGTTTACACACACACACACACACACACAGAGAGAGAGAGAGAGAGAGAGAGAGAGAGAGAGAGAGCACCTGTATTGTTTTTGCCATCATAACAGTGTAATATATTCAGGCAAAAGTTGTTGAGGAGGGGAGAGGAGTGGACCCATAATGGCAATAAGCAGAGATATTGTAGTTGTCAGCCATTTGTCCTCATAGGCCGAAGGGGCTTTCAGAAAGAAAAGATATGGGACTTAATCCTTTCCAAATCCCTAATCCTAGTCCCCAGCATCTTGGAACTCCCAGAATTGCCAGCAGATACTCAAGGATGTTCTCAATACAATTATTTAATCTGCCTATTGGAAAGTTTTTTTTAAAATATGTGTGTGTTGCACAAGGAATCACTGTAGTCTTCATCCACTAATTTAACAGGGTTGTACTGACTATTTTTATTAGAGTTTTACCAATCAGCATGTTTAAAAATGACAGCTTATATGGGTAATGCTTCAAATATTGAAATATGGTTTTAGGAAAGAATGGTTCAAATCCAGATTCAGCTATAGAAACCCACTGAGTAATCTTGGGCAAGTCATACACTCAGCCCCAAAGAAGTCAATGCCAAGCCTCCTTTTGAATAAATCTTGCTGAGATTTCTTTTTATTTCTTGGTTTAAATAATAGGCTTAGAAAACTGTAGGACAAGGTCACCACAAGGAGAAAATTATTTGAAGACACATAGCAATGATGTTTTCAATAGGTCTGTTCCACAAATGATGGGACAAGCTTGACGTATGTAAAAAGTCACTATATAAGACTATTTAGAAACACACACCCCAATGCCACAAAGTACTGTTTATAAAGATATTTTTAAAGTTGATAATCAGCTAAAGGGGCTGGGGCTGGAAGCAAACAACATCCCAAAAGTAACAGAAAGAATTCTGTCAAGTTGAGGCCAATTGGTTACAGGGAAAAATTTGACATTTCCACCAGTTAAATGTTGCTTACATAAATCCTACAGATGAACGATTTGCAATGCTACAGTTTCATAATGCCCTTTCGCACCATCTAAACATAGCCCTGGAATTCCATTCTATCTTGACTGCACCCTATGGGATTTAATTGGATTTATCGTCTGGTGGGGCATTAGAGCTCTTTGGCTGAAAGTCTCAGTTTCCCTCCAAAAACTGGAAATCTGAATATTCCAAATATTATTGTCATGGCAATCAGAATGGACTCATATCACTATAATTGGGTAGTATAAAAAAGCACTAGTTCTGAGTGAGTCTACTAAATTCTTTCCCCAGCAGCATTCCTATGAGGAGGAAACAGAAAGCTTCTAGGGTGTTTTGTGGTTTTCAAGCTTTATTGCCATGTCCTAGCAGCATTTTTCCTGAAGTTTTGCCTGCATCTGTGGCTGACATCTTCAGCAGATCTGGATGCCAGGCACAGATGCAGGCAAAATGTCCAGAGAAAATGGTACTAGAACATGGCCATACAGCTCAGAAACCACAAAACACCCTAGAAGCTTTCCATTTGGCTTGGAAATCACACAACACTGCAGTGATTCTGGTCAGGAAAGCCTTCAACAATACATTGAAAGTTTCTACTTTGGAACGAACCATAGTTTCACGTGATGTTCATACTGATGGGGAATTGTGATATCAGTTACATCCTAACCAGCCTGCAGTGTTAAAATACTGTTCAACATTTATACTACTATGAAATTTATTGGTCCACACAAACACTGTTTTGCTTAACTACTCTTCCTAAATAAAGGCACAGTACAAATTGAGCATTCCTTATCCAGAAATTCAAAATCTCATTGGAGAATTGTGATACCTTTGCTTATTACGAATTGTATAATATTACCTTCAGGCTATGT
Source organism: Anolis sagrei (assembly GCF_037176765.1). Lineage (NCBI taxonomy): Eukaryota > Metazoa > Chordata > Lepidosauria > Squamata > Anolidae > Anolis > Anolis sagrei. The sequence continues at coordinate 38,375,860 of NC_090022.1, read as the reverse complement.
GTATTAGGTTTATATGAAATATAAATGAAATTCTTGTTTAAACCAGGCCCCATCTTCAAGGATATCTCAGGGTGTGTGTGTACACACATACACACATATGTGAAAATGCAAGTACTACAATTTTTTAAAAAAATCAAAAATCTGGCATTTTGGACAAGGGATACTCAACCTGTATTAGGACGCCAAACGCAAGAGGTCATTTTAACAATGTAATGATTAATGTAAGTGACCAACAGTGTTGCAGATTTCGAAGAGACATGAATGAAAGGCGAAAGGGAGAAACATAACAAGTGGAAGGTGCGTCAAGCCAACCCTAACCAGAACCACCTTCCACTTGGAAATTGATGTCCTCATTGCGGAAGAACGTGCAGATCAAGAATAGGTCTCTACAGTCACCAATGGACCCACCACCAAGACACTACACCTGGAAGACAATCATACTCGGACATGAATGATCACCGATGATGATGATTATTATTTTGATTTATATTTATATGTCAGTGTGGCATGATAGCTTGAGAGTCCTGGATTGGGACTCAGGAAGACAAGGGTTTGAGCACACCAAAAGAAACTTGATGAGTGACATGTCAAACTTACACTCTCTCAATCTTAGAGGAAGTCAATGGTAAATCTACCAAGAATAAATGTTGCGAAGAAACCGTCACAAGTGGGTGGGTGAGAGACAACATATCAGACTGTGGCAACAACAAACTTTTCTTAAGCTCTTCAAGACAGAGTAATAACCAAGTAAAATACAATGCATCATAATATTTTAAGAAATAGCTAAAACAGGATGCTAGCCATAAAGCACTTACATTTTAAATTTTGTTGGGTTTTGTTTATTTCAATACTGTTTAGATTATCGATTATTTTTGTTTCTGAAGGTTGTTTTTCCAAATGTTTTCAAATTGTTTTAATGTCTACATCAATTTTAATTTTAATTTTTTCAGCATCATATATGTGATGGACCAGTTATTAAAGGGTGGTGCTCATCTCCATTTCACAACAAAGAGCTGGCGTTCTCCATAGACACTTCCAAGGTCATGCGGCCAGCATAACTGCATGGAGTGCTGTTACCGTCCCGCAGAAGCAGTACTTATTGATCTACAGACATTAACATGTTTCGAACTGCTAGGCAGGCAGAAGCTGGGGCTAACAGGGGGAGCTCACTGTGCTCCCCAGATTCGAATCACCAACCTTTCAGTCAGCAAATTCAGCAGCTCAGTGGTTTAACCCACTGCGCCACCCTGGACCTGTTATTAGAGTATAAAAAATTAAGAAGAAACCCACATATAGTTGTCTTCTTTGCACTGTTTGTTCTTAACATGCCATCACTCAGATGTGTTGTAAAATTCTTATTATTCACTCCTTCATAACCTTGTTGGCTATGAGTGAGAAAGTTGAAGTGCATCAGTTCTGGGCACCAAGTTCAAGACAAGATCTATTCCAAACAGTTTTTGTGGGAAAATTCATGGTGCAAATATACTTCTAATAATTTACATAAAACCATTTGAATATTCCTATAGTGATGAAGATAAAACACAATTCAAGCTCTTTTTTGTAGAAAGGAATGATGTCTGCTACATAACTGTACATTTAGAATTTTTCCATTTTCCATCCCGCCTTTAAACACACCTTCACAATTTAGTGAGCAGCAATGCTTTCCCTAAACTAATGAGAGCCTCTCTCATGACCCAAGAGCATTCACTAAATAATTATTAAGCTTTAGAGGCAGTTTCTTTTTTTCCCTTCCTTCCTGCCTCCCCCCCCCCCCCCCGCATCCCCCATAAATTGCAATTCAATAAAGTTTATTTGCTTGAATGCCTAACTCACTTTCAGGGACACACAACTTTTGGGACTGGCTGGAAATTGTTTACCAAGTACTGATGTAGAGATGCAACAGGTAGCTATTACAAAAGATTGGCAAGGAATGTTTCAAATTCCTAGTAGTCAGAATGCACCTGGGGAAAAGTCGCTTTGTTAATCACCCATACACAGCATCTAGATAACATGGTCTGAAGAATCAACCAGGTTGATTACTCCTCGCTTCTCCCTAGGAGCAGGTGTTAACACAGGAGGGAAACAGTTCCATTTTTCGCCCTCAATGTAAATAATGGCTGAGGAATTGGGATGGGAATCCATATTTTACTTTTTCTTGCAAAAGAGGTGTGTGTGTGTGTGTGTGTGTGTGTGTGTGTGAAAACCCAGTTAATCTACTGGTAAGAAGTATTTCACATTTTCATAAAGCATTCCCCATTTGCAAAGCATAGTTTTGTAAAAATTGTATAAGCAATCTTTGTAAAATATAAATATTGGATAACTTATTTCTGCATAAGGTGCCTCTTGATTTATGGCTATCTCATGATTTGCACAGGTTGTTTGCATCTTTTGAAATCAATTTCCTCCTATGTTTGCCATATGCATGTGCTTCATTTCTTGCTAAAATGCATAGAAATGAAAGGGGAGAAGCTGTAATTGTGAACCAGCATAGTGTATTGGTTTTTAGTGGACAATGAATCTGGAGTCCAGGGGCAGATCTACCACGGCCAATCTGGCATGGCATATATTGGATTGGCCCTAGGTTGGGTCAGACATGCACTCTCCTGGCCACTGCAGAGTTAAGAGGTAGTCCTGACTGCCTAGCAGCACTGAAAATAGTTCAGCACCACTGGAGTACCTTCCCATCCTCTGTGTCATAGTGGTCTCCAGCTGTAACATTGTGACATGTGTCCTACCTGTTGGCTGTTGCCTATAATGATGTCAGGAGGAGCAAGGGGAGATGAAGGAGGAGGAAGGAGAAGGAGAATCTCCTCCCATCTTTCCCACCTCTCTTCCTCAAATGTCTCATTGCCCTAGACGATGTCACTGCACGTATCAGATGGTAAGTAGGATCCATGTCATGGACCGAAACTGCATAACACAGAAGATGGGAGGAGCTGCTAAGTGCCATCCCCTCAGAAATATAGACTCAGAAATATGGGCTGACAGAGAGAATAGTTGTGGCTAATTCTATTCTGGAAGTAGTCCTGCTATTTAGATGGGCACAAAGTCGGGGGATACTCTGAATTATGGGCCAAAATGTGGAGTATCCTCCGAATTAGGTTAATGGTCTTGCTCTCTGTCACTCCTGGCCAGCTTCATGCAGAGTTTGGCCTCCACAGAGCTGAGGCTTATCTGACCTAAATGGTCAGTATAGATGTGTTACAGGATTTGAATCCTCACTCAGCTTTGGAACTGCAGTGGGTGAACTTGGACAAGTCACATCCTCTCAGCTTCAGAGAAGGCAGTCTCTGAAAAATCTTGCCAAGGAAACACTACAATAGGTTGCCATAAGCAAGAAATGATTTGAAGCAAACAACAGGGTGTCATGACAATCCTTTCTCATGGAAGACAAAGAAATTAGCAAGTTGTTCTTTATATCTTGACCCAGAAGCAGCACTTGAAAAAATATCCATAGCCCTTTGGATCAGGGCCTAAAGATTTGGAGCTCCTCCAACTCCAAATCTCAAATGTACAATAATATATTTTTTTCTGTTAGATTAGTGATAGCAAATAAGGAAAACTGCAAGGAGGCAACCCTGATTATAGAAGTAAAACAACCCAAAAAAGATGAGCCACCAAATTATCTCAGATTGAGAATAATGCTATATCACAGTATACTCCATCTGAACCAGAAAATGCACATCTTTATTTAAACACCAAGGAAAACTTAGTCTCTTTAACAAAGTAGGTTTGCCATTTGAAAGACCGCATATTTAAAACCAAATTCAGTGTTTTGTCTTACCCATAAAGTCTGGTTAGTGTAACAGAAAAGCCACTAAAGATATGCCGTTTATCTCCACATTTAAGTTATTATCTTTATCTTATGTGGACAGACACAGCTGCTGTGTCTTTCAGATAGCTAGAAACTGAAAGGAGCCCTTTCCTCTTATTGAAATAAACAGTAACAGCAGCAGTCACTATGTTGAAACGATGAGCTCTTCTTTGACATACACACACACACACAACATGAAGTGTCACACTTACAAACAGCGGCTTTCGAAGGAGCAAGGCATGAACATGGGGATTCTGAGTGCCTCCATCTTTGTCCCCTTCCTGCTTAAGGTGTTCTGCAAAGCCCTTGGGGAAGAGTCAAAGTCAAACCAAGTCCTGGCACTGAAAGTGTCTCTAGGGGTGGCACTTGATAAAGGTCTTGGCAACGCCAATCCAAGCAGAGCTCAGAGCTCCAACGGTGTCTCGGTGCCTCTGCATTAGCAGACCTGTTTAATCCAGCACCTACCTGAGCCCGAGAGAGAAAGTATTTTGTTCTATCAGGAAATGTGGGAAGAGGAAAGAACTGCAGAGAGGAGAATGGATTTTGCATGACTGTGATTTTTAAAATTTCAATGGTCAGGCTCTCTTCAGCTCTAAGTTGCAGCTATCAAAAATTTCCAGTAATGTGAATAGATATATAAATATTGAAACATGAAAAAATTGCTTTAGGAAATAAAGAAATGATAAAAAGGGGAAAACAATGGGTAAAGTTTCATCTATATTATGTAACTGACATAGCAGCTGTTAAGCATTGATATGTCAAAATACATTAATATTAATAATAATAATAATAATAATAATAATAATAATAATAAATGTGCAAATCACACTAATTTCCAATGGCTCACTTGATCTTCATGGGTGAATAGTTAAGTGTTTGCTACATTTAGGTGCAAACAGTTAGCTCATTTCTGAGCTAGGCCAAATGGAGACCTGGCACTTTTTGTTTGTTTAGTCACAGACCATCAGGTTTTGTTATTTCACTCCTTAGAAATAGTGTGGTAAGACCCCAGTTTAAAATACAGTAAAACAACAAACATAGCTCAGTGAAGTATTAGACATGCTTTCATCAATGCTTTGTGGATTCTATGCCCTTGCTCATCAGCTATAATTTGCATTATTCATTCCCTTGTTATTGTGTACAGTTGGCCAGGTTTCATGACAGTTCTTGCCATAGGTTATTGGGCACTGTTTTTGAATTTAAATTATTGTTTTATATGCTTTTGGTTTTATTCTGTATTGTATTGTTTATTTTATGCAATGTTTTAGGCACATTGTGCCATATGTAAGCCGCTCCAAGTCCATTCAGGGAGATGGAGGCAGGGTATAAAAATAAAGTTGTTGTTGTTATTTATGGGGGCTCTCTCAATATTAAATTGATCTAAACTCTGTTACAGATTAATTAGTATGTTCCAAATTAATCACATTCAGAGTTTAAAAGCAATTTATGAGAAATACAAAGTAACTTGTAAGTAAGAAAAATGAAACTAAGTTATGTTATATAACTTCTAACCAAGGTGAAAGACAAAAGTGCAAAAGCTGGGTTGCAGTTAAACATAAAAAAAACAAGATTATGGCAACCAGACTGATTGATAACTGGCAAATAGAGGGAGAAAACATGGAGGCAGTGACAGACTTTGTATTTCTAGGCCCGAAGATTACTGCAGACACAGACTGCTGCCAGGAAATCAGAAGATGTTTACTTCTTGGGAGGAGAGGAATGATCAATCTCGATAAAATAATGAAGAGAAGAGACATCACACTGGCAACGAAGGTCTGCATAGTTAAAGTAACTGTATTCCCTGTAGTAACCTATGGATGCAAGAGCTGGACCATAAGGAAGGCTGAGCGAAGGAAGATAGATGCTTTTGAACTGTGGTGCTGGGGGAAAATTCTGAGATTGTCTTGGACTGCAAGACGATCAAACCAGTCCATACTCCAGGAAATAAAGCCCAACTGCTCACTGGAGGGAAGGCTGTTAGAGGCAAAGATGAAGTACTTTGGCCACATCATGAGAAGACAGGAAAGATTAGAGAAGACAATTATGCTGGGGAAAATAGAAAGAAAAAGAAAGAGGGGCCAACCATGGGCAAGATGGATAGATGATATTCTTGAAGTGACTGGCTTGACTTTGAAGGAACTGGGGTGGCCACAGCCGATAGGAAACTCTGGAGTGGGCTGGTCCATGAGGTCATGAAAAGTTGGAAGTGACTGAACGAATAATTAACAAACAACCATAACTTAAAAAGCAACAACTTCACTATTGTGTTGAAAAGTTGTCTGGCCTCATCACAATAGTAGAGGAAGACTATCTCCTGGTTAGGTGCTGCATTTTGCTATGCTTGACATTGCTTGATATTTTAAAAAGGTTTTTCTTTTAAAAATATCCCAAATATGTATTTTAGGCTCAATGGACACAACCCAAATTTGGGGCACAACTCACATTTACCAAGTCTCATCCTAATCTTCTAACCATTACACCATATTGTCTCTTAGCAGTACACCGTGTACAGGTTAAAAGAGGGGAGGAATCAGAAGGATGATCAGCTCAATTAGAGACTATCTGACAATAAAATGTCCCTTATCCAAGAATTATCTTAAAAAATCTGTGATCTGAGGCTGAACATTGAATGATACCCCCTCTCAACCATCCATGGCACAATGGCGAGTAGAAAAAGGCAACAAAGACCAATCTCACAAACTCCTTGGCAATCAAAATGCAATAGTAAATAATTTGACATCCTTTCACCCTGCTATCATATTTGCCACCACAGACAATACTCTCATTTTATATAAATATGTTAGGATCAGCTAAAGAGGCACAATTTCAGGAAAACTTCAGCATAGTAGTTAACAAAAGAAACCCTCAAAATCCATCTTGACCTTGTCCAGAGAGAGGCAAGGGAAAGCTTATCTGGCTAGAGATGGATGGAGTTTCCAGCCGTCACTGGACAAAAACCAATATATTAAAATGAGTCCTAGTTTTGTTTTTAAAAGAAAACACACACATAGGTCATTGATTTCAAAACTGTTCTTCAAAAGTTATTCAAGGTAAAGGATGAATCATTGCTACAGGTGGAGTGATAGAACAGGTACAGGTGGGGTAAACATGCTTTCCTTGTTTGTGTGAACAGGGATACTAAGGGCAAAGTCAAACTATACTGAGCTGGTTTTTAGGGTGTTCTTCACATAATTCACATCAATTCGCCTCTGCTATTAGCTTATCACTTTGCTTGCATGGTTTCTTGTGATTATACTTTTTAGAAGTGCTTTTTCCTTTTAATCATTTGGATCCAGACTCTCAGACTATTAAATAGCAAAAGCTAAACTGATATGATTGAGGTTCTTATGCCAGAATGGTTTTTATATCACAACCTTAAGTGACCTTGTAAGCTTTCTTCAAAGTACTTGAAAAACATGGTGCTTATATTTTGAGATTACTTGTGAATGCTGATAAAATGACATTTTTTCAATAAAGCCATATAAACAGCACAAGGAAGAAACTAATCTCTGAAAGGTGGAAGGCAGTATTAATCTGAGATTATCACTGTAGCGATCCCCTCTATTATTCAGAAAATGTTAGTACCTTGTTAGAATGAAAACTGCATTTGTATTACTTGGGTTCTATCTGCTTTGGAAATATTATTGTCAACTATGTTCATAAGCTGCAGTAACCCAGTTTTCATTGAGATAAACAAGATAAAGCAAATATTGAATGAAGGCCTTGTTCAATTGGGTGTGGTTCCAAAGCACAACTTGACATAAAGCACAAATGATACTGGAAAATCTATTATCAGATCTCTGTACATATGACCCCCATATCCATAGGGACATTTATCCTTAGGTCCTCCAGCATGATTCCATAGCAGGTATGAGCAAACTTTTTAGAGAGGGGGCCACATTCCGGGAAGTGTGAGGGCTGTGTGGGCAAACGGTGCGTGGGGGGCAGGCATGTAGCCGGGGGTGGGGCTTGAGGGGCTTCAGCCCCCCCGAAATTCTCATGGTGGTTCGCGAAAAGGCCTTACTGGTGCAATATTTAAACCGTTATGTTTATACATATCATGATCTGATCACCATGGGGGTACTGGGGTAACTATACAAAAGGTTTGCTAGGGTAGACCCTCTTTCGCTCAGACTCAGCCCCCCCAAAAAAACAATCAGCCCCCCCTGAATTGAAATTCTGGCTATGGGCCTGGGGGGGGAGCATTTGGTGCGAGGAGAGGGGTGAAAAAGCATGGGGAAGGAAGAGAGGGAGCATAGGGTAGAAAGGAGGGGTACAAGAGGAGGCGTGAGGCATAAGAGAAGGGAGGAAGAGTGAGAGCAAGGAAAAAAGGGGGGAGGGAGAGAAAGGCATAACAGAAGGGAGGAAGAGGGAGTGTGAGGAATAAGAGAAGGAAAGAAGAGAGAGTGCAAGATAGAAACAAGGGGGCGAAAGAGTTCAAGGCAGAAGAGAAGGGAGGAGGAGAGAGAAAGAGAGAGGATGAGACAGGACAGGAAGGAGAGCGAAGGCAGGGAGGGGAGGAGAGTAAAGGCATGCTCAGCAGAAGCCACAGAGCTTGATCCCTCCCTGGCCTCCTCCTCCTTCCCCTCTGTTCTGTTGCCTGCCTTGCTGGGAAATGCAGCCCCTTGAGGTTGTTCCTCTGGCTCCAAACCAGGCCTGAAAAAATGACCCCAAAGGACTGCATCCAGCCCACAGGGCTGGGTTTGCCCATGCCTGTTCTATAGCAATCTTGGAGTTCACGTCCTTCATTCCAGTAGAGCCCTCTTATTTCATGCATCTATGCAAAGTCCAGGAGAATATCTCCTGGTGGTAGGAAGGCCGTACAGTACTGTTTTTAAAAGTGAATGACAGTCATAATGGGGCAGGGAAGAATTTGGATTGGGATCACAGAACAGAGAAGGGAAGAGTTTCAAACGTGTCTTTCAGTCTGCATGCACTCCAACATTTCACAAAAAAATCAGGCAATGTAGTCAAGATTAGCAGCATCACAATGTAGCCAAGAACGCAAGAGCTGTTAATGAGGAATCATACACAACTTAAGAAAAGCTGCAGCAGTTTGTTTTTACCTGAAACTACTGGCAAGAACACGAGTCCATTACCTCACCTCCCTCTTGCTGAATTGACTGAAAGCAAAATACTTTTCTAATTGTAACTGAGTTTGCAGTAACTGGAGTAACCCGAGGACAAAGGAGAAAAATTGGAGGAAGAGAAAGAAACCTGTGATGTATCTAATTAATGCGGCTTGATACCACTTTAATCATCATGACATCATGAGGGTTGTAGTTTGGTGAGGCGTCAGCATTCTTTTGCAGAAAGACTAAAGACTTTGCAAAACTACAATTCCCATCATGCCACAGCACTGAGTCATAGCAATTACAGTGGCATTAAACTGCATTCATTCTACACTGTAATGTAAATGGACCCTGGGACATTTAAAAGCAACTGAAAACATGGGGAGACAGGGTTTCAATGAGACTATCCCTCCTACCAGTTGATGGATATGATATTATTTGCCTGGTGAAAACTGGCAGCCATCACAGTACGATAATATTTCCTATAACATAAGTAGCAACTGAGAGAATGGCAGCAGGGGTAGGAGGGGTATGTCACCTCAGGAAAGACAAAAACTGCCAACTATTGATCAGCCAGTCCCTTATTTCAATCATAGCTCCTGCACCCATCATCTTTGTCCTACTGTGAGTACCTACCCTAGCATAGTTACTACATATGCTAACATAGAAGTTGACCACATGTATAAGTCGAGGACAGATTTTGAGGCAAAAGTCGAGGGTTATTCTATGGAAGAGTGGAAACCCAGACATCCAGAACCAGTACCATGGCAGAAAGTGTAGAGGAAGTCAATACTTGTTTTAGGCACTCCAAGGATGGATTAAGCTCTTGCCTTTTCCCACTTAAAGAAGAGGATAGTTCCCTTTTTGATAAGAGTTAAAGTACCGTACTCACAATGACCCATGTATAAGTCAACCTAGGTCCTGGGGTTGATTTCCTTTAATTATAATTTCTGGAGTTATACAGGAATATATAGGATATTCTGGAATAGTATATCAAGAGCATTATGGCTATTAATATACAGCAAAAGCACCTAGAACTTTTAAAGAGAATCTGTCTATTTAGCAAAGTATTTTCTAAATAGACAAGTTTAAAGCCCTCTCTACTAAGTTGGTGGTCCCTCATCAGAATTACCCTTCCAACACAACTGAAACAATTAAGGAAGAAAAGAAAAGAATGGTGGTCCTGACAAATATACAATGTTTAGTTTAACCCTGTTTTTCCTAGAAAATCTAATGTTTGCAACCAACAGTCTGAGTAAATAGAATTAGCAGACTTGACACTTTATTAACCAGTCTATCTCAACTGTTCTGAACGGTTCTCTTCACTTGAAGAGAAAGCAGCTTTCATTTGAACCCTGAAAATTTTCAGAAGTGTATAAAGCAGCATTGTTCATTACTGTTTGAACACACTCTTCAGTATCTTTTGATTTAAGATCTCCTGATATATGTATATTCATAGACAAGTGCAGATCAACCATCTGGCCTTCCAGATAATGTTGGCTGTAGCTCCTCGTTGACTATAATGACTAGTCAGACTTGTAGTCTCCCAACACTTGGAAGCATGCATAGTTCCCACTCTGTTGTACATAGACAGATGCATACTTTCTTGATCCAATGCATGCCTCTACAGGAAGTTATGAGAAGAAGTTGTCACATAAGTCACCCACATCAATGAGTTTGGAGCATTCTGAATTTCAGAATTCGGATAAGGGATGCTCAAGCTGTATTAGGATAAGAAGCAGTCACAGGAGGTGAAAGTTACATTTTGACTGCAGTTGATGGCAGCAACTTTGATACTACAGCTGAAATGTTTATATTCTTTCTTTTTTGCAAAAACAAAAACAAAAAAAGACTGGAAAGAGAAATTCAGTAAGCCTTATCTTAATTTCCCATCTTGCTAATGGGACAGTATGTAAGAGTCTACAATGATTCTTTGATATTGTTTAATTTGCTTTTTAAAGGGGAGGCCTAAATGAAATAATTCACATATGGGAATGATGAAAAGCCTTTTTGTAGCTGAAACACTGGAGAAATTGTTCCCTTTTATATAAGATTGTTCCTGTCATTTTGCCAAAGTCCTGACGAATTTGCGTTAGCTACTACGTAAATCCCCAAGAGGGCAGCTTTAAGTTGCACACCTGACCTTTTGACAAAGTGGAAGCATCCCTGCATCGTAGCAGTAGGTCCTTTATCCCATCCAAATAGATAGGGTTTATGCAAGCCTGGCAAAGGTTAGCATGAGGAATATTTTTAAACAGCCACAAAACAAAAGACGGAGAAATATTCTGTATAAACCAGAATTAAAGAAATCTCTGGTGACACAAAGGTGTGTTCTACACTTGATTTCAAAAATTACTTTATTATGTAAAGGCCAGTCATTTTTTTTACCACTAAGTTACTTCTGCAGGGAGATTCTTGGTGCTGTAAATGTAACATGTACTACTGCTTTTCATGTGGAAACTCCTGATGGCTTGGAGAGTTTCCACGGAAGCAATGAATGCCTCCAGGAGTGTCCAGTTCTGCTGATTTCCCTTCATCTGCGTCAGAGAATCATAGAGGCACAGTGTGGTGGCACAGTGGAACGTCACTATCTGAAAACTACAAATGAACAATGCAACACATTATATTTGATGAGCCTGAAACCTCAAATCTCCCAATCTGTTCGGGTAAAGTGTCCAAGCTCCAGTTATATTGTTTCCAAAAAGATAATTTGTGTAAACACTGATCATACTGAAAATGAAAAAGAGCAACTGGGTTGTTGTAGGTTTTTTCGGGCTATTTGGCCATGTTCTAGAGGCATTCTCTAGAAGAGATTCCGGCCATGAAAGCCTTCGACAATAAAAAGAGCAACATTAAAATAATCCACAAAAAACAGCTATCATAACAAAAGGTGATGAGAAACCGTATTAGTTTCTCAATGTGTTAAATACTTTATTCTGAAATATTAAAGGATATAATAATAACAATAACAACAACTTTATTTATATCCCGTCACCATCTCCCAAAGGGGACTCGGAACAGCTTACAGAGCAACTCAGGGTGGCTTACAGTGATATTAGGTTCTTCAACAGAAAGAAGTGGGAAAGGAGTGTTTCCAATGTACTTGAATGCAATATGTTACATCCCCAGTAAAGGAGGGTCATCAAACCTTAGTGCCATTTTCATTGGACCTTTTTTTAACTGTAGTATTCATGTGTGTGTGTGTGTGTGTGGGTGTGGGTGTGTGTTTGTAGTACAGTAGAACCTCCATATTAATGGATTTGATATTCATGGTTTCATTTACCCATGCTCTAAAAATATTCCCATCCAGAAGTGTTTGGGGTGTCTCTGGATCCTCCACTTCCATGGTATGCTCCCTGCCCAAGTAAATTAAAAAAAATGCTAATATCTGCGGTTTCAGGTATCCACAGTAAGGGAGGATCTTTTGACATATCCTCAGCAGATACAAGCAAAAATTATGGATAGGGAAGAAAACACAAGAGAAGTTAAAGCAATTTGCTTTTGCCTGAGCCTACTAGGAAACTCAAGGTTTCACCCCTACTTTCCTCTCCTGTCCGTTTACTAAGGACAACCTACTTCTGCATTTTAAACTCAATTTGTAGCAATTGAAGTAAGCTGGAGAGAAAAGGGGAAATTGGAAAAAGACATTGAAACTGGGACATTATTTAAAGTAGCTGCAAAATGCAGAAAGTTGGAGAGAAAGTCGTATTAAGACAATTGAATCTATACTTTTGCGTGCTTCAACTTCAGTTTGTAGAAATGGGAAAACCAACAAACAAAGAAGAATAAACATCTTACAGAAGAGCATGGTTGCCTTAGTGCAGAAATGTCAAACTCATTTTCATCAAGGGCCACATCAGCCTTTTGGTTGCCTTCAACAGGCCATTGAATCCATGGACAAAGAATCCATGGATACAGAGGGCCAACTATAATTTTTTACACAGTGGTCAGTGCTCTTTAGTTTTTAGTTTCATATGACAGCTCCCATCATTTTGGTTATTTGACAGGGGATAATGGGAATTACAACCCAACAATTATTATGGCTCTAATTTAGGGAAAAGGGTAAAATACATTTTAAAATCAGATATCATATCCACAAGCCTTATATCTGAATTCAAACCCTACTCTCTCAACTAAACAGAACAAAATGAAGCATTCCTGATGTTACTGTATCATGACTCCCATCAGTTCCAGTCTTGATGTCTAATGATGAGGAATACAGGGGTTGTAGTTTAGCATTTGGAGGGACATATATATGACAGGCGGTATTCAGCCAGCAGCCCTTGTGAGACATTAGAAGACTACAGAATTTGTCCAAGATAATTTAGACAACGTTATGAATAAATTAAATCAGAGTCTGAACAGACATATAATGACACCTTATGCTTCCAAAGAATTCAAATGATCCAAAGAAGCAGAAAGAGAGCAACACATTCAAACTCGTGCGTCAGCAAGCTCCACTGAATTCCTAGTTCTCCAGGACCAAATTGCTACAAATCAAACCATGGCAGACCTCCTGGCAGTTTAGGTCTGCACGTGAAGTCCTGCTTTGTATTGCATTTCATAAACCCACAAAACACAGCTTTTAATCCTTGCAGCCCTAACACCTTTCAAGTGTCATGGCATAGAAGGATATAAATGCCTTCCCATTTCTAAGGAGAGAGAAAGAGGGAAGAAGCAATATTCACATTTGATAGTATTCCATGACTCTACAGAGTCAAGAAAAACTTAAGCAAAATGGTATGGATTTTTAAACAAAACAAAAAAAAGAGAGAGAACACTTTCATCATCTTTTTTTTCAAATGGTAAGGTAGGCATTTTGTTGTATGCTTTGAAGTCATTTCCAACTTATGTGATCCTAAGGTAAACCTATTTTGCTTTCTTAACACGATTTGTTCTGGAGAAGGGGGCTGAGAGTGTACTATTTATCTGGGACCAAGAGCGTACTATTTAACAAGGTCACCCAGTGGACTTCCATGGTCAAGAGGGGATTTGCACCTTCATCTCTCAGAGTCCTCATCCAACATTCAAACCATTATATCCTGATTCTAAGATAAGCATATTTAACAGAAAACTATGTATTTAAAAATAGTTATATACTTCATTACCATGAACATCTATAGTTACATTTGGCTTATTGAAAATTAGGCCACACATATTTTCTAAAAGTCTAATTTGTAGTATTGATTCAGTATTTGATGTAAGTATGGGTGGTTCTATATTAGTCTTTGGGTGTTATGCTTGGGCAAGTATTAACTGAAACCCAACCATCTGGAATCATTGTATGTTACACAAGTTGCAAAATAAACAAATAACTATTAATTTCTATTTAAATCAAGCTTGCTGAACTCCAAGATTTTCCTGGAAGACATTCACTATAAACTCCTCGGAGTTTAGTTTATCTAACCCAGTTATCTATTGGAACTCTATCTTATACACTCTCTTTTCCAATTGTTTTTATCCATTACTTCAAAAGAGCCAAGCAACTCGCTCCTCCCTTTGAACAAACAGCAAAATAAATCATTCTATTCTGTCACCTTGGTCCTTTGTAACTGTGCCAAGGTGTTTAATATAGCAAACATGGAGTATTCAGACATTATAATTCTGGCTTAATTTTTTGTTAGCCTGACCTAGTGTAGAACAGTTACAAAAATTTTGATTTTTCATTTAGCAGTTGATTCAATGGGTAATGAATGGACTTAGGTGAATATGTTGAGATTGCTCAAAGAACAGAGTATACTATGTAAAGACAGTATGTATGATTGCTGCCATCTTCTACTGACTTGTGAAAATTCTATGAATGACAGAATTTAATAACATTCAGGTCTCATCTACATGGATCACATATGGCGGAGTTGATCCAGAATGAAGTACTCTGGATCAGTACACAGCTGGTCATCAAGTTGGCACAGTGGCTGGAGGATGTTTACACTGTGTAGCACTGAACCAGCCAAGCAGCAGAAAGAAGTCTGCATGGCCCAGTAATGTTGAACCCAGTTTGGCACCTATGGACGGCCTCCTTTACTGTCCCTGTTGTTTCCTCACCTTAGTGACAACCACCAGCCTGAAATTTCTGGTGGTCATTTCCTGATGTCGTGATGCTAGCCAGAGCACCAGAGCAACATGGGAAGGGGAGGGGAAAGGAGGAATTGCCCCCTCCCCCTTATGATTGGTATGGCAGTCTCACCAGCATCCCTAAATGAGACAAGTGATGATTACCACCTATTTCATGCTTAGTGGTTGCTCCTAAGCAAAAGTCTGGATAGGAATGACAAGTGTCATCCCCTGTCCCCAGCTACCCAAGTTCTGGGAAAGTCATGGCCAATTCTCAATCAGTACCAGTCCAACTGTTTATACTACCTGCACGGTGAGCTCCAAAGCTTCAAGGAAACTCTGACGCATCCCTTAATTCTGCATTATGTGGATGCCACAAAGTTGATTCAGCCCTGTCCTGCCTTATTTGGTCCATGTAGATGGGCTCCCAGTCACCAACAGCTGTTCTCAGACTTTACAAATTCTTTGATTAGATCAATCCATGTGTCATTGAGTATTTTTTAACTGCTACTTTCCACTTCACCAAATATTGTCATATTTGCCAATAACTCATTTTGTTTCATGAGATATCCAAATTATGATAGCCGTTGTTCAGTCATTATGTCTTCCAGTGTAAGTTCAGGCTTGATTTGCTCTTGGGTCAATTTATTCTTTTTTCTTTTCTTTTCTTTTTGGTGGTCAGTGGTATCTGCAAAACTCTTCTCCACCATCACATTTCTCTTCCAGTGATGCTTTCTTCAATATCTAGCTTTTAGAGCCATACACAGAAATTACTAATATGCAATGGATGACTCTGACTTTGGTATTTACTTGAATGTAAAAGAATAAGTATCAGTTATTGGATTGCCCATGAACTACCAAACTGAAAACAGGAAAAAGATTACATGTTTCTTAAATAATTAAAAGTAGCCAAGAATTATTTATCTCAGGTCTGGAAGAATCCTAATGTATTCCAAATGAACCAAACAATGAAACACGGAAGGTGGAGCTGACAGGTTTGAGTTTTGAGATGGTTGATGAAACAGACTTTCAACTGGCTCCTTTCAAGATGAGGGAACACATGTACCAAGGCATGGTTGTAAAAGAGTGATTTGAAGTGAGCCTCCCTGTTCCTTTGGGCCTGCAGTATTAAGGCCTGGCAATGGCAGCATGAATGGACGATGTACACTTCGTCCAGGTAGAGGAGACATTTGATGTGCCTGTCTTTGTCACAGATCCTCTCCCAAACTCCAAGCATTTCTTGAAGAAAGTAGTGGAATCCAGAATGCTGAGAAACAATAAACAAAGAATGAGCTGAGATCAAGGAGCAAGAGTTCGTATAGTCAAACAGCCTGTCTGAATATCATAAACCAAAGTAAGAACAATGGGAGAAGAAGTTCTTAGATACTATTTCTTCAGTGGATGGAAAGGAACTGGGGGATTTGGTAGGACCTGTCTATATACTGGGAATGGAAACTAAACAGTAAAGCTCTAGAACATTTCAAGTGGTGGTCTTTGCAGGCCCAGAATAACTCATATGTGTAATTCACAGAGACCACTAAGAAGAACCTCACTTCTATGAATTAAGGGCAGAGGCTGGAAAAGACAGGTTTTTGAACTTCAGATCACTGAACTCATAGATAGCATGGACCATTCTGACCATGTTGGTTGAAGGATTGTTATTCAAATAGTAAGTATCAAGCTTTGATTGTCTAAGTGGGATGTTCAAAGATTGTTCTGATGTTGAATGACATTACTTTCTGAAAAAAGAGAGGCCTCAAGTTTGGATTAAAGAATATGTCATAAATGCTGCAAAAATGTTTGGATTACTATAATGTTGGGAAAATTATGACTACTGTATATCTTGGAAGAATGAAGTGTGACAGTCTCTTCTAAGGTGAGGTCTCTGTGTTGGAGACATTTTTCTGTACCAAAAAGTATGAATATTGAAAGCAAAAGAAATCATATATCCAGAAACACTGGGGTATTGAATCAAGCCAGAGAAAACTTTCAAACAAATGAATACTGAATCATCTGCAGGGATCTCAAAAGCTACAATTCATGTGCCAAAAACTGTGATAGGAAAATGAATGTGAAAAGATCAGCACAGAAGTCAATGATACTACTCGCAATAATATTATTCAGAATTGGGTCAGCAGCCATGACTAATTGCTCTTCAAAGTGTTTGCCGATATCTAAGAGACTGTTCTTCAGTCCTTTCCCAAAGTTCCTACCCCTCTCATACATACTTTCCATACATTCACTAAGTACGGTAACATTTTCAGTAAATGAATACCATTTGTGCCTGACTGCACCCATTGTAATTTATCTGGATAATACCATTGTTCCTATAAAGAAATCCTCTTACAATTAAGAAGAACTTTTTTACATTCCAGCATTTGGCATGGGGCCCATTCATGGAAACCATGGAGTTTGTAAATGAAAGAATATTTAGAAATATGGAGGGGAAAGTAAATGGGAGAAGATGAAACTTTAGATCAGGGAATCTCAAACTTTTTCAGCCACTGAGCCCTTTTGGAAGGAAAAGCTTTTTGTGGACCCTCCATAAATGTTTCTCTCTCTCTCTCTCTCTCTCTCTATATATATATATACACACACACACACACACACACACACACACACACACATACATACACACACACACACACCTCAGGCATGGGCAAACTTTTGGACACAGGGGCCGCATTGTATTTTAAAATTAGGGGCATATGAATGGGAAATGTTTGTGTGACCTAACTGAAATAAACGTGAACAAATTCCTATAATATAATATAGAAACATTTATTGGGCCTCCACGAGAACTTTTCCTTCAAAAAGGGTTCTGGGGATAAAAAGTTGGAGAACCTCTGCTTTAGATGAAGGACTACTTTGATGGAAAACTAGGCAGGATGGAGATAGGGCCAGCTGCCATAAAAGCATTTTACAGAACTAAAAGATTTAGGAGGGGAACTTATACGTGTACAGGAGAATTAACACCTCTTCATAGAATCATAGAATCATAGAATCATAGAATCAAAGAGTTGGAAGAGACCTCATGGGCCATCCAGTCCAACCCCCTGCCAAGAAGCAGGAATATTGCATTCAAATCACCCCTGACAAATGACCATCCAGCCTCTGCTTAAAAGCTTCCAAAGAAGGAGCCTCCACCACACTCCGGGGCAGAGAGTTCCACTGCTGAACGGCTCTCACAGTCAGGAAGTTCTTCCTAATGTTCAGATGGAATCTCCTCTCTTGTAGTTTGAAGCCATTGTTCCGCGTCCTAGTCTCCAAGGAAGCAGAAAACAAGCTTGCTCCCTCCTCCCTGTGGCTTCCTCCCACATATTTATACATGGCTATCATATCTCCTCTCAGCCTTCTCTTCTTCAGGCTAAACATGCCCAGCTCCCCAAGCCGCTCCTCATAGGGCTTGTTCTCCAGACCCTTGATCATTTTAGTCGCCCTCCTCTGGACACATTTCAGCTTGTCAATATCTCTTTTGAATTGTGGTGCCCAGAATTGGACACAATATTCCAGATGTGGTCTAACCAAAGCGATCTGAAAATTTACAGCTTTAGAGAAAGTCAGGATGAGACAAGCCATTCAAGAATCCAGTCAAGAATATTATTTTTTTGCCATGATCTTCATACTCAGAGCCAACGCTTAATATAAAACCAGAACAATTGTCACTCTGCCTCCTGGCCCTTTGATTTTAAAGAAAATAAATAGCAAAACCTAAATTCGAAAGAACAACATCCATCTCTCTAACATCCAGTTAAAAATTGTGTCCTCCCATCTTTTATGCATGATTTAAAAATCATGCAGATATGCAAATTCTTAGATCATATCCAGAAGGCACTTTGACTCTGCTTTTCATACATTTTCTTCTCTCTATAAAATGTACACCAAAAATCTATCAAGGCACAGGTATCTTCCTTACTCAAGAGGAATGTGGAATGTTCTAGAGCAAAGCTACTTAAACTGTGGATCATGACCCCATTTGGTATCCCCTAACTGAATTTGGGGGTCATGAAAAATTGTGTAGTTTACCATGTAGTGGCTGTTTTAAACATTTACATGAAACCAGGAGAAAAACACCACTTAAGGTGGAAAACCAAGCATGCCAGATGGCATACAAAATGTTCAAGAAGCACCACGTTCTACAGTATCAAATATTTGGCCAAGATTTAATAAACAAGCACATCCATTCTCATTATTGTGCGAATTGGCTTTCATCTTTAACAAATGGTAAAATTATATCTATACAATTGTTTTAAAATAAAATTCTTACTTTATTATTAGGAAATGTTTGATAGATCTATTTTACATACCCAAGGTCACGAAAAAAATTATCAGGTGGAAAGGTTTTGTGAGAAGAACAAGTTTTAAAAGTCCTGTTCCTGGGTATAACTCTCACAATCCTTAATACTGGCCATGCTAGGAAAGGTTGAGGGAAGTTGCAGGTCAAAGTATCTGAAAGTTCAAAGGTTCCAAGTCCTACCCTCTTTACTATTCAAGCAACTGTTAGAACAGTGAGGCCATCTACATTGCACAGTTATAGTGGTATGGTTCTACTTTAAGTGCCATGGTTCTGTTATTTGGGAATTCTGAGAGTTGTGCATTAAAGAGAGGAATTTGAATTCTCAGCCAGAGACTTCTAGTGCCTCACCAAACTACCCCAGCATTACACAGTGGAATAATAGTGCTATAATGTCACAGTGTGAATGAGGGGTCTATCACACAAGACAGGCAAATTGCAATTACAGCAGGGCAGCATTCCCTTTGCCTCCCGGAGGAGGACCATTGTAAGGCATTTTCTTTATAAAAGGAGCTCATTAACAGAGTATTTGTGTTAATAAAAGAAACACTTTCAAGTCTCACTTGGAGAATAACAGAAAAGGAGGGACATCATATGATAAGTCTATGATAAAGACATTGTTGTACTGCTATAATTGTGATTTGCCTGCCTTGGCTGATAAATCTACTTCTATGGGGGATCCTCCATATACTTGCATTCAATATTTCTTGAAACCATGGTTTGATGACTTCCCAGTTTTTTTCACAAATTTATCCTACTTGATAAGCCTTTCCTAAGGTTTAGTTACTGACAGTAAGTTTGAAGAGGAGAGCGTTTTTTTTCTTCTTTTTTTTTGGAAAAATGTTTTTAAACTAATATTTTCATTAGAATTGCTCAATTAACTGCTTTTAAACGTTTGCATTAAAATTGTTTTAGCCATGTTCTGTTTAACACTGTGAGATAGATAGGATATAAATTAAACAGATAGGCAAATAAAATTATAAATGGGGTTCAAAGCAAGGTATTTGCTACTAAAGATCAATTACCATAAGGTAGGGTTTCCTATCTGCTTAATATCTGAAGAAAGAGACTACATATATTATAAATGTTTTAAGATTTCAAGATGTAAGTGTTTTGTACAAGGTTGTTTGAATTTTAATGTGTATCTGATTTTTACATGTAGAAAAACAAGAAGTTTCTTATCTTATGTATTCTGGTTTAATTTAATCTTCATTGCCAAATAAACTATCAAAGGAATAACTAGTGTAAAGAAGCACTAATCCCACTAGATGCCACCAAAAATTATGTGAAGAAGCGTTAATCCCACCGCTTGTTAACAAAATTATGTGAGGAAGTACTAATTTTCCTTGATGCCAACAATATTTGTAAGGAACCTTCTTATATATATATCAATTAAGCTGCCACCAATATGTTTAGAGACGCTGGTTTGTGTCTCTATTTATCCTTAGTTGTGTTGTGAGGTGACGCTGGTAGTGTGGAATGCACCAAGCATAAAAGCAATGAAGGAGGCAGGTTTGAAATACAAAGAGAACAAGTTTTATTGTTAACAGAACGTAATTGTTGCAGTTTTGAGAGTTTGAACTTGGCACAAGGCTTGATGTTACAAAATGGCTGGTTTGAGATACATGTTTCTGATGATACAATTCTACAAACTTCTTCTTTAATGAAGTGCTTATACTACTTCAGAGTTCCCTATTGTGAATGTCCACACTGTTTGCCCTATACTCGGAACAAACCACTGAACACCAGTCTTTCCTTACTGGCAATCCTGCAAACCCCCTCTGTTAGATTCTTTTAACCTAAGCAATCTAACAAGGTAACACCTTCAGCTCTCTTGCTGAAGAAATATTCACAAATTCTAGGAACTACTGAATTCTCACAGCTTCACAACAGAGCCCTAACTGGCTATCCTCTTCCCCGGGTCTCTTCCACCGGACTGGAGCTTAACTGCCACTTTCAAACCTTTTACTCCTTTAGCTCCGCCCACCTCCTCTGCTGCCTTGTCTTGTCACCATGGCAACCTATCCCTCACAGCTAGGCCATGGCAACAAATGTAAACCACAAATACAGTTTTAAACACATTATAAATAACACTTTATAATAAACATTATAAATACAGTTTAAACACATTATAAATAACACTTTATAATAAACACATCTTTACACCTTTCTCCCCAGAAATATATTTTTGCACATTTCTTAATCCTAGAATGGCAAAAATAATCCTACATATCATTTAACAATAAATACATATACACCAATTCTGAAAGGGAAACATATTAGGGTTAAATATATTTCAATTACACATACATACAAACCTTTAACCTACGAAATTCTAGTATCATCTATGGATGTGGTATCCAAGTCTCACATTTTTATATTTATATATATATTCGTAAATATCTATTGCCTATTGTAAAACATATATACCTACCACACTTTATTATAATGGGATTATATCTTATATCTATGGTATGAAACATATGCAGTTCACCACTGTAATAACATCCTATATTTTATAAGTCTATAATAAAACAGGATACCAATTTTTTTAAATATTACACTATACTATATTATACTATATTATATATACATTACCTTTATATAATTCAGATCTATCTGTGATCATCTTTTATCTATTCAATTTTCCATATCAACATCAAATATCCTTGTCCAAATGTGTTTCTATCCCATTAACATATATAATTGACCTTCTACCTAGTCTGGTTAATTTATAAGACATTTATCTATATAGCATACCACAACTTTTCTCCATACATATGGTCTCAATTTGTTAATAGCTCACACAATAGTTAAACTCCCACATTTGATCATTGACATAGATGTCTTAGTGTCCAATGTCCCACGGTTCAAACACAACCTCGGTTGTACTGGACCAACTGTCTACAGCAATGTCTCTTTATGATGATTTTTTAGCTTCTTTTTTCCACTTCTTCGTTTCTTCTTTTTAGGTTTCTTCTTTTGTCTCTTGATGTCTTTTCGATTACCTGGAGATATGGTTTTCTTCCTCACACGATGTCTGCAAGTCTTTTCTCCTCTCTTTTTTGTTGCTGGGGTATCTTCTTTTAATCTAACCTTCCAATTATCAGGAACAGTTCTGCTTCCATCGAGTTTCAAGGCTTGAACAACAGCTTGCTTCCATGAAGCATCAGGTTGTAGTGAATAATCTGGAATTCCTCGAGCATCTTTTCTTGGCACTGAAGAGAATTCACTGTCCTTGGAAGAACGAACACGAATACTGTCTTTCTTTATGGCAAACTCATCACTGCTATCTGGACAAACTTTCAAAGCTAGAAATTGCAGCTTTTTCTTTTTATCACCACCAATATAGTCTGTGTATATTAGTTCTCTTGTCAGTCTATCAGCTTGGTTTTTATTCTCTCTTTCTTCTTTGTTCAAGGATAAAGGAGATTTCTCTTCCGACACCTGGCCAAATCTTCTTTTTCTGTTCACCCTCTCTTCAGATGTAGACACACCGACATGTTCAGAGTTAGCAAGGAAGAGTTGATCAAAAGTTTTACTCTCAACAAAATGTCTCTCTTTTTCACCATCACCTGTCATAGGGTACAATCTTGTATTTATCATTTTGTTGATGCCAGCTCTTTGATAAGTTTCACATAAACTCTTATCCTCAGCTATAGTTCCATTCTTTAGAACTTCTTTTGATTGATCATCTGGAACTTTTACAGTGGATGAATCATGTCCAGAAGTCATCTTAATTTCAATTAGCCCTTCAGGTGTATGGATCTTTGTTTCACAGAAGACCCCTGGATATTCTGGACTCGCATCAGCTTCTACTGTCACGTCCAGAGTTTGTTTTCCTTTAGCTTTCCCTTTAGATTTTATTTTATTGTCTTTGTCAAAAAGTTCGGCTGAGGTAATTTCTTTATGTGGAGCTGAAGGAAATACATCTTTTAAGGCCAAGGATTCCTCTTTCTCCTCAGAATTTATCACTTGTCTTTCCAGACCTATTGTTTCTATACTCTCTTCACTGGCTCTCAAATAATCAGCCACTGGAATCGGCTCCGCTGCAGGGCTTGTTCCTCGTTTGCATGGTCTCTCCTGGCTGTACACTTCTGACTTTATATTTGGAACACCATCTCCAGCAATAAATCTATAGGGTTGTTCTTCTGCTCTTTGTTCCTGTTGAATTTCCTCAACTCCTCCTGTCTTCTTAACAACCTTAGCAACTGTAGCACTGGCTTCTGGGCTCTCATCCCCATCTTGTCGGATGGCAAAACACAGGGCTTTCTGTTCAGGGCTTTTGTTGATACATTTTTTCTCCCCACACGCCATCTTACAGTATTTAATCTCCTCAGCCAAATCATTTCCAATTAAACATTGGTATGGTATGTCAGGACTGACTGCAAAATCCCACACACCCTTCCATCCTTCATATTCTATCGGCAAAGTCACGACTGCTGATGGAATCGCCGGTCCTAAACCTTTTAGTTTTATTTCAGAGGTTGGCTGCTGAAACTTCTGAGGTATTATTTCGGGATGCGCTATGCACACTTCGGAACCTGTATCTCGGAGTCCTTTCCTGTCTTTGTTATCAATAGAAATGGTTTCTAAATAGTCCTTAGATGGGCTGCCTGACAGGATGAACAGACATTGTTTCTCTTGAGGCTCTGAGCTTGAACTCTCCTTTGAAACAGTATCTGCTTCTGCCCTTGGTGTTTCTTTCATTTTATTCACAAAGAGGGTTGTTTTCTCCTTCTTTAACAGGGGACATTGATATTTTAAATGATTCCATTCTCCACATTGAAAGCACCGTCGTTTTACCTCAGGAGCAGTTGGTCTTATTACACTCTGCCTCCTATAGGTGGTGTCTTCTAAGTCAGCACCCTTTTCTTGCTGTGGGCGCTTTTGTTGTAAATAAAATGGCTGCCTGTTTGTTCTTTTGTCCCCTGGCAGATCTTCCCTTTTAAATCCTTCTTTCAAGGTTGTTATTTGATCTGCCATACCCGCTGCCTCTACAATCGTGGATGGCTTGCGATCTTGAATCACCCAACGAATTTCATAAGGAACTAATTGGAAAAATTGTTCCAATTTCAAAAGTTCCCTCAGCTGTTGATAATCTTCTACCTCAGACGTCTTTATCCAACTATCGAACAGTTGAGACAATCTAGAGGCCACCTGAGCAAAACTTTGTGTTTTATCTTTCTTCAACGTCCTGAACTTAAATCTATAATATTCAGGAGTCAATCTATATTCCTGTTGAACCTGTTTCTTAAACAGATCATAGTCTCTACAAGACTCCTCCGGCATCTGTCCATAAATCTGTAAAAGCTTCTCATTTATCTGAGGCCTTAGGTACATCATCCATTTGTCTTTAGCTAACCCAAAATCTTGACAACATCTCTCAAAAGATATAAGGAATTTCTCTGGGTCATCTCCTTTAGTAAATTTTGGGAATTTCTTTGTCAAATCTGGGGTATCCACTCCAGATCTCCCTTCCTGAACATCACTGGATGTTTGAGACAAAGCCAATCTTTGCTTTTCTAGCTCAAACTCCATTCTCTTCAATTCTAACTCCCGTTCCAATTCTCTCTCTCTTTGTCTCTCTTCAAATTCTCTTTCCCTTTGTTTTTCTTCCAATTCTCTTTGTTTCGCCTCTCTTTCCATCTCCAGTTCTAATCGTCTCATCTCTAATCGTTTTTCCTCCATCTCCAGTTTGTATTTATAAGCCATTTCTGTCATAGGCACTGGCTCTGTCTCTGACTCAGAGCCTGAACTTTCTCCTTGGTCTCCCTCTCTTTCTTCAGCTAGCTTTCTCTGCCGCCTGGTAGCCATTTTTCAGCAACTTTTACCTCACAACTTATTTTAAAATTAAACTTAAGGCACTCGATTAGTTGTTACACGAATCCCGTCGTCTGCCACCAAAAATGTAAAGAAGCACTAATCCCACTAGATGCCACCAAAAATTATGTGAAGAAGCGTTAATCCCACCGCTTGTTAACAAAATTATGTGAGGAAGTACTAATTTTCCTTGATGCCAACAATATTTGTAAGGAACCTTCTTATATATATATCAATTAAGCTGCCACCAATATGTTTAGAGACGCTGGTTTGTGTCTCTATTTATCCTTAGTTGTGTAGTGAGGTGACGCTGGTAGTGTGGAATGCACCAAGCATAAAAGCAATGAAGGAGGCAGGTTTGAAATACAAAGAGAACAAGTTTTATTGTTAACAGAACGTAATTGTTGCAGTTTTGAGAGTTTGAACTTGGCACAAGGCTTGATGTTACAAAATGGCTGGTTTGAGATACATGTTTCTGATGATACAATTCTACAAACTTCTTCTTTAATGAAGTGCTTATACTACTTCAGAGTTCCCTATTGTGAATGTCCACACTGTTTGCCCTATACTCGGAACAAACCACTGAACACCAGTCTTTCCTTACTGGCAATCCTGCAAACCCCCTCTGTTAGATTCTTTTAACCTAAGCAATCTAACAAGGTAACACCTTCAGCTCTCTTGCTGAAGAAATATTCACAAATTCTAGGAACTACTGAATTCTCACAGCTTCACAACAGAGCCCTAACTGGCTATCCTCTTCCCCGGGTCTCTTCCACCGGACTGGAGCTTAACTGCCACTTTCAAACCTTTTACTCCTTTAGCTCCGCCCACCTCCTCTGCTGCCTTGTCTTGTCACCATGGCAACCTATCCCTCACAGCTAGGCCATGGCAACAAATGTAAACCACAAATACAGTTTTAAACACATTATAAATAACACTTTATAATAAACATTATAAATACAGTTTAAACACATTATAAATAACACTTTATAATAAACACATCTTTACACTAGCATACAGTATTTTCTAATACACCTCTTTAACAACCTTATCACAAAGGCCAAGAGAAGTGTCCCGCTTCACCTGACTTCACAAAGGAAAGAGGGAGACAGCAGGTTTACTCTGTCACCCCATGCAGAGCTCCCTCTTGATTATGGTTTTCCCATCATACATGGGAAGGATCTATACTGCCTCCATTGGAGCCAGCACAACATGGGAAGCCTCCAGTGTCATAAGGGAAGTATCCAAGGGATGATTCCACCCTGGTTGGGGGTGGGGCCTCCGCTGGAAGTCACATGATGTCATGTGATGGCCGGTATGGGGTTCCCTCCCCAACCAGGTTTGAAGTGTCTTAGGAAATTGAATTTGATGAGTGTAATGAGGCTGCTAGTTCTGTTATGCTGACAATTTGTATGTGGTGCTTACAGATACATTTTATGCAACTAGGCAACCAACAACTGAAACTTAAGAGCTAGTTCAAGAAGGTGAATATGTAAACAACTGGTTGAAGAACATGAGAATTTACATCTCAAAACAATGAAGCAAAACAGGCCAAATAAACCAGATTTCCTTTCTCTACTGATACTTTTCAGTCAATACTATCAGACTAGGTCATAGACATTCCATGTTAATACGCTTTCAGACATTTCCCTCTGAAAGCAACTGGACTGTTTATACAATACAATTGACGCACACTTCCATGAGGAAATTAATTTTTCACACAGCCATGAAAAATTAAATATATTAAAGTGCAAACGTTTCTTATCACAAGATGTTAAAACAGTACAAACTAAGCTCAGGTTTATTTTAAGTATAACTCATGATGCACTCTCATCCATAAATCGTTCACTTTCATGTTTGCCCCTTTTATATCCCATGCATTTTAGAGCATGTGCTTTTTATTTTTAAAAAGTATATAATTACACAGACAATCTTATTTTAAATTTGAAAGAGAAAAATCCCCCACATCTTTGTTGAAAAAAATATTCTAACATATTATTGATATTTTCTATTGCTGTCCCCAATAATAAATTTATTTCAAGTTGAGTATCTCTCATCCAAAACGAATGGGGTCACAATTGTTTTGGATTTTGGATTTTTTCTTATATTAGAATAGTTGTCTTTAAATATACATATACAGGTAGAGAGAGAGAGAGAGAGAGAGATAGCTTGGAGATTAGATCCATGTATAAATACAAAAGTGTAAACATGAACTTCATTTATATTTCCTATACACTTTAGATATCACCTGAAAGTAATTGTATACAATATTTTAATAATTCTGTGCATAAACCAAAGGTTGTGTGGTTTGAACAATTAGAAAGCAAAGGTATCACAGCCATTCATGTGGACAATTTTAGATTTTGCAATATTTCTGATTTCAGAATTCTAGATAAGGGATGCTCAACCCTTATCTAGAAATCAGTGAGCAGAAGATCTCTATCATTTTGGCAGTCTTAGAATTTTGGGAATCACTAAGAATGTGAGGAACGAGCTAAAAATGGGAGTATTGATATACTCATGTGTAAATTTTAGTTTAAAAAAAATCCAATCCTCAAAATCTGGGTCAACTTATCTATAGGTCAATATAAGGACTGTACCTAAACCCTTATCGAAAAAAGAGGATGCATGTCTGTATCAGAATAGAATGGCAAGGAGCAAGATCTTTGTCCATCCTGGAAGTACCTTTAAAAAAGCATTGATTCCCTCTAACCTTTCCCCCATGGTTTCATTTCGGGCCTTTTTTAATGTCTGGGTGGGTACTTGGTGGTGGCAGCTGGAGATGACTTCCACCCTGACTCAGCAATGGTGTTTCCCCCTCTCCATCAAATGACCATCGATTTATCCACAGGTCCATAATTTTGGCCCCAAAACCTACCCTTGATTTATAGATGAGGTCAATTATACATGAATATAGACAGTAAGATTCTCGTATTTGGGGCATTCCCTTTTCATGCATTAATAATCAATTCTGACACCAGCTGGATGACAGGTATCATCACATAAGGGAGTATTGCTCACTTCCACTTATGACTAAATTTCAATATTTTAGATTTCCTCCTCTGGGCCTCTAGTAAAAAAAAAAGGTGCTACACAGCAAAAAAGAAATCAAACAGGAAAGCTCTGTTCTCCATATGGAGTGCAAATCAAAGATTAAATTTTACCCCTTTGTTCATTTAAAGAAGTATTATTAGATGCTTTGAACTTTCAGAAGAAAACAACTGAGGGGAGACAAAAATAAGGAAAGAGAAAAGAAAATTCTCCAAACAGTCCAATTTGAAGCATGCATAAAGTGGCACAGAATGCATGGTCAGGATCGAGGGCGGGGGGGGGGGGGGGAACTGTTAAAGATACACAAATAAGTGAATCAAGTCATCTTGTGGCATACTCATATGTTACCTGTGGCTTTTTTGGACCGAGAGTGTATGGTGAGAATGCCTGGTGAGTGGTAGCAGATTAAATATTAATGTTGATGTTGATATTACTACTTTCAGAGCCCATTTGGCAGCAGCAGGTATAAGCCACATTTCCAATATTAATAGTCTAACCAATAGTTGCTAATTTTGTTTTACTTTATGTTCCAAACATTATGTATATGTGAGAATCACTAATAACTTTCTTTACATAATCTTAACAAGAAGATGGAAGCAGACCTTATTCACTAGTACCCATTCATGAATGACAAGAATTCCCCTTTTCTCCTGCATATCAGCTCCAAAATTTGTTCCAGAAAAATGAAAAGGTAATGCAGGAAGAGAAGAGAAAGGAAAAACATAGCTGAACTCAAGTCCAGGCTAATATGGACCACATGGAAAACATTTTAGACAGTGTGCTCATATACCTGAAAGCCAAAATTCATGTAAACATCTTTTGAGGCAAAACTATCAAAATAAATGTGCTCATATTGTGCTCATACGTTAACCAAATTACTTGAAAGACAGTGGCAAAATTACTAGCACAGTACATGTACTAAGCTTGAAATTAGTGTGCTAATTTTACAACCTAAAGGCGGAACCCTTCCGTTTCAATTAATATAATCAATCAATGACCAGATTTGAAACTTTACATTCGGTTTACAAAGAAGAAAAATAATTTGCAATAATTTCTCAGAAGTCTATTTTTAAGCAGTTCTGTTGCTGTAATTCTAAAAAATATTACAACTAATTCCTAACTTACCCTGAGAATCCATTCCTTAGGTCTGAATCCAGCGTATGAGTATTCACTCTAGCCCTGTTGTGCACATGGGATGGCCTGATTCCAGAAATGTACTGAAAGGTCTTACTAAGCCCTAGCTTCCAGAAATTGTCTGCTCTTGCTCCTGCTATCCACCTCTTAACTGCTCCTACTTTAGAGAACTTCTGCAAAAATGAAAATAGATGAGTAATGTATGATACTTGACCAAAGAAAGAGAGAAAGGGAAATGGGAAGACAAGGAAAGACCCCTGGAACTCAGCACTAGTGATTGTTGCAATCCTTCTTTCTATTAAGCATACCTCCATGTTTTGTTTTGCTTTTTCACTTACAAGGTAACAAAAAAATCTTCAACAGCCTAGCCAGTTAATACTGGGAAATAAAAAAGCCTGTAATAAGAAAAAGCTTGTAAAAATAACAATTAAAGATGTGTTCCAAGTTTAGCATATGCACAAAGATCACGTCAGTATTCATTTTCTAATGGCTGCTTCATGATCATTTTGCCTGGTTTTGTTTATAGTTAAAAAGTAAAGTTGTGCAAAATGAAGTTGTTCCTTTTTATCTGTCTATGCCAACCATCCTACAAAACTAATAGACTGGCAAATGCCCCAACATGCTTCTTTAAAATGCTGGTTTCTGCTGCTAGTGTTATAATAAGAATATATATTTGTAAGTACCAATGTTGTCAAGTTATAACAAGAACAAAATGTCTGTATAGCTATAGATGCTTGTTTAGAGCTGTGTAAATTCCTCAGATGAGAATGTATTGTGTCATGGTTAAGTTATATCACTTAGGTGATTACGAATATAATACAAGGGACAAAATTCTGTGTAAGTGAAAGACTTCATGAAATGTCTCAATAATGCCTTAGCAGGCACTATGAAAGTAATTGAAGAATTTAAAGGTAAAAATGGTGGATAAGAAGCTATGTTAATTGATTTACAAGATTGATGTTCTTTATAGGTCTTGGCCTATAAAGCTCTATATGGCTCCAGCCCAGCTTACTTGTCTGAACATATCTCCCTCTATGTCCTGCCTCGGAGTTTAAAATCGACCAGGGAGGTCCTGCTCTCAATACCGCCTTCTTCGCAAATACGTTTCGTGGGAACAAGAGACAGGGCCTTCTCGGTGGTGTCCCCTCGCTTGTGGAACACGCTCCCCAGTGAAATTAGGTCAGCTCCATCCCTCCTTTCCTTTAGGAAGAAGCTCAAATCATGGTTTTGGGACCAGGTATTCAGGTAGCAGGCTTGACAGCAACTGCAATGTTCATGAGAACTGACAATGGGCAGGCTTTGGACTGAGTTTTTGGATGCTGAATTGGACTTGGATATGACTATATAGTTGATAATAATGTTTAAAATGGATTTTTAACCTAATGTTTTTACCTAATGTGTAATGTTGTGTTATACTGTGTTTTTGTATGTGTTGGCATCAAATTGCTGCTAGTGTAAGCTATCCTGAGTCCCCCCTCAGGGGTTGAGAAGGACAGAGTAAAATGTTTGAAATAAATAAATTAATAAATATTACCAGGCCTGTTAAAGAGATGCAAAGAAATCATGATTCAGTCCCTAGGAAAGTCCATATGAAAGGATAACATCTGTGTTGGCCATATAATATGATGTTATGATGCCTTACATGTAATGTCATGTAATGAAACTTTCTCCTTAAAGGGCATGTATAACATATTGCTCTGAATGATAGGAAACAGAGGATGTCCTTTGAACAGATCTTAAATCTGAGAAAGGTGTTGATAGTGAAAGGAACACAAGACCTCCAACCATTTAAGACTTTAAAGGACATTTCTAGCACCATGAAGCACACTTAAAGCCAGTTCAATTCCTTTTAAACCAGTGTTACAGTCTGTCTGCTTCACTTTGCACCAGTTCAAGGGCAGCCCCACATAGAGTATATTGCAATAGTCCAATTTCAGGACTCTACTGGATGTAGCCATGACAATTAATGAAAATATTAGGTGCATCTACACTGCAGAATTTCAAATAAACTGCCCTGGCTCAATGGAATTATGGGAGTTGTAGTTTGGTGAGGCACCAGCACCAGTACTCTTTGGCAGAGAAGGTTAAAAACCTTGTCGAATGACTACTCCCATGATTCAACTCAATTGAACCATAGAAGTTGGTGCCAACCTGCATTAATTCTAGAATATAAATGCACCATTAATCACCATGTTATAACTGCAAGTTGTGAAAGGATCCCAACTGTGACTTGTGTGACTTTTTTGTAGGTTATCTAGAAAGCAGATAACCCTCCAGATGTTACTGAACTGTGATTTCTATTTCTATGGACTCTGCTAGTTAGGACTTCTGGAAGTTACATAGCACAGCTTCTGGAAGGCCACAAAATTCTCTGGAGGGAACGGAAATGAGTCCTTCCAGGTCTTCATGATTGCTTTGATGTGATATCATATCAAAGCAAGCATGAAGACTAAGGACTATCATTTGTCTACAGACTTCCCAACAATGAAAGTCATTTTTAAAAGGTGATTAGCCAGAGACAGGGGAAAAACTTCTTTTGTAAAGTCTTATTATGCAATGTGATAGTTTACACAATGTGGCTACCTCAGATTGGTAGCTTTCATGCTTTTAAAAATCCCCTTCGCCTCTTCAAACATGACTAAGAGGGAAGGATCTTAGCTCTTGGCTTAGAACCAGCAGTTAGCTTTTAAAACGTATGTTTCAAACATGAATTTTAAGCTCTTGTATTGTGTTTAATCTCTCATCTGTGTATTTTAATATGTATTGTATAGAGATATGTTTTAATATGTACCTTTTATAGAAATATGTATATTCATAGAATTTTTACAATGTTTATGTGTTTTGATTATGCTGTAACCCATCTCGAGCCACAAGGAGAAGTGAGTAAAAAATAAGATTACCATTATTAATTAATATTCACGTGAAACATGTGGGCATAGTTTCATTCCAGGCAATGGTGCAGGCACTCATTTACTGATATCCCATCTTTCTCCCAAGAATGCTATCAGGAAACTTAAAACCAATACAGATTAAAAGCTATATGACAATATCAATAAAAGTGTAACTATAAGAGTTATTTCAGAAACAAGTGAACAATTTAGAAAGTTAAAACATTATAATCCATTGAAATATTACCCTTTATTATCATATATAAATCTAAAAATGTTAGAAAAAAATCAACCCCAAAAAACTAGGTTGACTTATCCTCAGATTGGTGTGAGTACTGTACCGTAACTCTTGTCAAAGAAAGGAACCATCTCCTTCTCTGAATAGAGTAGCAAAAAGCACAAAATCTCAGGAGAACCTAAAAGAAATACTGATCCCTTCTGCTCTCTACATCATGGTATCACTTCTGGCCTTTTTGAGTGTCCAGATAGGAAATTGTGGTTGCCAAAAGTTGCTGGGCCCCGGATGAAACATTGGTGCTTTGTCCTTGCTATGGAATGACGCTCGACTTAGCCACTGGACCATAATGTCCCCTTGACTGAAACATGGTATATATAGAGTTCAAAACAGTCTGATGGGATAAAAAGGTTTTAGCTTAATGACAGAAGGAAAGCAAGGACAAGATGATCCTGGCTTCCCTAGGGAGAGAGTTCCAAAATATGGTAAAGCTGCCCAGAAGGTCCTCTCCCTTGTTCAAATTAGCCTGATAAGGTGGTGGCACCTAGAATAAGACCTATCCCTATGATCTTAGCACTCCATGGGCTTTGGATCACAGATTCAATAAACCATAGCTCAAAAATATTTTTTAAAAAACATTTCAAAGAGCAAACCTTGATTTTGCCATGAGCTGAATGCTACTTTGATGAGTAGGAATATCCCGCTATAGCACAGGCATGTGCAAACTTTGACTGGTAGGCTGTTAGAAATTGTGTGAGTTGAAGTTCAAAATACTTGGAGGGCTGAAGTTTTCCGATACCTGTGCTATAGCCTCCCACCATTTCACAGATCCTCACACTCTCCTTCATTTGAGAATTTTTTATTATTATTTAAGAAGTGCAATTTTACTACACAATTATATACAAAGGAATTTGAGCATCCATGAATTTTGGTTTCCAAGATTGATCCCAGAAGCAATTCCACATAGAGACTGACAGTCCCCATCCCCACCCTTTTTTCATGTCAAGAATGACTTGAGAAACTGCAAGTTGCTTCTGGTGTGAGAGAATTGGCTGTCTACAAGGACATTGCCCAGGGGACGCCTAGATGTTATACCATCCTATGGGAGACTTCTCTCATGTCCTCGCACGAGAAGCTGGAACTGACAGACAGGATCTCACCCCGCTCCTCAGATTCAAATCACTCACCTTTTGGTCATCAGTCCTGCTGCCACAAGGGTTTAACCCACTGCGCCATTGAGGGCACCTGACAGCTGACTCTATATGTTTTGTTTACATTTCCTAAATCTTTTGAGGCAAAGGTCAAATGAGGTTTTTTTTCTTGATCTGAATCTGACATAACAGTAGACTCAGAAATTTTGTTAGGATTGGCAGCTATTTACCTGTTTATCTTTGGGTATCCTTTATTTTGCACCTACACACCAACCTGTGGTTATGGGCCATTTTCATACTCCACAATAAACTAAAATCCCCTTGGGCATCCATCAGGGTCTCAATCCATGGGGATCTAAATGCTACTCATAGTCACATACTCTAGCTGGGATGCCTACTGATTTGATTAATAAATGGTGAGTCAGCACATAGGTAAATTCCATTGATTCAAAAAATCTACTCCATTTGAAACTACTAGTGAAACCCAATTCCATAACTCTTGTTATTATTTTTTTTAATGAAGTAACAGACATTCTTGACATATGGTACCAAAACCAATCTAACCTATTTTGAATAGTGTGTCACAAAATGCTCAGATAAGAAAAGAAATGGAGAAGAGAGGTTTTAAAAAGTATGAAATGTAACTATGGATGATAAAAAAAAACCAAGTAGGTCATTCAGATAAGAAGCAGAGGCAATAGAAATACATGTGAAAGTGATTTATCGCCTAGATAATCTTGAAAATGTTAAAATAGGTGAAATTGCTTGTCACCCGCTGACTGATACATTAATTATTTTCTAAAACAGTTTGATGGGACACATTTTCCCGTGCACTGCCTTATCTAAGACTACCTGTTGGTGGCTACCATGAGGATATCAATAAAAAAGGCAGCCAGAAAAAGTAACAGAGGAAGAAAGGCAGGGAAAATGTTAAGGCCAAAAAGACCCCATCATAAACCTAATTTTTGGCCCATCTCACCCTGAAAGCAGGTCCCAATTCACTGTCTTCCTGTTTGAGTTTCACATTGCAAATTGTAAACTGAATGTCTTTGGGTGGCTCAGCTGTTGATTGGAAATGTTTTGTAGCATGCTGAAACATTTCAGAATATTGTCAAACCATTTCCATCAAACTTTTAAAAAGCTATAGCTCTGCTGACATTTGTGAACTTCCATATTGTTGGCCACTGGACACACTTCTAGGGGCTGATGGGAACTGGAACCTGTCTTTACCAATAGATTGGTGTCATAAATTTGTTGTCAAATTCAGATGTCAGTTTGTAACAATGAGGAAAATCCCACCAAGTGCTAAGGGCAGGGCCACCCACACAATGCAAATACAGTTTAAAAGTGTGTAACATTAATGAGTAGGAAGGTCAAAAAGTTCAGAAAGAAGAACATTGCAAACCAAGAGAGTAAGTCTTGGTCTTGGTTAATCTAAAGCAATGTTTCTCAAACTTCCTAATGCCGTGACCCCTTAATACAGTTCCTCATGTTGTGGTGACCCCCAACCATAAAATTATTTTCGTTATTAATCATAACTGTAATGTTTCTACAGTGATCTATAGGGAATGAGAAGAGTATCAGCCAGGGGTGGATCCCACTCGACTTTTTTCCAAAAGAAGAGAAAAACTGATAGGGTGCTGCTGCTAGAAGATATAGTGAGCATCTTTCCAGCCCCCACCTTGATCTGCAGCCTTTTCATGCTATAGCATTAAAGTACTTTTATGTCATTTTAATTCTCGTGGCTACATGCTGTAACATCATAGACTTTCTACTTTAGAAAAGAATTAGGGTTCTCTGGTTGACAATTCAAAATGTCCTTCTCTAAACTACAGATCCCACAATTCCATAGGTTGCCATGGCAGCTGAAATAGAATCATTGTGTTATAACTGCATAGAGTGATAGCACTTAGTTGCATTACCATCCCTTATTAATCACTGCATCTCAGTCAAATAATCCAACTGTAAGAGAGGTGCCCCATTAGGGTGATGAAAGAATCAACTACTTTTCTCAACAACAGATTAATTTTTTATTAACCACCATCATGTTTTTACATTTTTGCATAGTGATTATTGTAAAATTTAAAAAATCTAATTTATTGTATTATTAAATTTTATTATTTATTTACAGTATTTCTATACCGCTTTCCTCACCCCTAGGGGGACTCAAAGCAGTTTACACATAACTGACAAAACTTCAATGCCATACATTGGACACTGACGCGATGCCAAACCATAACAACCACAATAATAAAACCACAATTAAACATAAATCATAATTAGACAGTACATAAGCAATCATTAAAACAATAAACAATAAAAGTCTCGCCAGTCGTACTGTCATTCTAGTCCATATCCTTTAAATTCTACAAAACATTACTTTTTTAAAAAACGAATATATGTGAAATCACTTTGGGAAACCATAAAATATGAATGGCTACAGTGGGAAAGGGGAAACAAGTCTCATACCATTATCATACAACCTATATTACTTCCCTACTTCGAAGTTAATGCCAGTGTTGGAAAATGGCTTGGACTGTCTGAATGGGGACCTGCTTTCATGCTAGAAAGAGTTAACACATGAAGCAGGGACAGGGCTGGCCTACCACTAGGACAGCTGCTCCAATTGGCAGGTCCAAAGCTTCAGAGATTATTCTTACCGCACAAAATGCCCTGCACAATCTTCTACCTGAAGATTTAAATGCCAACCTGATCAGCTTCTATACATAAAATGAGAGTGAATCTCCATCTTCCCCTTCACTCAAGAGGATAAACATTTGTAAGTAGTTCTCACCAGAGTCAAGTTGGGCAGGGTTGAAGGTACTCAACTCTGTTCAGTTTCTCTTTTAGATCTACATCTTTAACTAAATTATTAGAAATACCCAACATCCTCTTTGCAGTGTAATTCAAAGCTCTGAATGACACTGTTTCGATTACACAAAATAAACTTGGAAAGAACTTCATGTTTAAAATTTCATCTTGGAAGCATGTAAAGTTGTAGATTTCCAAAAAGGAAATACATTCCATTTGCTAGAAGAAAATGGATCGATATTCACAACATACAGCGTTTGCCTTTCAAAACTGTAGAACTGCAGTCAAATTTTACACTCTTACCCTAAAACAGGGGGTGAGAACCATGCGGTCCTCTAGATATTAACCAATTACAATTCTTAGCTTAAAGCATTTCTGGAAGGCCACCCAATTCCCAATCGTGCCCAAAAACATTCCATAGAAGGATGTCATCTTTATTGCAAAACAGAAGTTGCAATGCTTATGCACGCTACATTCTATGAAGGCACCATGAAATTTACATCCTATTTGGAAGCCAAGAATTAATAACATAGCTAGCATAAAGGGATGGACAAGGGACTCACAAGCAAGTCAGATGGCATTTTACGGCCCACCCAGATTCTTTCCTTGGGAAGGATATGGCAGGACCAGATGCTTGCAAATTGTTCCCCAAGCACTACTACATTGACGACTCACTGGTGCAAATGATGCATGTAGTATCTGGGATTTGGAAGTGTTTTTCTGTCCCATTGCTGTGAGCTTTAGATTTGTCTAGAGGCAACAGAGTAGAGCTTTAAGGCCTTTTTTCATCTCTTTTCTGTGGAATTCTGTGTTGTCTGATGTACCAGTGAATTTTCAGTACCCACTGAATAAATATTTTATAAACTTTCCCAAGTAGAAAGGCTACCCATTGTTTCTTCTTGAAGATGGTTTAGGTCTGGACTACTATACTATCTATAACTACTATACTACTATCTATAACTACTATAAATAAATACCTGTCAACAGAGATGAAGACTTAATGTACCAGTAAACCAGCTGGTCTTCTCAATGCCATAACCTTAGCGTTCACATTGATTTCTTCACTTTATCCAAGTAGGGAAGCTGAATTTTTTGACTAGGACACGCACTATGAAAAATGGTGGTGAAAAAGTTGTCTGGTCCTCAAATCTACTAGTTTTCCTGGAACTAGAACAGGGAAAGGCAATGAGCATTTCCCAGGGCTCAGCAGGACAAATGGAAAGCCATGAAGTCAGACACTGGAAAAGTAACTCTGCAGGAGTACAACATCCAGAATTTCTCATTTCGTCTAGCTATTGGCTATATTGGCTTTCTAAAACATTCATGTTAGTGTCACACATTTTAGATATGACACCACAGTACTTCAGTTTTACTAGCAAATCACAGGTTAAACCAATCCCTTATAAGAGATACAGACACATACATAAATTAGAAAAACTCAATGTATCAATGTATGGGGATGCAACATTTCCCAATTGCTTCCCAATGTATGGGGAAGCGGTATATAAATGAAGTAAATACATAAATAAACATTTCTCATGAAAATCTTTCATTTATATTTTTTATAAATTTATGATTTATTGCTTATTTAACATAGACTTGAAGGTTTCTGATTACATTCAAGCAACATGTCGACAAATTGCTGCCAACACATATAGCGCTACACTCAGTTTGGAAAACTCTGGGCTAAGGATTTCAGGAACTGTAATGCCAAAATGTAACTTCTCTGAACACTGCATGAAGTAATGAAGACCTGAAGGAGGATTATATGTCATCTCTTAATTTAAACAGCAGTTCTACATATAAAGTAAATATCTGCTCTCTGCTCTGGAACATTCAGAGCACTTACGAAGCTGTGCAGGAGAGAAAAGATAAGTTATTTTGCCATTAGGAATTTTGCACAATTTATTAAACTTTGGAAGGAAAAGAATTGGGGGGGGGGGGGGGGAATCCATTATATATGCATTCCAGAGAAGAGTCCATCCAGATTTTTATGTGACTTCAAGTCACTTGTTAATTTACAGTGGCACCAAGTTCATGGTGTTTTTTCAGGCAAGGAACACACAGTTCCTTCCTCTGAAATAGAGCATTTAATGTTTGCATTGTGTGTATTTTATAAATGCTGTTAGCTGCCTTGGGTCCTTGAGTGGGGAAAGGCAGGATAAAATCGCCTAAATAAATAAATACATAAATAAAGCACTTGATGTTGGCTGCTAGTCTTCTATCCAAGTACTAAACAGGGATGGCCATTCTTAACTGGGTTGTTGTAGGTTTTTTGGGTTGTATGGCCATGTTCTAGAAGCATTCTCTTCTGACATTTCACCTGCATCTGTGGCAAGCATTCTCAGAGGTTGTGAGGTTTGTTGGCTCTTCTTAACTTCCAAGATCAGCATAACCAACTACAATGTGATTTAATCAGAGAGCTCCATCATTTAAAAAAATCATCAACAAACTTCACTGCAGCTAGAACCAAATGGTGCATCAATAAACGTTTTCTTCTCTATGTGTTAGTAGCTTGCACCCTTAGCACAATAAACCTTGTGTTTATTCTGACTTACTTTGCTCCTGGTATCATCACTTATCCTTTGGCACTTTAATGCAAATTCAAAGATCAGAGCTTCATTTATCAATACATCCTTTAACATGCACAATGAATTACATTTCCACTCAAGTCCACAGGGGAAACA
Source organism: Anolis sagrei (assembly GCF_037176765.1). NCBI lineage: Eukaryota > Metazoa > Chordata > Lepidosauria > Squamata > Anolidae > Anolis > Anolis sagrei. The sequence continues at coordinate 38,336,846 of NC_090022.1, read as the reverse complement.
CATCAGCGAGTCGTTTGAGGATAACAGAGCAGCAGAAATAAAGCTTGCCCCCTCCTCGGTGTGAAATCCTTTCACATGTTTAAATATGACTATCGTGTCCCCTTTCAGCCTTCTTTTCTCTAAGCTAAACATACACAGGTCCCTAAGCAGCTTCTCATAGGGCTTGGCTTCCAGACCTTTAATCATTTTGGTCACCCTTCTCTGGACATGTTCTGGCTTGTCAATATCCTTCCAGCTGTATTCCAGAGGTTTGCTAAACATGCATGCCCCTGTCTTACTTTCCAGTCTTCCTGAAGATTTAATAAATTCTAATACAGCCCTATTTATAACATTATGCTGAATCGGCACTATATATCCCTTCAGCTTTGCCTGCAGCAAGGTTTTAGTCTATCTCCTAATAGCTTCTGAGCCAGAGTGTTCTTGTGCTTCTCTACAAAGCCCAGGATCCCACAAAATGAAGCCATAGCAAGAATTGTAGTGCTATAGTTATGTAGCATCAATTGTGTCATATCTCCCAGGCAGTATGGCCACTGTGGATGACCATCCAAAAATGTAACTTTTCCATCCTCTGTATTGAACTGGCCTCAAAGAGAGGCTTCCAAGCCTCAACTTGGAGAATCTTACCAGCATTCTCTAGTTCATGTGCATAGAACAGAAAAGCCATTTGGAATATATTCAAGACAGACATTTGCCCAATAGCCTATGAAAGAAACTTGTCAAATTTCAGCCACTGGGGGGGGGGGGGGGTTGTAGGTCATTCCTTCCGAAAATTCTGCAATTTGTAAAGTGTTTCATAAAAAAACACACACACAATAGTAATTCATAAGCACCCACAAGTTTCTTTTGTTTGGTTATGGCTTTTTTCCCATATACAGGAACTGTTACAAAGAGACCTCACAGTATTCTAAAGTGTAAATAATCAAATTCTGAGTAACATTTCACAACACTGTGAAGACAAGCCTATCAAATGGTTTAGGAAAACGTCTTCCAAAATTAGTCTCAGCCTTTTCAGAAATCAAGAAAACAAAGTTAACTAGGAAAAGGAGTTTCATTCATGCTATGAAGAACATGACACTGATACTGAATGTTTTGGATGCACTTGTTATCAAAGATGCCAGAATGGGCAAGCTAGACATATCTTGCCAAATAAACGTTGATATTCATCAATGTCCTAAGGACGACGTGTTCTGCGTATGCTACAGACACATGCACAGAGCCTGGTGAATGCCTTTTTTCCCCTAAGACTCATGACAGTCTTGACTAGATACATAAAAAATACTATTTTGTCAAGAGTCACTCTAAATATGGAGTAGACTTTTCATATCAACTCCTCAACATCACAAATGCTCCTGACGATCTACTAGACCTCATAGACTTGGGACTTTTATCACATGAGGCGGATAAATTTCATTTACGACATGATAAATGTATATCACACAATGTTATGTCTATCCCATTGTTGCATTGTGCTTCAGTAATGATTGGATTGTCTCTTTTCATTGACCAGAAAAACCCATCAATGAATACAATATTGCTGCTGTTCTATCACTATTTATTTTCCAAAGGTTTCTTCTCCATTACAGTCCCAATATTACAAAGTTGAGGAAAGTCTCAAAAGAATGCCCTGTCCAGTTCAGACAAAACAGAAAAAACACAGTGTGTATGAGCTAGCCAGGGCACAGAAAAGCAAGAAGCAACATTGTGTTCATTGTGCCAGTTCACATCACCAAAGCACCAGTATAACACAATTGCAGCAAGGTGTGGAAATAATCATTCCAGTATAACAGTATGTTTCCATTTGTTGAATGCATTTACCACTAGGTTACAGGCAGCTGTGAAAAAGTCCTTGGAGATGCTAAGACATAGGCATTAGCATGAATGGCAACATCATATCTGTATAGTACCTTCAAGCTTCCCTGTTCCCCCTCAATTTAATTGTAATCTTTGCAATACCTTGAGCTAAAAGGGATTTTCACAACAGGAATATATAATGCTGCAAGCTATACCCACCACAGTATATAATTTGAGTATATTCTAGTCTTGGGTGAGAACCAAACCCATCAGCTTTACAAAAGACCTGTTTGAGATGCAGCGTGAAACAGCAAGAAATGTGGATCACTACAGATGCTTGCATTTTATATGCTTAATTATTTAATTCTTATTAATCTTCATCATTGTTTCTGCGAAGGAAGAGTAATTCACAGGCCAAGTATTTGAATGGGCCTGAGGGACATTGTATGGCTGGAGAAAAATTAACTAAGGGTATACTATTTTTTAGAAACAGGAATGGCAGTCTGCCTGGGATTGAAGAGCCTGGGGAAATGCAGAAGCAAATTCTACTTACCATAGTTTAATTTGACACCCCATAGCTTTAGTTTCAAGACCTCCCTTGTCTTGTTACAGCATGCGCACTCACCTCCCTCCAGCATCCTGTTGCCGTGCAATATCACCTCACCCCGCCTCCTGATACTGTGCACGTGCACTCACCAACCTCCTTACTCCTCTCGCGGGAGGTGAGCCCGTGTGGTGACAGGAGGCAGGAAGGAGGCAATTGCGCATGGTGATGGGAAGCAGAAGGGAGGTGAGCGTGCGGCGACAGGTGGAAGAGAGGTGAGGACGTGATGATAACACGAGGAAGGTCTTGAAACTAAAACTATGGGGTGTCAAACTAAACTATGATAAGTGGAATTTGCTTCTGAATTTCTCCAGGCTCTTCAATCCCAGGCAGGTTGCCGTTCCTTTGTGGAGTTTTGAGGTTGTTTGATACGTCAACTATTCATGAAAGTAATGAGAGGCAGGATGAATGAGTCGGGGAGTTCTTTGTGTCAATGGGTTGCTTTATGTAGCCCTCTTCATGTGATCAGGGGCTCGGGATGGCTCAGATCAGTGGTGGCAAGAGGCCGGAGGTTATGCAATGAAATAAAATTTTGTGTGGTGAGAGGAGGAAGGCACACCTGCGCGGCCTCTCCTCTACTTTCCGTGCAGCAACCCAGCAGGGCTGCTGTGCAGGGAGGTGAGGGTACTAGCGGGAAAGCATGGGGCTTTAAGGGCTTCTTTCAGCCTCACACCTTCCTGAAAGGACCCTCACCCAAGTATAAGCCAAGGGGAACTTTTTCAGACTAATAAAAAGGGCTGAAAAACTCAGCTTATACTCAAGTATATGTGGTATCTCAAATATCCGATCTTGCCCCTAGTGTTTATTTGTTTGCTTATTATCCCTCCTTTCTCTGAGCATAGGATTCAAGGAAACGTAATGATAATTACCAGCAAGATTTCTGATGGTGTTTCAACTCTATCACAGGAGAGTGTCAAGGAAAGGAGAAACATGATATGATCCTCCAAATAAATATTAGAAAAAGCGGCTTACAAGAAATCAACAGTCCCTTGTGTGTTATTTCATATTTTGTCAGTTTTATCAATCTCAAAAATCACTTTAATTCCACACACTTTAGTGGTATCAGAATTATTGACACATCCATACTGTCTAACTGTATTAGTCAAGAATAAATCCTTGATGAATATTTTCCATATGTTGTGGGTTTTGTTAAGTAGGGTTTCCATTAGTGAGGTTCTTTAAAAGAGCTGTCTGTGTCTGGGAGACTGACACATTTCCCCTTAATTAGCATGCAAGCTATATTTGTCTCTATAGTTCAGATACAAGCTGAGTCCAATTGAGTAACCATAAAGAATGTCCTCGATGATGCAGAGTTTCTAACAAGGGGACTTCCTAATTTTCTTTCTTTTTAAAAAAATACCCTATTTGAAAAATAACATCCATTCTGAAGAAGCCAGATTCCACAGAAACTCTGAATAAGAGTACACTTATTAATGAAAACCTTTACAAAAAGGAATTATGTGTTCCTGATGAAGCATTTTTACATACAAAGCATAAAATGTGGCACATCCTGGAAAAAACATCTCAGGCAGTGCATGATTTCTGCCACATAGTTACTACAAGTATGATTCCTCATATCACAATACTCATTTCAGATGTAGATAAGGGCAACTCCTGAAACAAACTGGAGGCACCCTTTTTAATGGATCTGTGATCAATCACCAGGTTTTTACAAAGTTCATTGCTTCTCTTATTCAGCCAGACAATAGCCTATAATCTAGGTCACATGCCAACTTTACATATAAAAATAATAGACACGAAGAAAGGCTCAAAAGTTTTACTTTTGTGAACTACAATTCCTAGAAACCCCTAAACAACATAGTCACTGTACGATATAAGATAGCTATAGTCCAGCCAACTATTGATTAATTTGGGTGTCTTTTTGTTCTATGCAATTACAGCACTATGATTCCACTTTTGTTGCCATTGATCCAAGCCATGGAATGCTGGGATCTACATTGTCTAGTATTTCACCAACTACAAAACCCAGAATTCCCAATGAAGAAGTATAAATTGACTACATAAATGTGTAGTATGAAGGGTATATCAGGTTGGCACAACGCATATTAATGCTTAAGCAAGATACACATACACAGAGAGGCATGCATGTTTCTAGCACAGAAATCAGCATGTGTAACTTAAGCAACACACACAATACCTTCCAGATTGCATGAACTAGATTTGTAACCTCTTGAAGCACCTCTATCAATCTCTTTCTCTCTCTCTCTCTCTCTAGATATAGATATACATATCAGTGTATGTATGTATGTATGTATGTGGCAGCTTTCTGATTGGCTCCCACTTTCACAGGCCGCTATGACCCACACGAATGGCGGACCTGGACCAAACTTGGCACACATAACGCCACATGACCCACTTTACGTGGTGGTGAGATTTTGGGGAGGATGGACCATGGATGATTGGATCTGTAGTACTTTCCAATGCTTTAACTCCCAAAGACAATAGTGACTCCCACCATTGATGGATCAGGACCAAACTTGGTACATGGAGCCCCCATGACCCGCTGTACATTTTGGTGAAGTTTGGAGGAGGATGAGAGTCTCGCTTATCCAACATAAATGGGCAAGCAGAACGTTGGATAAACAAAAATGTTGGATAACAAGAAGGGATTCAGGAAAAACCTATTTATATATCTATAATATAATTAGATATATATTTATATATCTAATTATATATCTATAATTTTAGCCAGAATTCTTTTAAATCTGTTTGCAAGAATTTCTGCAAATAATTTATAATCACAATTTAATAGCGAAATTGGTATATAATTCTTCACCAGTTCCAAATCTCTATCGTGTTTTGGAATAAAAACTATCTTGCCTCCACCCAAGAGTCTGGAATCTCACCTTTTTCCAATACATTATTCATTACTCATAACAGAATTGGAGCCAAGTCTTCTTGATATTACTTATACAGTAGTACTTAACTGAAAACCCATCTGGGCCAGGAGCTTTATTTAATTTAGGTTTTTCAATCGCCAGGTCTAATTCCTCCATCTTAATTGTTCTGTCTAATTCTAAGTTCATTTCTTCTGTTAACTTTATAAACTTCATTTCATCCATATATTGATCTATCCTCTTAGAGTCAGTCTGAGCGTTTTGGTATAAGTTCTTGTAATAATCCTCAAAAATCTTGTGAATAATCTTTATATCAGTACACATATTACTAGCACAGATATGGTACTTCATCCAGAATTGATTATATCTTCATAACAAAAAGACCCAAAAAATAAAGAAAGGATTAGGAAGGAAATAAAAAAACTATTTAAAAGAGAATTTAAAGGAGGATATTGATGAAAAGATTGTCTGGGACGCAGAGAAAGCAGTGATTAGAGGTTTATTAATTCAACAAAACACTAGGTGGTATAAAGAGAAAAATAAGTTCCAACTGGAGATTTTAGATAAGATTAGAGAAAAGGAATAAGAATTAGAGAATTATAATTCAAAAAGAGGGAAAATACAACAAGAATTGTCTAATTTACATCAGCAATATGAATTGTTAATTGCGAACAAGGTAGAAAAGAAAATTATGTACAACAGACACATTTTTTTTGAAAACACAAATAAACCAGGGAAATTGTTAGCATGGCAACTGAAGAAGAATATGAAGCAACAACTAATTGTTAAAATAAGAAATAAGGGAGAACCATGCCACATTTCTCTCCAAATCTGGGGGATCCTTCAAACCTGTAAGACAACTTTTGGAAAGTTGCAATAAGAAAGACAGGAATGAGAAAGGAACCCCACTTTAAAACATTAAGCAGAATTCAGTGAAGATGCAATGGGAGTCAATGGATTACTTTCATATTAAAGTTTTCATTACAAGAACAAATTGGTCTATTTCGTCATGGACCAGTGTAAAGATTTTTCCAAACAACTTTGCAAGACTTAGAGACGCCAATAGAACCCAAAGCAGTTGTCTAGAAGCAGCTAGAGCACTCCCTCTGGTGATGAGCAAGAGCAAAGTTAAGGAGACCTTTCCTCTAGCCTTAGAAATATTTGGGAGAAAGAAGATAAATAGAACACTGAGATTTGCCAAAGATAAAAGAAATAAACTGCAACATTGTTTGTCCTTCTTCTCTTTCCCTGTACTCCTTGTCTTTGTTTCTATTTCTTTGTATTCCCAATTTATGTTCAATAATCCTAAACTGTCTTTTTCTTCCTTTTTTTAAAAAAAAGGCTAACATTTCTGAAATTGCAAAAAAAAAAGTTTGGGGTTCAATCACATCTTATAATAATCCACAGATGAAAATCAGGGGACATATGGTTAAGCAACATCAGAGAGACCAGCGGTTCCCAAGCTTTTAATTAAGAGCCTAGTGGTTATATTACTATGTGGTTTCCTTACCATAACTATAATGGTTTGGTTTTTTTAAAAATAATCCAATGACTGACAAAAATAAATTATTTTATGGTTTAATACTGATATTTCTTTTCTCATATTCTGCACAATTGTATTTTGGAAGCATGCTGAAAAGATCATTAAATACTTTTTTAAAAAAAATTACATACTACAATGGAGTCCTGATTTTGCATGTGAAGCACTACATCAGAACATTCTACTATCATTATTTGCCACCCAAATGGTTTCTGGCATTCATGTTCTCTTGACTCTTGAATAAAAGTATTATTTCCTCCCCTTTCATTTTTTCTACCCCACCCACACCAAAGGGAGAGTGCCAAAAAGAGTGGCCAGTTCAGCAAACTCCTTCCTGCTTCATATTTCATTCTAGATCAGAATTTCTCAATCTGGGGGTTGGGACCCCTGGGAGTTAGAGGGGTCACCAAAGATGATCAGAAAAAAAAAGTATTTTCTTTTGGTGATAGGGGTTAGTGTGGGAAGTTTGGCCCAATTCTATCATTGGTGGGATTCAAGGGGCTCTTAGGTGAATTATAAATCCCAGCAACTACAACTCCGGCAGGCTAGACGGCTGGCCTCCTACCTGTCCAGGGACGACCAAGCTACGGTGATCCAGGCCACGGTCATCTCAAGACTGGACTACTGTAACGCCCTCTACATTGGCCTTCCTCTGTCGGTGATCTGGAAGCTCAAGTTGGTACAAAATGCAGCTGCTCGGCTTCTTTCGGGAATTCCGATGAGATGCCACATAACACCAATCTTACTACAGCTGCATTGGTTACCAATTGAGCACCGGATCACTTTCAAAGTGATGGTACTCACCTTTAAGGCCTTGCATGGTCTGGGGCCAATGTATCTGAGGGACCGCCCCACCCCCTACCAACCCCAGAGATCCCTCCGTTCTGAGGACCAAGATCTATTGGAAGTCCCCAGTGTCAAGACCTTGCGTCTAACAGCAACCAGACACAGAGCCTTCACAGCAGTGGCACCATCACTCTGGAATACTCTGCCACCTGAAGTCCGTGCCTTGCGGGACTAACCAGCTTTCTGCAGGGCATGTAAGACATACCTGTTTCGACAGGCTTTTAATGTTTGATATTTAAATTGCTTTTAAATTTTGTTAGATTTTAGCCATTCTTGTAAGCCGCTCCGAGCCCCAGGGGAGTGGCGGCATATAAGTTTAAAAAGTAAAAAAAAAAAAAAGTAAACTCCCAAATGTCAAGGTCTATTTTCCCCAACTCCATCAGTGTTCACATTTGGGCATACTGAGTATTTGTGCCAAGTTTGGTCCCGATCCATCATTGTTTAAGTCCACTGTTCTATCTGAATGTAGGTGAACTACAACTCCAAAACTCAATGTCAACACCCACCAAACCCTTCCAGTATTTTCAATTGGTCATGGGAGGTCTGTGTGCCACGTTTGGTTCAATTTCATCATTGGTGGAGTTCAGAATGCTCTTTTATTGTAGGTTAACTGTAAATCCCAGCAATTACAACTCCCAAATGACAAAATTAAGCCCTCCCCGCCAACCCCACCAGTATTCAAATTTGGGCATATTGGGTACTTGTGCCAAATTTGGTCCAGTGAATGAAAATACATCCTGCAAATAAGCTATTTACATTATGATTCATAACAGTGACAAAATTACAGTTATGATGTATTAAGGGATTACAGCATTCGGAAGGTTGAGAAACACTGTTCTAGATGGCTGAAAACTAGAAAACTCCTTTCCTTTGCTTGTCTGTCCGCATGTCTTTGTTTTCCCATTTTATTTATATGCCCTCAGATCAAACTTATGCAGCTGAGTTTTCTACCAAAATCATTATGGTGTTATGGCATGTGACAAAAAACAAATGGGAGGAGGATTCAAGAGGAACCTATGACACACACAAGGCTTGTGGGAAAGGGGGGTGATCTTCCCGAACAGAGAAACTTGTATCAGATCTCTAATAAATCATTCACATCAGAAATAATTCTCGAGTGGACAGGAGGTGGATGTTGTGACATGTAAACTTTTCCTGACGTAATACAAAGCATTGTAAAGTGGTCTGTCAGGCAATTATTACACATTAGCTTCACAAAATGCATGCCTCTGAGATGAAAACTGCTACAACAGGTTTGTTGACTTGGATCAACTCAGCTGTCTGCATTTTTGGATTGAAGAAGCTATGACAACAAGCAGAATCATGTTAAGAGTTTACACTTCAGAATTTGGCACTTATTCCATTGCTCTCGGATGTAAGGTACACAACGGCAGGAGTATCAGCATGTTTCTAGAACTACCTAGCACACTCTCGATTTTCTTTTAAAATATTTCACCAAGGATAAAGTTATCCTCTCTGGGAATAAATGTCCTATTATGAATATGCATAGTATTCGCCTTTCCATCGCAGATAAAGATATTTATTGGATCCGTTGCTATTTCATCTCAAATCAATTCACTGGGCAATATATTAATTCTTTCCAAACCTACAAATGTCTGCTGATTGAGTTATCATCTTCATTTTTCATTGAACATTTATTATTAACTTATTATTAACTTTATTTATGCCCCGCCTTTCTCCCTTTGGGGACTTAAGGCAACTAACAATCCCACACTTAGACAAGTTGAAAAAGCGCAATACAAAAGTTTAAAAAGCAACTATGAATAGATAAGAGCAAAGTGGCTTCCAATCCCCAAACTGATAAGCTACCTAAGATCAAATGTGGTCTAAGAAGAAATACTTAGGTCTCAATCATGAACGGGAGGAAGCTCTGGTCAAGAGCTAAACTCTGTGAATCTTACTTCTTCATAAGTTTATATTTATGAAATATGGAAAGGATCTATAAGGCTAAACTGCAAGTTGCTTTCAAAGTAAACCAACATGCAGCATTAAAAACTAAAGAACAAGGAACGTATGGGCGCGGGGGGGGGGATGTGCCTATGGACATTATTCCAAACAATACTATTAAGTTTCAGTTTCAAAAAATCTGCTGCACTTTAAAGAGTAACTATAAAGTACATATAATGAAATGGATTGTAATACATAAAGGTGTATTTAATCTCACTATTTGGTCAGCCTTGAATGAACAATAATCTTGGTGTTTTCCCTGCTGCAAGAAAAGCAAAAAGGAGACTGTTGTTCCTAATCTCTCCAGTAAGTGGAGCCATTTAACAGGGGAGAAGATTGAAATCATGAAGTTCATATAAAAATGTGTTAAAATCATTACAGAGATATGCAGAGCCAAAGTATACAGCGATAGCCTTATTTTAAGTGTTTATACCATGTCTTTTTTTTATTCAACAGAAGTTGGTTGACAGAATAGTGAACGTATTTGTGGGGAGAAACACTGCATTTGCTAACCTTCTGCCATCAAGCTAGGAGTGATCTTGGCTCTCCAACCATGCTAAACTTTAAAAATGTTATATGGTCTCTTTATAGATATGCTCCAGGCTCTCCTCTAACCCACATATTCTACACTGTATTGTTTTTTTTAGCATTGTTTGCAACTTTGTGTCTCTGTTATGAGAGAAAAAAAGTGGCAGATAAACAACAGCAAGTCTGTCCCCACTATATGTTCTGACTACAGGCATATAAATTACTTGGATATTGGGTGTATACCTTAGTGCCATTTAGATACACAGACAGGATTATGTTGTTGTTGAGGAGCCAGTGAATAGAAAGCAATAAACTGCATTGGAAAAATGACAAAGAGGTAGAAGGTATGGGGAGAGGGAGGCAAGAAGATTGTGTCGTCTGATTAAAACATCATTTCTCAGTGGCACCCTAAAATAATAGAAAGTGAATCTAGAATTATTTATGTGGAGAACAATAACAAACTGAAATACCAGGGGGCCTCAGTGTTCATTGGAGTTTGGTTCCAGAACCACTCACTCCCCCGCCCCTCCCATGCACCGTGGATAGCAAAATCCATGGATGCTCAAGTCCCATTATATATAACAGCATAGTAAAATGGTGTTCCTTAAAGAAAATGGCAACATCAATGTTTTCTATTTTTATTCTTAACAAACAAACACACAGAGATATATATACAGGATGTCCATAAAGCCTCTTTACCATTAAAAAAAATACAAAGACAATTGATAAGATATCTTAATCATATTTGTTCTATGTACTCAGTGGTTACCAAAGTTTTTAATCACATTGCATTTGTGTATTTCAAATACCCTGTTGATGCAAATTAAATGAACTCCTAAGAAATAGCATTTCCTTAAAAGAAGGTACAATGTATATCTTTAAATGGTAAATATACACTGTTAACATTACTTAAAACAATTGTAGTTAAGTTTCGTTTTAACCCATCTATTGTAAAGCAAGTTGAATTATGCCTAGTCATACAGTACTAGATCCCTAAAACAACACAGAGAGACAGATAAAGATATAGATATAAACACTCACACACTTACATATACATAAAATCCTGTGTACAAAGACATAATGGAAGTGGATCTGGTGGAGATGTGGGACAACCACAGAAGGTGGAACTATCATACTGACCAAGGTCCCAGTATCTACAATCTCCTGAACCTTAGCAGATAGATTCATATCCACTTTCCTTGGACCAAATCAATACCAATCGTTTGCCCATTCCCTTAAACTGGGAAGTCACTGGTTCTACAGCTATTTTGGACTTCAACTTCCACAATCCCTTACCATTGGCCCTGCTGGCTGGAGCTGATGGGAGCAATAGATGAAAATATCTGGAAGGACAGCAGGGATGACTTGCTTTTTTGGCCCAGAGAGTACTGCTTGGACCACTGATGGGTAATTAATTCTTCTCTTTTTGTGCCTGTCTCACCTACAAGCCAAGAGCAAATCTATGGATTACTGATCCTACATAACAGGCAGTTACAGAACAATGGGAGCATCAAATTTCCAGAATCAGCCAATCTGGCCCACCTTTAGCAAACACTGAATCACTAACAAACACCACAAAAGCCTATTCTAAAAATCTATCCTGTTTAAACTCCTGGTTCAGAAAGCATGAAAGCAAAGATGAAAAATAAAAGCAGGAAATGACAGGACAGAGAAAAAGAACAAATGAACAATTTCTGGAAGTACTACACTGTCACAAACTGTCATCATCCCAGATTTTCAAGCAGGAATCCACCAAATCCAGTACAAAGTGATAACTAAAATGCAAACAGCCTTGTTTTCTCAATGCAATGTGAGTGTGCACAAAAAAGAACAATAAGAGCATGCTAGTATGCTAAAATCAACCACAAGAGGCTCCTTATTTGGCATAGTAAGATTTTGTCTTATTTTAATAAACAAATATTTAAAATGTTTCTTCTTATTTACACAGGCCAAGGAGGCAGAAGTTGAAGACCTGGGTGTATTAAATTATGGACACTGTCATATAAGAGAAAGCATTAAACTCCAAAGAAGCTAACCTGCGGATCTTTAGGGGACACATAAGAAATTAAATCTTCCTTCAATGCATGGTCAAGTTATGGAATTTTCTACAACATGTCATGCCCAACAATCTAGATGGTCTTCAAGAGGTATTGGTAGGTTCTTGGGATAACTATATGTTTGCCTCCAAAAACTGGGGCATAATACCTTTACCTACCAGTTGCTTTCGGAAGACAGGTGGAAGGGTTAAACCTGTCTGTTCAAATCCTGCTTACAGGCTTCCCACTGGCATTAGATTGGCCACTGTGTGAACAAAAGGTGAAATGTGATAAGCCTTTGATGTAATCCAATGTTTAAAGAGGTATTTTTCTAAATGTGCAAAAACAATTCCAAAATAAATGTGAAGTTTTCAGAAATTCAAAATAGAATAATTAATAAAGGACAATTCTTGCATAAATGGCCTACTTTATCCCATTATAACTTCTCTTTTTTCTACCATGCTGAAGAGAAGGTAGTGCAAGGTTAGCTCTTCTTGAAAAGCTGGCTGTCTTCTTTATTGTCCTGGGGCTACACTGGTTAGTAAACCATGGCCAACCTAGAGTATGCTTCATACTGGCTCCAGAGGCGACGACACACAACCTGCCAAACTCAATGTATGTAGCACCTTGTTGGCATCCAGACAGCCGGACCATCACCTTACATATCACCATTACAACTCCCTGCTGGTCTTAGAACTTCATGCAGGCTCCTACCCACTGCAGATAGCCTCTCCTGAGATATTAGCAGAGGTCCCCATGTGACCAGAAACAGAAGTGTGGGTGCCTCTGATGATGTAGGAGTGCCTCTGATGGCCAGGAACCTGGACAGAGCTCTGCGTCTACGTGGGAAGAGCAGCAACACGGGACCCTTTCAGACAGGCCCTATATCCCAGGATCTGATCCCAGGTTTTCTGCTTTAAATTGGATTATATGAGTCCGCACTGCCACATAATCTGGGATAACAGAAAAACTGGGATCAAATCCTGGGATATAAGTCCTGTCTAGAAGAGTCCATAGATGCAATCCATTCACTTTTTCCTATGCTCATGACTGTAGATATGGAATTTGATGGTGGCAGTGTCCTATTTGGACACAGAACAATCCATATAGGATCTGATATAGATGTCCACACCATCCCAAAATTATGGGATGCTCTAAAGTTTCAAGCAAACTACAGAGAATCCGCAAGGCTAGTTTAACCCAGGATAACTAGGAAACTCACTGGAAATACAGGAATGTTGTGAGGACAGCCAAGAGCTATTTATGGGTGAGTTTTCATATCCATGTAGACTCACCCTTTCACATTTTTCTTCCATTTGTTCCAACATCACAGCTGAAGCCTAGAACACACACACGTAAAACCTACCAGCTCTATATAAAAGCTACTGTTTCTACATATTTGAGAATGCACATGCAAACCAAAGTCAAACACCTCTTCCGTCAAGAAAACAGATACTGGGGAAATACCAGCTTATATCACTTGCAACTGAAGAGATTTATATCACCCTCTTTTGTTCTCTTTTTTTCCGTATTCAGAGACCACATTGTGTCAACAGTTTTAACCACAACATCTCCTTACAGGCCTTCCAGGATTCTGTCATAATGATATCAGAACAAAAGAATTTTTCACTTCTTAGAAGGAGACAATATTTTCTTCCCTGCTTCATCAGTCTTCATGGCAACTGTTAGAAATACCCTCCAATAACCTATGCACATGTCAACAGGCTTTGTTACAGACCCAGAACGCAATGTTTGGCATAAAAGTGATTTCACAAGCCTCCAAGATGACTGTGAAATCTGGCAAGCTCAACTATATTTCCCTCAATTTCAAAACCAACTTTGGAGCCACAAGAAATATTTTCCTTTCTGAAAGTTTAACATGTCTAAATTTAGAACGAGGCTTGGACTACAGCTTGATTTTTCTCCATTTCTGACACTGCCCACATGAAAATGAAGGCAGCAGAAGAAGCCATGAGTGAACAGGCATCTCGTCAAATATAAAACCATGGAAAAGGTTGTTGGTATGTTTTTGCATGGTTTTTGCAACTGTTTTAGAAAGGACTGCTTTGAGACTATGGTACTGATGGCAAGGTTTCACATGTTGCTGCATTGCCTGGTAGTTATGTGGGCAAATGCCTAAAGTATTGCTAAACCAACAGGTGTAGTGGCTTGAGGGTGGATTACAATGCCAAAAGATTCAAGTTGGAATTCCTATTCAGCCATGGAAACCCACTGGTTTATCTTAAGGAAGTTACAGTCTCTCAGCCTTAGAGAAAGACAACAGGAAAACTTCCCTGCCAAGAAAGGTCTATGACAGGTTTATCCTAGGTCAGAGTCAATTTAAATGCATATAACAATAACTCTCCCTCAAAGAATCAGGGATGTCCAAAAGGGAGGTCGCTGTAAAATCTTTTAAAAGAATCTCATTGGGTGTTTTTTCTTCCCACGTTAGTCTCAACTTAAGAGTCATAAAGTAATAGAAAAACAGAGCCTGAAAACATCATCCAATTCAGATATATAAACCCAATTTTCCTAGTTTCCAACAAACCTCACAACCCCTGAGGATGCTTGCCACAGATGCAGTTGAAATGCTTCTAGAACATGGCCATATAGCCCGAAAAACCTACAACAACCCAGTGATTCCAGCCATGAAAGCCTTCAACAATACCATTCAATTCAATCCCTTACCATTTGTATTTTAATATTTTATTAAATATTTTATTAAAATATTAGTATTTTAATATTCTGAGCACAAGGTACCTTGAAACAAAGCACAGTTTGTATAAAAAAGCATTAATCTGAACTGCATTTGGTGTCAAAATCTTAATCAAATCCACGCAGTTTCCACTGTGATTCTTCTTTGATTTATAACCCATCTGTTGCAATAATCAGAAATTAGCAAGTAGGAGGATTAAATTTGATAGATGCTCATTTTAAAAGCATATGTCCCTGCAGTTTCTGATGCCTCGCGGTATCTGTACACACTTGTTTGGAGTTTGCAAAGGGAGCAAAGCTGGCAGAAGCTGGCAGAAGTTAGAAATGAGACAGCCATGTTCTCTACAATCTTTTCAACCTTTCTTCATTCTTCTGCTTCTTCTATAAATGATTTGACATTTTGAGTAACAGGTGCAAACATTTACAACTTGGGTGAAGTATTTCAAATACTTAATCTGGCTTTCTATGAATCAGTTGAATGGGGCTTTTTTGGTGGCAGAAACGACATGAGTAGTACTATTAACCAGCTCTATCAAAAGCAACCAAGAATTCTATGCCATTAGTCTTACCACCTTTATCTGGTATGAACTTTTTGCTTGCCTCTAGATTTTGCATTTGCTGAAGTGAGCTAAAATCCACAATAGCTTGTGCCAAATGAAACTTGTTGGCCTTTTGGGTGCCAGAAGGCCCTTGGTGGTTTTTGTTGGCACCAGAGTAATCCCAGCCCTGGTTTTTTAATGCTTACTAAAAGACCTGTTAGGAATGACAAAACTAGGGAAGGATGAAAGGGTTTGTTGAAATGGAAATCTGATTTTAAAAAATCCCTAACTAAAGATGGATCCACCACATATATATAGAGAGAGAGGCAAGGTTTAGTATAATACTAAAAGAGAATTTGAGCACGCAGGGAGTTCTATGCCCAAGGATGAAGAGGAATACAAGGCAGGAATACATTTGGCAATGAGATCCCAGATGGCTCAATCACTGGGCTATAAAAAGGTTCTTACCAGCAGTATAGTGTGTCAAAGATCCAGCTCTATACAGACTCAAATCAAGATAGCATTCAGATTCCTGGACAATGGAAAACACCAAATTTTCCTTGTTATTTTACTATTTGACTTTGAAGACTCATTTGTACTAGCACATCAATTATTGAAAGATTTGCTCCCCAAAAGGGTTGCTTGATCCAGATAAAAGCTACAGGGAAAAGAAGAGCCAAAGGCAACAAGCAAACACAAACAACATGGTGACCTGTGGTGACCTTAGGATCTCAGGAACCTGTAAAAGCAAGTCATGGAATATCACACTTGCTATTCTCGTAGCACCATGAATGAAGCAGACAGACTTCACAGTGCAGCATGGAATGATGACAACAAGGTTCATTACGGATTTCTTAAGAGACTGCTCTCAAAGTGCAGCAATCCATGGGATATTTTGGAGAGATGACTGTATGTGAGCTAAAGCAAGAGAAACCTGGGGTCAATCTGCAACTTAGCCAAGGAGTTTACCTTATATAAGTCTAGAAATATTAGTCAAAAAATCCACCCAAAAAACCCGGTTGACTTATCCACGAGTCAATGTCAGTACTGCACCTTAACGCTTTATCAAAAAAGGAACCATTCCCTCTCTGAGTAGAGTGGTGAAAGACAAGAATTTAGTTCATTCCGGGAGAGCCTAAAATAAGTACTGGCTCTCTCTACTCTTTCTGGCTTTTTTTCTAATGCTTGGGCAGGGAAGTAGAAGCAGTAACAGCCTGGGGTGGAGGGTTCTCTGAATTAGTTTTGTTGCTTTCATCTCTCTGTGGAACAACCCTTGGATATATAAAAATCTATAATTTTGGCCCCAAAACCTGCCCTCAACTTACACATTAGGTCAACTTATATATGAGTCTAAAAAGTAAGTGACTGCAAAGTCTGAGTATAGCATTTTTTGCCTTTTAAACAAGCTTACATGTTTGTGGGGAGAGGCCATAACTCGTCATGGCAGAGCTTCTGGCTTTTTCTAATACTTAGGCAGGGAAATAGCAGCAGAAATAGCCAGGGGTGGCTGGCTCTCTGAGTTAGTCTTGTTGCTTTCCTCTCTCCATGGAGCAACCTTTGACATCCAC
Source organism: Anolis sagrei (assembly GCF_037176765.1). Taxonomy (NCBI): domain Eukaryota; kingdom Metazoa; phylum Chordata; class Lepidosauria; order Squamata; family Anolidae; genus Anolis; species Anolis sagrei. Next base: position 38,319,853 of record NC_090022.1, on the reverse strand, counting down.
AGAACATATCAAAATCTATAATTTTGGAGCTTAAACCTGCCCTCAGGTTACACATTAGTTCAACTTATGTTGGAGTATAAACAATAAGTGGTGGAGAGTTTGAGGAGAGCTTACATAGTTATGGGGAGAGGCCATAACTCTGTGCTGCAGCACCTGAGCTAATCCCACCTCAAAAACATGTACAATATAATTCAAAGTAAAAAAACAAAAACTTTGCATAATAAGGTTGAGTTAATGGAACGCTCTCCCCAGGGACATCAGACTGACCACCTCCCTCTTGTCCTTTACAAGGAAACTTAAGACTTGGCTATGGGACCAAGAGTTCGACCACTGAATGATAGCAAGTGAAAAAAGACTTAAGCAACTCATGACAATGAATTGACCTGGACTTGGATTTTGGATTCTGATTTTTAATAGGCGTGTTTTAATCTATTGTTTTGATTATTGTTTTAATATTTTAATGTATTGTTTAATGTTTTATGATGCTGGCATCGTATGGTGCTTCTGTGAGGCCGCCCTGAGTGCACTCAGACACAGGTTGAATAGATTATACTTAAAATGTACATCCAAAATGGTTTGACAAGACTTACTACAGCAGGGGTCCTCAAACTAAGGCCCGAGGGCCAGATACAGCCCTCCAAGGTCATTTACCTGGCCCTCACTTAGGGTCAACCTAAGTCTTGAAAGCATGCAACAACAACAATCCTATCTCATCAGCCAAAAGCAGGCCCACACTTCCCACAGAAATACTAATGTTTATATTTGTTAAAATTGTTCATTTTAATTACTGTATTAAGTGTTTTTTACATTACAAATAAGATATGTGCAGTGTGCATAGGAATTCGTTCATTTTTTTAAAATTATAATCCAGCCCTCCAACAATTTGAGGGCTGGATGTGACCTGGTCCTCTGTTTAAAACGTTTGAGGGCCCCTGTACTACAGCATGGTTCTTTCTTGTTTGCTTTTTTCTTCCTTTTTTTCAATGCAGACTGGGGTATCTATGGGTATTTTCTGCATTGCTATTCTAAGCAAAAAAAAAAATAGCATCCTTATTTTTATTTTGGAAAGGAAAAAATAGGGTCTTCCTGGAGCAACAAAAATACAAGATATAAAGATCAGTTGCTAAAAATACCAGCAACTTAACACTTTGACAAATAGTAATAATTCTCATCTTGCATGTAAAAGCCCATATTAAGTGACACCGTTGGCAGGCTAATGCCAGAGCAAAAAGAACAGTCATAATGGCTGTGAATGCAACGACTAGCACTATTCTCTGATGGGACAGTATATATATCCTTGTCCCCAAACATATTTCTCCAGCCTCTAGATAACTGACTTTGAAATTTAGAAATGACTACCCTGGGATGTCTCAACAACTCAACACACTGAGGGTGGGTGGAGAAATGGCTATGGATCAGTTTTCAAACCTTGGAAAGATTTGTGCAAGCGCCGTTTCAATCATTTCTTTAACTTATGACAGGAGAACAGAATGTGAAGCAGGTTGGCAAGGGTCTGCCAGCCCACTGAAGTTATTTGCTATGATTCATTAGCAAATCAGTTTTGAGGCGTTCCCTGCTCAAAGGCTAAATAAAAAGCACTTTAAGAGCCAAGTTGACAGAATGGTGGAGGACAGAAGTGAATTTGCTTAGTGTTGTATATGTATGCACATTGCCTAAATCATTGCCATTGGTGCAACTGTGATCATGATATAGAGATGAGTAAGAATTTTGATTTCCCCCTTGACAGTCAATGCATCTTTGCTTTTTCTATAACTAGGAACTATCAAGTTTAACCATTAAATGAAACCCAGACTAGAGGAAGATTAACAGAACATACACATGAACAGGTTGATTTCATTTATACGGCTTTGAAGCCTTCCCTCGACTTATTTGTGGATTTGAAAATGACCTGTGGATAAGTTGAGGGTCATTCCGAGGAGAGTTAAAGCACCAGTGCTGCCTCAGGGGACCAGCCACCCCTGGACACTACCACCGTTTCCTCACCCAGGTATTCAATAAGGTCAGAAATAATCTCATGGTGGAGAGAGTAGAGGGATTGATGCTTCTTTGAGGTCCTTCAAGAATAGACTAAGCTCTCCTCTTTTGGCCCTCTACTTAGAGACAAAGATGGTTCTTTTTTTTCCATAAGAGTTAAGATTCTGTATTTACATTGTCCCATGGATAAGTTGACCCAGATTGACTAAAAATTATAGACTTATAAATGAGAATAGATAACAATCCTATTTGAAGCTTCAAACTTGTACTCAAGGGATTCATCTTCACCAACAACCAAGTCCATCTACCCTGGTTGTTATTGAAGGGGCACAGATGTCACCATCTAGAATTATCACCATAATTGTGAATATCAAAACTACCTAAACTCTTAGAAATCATAAACAGAAATAAGATTAAAGATAATCATAATTTAAGGCAGGCCTGCACATTGTGTGGCCCTATGGGCCAGGTGCGGCCCTCACAAGGCTTTGGTGTGGCCTGCAGAGGCTATGAGTCTAAGTCTTGGGCCCCTTCCTCACAGCTGATCTAAGACTAGCCAATAAGTTTCATTTATTAGAGAAAGGATGGGAATTGTGGACGGCAGCTTCTCTGCACTCTCCACCATTGGCTATACTGACCAGGTCTGCTGAAAGTTGCAACAACATCTGGAAAGCTCTGTCATTTCCACATATTCCATACTAGGAAGACTTTACTGTATTTCTGGTCCTTGAAAGGTATGACTATAGTCCATTCACACCTCATTTTTTTAACGTATCTATCAAAATGGTGCACAATGAGATACAAGTCAATTTTGTCAAATGCAAGTCAATCTGACAACTCATTTTTCCAAAGCCATACATGGATGTAAATCTTCATCCTCTTCACCTTACATGCTTAAATGGATAGTCTCCATAATATTTTCCCTGTGGCAAAAGAAGACTAATACTTCTCCACAGTTCCTGATTGTAACTCCAAATTCAGAAAGCATTTGGGGGAATTTTTTTCTATTCAGTTTTTATTTGCAAAACTTCTTCGTTTGTTTGGTATAAAATTAGTTTTTTTGTTTATAAGACATGTTTATTTCTCAGAGATAGGAAATTAAATAAGAAACTGCTTTCTGTGCAAAATATACTATTTCCCACAGTTTTTGAACAAAATACATTTTAACACCGAAAAAGCACATGCAAAGCTGGAAATTATTTTTATTCTTCCAACAGTGTTGAGGAACTCTTTTTTCCCTTTGGGAAAAAATTACTTAAGATTGTTGCTATTCTTAGGTGTATAAATACAGGGTGACTGAACTTGGGATTGACCGGGGTTGTTACTCTTTCAGTTCTGAGTGCTTTGGGTCCTGGAGTAATGTTTAGACATATGGTCTCTGTATCACCAACAACCTTCATGTTTAGAATTCTCATTATGTTAGATCCGACATACCCTTTATGAACACTAATATAAAAAGAGTGGACTAATTACTATGGGCAGAATTACACATGAGAACAAAATTCTATTAAAAATAGCCCAAAGGTTGAGAAACTAATTGTATGGAAGTCAAGCACAGAAGAAACTACAAAGTCGCTGTTAACTTTGGAGGTGAAGCCTGAAGGCATGGCCAACCACGGCTGGAAAGGGTTGAAGAGATTTCTTCTTCCTTGAGGTGCTGTCATAACATCCTCCTGGCTAAATATCAAAAGAAAGAGCCAGGCTCATTCGAACTGCCTTTCACAATTAATTCCATGGTATTACTTATTAAAATATTATTACACTACATATTCTACAGCACTTTGCACAAACTATAAAATTAAAACTTCAAACACAATAGACAATACTGACTTGTTAAAAGAAAGCTTCATTAATCCCATATTCACTGCTTCAGGAATTAGAGACTACAGCTGAATGCTTATCCTATCAATACTATTTTACGCAGAAGTTTATACATCAACTGGTACACATGATATATACCTTCAAATATCAGTTAAATTTCTGAAACTTTTACTAAAGGATTAGTGAAACAAAGTATATGAAGCCTTCATGTACAATTTTTGTTTAAATGGTTTCAATCAATTTATTGTTAATGCCAACATTTCAACACAAAATGATAAATATAAAATACACCAATATATGACAAACATACCATATTTCAAAAATCTTTCAGACAAGAGTTGCCATGCACACTATAATTATTTTCCCTTCTTTTCCAATGAATAGGGTTCTATGAGAGCTAATATGGTTTGAACATGGCTCTGGAAACCAGGATTTGAATCCCCACTCAGTCATAGAAACCAACTGGGCAAGCCACACTCCCTCAACCTCAGAGGAAGGCAAAAGTAAGCCACTTCTGAACCAAGAAAACCATGTGAACCAAAAATTACTTGTTCAAAAAGTACACAAACCATTTCTAATATTGCAACAAAAACACATACTTTCAATTGGTTTATCCATTAAAACCCATGTTGATTAGCACTTTGCAGTAATACAACAACCTTAACTATGAATTCCTCTAAAAGTGGTGTCAATTCTATAATATAGATTCACCTCAAGTCCATAGAATACAATAAAAATGATGAGCTAAAATCAACCAAGATGTAAGACAAGTATTAAAACTCCTCATATGAAAAAAGAAACATTTAAAATAGCTGAAACTTAAAAGTCCTGGGAGAACAAAAACCATCTTCACCTAGCAATCAAAACCAAACAAGGTTGGCGTCTGTTTTATTTCCTTGCTTATGAATACTCTGCTCCCCAATTATAAAGGCATGTTTACTATACTTCTTTTAAGGAAGAGAGACTGTCGGCATATTGTATATCTAACCAATGGCCAAAGGCTACACTTATATCAATGTTCAGGTACATTTAACTTTTAGAAATTCTTTTATGGCTTATAGGCAAATAAATAAATTCCCTTACTTTGGAAAGATAGGCGAACAGAGGCAAGTCAATGCTTGCTCATCAAAGAGCTGAAGTATTTTCATTAATATCTTTGCATTGTTATTTGCACTTAAACCGGTACGTTAACCTTATAAATTATTATCTTAAAAGCACTGGAGTAGAAATGACAGAAGCATACATTTCTGCTTCTGAGTATATCCTAAGGGTTTTGGTAAGGAGTTTTACTTGTTGAAGTATAAAATAGGATTGCTTCTAAATTGTTGCCCATCTGTACACTACATCTGTACACCAGCCTACATGAAGGATTGCGACACTGTGGAATGGTGTCCGTAGTAGTGCCAGGAAAGAGGCAAACTCTGAAAATCAAGCAGAGGAACCCTTGTCTCAGAGATTCCACCGATACTATGTTTTTCCTGATTCACAGGCAATTTTATCCAATGGGATCCTGTAATCCTCTTTTGTGTTTTCTGAACTGGAAGGGCTACCATGGGGAAGCGGCCAGGTTCCACCTTCCCAGTTGCTCATAGCGAGTTTTTTTTTATAATGGTTTGCTTTGATGTCGGTATCTTATTGCATGTCTTTTATGGTGATATAACGTGGCTTTGTTGTTCCTCGCCTTGAGCCATTAGAAGAGGCAGGTAAAAAAAAAATGTATTATTATTGTTTGAAACACAACAAGATGAGTCCACAGAAAACAAGATCACTCTGCTGGCTGTTATATTTGATCATACATCGGACACTTCCCAAGTGTCTAGGACTGTGTGATGTATCAGCAAATAATGTGTGCAGATCCCAGTAAGGTGGCTGCCTGCAGCTGGCAGATGGTAATTTTGTCAGTGCCGATTGTATTTAACTGCAGGCCAAGGTCTTTAGGTACTGCACCGTGTGTGCTGATCACCACTGGGACCACCTTTACTGGTTTGTGCCAGTTCTTTAAATCCTCATATCGTGTCAGCTTTTTCAGTTGTTTCTCTTCAATCCTGCCATCACCTGGGATTGCAACATCAACGATCCATACTTTGTTTTTTAACACGATCATGAGGTCAGGAGTATTGTGCTCCAAAACTGAATTCGAAAGTTCCAGAGTAGTTTGATGTGTTCATTCTCTGTAACTTTTTCAGGCCTGTGATCCCACCAGTTCTTTGTCACAGGCAGATGGTATTTGTGGCACAAGTTCAAATGAATCACCTGAGCAACGGTGTTATGCCTCTGCTTGTAGTCTGTCTGCGCGATCTTCTTGCAACAATTGAGGATGTGATCTATTGTTTCATCTGCTTCCTTGCAGAGTCTACATTTGGGATCTGTCATCGACTTTTCAATTGTGGCTTTGTTTCACTTGCAGAAGCCCTCTGCCTCCTGAATTTCTGGGCAGGTAAAGTCTATCGACATCACTACGCAGGTGTAATGAGTAGTGGATTGTTTTCTTGTTTTTCTGTTCAGATCATCCAGTTCTGCTTGTGTCCAGTTCACAATTCCAGCAGTGTATCTAATGATGGAGATGGCCCAGGTCTTGATTATTATTAGTAGTAGTAGTAGTCGTCGTCGTCGTCGTCTTTAACCTTTTCTGCCAAACATTGTGACTCTATAGAACTGAGTAATAGCAGTTAAAGTGATGTTAAATTGCATTCATTCTACAGTGTAGATGCGCTCCAAATGCTTTTTTTTAAAAGGAGAAAATTACATCATTGTTTCCAAAGAAAGGTTTGTAGATGCTGAAAGACTCTTTTGGTCGGTTCATAACATATACCAAGTTTTTTGTATATTTTGAAATTGCACAAGATTTAACTATATGGGAATGAGGGGGATAGTTTATTAGTCATCAAAACAAGAATGCAATTAAATATCCAAATGTGACTTCTCTTCATAGAAAACATCTAAATCAGCATCTTTGCAGGGCACAGAATTTCCTAAAAATGCAAAATCACAGCGCAAGTGCTGAGTTTGCTATATTTTGGTTCTCACAGAAACAGCAACGCAATCACAGCAATCTTGCCATTAAACAACAGCCTTGAGGCTGTCACACCACCAATTGAAACATTGCAGAAGAACAGACGGTGTCTGCAGCAACCATGAATCTCAACTGTTCCAAGAATTTATTGAAATTTTCAGTTATTACAGACTTCTTATCAAGTTTTGCAGCTGCAAACTTATCTGACCTCGGCCAAGCTCAAGAATCCTACTTGGAGGGAAGCCAGACACCTTATCATTCAAATTAATTAACATCGGGTTTCCAAATCCAGAAGATACAGTCCTACCCGCACTTTATTCTCCCACTTCAGATGATGAGGATGATGATGATTCTCCCCCTCCTTCTGCTCTTCCTCCTCCTCTGCCATCACCTCCAATTCACTACTCCTAGTTTCTCTTTTAACGTACCCAGCCTCCATGTTAACAATCTAACCACCATTTCTGAGGAGCTGGTGTGAACTGGCTTAATGAGACCACAGCACCTAAGCAAGAAGCAGTTTCCCATTTGGTGCAGTTTTGAAACACATCTTGCTTCATGAAGATACAGCATCACAATGGGTTCCTCTGCCTATAGTTCTGCTGATGGATCCAAGAGAAGGTTCATGAACCTAGGGAGCCAGCAGAAGAACCTTAGTAGACCCCCCAAAGTATATTTTCAAGACATTTTTCTTCCAATTGAAGCACAATGTTATAGCTGCATGGTATACATTTAAGAAACATTGTTTTCAGTATAATAGATATCAGGCTAAGAAGAGCCAGGTTCAAATATGCACTGAACTATGAAGCAACATTGAGTACTAGTAAAGAAAAATAAATAAAATTCTATAAAAGTCAAATTTTCATTCCATTAGGATGACAGTAAGCTGCACCCAATGCAAGACAAAATATGAACCCAGAGCAGTAGGGTCCATAGGCTGATTCTGGTTCTTGAAAGTCCTTACAAACTTTCAAAAATAAATATTTTACACATCTCCACATTTATTGCATGCAGCTAGATCTGAATGGTACTGGAAAGATACAAACAGTTAGTGTCTTCCATTTTTAAATGTAAGAAGAACAAGACCTAAATGTATTTAGCAGTTAAAATAAAGAAATCATACATTTTTGTTTCTATTATTGGTGGCCAGGCAGGACAATGCCAGTAATTAGAAAGATCCTACAGAACCTAGTTTAGACCTATGGTATAAAATTAGAAAAATTGACTTGACAAGTAAGACAGAAATATAAGGTAAAGTGGTTCCCATTTATTTCTTCTGTAAATCAAACTAATGAGGGAAAACAAAGATTCTGATCTAGAAGTTTGTTTGAATTTATCATGCTAGAGGTCAGACTTGAACTGTTAAATCCAGTGTTAGAGCAATAGCTAAAGTCCTTGAGCAACACATTAAAGTTTACAACTCAGTGGCGATCATAACTTCCACAACAGTGAGGAAGCAAAGAGGGAAGTTATTACAAAGTTTCAATGCAATCTTGCAAGATGACTAATGCCCCTTAAAGCCACGTGCTTCTGAATGACGTTTCGCACATTAATTATACAGCTATTTTTAACCTCCAAACTATGTGGGCCCCACAACATCCTCCCTACCGCCCACACCTCCTTTAAAACGCTTTTGGAAGTTAACTTCTAATGTCCCAAAGAAGCTATCAGTCACTACCTATAGGAACATCCCAATCATATTGTTTACCATTCCAGGAAATGACGTTGGGTGTCATCTAATTATTTACTCACAAACGGCAGGTCTGCTCTTCTTGTCAGCCTGTGCTTTCCTGCTGGCTCCCCAAGATGATATGAATCAGACTACTAGGAAGACCCTTCTATTAAAGATGACTATGTTAGCCACACCCACTGTCAGGTAGTTTACATGTATATATTTGGCTCCTAGACCTATAGGCAAAGCTTTGTCATACTCCCACAGTAAATAAGAAGCTCGGTTGCTCACACGCAGACTGTCCGGCATAGTCAATTACTACGAGAGCTTCAGTCACAACAAAGAGCTTTCTCTGTGACGGTGCAGTACGTTTCATTTCAGTAGATGCTGCATGCTCAGACAGCCAATGAAAATATTTACGCAATTGTAATTTAGGCAATTAAAATAAACCTCATGAACCTGTCTTCATGGACAAAAAAATCATACCCACTTCATACTGGCTGCTATCCTGACACTCAAATTTTCGTGGTGATTTATTTATTTATTTCCAACATTTCTACCCCATCCTTCTCAACCCCCGATGGAGGACTCAGGGCAATTAGCATCCTACCGGCTTTTTGTTGTTGTTGTTTTTGTTTTTCTGGGGGTTTTTGGTCCTAAAGCAGCTCTCAAAAGAATTGGCTTTTAACCCCACATTATGGCCAAAGAGCTGCATGAATTTATAGCAGGAGGTTTATGACCTTCCCAAATATGTGGTTTTGCACTGGTGAGGGATTAGGGGTGTCCCAAACTTGTTGGTGGGAGCTGACATGTGATCATTGCTGTCAGGAAGCACATTTGGTCACATTTGAATTTTGAAATTTTACATTCACCAGTGATCTTTCTTTAAGGAAAAGAGAACATCTAAATGGAAAGTCAAAAATCAGTATATTAATATATCAGTATTAGCACATGTCTCCATTACAGGATGGCTAAAGTTAATGTTAATCGGAAATACATCTATTTATGTGTATGACGGAAAGAAAAAGAAGCAAAACAGCCATTGTCATAGAACAAAAGTGAGACATTTTCTGAAAGTAAGCTCAAATTAATTTGAACCTGTTCAGTATTTATTTGAGTCTGCTTAAGACAAACTCACCATAAGGTGATGATTTCATGTAGCAATAATGGGCCAAATTAAGAGTCTATGTCAGTGGTTCCCAACTGCACCGGGACTGCGGCGCAGCTGGCTGGGAGTCAGCTGCATTAAGATCACTATTGACTGAAAGGTCATGAGTTCAAAGCCAGCCCGGGTCAGAGTGAGCTATGGACCAAAATTGTGTAGCTTGTTGTTGACCTTTGCAACCCGAAAGACAGCTGCATCTGTCAAGTAGGAAAATTAGGTACCTCTTTGTGGGGAGGCTAAATTAACTGATTTATGAGGCCATAAAAAATCTCCAGGAAGTATGCAAAGTATGCAAAGAATGAGGAAGTGACAGCTCTCCTGGTGGCCAGAAGCTGGAAAGTTAATAGCCTCTGAGTGTCTGTCTATATATGTTGTGAGTCTATGTTATTGAATGTTTGCCATGTATGTGTACATTGTAATCCGCCCTGAGTCCCCTGTGGGGTGAGAAGGGTGGAATATAAATACTGTAAATAAATAAATAAAATATTTAATAATCTAGAGTTGATGTGTTCTATCCAAGGGGACAGGGCAGGTCAGCGACAGGGAAGGAGTGGCAGGCAACACAAAAAGAGCAGAAATAAATAAAATAAAATAAAATAAGATAAAATAAAGAGGAAGGAGGCTCACAGACCAGATTTTCGTCCATGCGGCCCACTGGTGGTCCGCGGCCTGCAGGTTAAGAACCACTGGTGTACATAGATTGGAAAAATATGTTGCAAATAAGATATTTTTTTTTGAGATGTAAACAGGTCCTCAGTTGGAGATAAGGTTGGGAAGGTAGATCAAATGAAGCCCCAAATCTTAGCTTTTATTTATTTATCAATAAGTTTTCCTCTCTTTCAAGGCAGGCCATCCCAAGGCAGCTCATGTATTTGGTAAAAAAATCTAGAGTATGGATAAAACCATATCATTATAACATACAAATTAGAACAGGAGTCTAAAATGCTCTAAGGGTTAGCAAAATGTATCCACATAATGCAGCTGGACTCTTAAACAATTTAAAGCAGAACCAACAACAGTTGAAACAATTAAAACATGCATCTTAACAATAAACACAATTGTGGTCAAGATATGGAGATAGAAATCTCTGTATCTCACTGTGCTTCTTTACATTCTACCTTCAATTTCTTCCCCTCCTACCTTCATACTGGATTGTGTGAATGCTTTTATTCTTCCCACAGTACATCCATATTAAACTTAATGCTTTCTCTCTAATGTACTCATTTATTTCTGCATTTCAGCTAGAATATATATTCTCCACATTGAGTAATATTTGTGTGCAATTTATTCAATCACATGCAGTGGATTTCAAAATGTGCACCATGATAGTTGTTGTTACGTGCCTTCATGTTGTTTCTGATACATGGCAAATGTAAGATGACTCTTTCACAGGGTTTTCTGGGAAGATTTCTTCAGTGGATGATTGTCTTTGCCTTCCTCTGAGGCTGAAAGAATGCACCTTGCTCAGTGTCACTACATGGGTGTTCATGGCTGAATGGGGATTTGAATCCCAACCCCCGGAATCACAGTCCAATGCTCATACTAACTACACCAAGTTCTGCTTTATTTCTTTTAAAATGTTCCATAACTCTTTCTTGGTGGTATGGGGATCCCAAGTCACCTTATCTGCCTCCTGAGAAATCTGTATAATAACCAAGTAGCAACAGTAAGAACTGATCATGGAACAACAGATTGGTTCAAGATTGGGAAAGGTGTATGGCAGGATTGTATACTCTCACTCAACCTATTCAACTTGTATGCAGAACACATCATACGATGTGCGGGGCTTGATGAATCCAAGGTTGGAGTTAAATTTACTGGGAAAAACATTAATAACCTTATGCAGATGATATCACTTTGATGGCTGAAAGTGAGGAGCTGAGCAGCCTTCTAACCAAGGTGAAAGAAGAAAGTGCAAAAACTGGGTTGCAGTTAAACATTAAAAAAACCCCAAGATCATGGCAATCAGACTGGTCGATAACTGGCAAATAGAGGGAGAAAACATGGAGGCAGTGACAGACTTTGTATTTCTAGGTGCAAAGATTACTGCAGATGCAGAGTGCAGCCAGGAAATCAAAAGATGTTTACTTCTTGGGAGGAGAGCAATGACCAATCTCAATAAAATAGTGAAGAGTAGAGACATCACACTGGCAACCAAGATCCACATAGTTAAAGCAATTACATTTCCTGTAGTAACCTATGGATGCGAGAGCTGGACCATAAGAAAGGTTGAGCGAAGGAAGATAAATGTTTTTGAATTGTGGCGTTGGTGGAAAATTCTGAGAGTTCCTTGGACTGCAAGAAGATCCAACCGTCCATACTTCAGGAAATAAAGCCCAACTGCTCATTGGAGGGAAGGATATTAGAGGCAAAGATGAAGTACTTTGGTCACATAATGAGACGACAGGAAAGCTTAGAAAAGACAATGATGCTGGGGAAAATGGAAGGAAAAAGGAAGACGGACCAACCAAGGGTAAAAGATAGATTGGTGGTATCCTTGAAGTCACTGGCTTGACTCTGAAGGAGGTGGGGGTGATGAAGGGAGATAGGGAGCTCTGGCGTGGGCTGGACCATGAGGTCACAAAGAGTCGGAAGCGACTGAACGAATAAACAACAATAACTCTTTCAACCAGTCTTGAGCATAGACTTTCATCAAAACTATGAAACATTTTGAAAATCTTTTCCAAATAGCACTTAAGTCTCACTTAAAGAAGAATCCAGATATACATTCTTTGGAAAGGAATTCCACAAATGCAGGGGCACCATCAAAATAAAGCATTCTGTCTCTAGTGCCCTCCAATGCAATTCTTCTTTATACCAATCCTGTCATTAAAGTCATTCTTAAGGCCCAAGCAATATGTATATGAGAAGCAATATTTCAAATAATGTGATCTCAAACCCCCCAATTTCCTGTAATGAATGAAAAACTTCATTTAAAAAGCTATTACTTAATTTGGAGAAAACCAAACTTAATTTGCAAAATCTGAGATCAAGACTTCTACTTTCTAAAATACTTTGGCCAATTTCTATTATCACAATAAGCCAGAAGAAAACTACAGAACCCTGGCAAATTATTCCCACTTAAAGCAGAAAGTGCCAAGCAAACGATGGTACCTTGTTTATTGGGACATGTCAGTATGGTAGAAGCTAGCTCTGTGGGTTTGTATGTGAGAAACCAAAGAAATAATTCAGTTTTCTTTTCTAATATAGTGTCTAGATGGGAGGGGAAAATTAGAAATATGTGTATGTTTCAGATTCACAGGGCACAATAAACAAATTATTGATTGAAGAGTCACAAATGCACAGCAGGTGCAATCAAGGCACATGCATTCGCATGCTGTTGGCATGGGTTGCCAGTTCAGGATCATCACCATCATTTCCATCACACTTATAGCACTCTTTTTACCAAAGGATGGAACATCAACATATACAATGAAGCATAAAGACTCAGGACCACATCTCACAGGCAGGGGAAAGCAGAGGGACTTTTCCCTTTGCGAGGAAAAGAAGAGGACATTAGACTTTACCATCAAAATCTGTCTTCTAGAATGGCCAACCATCCCACTTTCTTTTCCTTTCTTTCCCTGTTTTTCATCATTTAGGGTCTGGTGGCGCAGTGGGTTAAAGCACTGAGCTGCTGAGCTTGTTGATCGAAAGGTCGCAGGTTCAATTCCGGGGAGCGGCGTGAGCTTCCGCTGTCAGCCCTAGCTTCTGCCAACCTAGCAGTTCGAAAACATGCAAATGTGAGTAGATCAATAGGTACCGCTCCGGCGGGAATTAACGGCGCTCCATGCAGTCATGCCGGCCACATGACCTTGGAGGTGTCTACGGACAACGCTGGCTCTTCGGCTTAGAAATGGAGATGAGCACCACACCCCAGAATCAGACATGACTGGACTTAATGTCAGGGGACTACCTTTACCTAGCACCCAACTCCTGGAAATGCATTCTGGGCTCTGTTTCCATGCACTGCAGAAACTGAATCCCAAAGAGTCCCATCAGAAGTGACTTCACGTTATGTGATGGCCTCCGTGTCTCCGTTTCCAAAGGACATGGAAATAGTGCCCAGTCTGCGTGAGAATGAGGTCCTAAAACATAACACTATCAATATAGGTGAAATGAAATCCTCAATATCCCACCAGTTACTGTTCATCTCTGCACAGTACAACTCAGCAGCTTAATATAGTGAATCAAAGAGAAAAGTCTTCAAGCCCTTCCAAAAATAGGTGAAAATCTTCCTCTAGTAGGAGGTCCAAAAGAAGACCGTTCCACAGATTCAGATCTTGAAAGTCTGCAATCTGGACAGTGCTGTGCTCATTGGGGGAAACAGCCAGGAATTTTTTGCCTGTAGATTTTGAACCCTTAAATAGTACATACCATGCTAAAGAGCTTCCAGGTACTGAGGAAGATTAGAACACAGAACCCTAAAAAAGAACCAAAAGTTGAAGGCCTTGCTCAAACAGGACTAACCCAGAATAATTTAGCACCACCTATGCTACCTTTTTTTTCTAAAATAAGTACGAACTAAACACCACCCTGATGGCCGAAAGCGAGGAGGAGCTGAGGAGCCTTCTAATCAAGGTGAAAGAAGAAAGCGCAAAAGCCGGGTTGCAGCTAAACGTCAAAAAAACCAAGATTATGGCAACAAGAATGATTGACAACTGGAAAATAGAGGGAGAAACCGTGGAGGCTGTGACAGACTTTGTATTTCTAGGTGCAAAGATTACTGCAGATGCAGACTGTGGCCAGGAAATCAGAAGACGCTTACTTCTTGGGAGGAGAGCAATGTCCAGTCTCGATAAAATAGTGAAGAGTAGAGACATCAGACTGGCAACAAAGATCCGCCTAGTCAAAGCCATGGTATTCCCTGTAGTCACCTACGGATGTGAGAGCTGGACCTTAGGGAAGGCTGAGCGAAGGAAGATCGATGCTTTTGAGCTGTGGTGTTGGAGGAAAGTGCTGAGAGTGCCTTGGACTGCGAGAAGATCCAACCAGTCCATCCTCCAGGAAATAAAGCCTGACTGCTCACTGGAGGGAAGGATACTAGAGACAAAGTTGAAGTACTTTGGCCACATCATGAGGAGACAGGAAAGCCTAGAGAAGACAATTATGCTGGGGAAAGTGGAAGGCAAAAGGAAGAGGGGCCGACCAAGGGCAAGATGGATGGATGGCATCCTTGAAGTGACTGGATTGACCTTGAGGGAGCTGGGGGTGGTAACGGCCGACAGGGAGCTCTGGCGTGGGCTGGTCCATGAGGTCACGAAGAGTCGGAGACGACTGAACGAATGAACAACAACAACAAAACACCATTTACCACATCAATATTAATGAAGAAGAAAGTACCTTGTTCAAGGAGAATTATTTTGGCAGGTTTGACTAACAGGGCGAGAAGACATAAAACAACGGTGACATCTTCTGAAAGGAAGCACAGTATGGGTTACTGTGTTTCCCCTGACTTCAACCGAATGCCAATAGGACCATCAGCAAGACTAAGAGTTCTTTTCAGACTCTTTTTAAATAAAATTGTAACACTATGTCTCTGAGCCTGAGCTTCTCACACTGTCTCAGGCTCCCTCAACAACTTGAAAATCCAGTTTCAATTGTATAGCTTCCCTTCCCTATTTACCTGAATGGAAATATTGATCTCAATGTGTTCAGTTTGTTACCTGAACTGGACAAAAAGGAATTTAATGCACACAGCAGGCAAGCTAGCATTGCAGCTGGACCATCACCTTTGGTGGCAATCCCTATTACACAAAGTTATGCACATCCTGTAACCAGTCTGCCTCATCCCCATGATTTTCCCATTCCTGGCTGTTAATTGGGGGGGGGGGGGGGGGATGGGGACTCATCAATAACTTCCAATTCTGCAACATTCCTGTCACCTGCCTTAGTGCAATGAGTCTCTTCTTCTAGTTTATAGTTATATTTGTCTTTATTGTTGTTTTTTAAAGCTAGAATTGTGAGATTGATCTAAAATAGATATAAAAAATTACAGAAAAAGGCAGGATTATAAGAGTATGCAGAGTTTTGATCAAGGGTTCAGGATTTCCCAAATCAAAACTATTCACACAGAGTAAGGTGTACAACATTTTATGCATCTACTATCAACAATAGTATGGTTTTTGCAGAATAGCGGCATTGTGCAATTAAGTCCTAGGTGAATTTCACCTCTTTGAAATCCCAGAAAATAATAAGATCTCTCCTTGCCATCAACACTATTTCTTTATGTGTATAATGCATCTTCTACTGCAAGGGTATCCCTCTGGGGAGTTAATAATAATAATAATAATAATAATAATAATAATAATAAACTTTATTTGTACCCCGCCACCATCTCCCCACAGGGGACTCAGAGCGGCTTACATGGGGCCAAGCCCGAACAAGAATTACAATATAACAATACAAATTGCAATAAAATAAACAACATAACATTAAAATATAAAACATCAAAGCATATAAAACAATATACACAAAACATAGGAACTAAGCATAATAACAGAAAGACAAAGAGCGGGCCGCATGTACATAAAATGATTTATAAACTCTGGGTGAGATAAGGGGGCAGAACTAATTGTAAGGGAGAACTCATAGAGAGATAGGAAAATAAGCCAACCTTCATATAGAGGGGGACGGGGACTCCTGGGACAAGAACACTGGAGAAGCACTAGCATAAAATTATGTGGCTACTTTTCGAAAGCGCGATGGCAGAGCCAGTCTTAAGACTCTTTTTAAAAGTTTCCTAATCGTTCCGGACAGTGAATTCCAGACTTAAACCAGAAAATCCCAACTGGATGGACCCCCATGAGGGTCTTCCTCCAGGGGCAAACCAAGAATGGGCAATTTGGAAGTCCCTGAACAGACTCAGAAGTGGAGTAAGCAGATCAAAAGACAACCTGGCAATATATCACTACCTAAAAGAATCCCACACCTTGTGTCAGTGTAGAGCAGAACAGACCATTCCGCATCTATAAGCTTGTCCACTATGTCCTGCCTCATGTACAGAGGAAGAATTGTTGGAGGCTACAGACAATGCCATTGCTGTTGCCCGTTTTTGGTCAAAAGATATTTAGCCGTCTGTGCTCCTTCTACGTTTATCAGTTTTATACTATTTTATGCAATGCTTTTGATACGAAATTAAAAAAAATCTTCTACTGCAGGGTTCATATATTTAAAACAGAACAAAAGCAACAGAGTAATAGTAAACGAGCATATTAGCAAAACCAGAAGCTAACAGCCTCCAAATGAGGGTGGTCTTTTACATGTCAACAGAACAAAGACTATAGGTTTTTCTGAAAAATTGCATGTCATTTTTAATTGATAGAAGTAATTACTATCATTTATAGATGTGTGCATCTCACCACTTTTAAGGGGTTTTTTTCTTATGAAGTTTTTTATTCTTCATATAAGCAATCTAACTCACAATCAAAATAATATACATTCCAAAGAAGAAAGATAAGAAATAAACCTGAACAAAATTTAAAAATGTACAGTAAGACCCTTGTATCTTCAGGGGATACCTTCCTGGACAGGCCAAGGTGACCTCAAATTGCAGATACGATTAAATACCATGAAATTATATGATTTGCACTCCCAGCATGCCACGGAGTCACACTGGAAGGCCTAGAAATTTGCTACATCCTCCAGGGTGACTCTATATTAATTTTCAAGGGAAGTACACAGAAGAACCGCAGAATTGCTTAGAGGACTGAGCAAATTCCTTGGCAGCCAATGTTTCCCTGTGTGCAAGTAAGTGAAACAACAGAGCCCATATTCGCCTGGGGAAAAACGGTCTCTCCACGACAGAGCTTTCCAAATATTTCATGCCAGTAACACACTTTTTAAACGCGCATCATTTTGCAACACAGTAATTCAGTTTTTATAACATACCAGAAATCAAATTAACCCCTTAGAAGAGATACAACCCATAAATGATTTCCAGTCTTTCAAAAAGTCTTCAGTTATCTTATCCTTTAGGACCCATGTTGATTTGACTCAATTTGGGCTAACTCTGAAACCTTAGCTATCCATTCTTCCATCATAAGTGCTCTGCTCCATTTCCAGGTTTGAGTAAACAATATCCTTATTGCAGTTGCAATGTATCAAAACAGTAACTCATATTCAAAATTCAGTCCTTTATTGTAACATCCAATAGAAACATTTCTGGTGATGTTTCTGTTGGGAATTATAATGTATTAAAAATCTACCTTTTAATTTTTTGGAATTAACATATAACTTTAAACCAATTTCTTACAAGTCCGCAATCTATGAAAAAAAGGAACCCTTCTTATTTATCCTGACATCTCAAAGACATTCTTAGACGTTTTGGGGACTTTATCTGAGGTTATTTACTATCTATATATCATATTATACAGGTTTTCATTTCAGTTACTACACAGAATCAATTCTATGTTCCTAGATCGCATTTTTCCATATATTCATAGAAAATCTTGCCCAAAATGTTGGTCCCAGCCAGGCCCGTAGCCAGGATTTCGTTTCGGGGGGGGGGGGCTGAAATTTTTTTCGGGGGGGGGAGGGTTTCGGGGGGGACTGAGTTTCGGGGGGGAGGCTGAGTCTGAGTGAAAGAGGCTCTAGCCTAGCAAACCTTTTGTATCATTACCCCAATACCCTCATACATATGGGATATATTGAGTATGGTCATCAGATCATGATATGAATAAACATAACAGTTTAAATAATGCACCAGTAAGGCCTTTTTGCAAACCACCATGAGAATTTCGGGGGGGGGGGGGGCTGAAGCCCCCCGAGCGCCCCCCCCCCCCCTGGCTACATGCCTGGTCCCAGCTTACCATGTACTCTTTTACAGGTTAGCCTTCTGTTGCTAGTTTCACAAGGCATTTATACACTTTTTAATTACATGGTCATAAAACTCATTTTCTTTAGCCTCTGTGGCTAGATTTCCCTTGTCTTGATTAAATCTATTCTCAAATTGCATATAGGTGAACCAATTAAGACCTTTTGCCTTCCTTAAAGAGTATCTCTCTTGATTTAAACTTCCAGCTGTCTTCTTCAAAGTACAAAAAATTATAGAGCAACCACCTCTAATTTGCAAACCATTTTTTTCTTTTTAAAAAAGCCTGCGGTGAGGTGACTAATAATATCTTTGGAAAAAATATCTGCTTATGTTTATACCAAATGCATAAAAGAGTCCTTGCAATATAGGTTGAGTATCTCTTATCCTAATATATGTAGATAATGAGAGATCTGACCGAAGTCTAAATATACATTTCAAACACCTTATACACATAGCTCAAAGCTGTTTTTTTTAAAAAAAAAAATTGTGCATGAAACAAAATTTGTGTACACTGAACTACCAGAAAAGCAAAGCTGTTACTATCTCAGTCACCCATGTGGGAAATTTCAAATTTTGGGGTACTCCAAAGAGCCGGATTTGTCCGTAGATGCCTTTAAGGTCATGTGGCTGGCATGAGTGCATGGAGTGCCATTACCTTCCCACCGAAGCGGTACCTACTGATCTATTCACATTTGCATGTTTTCAAACTGCTAGGTTGGCAGAAGCTGGACCTAACAGCAGGAGCTCACCTCACTCCCTGGATTCGAACAGCCAACCTTTAGGACAAGTTCAGTAGCTCAGCAGTTTAATCCGCTGTGCCACCGGGGTATAACAAATGGTATAACAGATAAACTTCAAGTCCAAGGATTGCTTGTGTCATTTACCACAAAGCTACCATTCCTATCAAGGAAATTTGATAGGTCGAGGCCGCTGAATTAAAATCCATAAAAATCTCTGCCACCTAAGGAGACGTGGGTAAGAAATCATCATATTATATTATCATCACCTCCACCATATTATATTATCATCACCACCACCATATTCCAGTCTGTCTGCAGAGGCTTAAATCAGGACAAAAATGTCACCATGTATACTAATAGGCATACCTAGTTATCAGCAATCAAAGTGTTCAACAATGGTATACATTACCTTGCAGTGTGATGGGGTCTCCTTTTCTGGAGGCTTTTAAACAGAGGCTAGATGACCAGCTGTCAGAAGTATATTACTGTGTACCACGACAGAGTTAAACTGCATACCAGGATAGATGGCCTTTGGGGTCCCTCCCAACTCTTATGAGTCTAAGGTTGTTATCAGAAACCAGGGTTTTTGTTAATAACATCAGCACATTCTGCATTTAATTTTTGATTGACCTCACTGTTGATAATCATTTTTCTTTGTATATACTGCATATACTGTATATAATTTTGTGTGTGTGTGTGTGTATACTGCATATACTGCATATAATTTTGTGTGTGTGTGTGAAAATCTAAATAACAATTCATACACCTGAAGGACTCGATTATAGTTCATCATTTGCTAGATTTGAAAATGACCAATTATTCTGTGGCTTATGCGACAACAAAGTAATATAGTTAGCCCATGGGGAAAATGTAAGATCTATGCTGCTGGGGTTTTTATTGCATTAACCATATATTGTTAACTGCACTGATGTCTATTCTGATAGGGTCCATATACATTTCAAAACAAACAATGAAGGAGAACACATTTTCTGATTTTTAATAACTATTAACAATGGGCCACAACCCTGGAGCTCCCTGTTCCAGGCACAGCTGAACCAATCCGACTCAGACAAAAGAAAAGAACAATATAAACATTTCCCCAAACAGACTGTACAGTTCTCTGAACCTCAAGCTGCATTGCTTTAAAACAAAGCAAATAAATGCTGGGCGTC
This sequence comes from Anolis sagrei, assembly GCF_037176765.1. Lineage (NCBI taxonomy): Eukaryota > Metazoa > Chordata > Lepidosauria > Squamata > Anolidae > Anolis > Anolis sagrei. Next base: position 38,299,463 of record NC_090022.1, on the reverse strand, counting down.
CATTTATATGGAGACAGTGAGTTCAATAACATTTACAGAACAAGATATTAAGAGATTTTAAAAGAAAAAAACCAGAATCAATTCCCAATTGGCTCCCAATCTTTCATCCCCAGATTTCTTGAACCACAAGTCCCTAATGCCTTGGCCACTGGGCAATGTGGCATCTGGAAACTGAAATCCAACAACTGTGCACCCAAGGTTGGAAATTGGTGTTCAAGATCAACTTAATCCAAAATACTACAACTAACTAGGCTGTGTGTCACACTGATATTCATTTAAAATTGTCGACTTTATTGTTTTGATGTTCACCAAACATAAGCACATACATAGAAGTAAAGCTAGAGGTAACTTGATGAAAGAATTGAATACACCACCATCCAGGCTACCAAATAACCATAGTAACTATGTAGGAAGTCCCAAATACAACATAGATGTAGGTCAGTGACGTATTCCTTGAACTTCATGGAATACATTCTTAGTTTGGAAAGGGTGGTTTACAAAGATTAATAGGAAATATTGTTTTTTAATACTGCAAAAAAGGAAGGAAACCATTTGTCCTGCTTCAGCATATTCTCAAACATGAAAAATTTTAAAAATATATACTGCCAGTTGCACTTTTTTGCAAGACTTGAAAAAATACTCTGTATAAAAGTGTGCCCCTCAAATATCAATACTGGGCACCTCTGAGATCAGACCCTAGGTGGTTGTCTACTTGACCTAATGTCCCTGTCAGAGTTCACATAGTTCATAATTACATTGTGGAATATACTACCACAATATATAGTTATGGTTCCCAATTTAGATAGGTTTAAAAGGGATTTAAAAGGATTTATTTATTTAAAGTATCTATACCCCACCCTTAAACTACAAAGGATCTCAGAGCAGCTTGCAAATTGTTAATTTGACATTTCACTGCCCGCAGGCTTACATTCTAAATAAGACACAATGCACAAGGAGAAGACAGTGTAGGAAGGGATTAAGCGTAACAGATACTGCCAGTTCTTATCTCCCTCCGAGGCCAGGGCAGTGGCAGCTGGAATGGAGGGAGGGTCCTTCATTTGCTTCTGAGCCTAGAAACACAACAGAGCTGCATCTGCCTGTTCTCCTGTACTGAAAAGGCCAAGGAAGTGGAAGCTGGGATGGAGGGAGGTCCTTCCACCTACTTTAGACAATGGTTTTAGTAGGATGGCAATATATTGTATAATCGACTCCAACTCAATGCTTATTTTCTTTAACTGCTTCTGTAGCAGAGAAATGGGTTTCTCATCCAGGCCAATTCATAGGTCCCATAGTCAACTACTTACAAAGTGATGACAGGGATATGGGACATTTCTGTATAGTCTGTATTTTAAGTGAACCAACGTGATTTGAACCCCTCAAGCTAATATTCCTCAGATTCCTTGGATTCCCCATTTTCCAGATTCTGAAATGCACTTCTTAGCTCAAGTATAGTATACATAAATGTATACATTAGATAAAATTGCATATGGTTGGAAAACTGCAGTACATATGTGAGTTCCCTTCTGCTCATGCAACATCTAGACCTAAAAATTACAGGTAAGCTCCTTCTCTGAAAATGCCTTGTGCATTCTTTTTCAGCTCAAGAGTCGTAAAAAGATGTAAGTACTTATAAACACCAAATGCATGAGTCACGTATGTAAAAATAAATGTGAAGTTATAATTAAAATTAACAGACAATGGGGGAATATGGAACAACAACCATTTTAAAAAGATACAAACTGTATAGAGACTATTTCTTAGTTTCCTAAATATTAATACAGAGAAACGTTCTAGAGCAAGAACAGACATGTAGAGAGATTTTCTTAATATGGGTCGATACATTTCCAAAACATTACAAAGGGGTTTCAAATATTTTCAGGGAACTTACAAAAAAGCCAATATGTAAAAGTAATTAGAAGTGGTATAACAAACTCATAAATGCAAAATCATAAACACAGCTTAAGGAACATCTATATTGTACAATTGATGAAGTTTGACACTATTTTCCATGGCTCAATGCTACAGGATCCTGTGAGTTGTAGTTTTACAAAATCTTTAGCCTTTTCTGCCGAAGAGTGTCAGTGCCCAACCAAACTACAACTTATAGGATTCTATTGTATTGAACTTCAGCAGTTAAAGTGGTATCCAACTGCATTAATTCAACAGTGTAGATGCACCCTAAGACAGTCAGCAAGATTAAAATTCTTGATATTCGTGTCTAGTTTGTATGCCTAGTACCTTGGGCAAGATATCGCTGGACTGTACCTAAAAAGCACAGATACATAAAAAAACCCAATTCTGCCCTGACATGATGAAAAGAAGCAACAGCAACAAATCTTTCTGTTGACTCACCAGGAAGTGTTAATTTGCCTGTGGTGGTATCAAACCTTTTTCTCAACTTGACTGTCAAGTGTGGAACAGAAGTATTGGAGATGAGGATAAAAAACACCCAGGAAAAATTTGTAAAGACAAAGATGGAGCGGAAGAGACAAATGGGATTTTTTATTGAGTATATAGCAAATGAAAGTACAAACATAAGATACTGGAGAGGAGCAGATAACAATCATTGTTATGTAGCAATAATTGAGCTATGAATATCATTAGGGATAATTAAATATTATTCAGCATGACTGGGCTTCTAGAACATTTAGTAACATGACTGAGTCTATTGCGAACTCCTACACCTTTTTTTTCGTAATACATACCTCTCTTGTGCAGAATAAGAAAAGGGTGGCACAATGTTTGCAATAGCCCTTGCAGCAACAATCCTTTGGAAAATACTACCAATTCTTGCTCTGTACAGTTCAAGCAACTACAGCAGGGATGGGCAAGTGTGGCACTCCAAATGTGAATGGACCACAGCTTCCATAATCACTCAGGATTGCTTATGATGCATGCCCAAAATAGCAACATGAGAAATGGGCCAAGCTGTTCTGGAGTGTGATCAAGAGGGCAAAACATACAAAGAGGAAGAGCTCACAAGCTAGGAATGGCTGCAGCAATTCACTTTTGCCTAAGTCTACAGAGAAGGACATATCCAACCCTCTTCTCCTCCCCTCACTGCTGAGTTAACGGAGTCAAACTACTTTTAAACTTTGAACTTAGTTTACAACAGCAGAAATAAACACATGACAAGGGGGAGAAATGGATGATGAGAGAGGAACTGGGACAGTGGGAAAGTATGATGCTGGCTAAGCTGATGGCAGATACAAATGTATTTCAAGGTCTGCAGACATCCACAATTGATAGGTAGAATACAGAATATCAATATATGGTAGACACTGCTTTTCATAATAAAGAGATGGGGGGGGGGGGAGATGAGACTGCTATGGATAAGCTCATCATTTATAATCATTTCCCATTTCTCTGCTTTCACAGAATATTAGGGCTACTATGGTATATTATTGCTATAAACGATATATACTATATATTATATAGCAACTATATAAACTAACTATATAATATATATTGTTTTTATTGCCAAGAACAACTTCATTTTAAATTTACATTGTTAATTATGTTTGGCTCACTGATGGGATATAAGTGTTTCGAGAAAATGTTTAGGATTAATGATATCCAGAGAAGGTAGCATGCCAAGGAATCTACTTGGAAAAACAGAGGGCAGGACCAAGTAATATTTTTATGTTGTGGGAAGGTAGATTTTGATCGAAGGTAAGAAGAAATCTCTCACCATTTAAGATCAGTTTGGGAAAGGTTCCACTTCTTAGATGTGGTGGGCTATCTTTCTACGGATAACTTAAAAGAGCAGCTGGACAACCACTTGCTAGGGATGCTGTAGCTGGGTTTTTTGCAATGAGAGGGGATCGGACTCAATGGCTTATAAAGCTCCTTCCAGCCCTGTGGTTTGATTACAGAGCAACACACCCGTCTCTATCTCTGAAGCGTGTCTCATTTCAAAGGCAGCAAAACAGAAACACCTCTTTGCTGAGTCTAACAACACCCAAGGATTGTGGAACTCAAATCTCATTCATTTTAAAAGAACGACCTTTAAAAGGCTATTCATCAGACAGGGCTATAGCCAGAATTATTGTCTTTATTTCTAGATGCGTGATAAAATGAAATACATTAAATCCTGAGCATGACTTCGTAGAATTTTCATTCCTGTTTTTAGAGATGCATGTCATTCATACCCAACAGCTTGTCGAAGGTGATATGGCATATCTGCACATGTTACTGAATAATAATGTTCTTCCAGTTTATTCTCTCTGCTCCTACATTTCAAAGACTGTATGTAAAGCTGTTAACTGTCCTGATGCTATGAATAAACTTGTAAATGGTCTGTAAAAAAAATGGGCGTGAAGTGGGGAGGAGGCGGGGGGGGTCTTACTCACTCTGGCAAAATTTAGCTTTCATTATATAACAGCTGCATAGTCAAGCAGTAATTCTGCACTTTGAAGACTCATCAGTCCAATAAAAATAGAGGGGGACAGCTCAATTTCCCAGCATCTGGAATGGTGTCCAAATCCTAATAGAATTTCATGCTACTCTGCAGAGTTTTGTGGCAAGCCACTTCAATCTACACCATGCCACTGTTAGCCAATCAGATAATTACACAATTGCAAAGAAAATAAACAGAATTTAAAAAAACTTTATTACAAAATGCAGGCCATGCAGGAAGGTATAGCACTATTTCCTGTTTATATTATTTGTCCACATCCAGTGGATAAGGGGGATTCAAACAGCAAAACAGCACCATTGCTTAGAAAAGCTATGCCTTAGAATACAACTCTCAGACTCCAGCCAGCATGACCAATGTAAGAAGTGTCATAAAAAAAAGTAATTTTTCGAAGTTCTAAACCTATCATATAATGGATGTTCTTCTTCCCCAGAATGTGACATTTTCAGATAATATCAACATGCTACTCAAGTTTTCAAAACATGTTCAGTGTAGCTAACTGCTGTGAACAAATGTGTAACAAGCAACCAAGTTGGTTTCTGGTTGCACTGATACCTTGTCTTTCCTCCAGTAAGCTTACTGGGCCTCTTCTTCCTCTTCCACAACACTATAAGGTTAGTTAGACTGAGATATCGTGATTTGTCAAAGGTTACCTAATACCTTTTGTGGCTTAGTGGTGACTAAAAGTTGCATCTCTTTCTCTAATCACAGCCTAGCACTCTGCACTTTGCATTACGCTGTCTTCTTTTTTAAAAGGACATGATAATTAAATCTATCCATGTTGAAAAGAACCAAACCACAAATGGTGCCATTAGGTGTTTACTATTCCTTTGTGAGCATCCACACATCAAAGTCATGATCCTGCAACACATATGTTAAGTTCAAGAGAAACATGCATTAAAAATGTTAGGAAATTAGGAAACTGCCCTATATCAAGTTGGACCATTGATTCATCTTGTCCATCATGAGTCAAATGTGGCACAAAACTAGTTTCAGACAGGATTTTTTTTCTTAGATCTATCTGGAAATCCCTGATATTCCATGGCAGTCTTCCATGCAATGACTTACAAGGGCCAAATCTGGTGGAATCAGGTAAACTTGGTTGTGTTTAAAGCAGAGGTGGGACATTAGCCTTCTAGGAGATCTTGAAGGGCCTCACCTGTTTCCAAAGGGCAAAATATACCACCAAAATCTTTTGTGTTCAGGGATCATACTGCTCCCTTAGAAGACAATTTGATTTAAAGCTTCACAAAATTGTGTTCTGACTTTTGGAGACCTCTTAAATATCCCCCAAGTATCATTTTTTTTGCAATTTTTGCCAATCTTTCATTATTATTATTATTATTATTATTATTATTTTACAAAATAGTATAACCCCAGGGCTCCCTGGAGGCCAAAAAATGTCACTGCAAACCAGACCATACTTTGGTCATCCTGGGTTTAAAGTAATGCAGCAGTTTTCATCATAGCCAGCTTAGTCATGACAAGAGTTACTCACGCAAGTGACACAACAGACAGCATGAGAGAGAGAGAAACTATCAAGTCCAAAATATCCTAGGGTGGAGTTAGCAGTGTTTGAAGATTTAATATGAAGATAACCGGTTCCATAATCAAATGTTACACAACACCATAAAGCCTTCAAGCTATCTCCCCCTTTCAAAGAAAACCAACCCCAACACAAATTGTCCCTTGATTTTTTTTCTACTCCAAATCTATAAAAGTAAGAAGCAGACAAAAATACTATGTTATTGTTACTGTAGTAACTAAACAGTACTCTTATCAGTGTCCTATTCACATGACATTGAAGGAAGGGAACTTGTGAAGTTTTCCCCTGTCTTCTATAAGATAGATAGATAGACACATATACATACACACACACATAAAGATCTATGCTTAGAAAAACACTTTCCTCCATGGTTGCACTCCTGCAAAAATACATAACTCCTCTGACACTGAAAAAAAGACATTTCTAGGCACATTTCATGGTTTTCTAGACAATTCGTGGATTCCAGTCCACTGAAGTACAGTGCCATGGCCATGTTTATTGGTGGCTTTATACACATGTTCCCACCTCTCCATCAACCCTCTTTTCAGTCAGAGAAGTTCACTTCAACAGCTCTTACATTATATAAATCACTATGTACATAGGTAAATAAAGATAAATCAGCTACCAAAATGACAATAAAGGTACTACGCGAAATGCCCTTATGAAACTGCTTTCCTAAATTTCCCTGAATGAAGACACTTATTGGGGAAATCTTCCACAATTTAATGCCAGCCAGACATGTGGGACTACCGTTCACATTGTCCCCAGCCAGCACAGCATTTGTGGTCCAAGATATCTGGAGAACAGCAGGAGAAGGAAAGAGGCATTAAAGAGCCTTTTCTTTTGTGCCTGATGGTGTTGTTATGCTGATAGTGGAGTGTAAATTGGGAGTAGCTAAGAACACTAAGGATTCCAGTATCCTATCCATAAAGGCATAAAGGCATACTGTTTAACATCTACATGAAACCTCTGGAAGAGTCATCCAGAGTTTTGGAGTTTGGTGCCATATTTAAGCAGATGGCACCTAACTCTACTACACCTTTCCACCAAAAACCAAGGATGTCATCCTGGTCCTAAACCGGTGCCTGTCATCAGTAATGGACTGGATGAGAGCCAACAAATTGAGATTAAATCCAGACAAGACAGAGTTGCTCCTGGTCAGTCGGAAGGCAGATCAAGGTATAGGGATACAGCCTATGCTGGATGGGGTTACACTTCCCCTGAAGACGCAGGTTCGTAGCTTGGGAGTAATCCTGAATTCATTGCTGACTCTGGAGGCTCAGGTGTTGACGGTGGTCAAGAGTGACTTTGCACAATTAAAACTTGTGCGTCAGCTACGCCCATACTTTGAAATGCCAGATCTAGCCATGGTAGTCCATGCCATAGTCATGGATTACTGCATTGCTCTCTACATGGGGATGCCTTTGAAGATAGTTCGGAAGCTCCAACTGGTCCAGACACATTATTAACCGGGATGCCATACAGGGAGAGAGCCCCCCCCCCCCCATGTTGCAGCAGCTCCACTGGTTGCTGGTCTGCTTCCATGCTAAATACAAAGTGCTGGTAATTACCTTTAAAACCCTAAATGGTTTGGGCCCGGACATCTCCACATACAAACCCGCTCAGGCACTACAATCAGCAGAGGAGCCCTTGCTCTCGGTCCCACCCCCGTCTCAAGCACAGTTGGTGAGAACGGGAGAGGGGGCCTTCTCCGTGATCCCCCCCCCCCCACCTCTGGGACTCTCTCTGGAATGGCTCCCTGCTTACTCTATTTTTAAAAACAATAAAAAACTTCCCTATGCTTTCAAGCGTACTGGAAGGAGGAAGCATAGAATATCATACATAGTCACCGTGAATCAGAAATGGCGGGTCACTCTAGCCACTGGATGTAAAAAAAAAAAAATCTTGCTTTGTTTAGATTCCTGTTTTGTTTCCCTAAGTCTTAGTTGTGAAATTGTACATTTATTATTTTTACCATTTAATTTTTGATAATGTGTCATTATTTTTGATGTAGATATGGGTTTGTTTTTGGGATTTGGGTGGGGGTTTATTATTTTTTCTTTGTTCAGTTTCTCACGGCACTGAATGTTTGCCGATATCTGTTGTAAACCGTAGAGTCCCCTTGGGGAGATAGGACAGGATATAAATAAAGCATTGTTGTTATTATTATTATTATTATTATTATTATTATTATTATAAAAGCTATCAAGAAAAATCTTCAACCACTAAATTTCAGAATAAAAAGTTGCAATTAAAGAAATTAAAGAAAAAACCCACACGTGTAGTACTTGCAAGGCTCATCTAAAAACCAGTTTACACACTGTGGTTTTCATGCATCCACTTGCCCCCTGACATCCCTTCCCAAAAGCAAGTAAGCAATGTCCCTATGATAGACCATCTGCCATTCATGCTCTTAGAGAGGGAATGGGGAAGGTTTGAGTGCCTTCAACACATATTGCTTCAAGTCTATTCTACTGCCAGAACCATTTGCTGTGAGCATCAGACGTGGTTTTAATAATGTGTTTTAATCTTTACATGATTTTAAATTCATGTTTTAATTTATATGTTTATTTTATGTCTGTTGGGTATATGGCATCGAATTGTTGCCTTCGTAAGGCTGCTCTGAGTCCCCTTCAGGGTTGAGAATAGCGGGATGTATATACTGTAAAGAATAAATAAATAAATAATAGTTTATAAACACTGATATTTCACTTTACTGCCATTAAGTGGAAAGTCCAAAAAGAGGCATTTGTGTTGGGAGAAAAATTGGAAAATGCAAACATGGTGGCATCTCACTGGCTTCTCAGCTCTCCTTAAATGTCAACTCCACTTGTATTAATTACTTATTATTCTTAGTTGTATGGATGCATTTTGAGCAAGACCATTACTGCAATGCCAGAGCATCTATCCTCTGAAATTTACTCCCTACACAGTAAAAAGTTTTGGCAACCTCAGAAAACCCCATTTCAGGGTTGCCATAAGTTGGAAATGACTTGTAGACACACAATGGCAACAAAGACAAACTATCACAGGGTTTTGGGGGGCTGACATTGTGTCACTTGCACAAGGTTACCCACTCTTGATTTCCAGAGCTGTCTTCCAATGTTCAAACCACATGCCACAGTGGCTTTCAACCATCCCCTCTCCTTAATGCAACATCTATCCCATCACTCACAAATCTGCTCTGGAAAGATGGGAGACCTGCTCCAACAATGCATGATGTGGCTTTAGAAGGAATGAGAAATTACAAAGAATTGCTTTATTCCCTATTATGTCTATTCCCTTTTCTTTGATTTTTGTGTCTTATATAGAGTATTCCAGCACTGGAGCAATATGAATGGGATACAACCCACTCAGCCTTTGTTATTAAAAGTTGCTCCTTTAACAAGATTTTTTTAAACACTGAATTTTGCTTCTGTTTCTTTACTAAGACACATTTTATTGCAGTGAAATGCTGTTCCTCAATAAAAGTGCATGTGACCTGTTCTAAATAAAGAATATTTTCCACTTCTTGCACAACTGGAACAGTAGCCAGACCAAAAAGAGGGGGGGGGGATCACAGTAATAAAAATAATTATTTTTATTTTAAAGTGGTTCAAATATACATAAATACAACTGAGAATATCAAAATAATTCAATCTGACCACTGCATCCTATTTGATCATTAGCATTCTGCAACAATTTGAAATGTTTCAGAGCTAACATTTGCTTACAAAATTAACAAACTTCTTCTGGGAGCCTTCCTAAAAATTTAAAAAAATCAAATTGCACATAAACCTCAGAATAGTAACTGTTTCCAATGTTCTCTTTTCTTTTTCTTTTCTTTATTTCATTTTTATTTTGACAGAAAACAGATATTAATCGTGGGTTGTAGTTCACCCACAACCTTATGCATTTTGTACAATTAAAAAAATGACCTTTTCAAATAACCTGGGCAATGCCAGGTACCCAAGCTAGTAAATGAATAAAACTGCTCTATTTGAGGAATATTTGAAAAGCTAAATAACAATTTTATATTGCATACCTCATGACTCCATGTTCTCTAACTACTGTACTTTATTTTCCCCTCCCCCAACACAATAGGCATTATGCGTATTGATCACAACATAATAATGATTATATAAGCATGTAGAATTTTACTGAAAAACTAGAGATTCCTAGAAAGAACACAACTTTAGGTATTTTTAGTTCTTTTGCAGAGGTCCTGACTATAGTTTGTTCTTATCATAGAGGTAATATATGGCCACCATGAGTCTTATCCTTCATGAGCTCTTTTAAAGTAATCCAAGTTAGAGGCCTTTACTGGTAATACAATCCAAAGTATAATGATTCAAAATACCTCTCTTGTCTCTCCTGAAACTCCCACCACCACTAGTGCTTTATTAATTTATATTTTCATATTTTGATGTAAAACACTTATAACATTGTGGAAAAATGTATAGAAATATACATATTTAAAAGTCTGACATATAATACTTTAAGTAACAAATTTAAAACCGTAATTTGGAGTCACTTGGTTATTTTGCTTAAAGTAAAACTTTGAAGAGTTGTTCATTCATAAAGTGAATCAAGTTAACAATCAACAAATTAGGGCAACATTGCATTCGTAATGATTCTAGTATTCCTATCTTTATACAGAGTGAACAGCACTTCACAGAAGAGATACAAGTATCACAAACGGGTCTTCGTCTTGGGGAGCAACATATAATCCAACTATCTTGTCTGTGAGTGCAAATGTGTTTTCAGAAGATATGTTATTTCTAAAGAAGAAATTACACTAACTTGGTTTACTTTCAAATTTCTGCAGACATTGCTAACAACAAATTAAAATGGTTCAATTCTATGATTATTTTTACTAGGTTCTGCATCACTTCCATAAAGTACATAGTACTTTCATGACCTCATCTATGTGGTGTTGAATTAATATATCTGCTATGGACTTTATAGGAAACTTTCGCTTTTTGGCCACCAATATAAGCAGAGAACAGTTTTATAAGCTTACTAACTTAGGTTCTTATCACACTAACCCAGCATTTTCAGGATTTCAATGGCAACAACATATAGACTCGAGCTGCTTCTCTATCAAACCTATTTAGTACATACTCTGAATGTGAAGGTTATAGAATATTCTAGGCATAAACCATGCGAAGGAAACCATGGGAAAAAAACACAGCAGAGCATAAACTGACAGGTCTATCTGCAGGTTTTAATTTATGGCCCAATTTCATCTAGCATGTCTGCCAGGAAGAATGCACTGGAAGAAAACGAAGAAAAGGTTATACAGTGGGCATTTTCCATCACAGTGTTGTTCCTAGAACCCGAAAAAAATGCTTTCCTACAAATTAAGGGGGGAAGCTTCTTTATTTTAAAGAAGAGTGGCAAACTGGGGGCTCATCATTTACAAAGACGGTTGCTATGTTTGCATCAAGAAGATTGCAAGCTCAACCCCTTATCATCTCAAGGCACTGCTGGGAAAAACCCCGGAGAAGAAATAGATATGCTGATTTGTTCTAGTCATACTCCTATAGGAAAGACTCAATTTAAATATCACTGATACAAGCCTAGCCCAACCTGGTGCCTTCCAGATGGGTTGGACAATAATTCCACTCATTCACACTTGCAGGTCATAAGGGGAATTGTGGTCCAATCCATCAGAAGACTTCCAGGTTGGCAAGGGCTTCCTTACACCACTTTTAGGCAGAGGAAATTGAAGTCAGCCAGATAAAACTGAACAGCTCCTTAACTTGATGCTTTGGTGCGTGTAATGGTGGCTATTAAGCAAGCACTTCACACAACTACTAGAATGAATAACAGGCAACACAGCTCCATCATGCCTGGGCCCAGAAACAGATGAAGGGTCTTCCTTCCATCCCAACTGCCACTGCCCTGGACTTTGAGAGAGAGAAAAACAGGCAGGTACAGTTTAATCATGTTTAGGCCTAGAAGCAGAGTAAAGGCTATCCATACCTCCAAACTGCCACTGCCATGGTCTCTGAAGGAAAGAGGAAGATACTGGGACACTAGCCTTAGACGGCAAGAAGAAGAGCAAGTATAGTTCTATCATGTTTAGACCCATAGGCAGATGAAAGACCCCTCATCTATTCCAAATGTCACTGCCCTGGTCTTCGAGAAAGAAAAGAACAGATAGGCACAGTTCTGTCATGTCTAGGTCTAGAAAGAAATGTCTGTTTTCCCTCCATCCCAACTGCCCCAGCCTTTTCATGCTAGGCCTAGTAGCAGATGGGGATCCCTCCATCCATCCCAACTGCCTCGGCCCTGGTCTTTTGGGGGAGAGTAGCTTGGGTAGTTTCTGCTGGCCTTAATCTCATCCCTAATGACCTTTTCCTTGACTATTGTGTCTTATATAGATTATATGCCTGAGCTCCAGAAACAGTACAATTAACAATTTGTAAGACAGTCTGGAGGGTCTTTGTGTCTCAGAAGCAGGGTATAAATACTCAGAATAAATAATGAAATGTGCTCAGAATTCACCACAGGAAAAGACTTCTATTCATTATCCTTTCAGGGGCACTGCTATCACAGCAAAGTGCTCTCCCTTGATCTGCACATATGTGATAATGCCACTCATTTTCAGTGATCCATATGGAAATGTTTGACTAGATGACTGATTCTGAATAGATAGCTTTACTGCTTGACTCAGAAACAAAAATAATAGAATGACATGCTTAAATTCCCATTACTACCCATTACCTATGTTGAAGCAGACACGAACAATACTCTCAGCTTCATCATTTCTACAGTGCACCTTCTGGCACCAAGACCGAAAATTTAAGCAAAAGCCTCATTCAATTTAATATCAAATTAGCCAACCAGGACTGCAATTGAACCAAGATGACTTTATCAAAAAAGAATAATTCTTGCATACTTTAACTGCATACAGAAGTGTTAATGTCAACTAAGAAGGACGCAGACTCAATAAAAGAAGAGACCAAACAAAAGATATTGTTTCAAGATAGTCCACTAAAGTTGTTAATGTTATTATTATTATTATTATTATTATTATTATTAATAATAATAATAATAATATCAGTAAACAACTTCATTGATAACCAAATCAATAGTACAGATATATAAACAATATAGGGTTAGATACCTTGATATGGTCACCACTTATCTGAGACTAATATTGGATGACTCCATCCTCATTTAGAACCATGTACATGAAACCACCAAACTGATTTGGCATGAGAAGGACATTTCATTCTCCAAATGAAATGAAAAACTCTTCACCCAAAAGTTAAACCATTATGTATTCATTAAAATTCTATGCTTTCTTTCTTACAATAGTGGCGATAATGTGATATAACGGTTTGGGTTTGTGAATCCCAATGCAGTTGTCTGAATTCATTGGATGACCTTGGACTGGTCACACTCTCTTGGATTATGACGTAGGCAATAGCAAACCTCTTCTGTATAAATATGGTCAAGTAAACCATATGAGTGATGCCATAAACTGGAGTCAACCTTAAGTTGCACAATAAGGACAACTTTCCTCCAATGGAGCCATAAATCTTTCCTGACTACCAATCTATTTTAACTTCATAACAAAACCGCCTATAAGATAGATCAGGTTTTGTGTGTGAAACTAGTTCAAGGTCATTCAGTGGGCTTCCTGACTCTGCAGAGACTTGAACCTGAGTTTATCCACTGCACTATCTGAGCTTTTACTTTTTTAAAACCACATTAATGCTGCTTGTTGCAATCATTACAAGAAGCCACTAAGAGTCAGAGTCAACAATGCTGAGAAGGCAAAACAGAAACTAGACCACCATAGCCAATCAGGGCCAAAAGTGATGGTGGAGGGGAATACTATTAAATCTAAATAGGTAACCAACCACTATTTCAAGACAGGAATGCTGCTCTTCTAGCTGGAACAAGAGGATGGCATAGCATGCTTTCTCTCTTATAGCTTTCTCCATTTCTGGATACCTTAAGGAACAGTCCCACAATTCTGCCCTTCTTCATGCATGGTGTGGTAATCAAAAAAGAGGAGCAACGTTCATGCAATATATATATAGAGAGAGAAAGCCGCTGAGTTTGTATTTACCCTGAATACCCAACGACACAAAAAGAGCAATTTGCCAGTCACATCTAAATGTAATTCCCTTACTGGGAAGTGTAACTGCAAAAGTTTTTTCACATGGAGGATACCAAATAAGCCTGCGCAATGGATTCTTGTACTGGCAAAGGTTGGACTACATCAATGGTTCTCAACCTGTGGGTCCCCGGATGTTTTGGCCTTAAATTCCCAGAATTCCCAACAGCAGGTAAACTGGCTAGGATTTCTGGGAGTTGTATGCCAAAACACCTGGGAACCCACAGGTTGAGAACCACTGGACTAGATAGTCTTTGAGGTTCCATCTGACACTATGCTTCTATGTCATTTAACAACATTTCATCTTATTTCTTCTCTGCATTCTGTCATACAGTGATAGGGGAGAAGCAAAAGCACTCAATCTAAATACACACCGTGAGCACTATTTCGTTTCACACCTACTACAATCCGGCCCAAGCTGGCCTCATCTCAAACATTCCAGAATCTTGTCTTTCTGCCTCCCAATAAAATTAAATAATGAAATAAAATAAATACTGGTTTGTTTATATTGCTTGGAGAGAACTCTAACAATCCAGCACCATGGAAAACCCTAAGAATATTTCAAGCAGAGGAACGGGGCAGGCCAACACGTACAGGGAATAAAATGATGAATAGTAGATTCCCTCCTCCCTGCTCAGCCTTCCACCCGGACTGTGCTTGATACCCATTTCACTATGAGTGGAAGTCCGTAACTGTAACTCCCCGTCAAGGCCAGATAATGCCTCTGGTGAGAGTGCCCAACAATACCCTTTACATAATACCAGCCGCAGGACTTGGCTCCTCCTCTCTCGCCCAAACAGTCACACACGCGAAACAAAACTGCTATTATGACAGGAACCACTGGCTAAATGGCTGCCTTTATTGCCCTGGACTGTAGCAAAGAGAGAAAGAAAGAAAGAAAGAGATGCTTCCTTTCAGTGTTTTTTTTTTTTAAAGAACT
Source organism: Anolis sagrei (assembly GCF_037176765.1). NCBI lineage: Eukaryota > Metazoa > Chordata > Lepidosauria > Squamata > Anolidae > Anolis > Anolis sagrei. The sequence continues at coordinate 38,284,444 of NC_090022.1, read as the reverse complement.
TTTTACAAACAGCCTGATTCAGCAACAGCGCAAAAAGTAAACAGCAGGCACTGAGTGCCATTCCTTCTGCAACATTCCCCCTCTCCGCTCCTCTTGGCCTTCCCACTCATGCCACCCACCTGCTGTCAAAGGGACAACTTGGATTTTTAACACAAGTCAAAGCGAAGGAGAAGAAGGCTGGTGCGGTGGGAGAGCCAAACCTACAGCTGCTGAGTCTCCTTTTTCTTCTTCTTGTTTTTTTTGTTTCTGCCACGCACGCTTCTCACACCTCAAAACAAATGGGCACCGCCTCCTCCTCAGCTTTGGCACGCTGCACAGCATCTGTGTCAACCCACACATATTACATACACCTCTCTTGCAGAAGGGTGAGGGGGGTGGGGAAGTATACCAAAGTCCTGAGAAGTCAGGGAAAACTCTTACCACCTCCAAAACATATAAGGGAACAAGTTTCCACCTTAGTTAGATGGGACCTGAGAGAAGGCCCTGGCATTTTATGTTCCCCAAGAAGGCCGGGGGGGGGGGGTGTCTACACTGTAGAACTGATGCAGTTTTGACACCACTTGATCTGTCATGGCTCAATGCTCTGGAACAATAGGAGGTGTGATCTAGTGAGAAACCAGCATCCCTTAGCAGAGAAAGCTAAAGTTCTTGTAAAAGTACAACTCCAGGACTCCACAGCAATGAGCCATGACAATTCAAGTGGTGTCAAACTGCATTCATTCTGGAGCAGGCATTGGACAACTTGGGTCCTACGGGTGTTTTGGACTTCAATTTCCACAATTCCTAACAGCAGGCAAGGGAAGGGAAGGAGGGAGAGAGAGAAGGAAGGAAGGAAGGAAAGAAAGAAAGAATTTGAGAAAGAAGGGAAAGGAAAGTTTGAAGGAAGGAGGGAAGGGAAGAGTGGTGGAGGGAAGGGATGAGGGGAAGAATGAAGGGAAGGTGAGAGGAAAGGAAAGGAGGGAATGATAGGAAGGAGAGAATGAAGGGAAATAAATGAAAGGAAAGGAAGGAGAGAGGGAAGGGAATGAATGAAGGGGAGGAGAGAGGGAAGGAAAGGAAGGAGAGAGGGCAGGGGAGGAAGGAAGTGAGGGAGGGAAGGGAAGAGTGGAGGGGAGGGGAGGGGAGAGGGAAGGAAGGACAGAATAAAGGTAAGGAAAAGGAGGAAAGGAAGGAGAGAGGGAAGGGAAAGAAGGAAGGAAAGGAGAGAATGAAGGGAAGGGAAGGAAGGGATAAAAGGAGAATGAAGGAGAGAGGAGAAGAAAAGAGGGAAGGGGAAAATGAAGAGAAGATTATAGGAAGGGGAGGGAGGGGAGGCGGAAAAGGATGAAAGGAAGGAGAGGGGGAAGGAGAGGAAGGAGAGAATGAAGGGAAAGGAAGAAAAGAAAAGAAAAGAAAAGGAAGAAGAGACGGAACAGGAGGAAGGAAGGAAGGAAGGAAGGAAGGAAGGGAAGGAAAGAGGGGGTAAGGAAGGGAAGAAAGGAATTGAGAGGGAATGCAAAAGAAAGGAGAGGTGGAAGGAAGAAGAGAAGGGGAGAGGGAAGGGAGGGAAGGGAAGTGGAGAAGGAAGGATGAAGGGGAGAATGAGGGGAAGGAGAGAGGGAAGGGCAGGAAAGAGGAAATGAAGAAAGAAAAGGAAAGGAAGGAGAGAGGGAATGGAAAGAAGAAAGGGAAGGAAGGGAAGGAGGGAAAGAAAGAAAGTGAGAAGGAATGCAAAGGAATTGAGAGATGGAAGTAAGGAAGGAATGGAAGAAGAGAATGAAGGAAAGGGAAGTAAAGAGAGAGGAAAGGAGGGAAGGAAGGGACGAAAGGGAAAATGAAGGGAAGGAGAAAGGGAAGGAAAGAAAGAAACTGAGAAAGAAAGAAAGAAAGAAAGAAGAGAAAGAAGTGAAAGAGAAGTAAGGAAAGAGGAAAGGAAAGGAGGGAAGGAAGGGACGAAGGGGAGAATGAAGGGAAGGAGTAAGGGAAGAGAAGGAAAGCGAGAATGATGGGAAAGGAAGGGATGGGAGGAAAGAAGGAAGGAAGGGAAGGATGAAGAGGAGAAGGAATTGAAGGAGAGAGGGAAGGACAGGAAGGAGAAAATGAAGGGGGGAATGAAAGGAAAGAAAGGAGAGGGAGAATGGAAAGAAGACAGGGAAGGAAGAGAAGGAGGGAAGCAAAGAAAGAAAGAAACTGAGAAGGAATGCAAAGGAATGGAGAGATGGAAGTGAGGAAGGAAGGGAAGGGACAAAGGGGAGACTGAAGGGAAGAGGAAAGGGAAAAGAAAGAAGAGAATGAAAAGGAAGGGAAGTAATAAGAGAGGAAAGGAAAAGAGGGAAGGAATGGACAAAGGGGGAAATGAAGAGAAGGAGAAAGGAAAAGAAAGCAAGAATGGAGGAAAAGGAAGGGAAGGGAGGAGAGAGGGAAGGAAAGGAGGGAAGGGATGAATGAAGGGAAGGAGAAAGGGAAGAAAAGAGAAAGAAAGAGAAAGAAAGAAAGGAAAGAAGGAAGGAAGGCAAAGGGAAGTAAGGAGAGAGGAAAGGTAAGGAGGGAAAGAAGGGACAAAGGGGAGAATGAAGGGAAGGAGTAAGGGAAGAGAAGGAAAGTGAGAATGATGGGAAAGGAAGGGAAGGGAGGAAAGAGGGAAGGAAGGGAAGGATGAAGGGGAGAAGGAATTGAAGGAGAGAGGGAAGGACAGGAAGGAGAAAATGAAGAGGAGAGGAAAGGAGGGAAGGAAGGGAAGAAGGGGAGAATGAAGGGAAGGAGAAAGGGGTGGAAAGGAAAGTGAGAATGAAGGGGAAGGGAGGAGAGAGGGAAGGGAAGGGAAGGAGGGAGGGAGGGAAGGAAGCTCTCCTTCGCTTGACCTGGCATCAGGAAAGCAAAGGGAGGAGGCTCGCTCCAGTGGCATGGGGTCAGGCAGCAGGAGGAGTGCAGCAAGGGGAGGCCGGGCTGAGAGGTCAGAGCAGGAGATGAGAAGGGCAAGGAAGGCAGAGAGCGAGAGAGAGAGTGTGCGAAGGGGGAGAGGAGGCCCAGCAGAGGGTTTCCCTGGGGAGGCCTGGCTCACCTGCGCGGGAGGGGCTGGCTCTTGAGCTCATAGTAGGTCTTGGGCTCCTCGTGGAAGTCCTCGCCCACCTCGAAGTCCGCCACGATCCCCGACTCCGCCTGCATGGCGCCCCCGCTCCGCTCCGTCTCCCCGGGCAGAATATGCAAACGGGGGAAAGGACGGGAGGAGACGGGGGCCAAAAGCCTGCGCCACCCCAACCTTCCTTCCTCCTCCGACTTTGCCCGCTGGCTGCCAGCAGCTCTTCGGCGCGCTCCCTCGCCCGGCCGCCCCTCGAGCGGGGACACGCGCCACACACACCTCCCTCGCGGGGCTCCCTGGGAAGCGTAGTCCTGGCGAGGGCGCGCGCTATGGCGCCTCCCCGGCCGCGGGACTACAGCTCCCGTGGTGCCGCGCGGCCGTGATGCCCAGCAGAAGGAGGCGGGAGAGGGAGAGAAAGGCACCCGCGTGCGTCCTGTCAATGTCAGCAGAAGCCAAGGGTATATCTCGAGATCTCTATCTCTCTATCTCCAATAAGTAAAGAAAGGGCAGCATTTATTGACTTATTGGGTTTGCAGTCAGCTTTTCTCCCGCCTAAATGGTACTCAAGATAAATAAATAGAGGCAGCCAAAACATCAATTTGCAAAAGTTTAATGTCAATATTATTATATATTTATTATATTGACATTTAACATAAAAATGCAGCACACATGCACCTTAGGTCCAAGTGTCTGGAGCTAATATTATAATATTATAATGTAATACAATAAAATACTAATAATAATACAATATAATAATTTTATATTTTATATTCCTGAGAACTTTAAGCTGTGTTTGGAAGCAGTGATGAGTTGGCTTCGAGCACCCTAAAAGTCAATCCTGCAAAAACTGAGATACTCTCTGGCCCAGCCAACCACCAGAATTAACCCAGTCTTTGCCTGATTTCGATGGGGAAGCTCTGGTTCCGTCCGCCACTGTTAAAAGCCCTGGGGTTGTGTTGGACTCATAGTTGACGATGGAGGCCCAGATCACTGCCATAAGTAAGCAGGCCTTTTTTCATCTTCGACAGGCAAGGAAATTGGCATCCTACCTTTCGGTAGAAGCATTGGCAACAGTAATCCACGCAACAGTCACCACGAGGCAATGCCTTATTTGCTGGCCTTCCGAAGTCAATGACCCAGAAAATTCGGATGGTCAAAAATGCGGCAGCCAGGCTGCTAGCAGGATCATCTATAAGATCCCATATTACACGGATTCTGCAACAACTGCATTGGCTACCAATAGAACATCGGATCTCTTACAAGATACTGATCTTGACATTTAGAGCTCAAAATGGCCAAGGACCTTTATATCTTAGGGACCGCCTCATTCCTTTTCCCCATCAGTGATCACCTCGATCCACCCAGGAAAATCTCCTCTACATGCCGGGTCCTAGGGAGGCACATTTGGAAGCTACAAGGCGTAGAGCTTTTTCGATCTATGCTCCAATTCTGTGGAACTCATTGCCTCCATATATTAGAGGAATGTAGGAGTTGCAACCTTTTGTAAAAGCGCTCAAGACTTGGCTGTTTGGTTGTGCATTTAAGTAATCAGATCAAATTTTGCCATAGTCACTGCTGAATGTTTTTATGATGAATGTTTTTATGTTGAATGTTTCTATGTTGAATGTTTTTATGTTGAATGTTTTTATATTGAATGTTTTATATTGTGTATAAGCTATTTTAAATTGTAAGTCGCTCGGAGCACTTTGGTGGAGAGCGACTAATTAAGAAATAAAGTGATGGTGATGATGATGATATTGCATGTAATATTACTAATAATATTACAGTATAGTGGTATAGTACAATATAGTAATATATAATACTAATATTGTGCTATAATAATAATAACACTTTATTTGTACCCCGCTACCATCTCCCCAAGGGACTCGGTGCGGCTTACATGAGGCCGAGCCCAAACACAACAATATAAGCAATAATAACAACAATACAAGCAATTAAAAAAACATAGACAGTAAAATACGCAACATTATCCATAAGACAACACACAATTAAAAACAGTGGGAAGGCCAAATGTAGAGTTAAAATTGGAAATAATGCTGGGACATGGACAAAAAGTGACACCGGTGTTTGTGGAAGGGCATATGAGCAGACCTAAAGAAATGTAAAGTGCTTTGAAGGATAAAGTGCTATGCTAATAATATAATATATTGTATGTATAAATAAATAAATAATGTGCATTAATAATAATAATAATAATAATAATAATAATAAAACTTTATTTATACCCCGCAACCATCTCCCAAGGGACTCGGTGCGGTTTACATGAGGCCAAGCCCACAATACATCAATACAAGCAATAACAACCATAATACAAAGCAAAATACAAATACTAATACAAAGCAATTAAAATAAATCTCATACACAAATAGTATAAACATTGAACAATAACACAAAACACATTTAAAATCTATGGCTGGGCCAAATGTAATTAAAGTTAAAAAATAATGCTAGGCATGAACAAGATAGAGGAGGTGGGGCGTTAGTGGAAACATACAAGCAGTCCTAAAACAGGATAAAGTGCTTTTAGAGGACATAATGCTAAGGGTTCATTATTCTGGGAAGGCACACTGGAACAACCACGTTTTCAAGCTCCTCCTAAAGACTGCCAGAGTTGGGGCATGCCTGATGTCCTTAGGAAGTGAGTTCCAGAGTCGAGGGACCACCACCGAGAAGGCCCTTTCCCTCGTCCCCACCAATCGCACTTGTGATGCAGGTGGGAGCACGAGTAGGGCCTCTCCAGATGATCGAAGAGATCGTGTGGGTTCATACACAGAAATGCGGTCACGCAGGTAGGCAGGTCCCAAACTGTTCAGAGCTTTGTAGGTAAGAACCTGCACCTTGAATTGGGTCCGGAAAATATTTATTGCACATTATATTTATTATGATTAGATTTATTTGTATATAACATACATATTAGGTCCAAGAATCCCAGACACTTGGACCTAATTATTAGATTTTTAAAATTATTATTAGTCAATTGACACAAAAACACAATATGTCACAGCAAACGAGATCTATATGTTGGATTTCGTATGACAAAATCACAAGTCGAACACTTCCTAAGCATCTAGGCCTGTGTGATGTATTTTCGAATGACGCACACAGATCCAGGTAAGGTGGCCTTTTGTAGTTGACAGATCATGATTTTGTCAATGCTTTATTGTTTCCAAATGCCAGCTGAGATCTTTTGGCACGGCACTCAGTGTGCTGATGACCACTGGGACCACCTGTACTGGTTTATGCCAGAGCCTTTGCAGATTATTATTATTATTATTATTATTAGATTTATTTATTTATTTACCACTGGGTTTTTTCCTCTTAAAAAGGTTCAAAGTGATGAACAGTGATAATATTGTTATTTTGATTATTAAAGTTATTATTAGATTTATATACCACTGTTTCTTCCTCTTAAATAACAATAATATTACTTTATTTATAACCTGCCCTTTCTCCCCTGGAGGACTCAGGGTGGTTTTTTCAAATAGTCTGGGCCCAAAGAGACTCAAAGCAATGAACGGTGCTCAAAACAATACAATATACCTAGAGACAATAAACATTCAAATAGACTTAAATCTAGTGATATCCTAGGTTTATTATTTTTAGATTTATTATTAGATTTATATCCCACTGTTTTTCCTCTTAAACAGACCATAAACATTAAAATAGAATTAAACCTAGTGATATCTAAAAACAAACCATTAAAAGTATTAAAATCTATAATGTTAATATTATTATATTTGTTATTATTATGTTTCTTATTATATTAATCAATATATTTATATACAACTGTTTTTTCCTCTTAAAGAGACTCAAAGCGGTAAACGATGCTCAAAACCATACAATATACCTAAAGACTATAAACATTAAAATAGAATTAAACATAGTAATGTCTAAAAATAAACCATTAAATTATTTAAATCAATTTAAAATACATAAAATACCACAAAACACTTGGTCTTAAAACATTCATTGCTGCAAATGGTTCCACAGAATGGGGCTCCCACCATAAAAGACTTTGCTATTAGAAAAACGTAGGTGAAATCTTTTCAAATATAAATGATGTGGAAGTATACAAAAATAAGGACACTTGTCCATCTTACTGCCATTTTTTTTCATTTCATAAAATAATACTTTACAATGTGGGGACAGAAACTGTTGGGATACTGATTTGTTAATGCAAAAACAAGTAGAAGTAAATAATTTGTTGAATAGAAGGAGAAAGAAAACATGTTACATTATAGAATAACCGACAAAAAGGAAGCAGGAAATTCTCTTTTAAAACTAGTTTATGTACGTATGTTTCCATTTTAGTCTTATATGTAATTAGAGCAGGGATGTATGTTTGTAGGAGAAAGTGTGTATCAGTCATGTAGTTGTTGTTTAACAATGTTTATGAGTATGTATATATGTATCAATGTTTGCTTTATTTCTATTACAAAAAGAAAAATAATATCTTACTTCACAGTTTGTTATTGGATATATTTTAATTAAAGATATATCAGGTGCATCAGAGTTTTTTTAAGTGTTTAGGGCCTCCAAACGTCTTGATCAGACCCTATTTCAAAAATCGTTTCTTTCAAAAACCAATGAGATTCAAGCTCTTCAAAGGATAGCACTTTGTGACTTCCTTGGGGGCAAGGAGACTTGAAATTTCATATCCAAGATATTATGCTTTGCACATTGTCAGAGGTAGGAGCCCCCAGTGGCACAGTGGGTTAAACCCCTGTGCCGGCAGGACTGAAGACTGACAGGTCGCAGGTTCGAATCTGGGGAGAGCATGGATGAGCTTCCTCTATAGCTCCAGCTCCTCATGTGGGGACATAAGAGAAGCCTCCCACAAGGATGATAAAACACCAAAACATCTGGGCGTACCCTGGGCAATGTCCTTGCAGACGGCCAATTCTCTCACACCAGAAGCGACTTGCAGTTTCTCAAGTCACTCCTCACACGACAAAAAAAAAAACATCAGAGGTGCTGTCATTGACTTCCTCAAAATCCAAATGTCTTTACCGACTGCCAAGGTCACAGCACTCTTTAGATGTGGAAAGACATGTCATCAGCTTCAGCTTATGCGAGAATCAACTATGTTTACACAAAGCAGAGGTTACTGTGTTAACTTGACATGCTCAGGAAAAAATATTTATTTATTTGAAACATTTATATTCTGTCCTTCTCACTCCGCAGGGGACTCTAGAGGGCTCCCAACCACTGCATGCCTTCCTCTCTCCCTCGTTCTTTTGGCATAAGAATGTGGCACACCACCGCATCCTTATGCCCAGAGGACGGAGGAAATGTTGAGGGCTGGACAAAAGGGCCCAGAGGGCCCTGTCTTGCTCGTCGGCTTTAGTTTGTCCATGCCTATTATAGAGTCATGGAATTTGCAGTTTTGTGAGACACCAGCACTCTTTGGCAGATCAGGCTAAAGACCTTGTGAAACTTCACATCCCATGATTGCATAGCACTGAACCATGGCAGTTCTGGAAAATCATAGGTCCAGCAACAGAAGACCAAAGTAATCAAGATACATTATAGTAAAATTTGGTCCTTCAGATGCTGAGAATCAATGCAAGCTGTGCTTCTGAGAATCAGTGCAGATCTTGATACAGTTGCCTGTCATAATTATTGGACAATCAGAATTCATTTTAGGTGGATTAAGATTTAGTTTAAATTTATTTTTTGCGACAAAGTGAAAAGCACCCTCCCAAAACAAGGAGCTAGTTTTAGCCATTGTGTAATCATATTTAGTGAGTATCTGCCTCTTGAAGCCACAGACAAAAGTTGGCAGCTTGTTAGGCGATACAGCACAGTAACCACAAATAACCCATTGATTCTACAGTGTAGATGCACCCTCTGTCTCTCTCTGGTGAAGAACTACTGAATCCCAGTTCAAATTGGAGAAAGTTTTTTCTGTTTTTAAGTAATTAAGTACAAGAAACAACATGCCATAAAGACTGTTTGATGAGGTCCTTGGTCTATCTATCCTGACCCTCTGATCTAAACTCTTAGGGGTGTTCCTTGCTTCTGTTTCTTCCCTTGAGTCCTTTCATTATCTTCCAAGATGTAACTAAGTTAGATGACCACCTTGAGTGACTTTTCTATCTTAAAACAGGAGTACCCCCAACAAATCTCAGTTTCCTTCTCCAAACCACTGTCATGCTTGCTCCTTAAATCAAGACCTCTAACCACTGTGTACACTCTATCGAATATAAATATAAACTGATGAAAGACTGTCTCTATACATCTCAACAGCCACTGCCCTTGCTGTGGAGGGAGAGAAGAAGAGATGAGCACAGCTCCATCATGCCTAGGCCAAGAAGCAGATGAAAGTTCTTCCTCCATTCCAATTGCCACCGCCCTTTCCTAAGAGTGAAAGAGAGAGAGAACGATGTAGACACAGCTCCATGATGCCTGAGTCCAGAAGCAGATGAAAGGCCCTCCCCCCTATCCCGACTGCCACTGTCCTGGCCTTAGAAGGAGAGAAGAAGAATCAGTATCATGACTTCATTCCCTTCCAGACTAGCATCCCCTTTTCCTTGTGTGTCCTATTTTATTTAGATTGCAAGCCTGGGGGCAGGGAATTATCAAATTAGCAATTTCCAAGCCACTTTGAAAGCCATTATGGCTGAAGAGCAGGGTATAAATACTTTAACTGAATAAATAAATAAGGTTTTCAATAGATATGTATTAATATGTGTAACATGTACATCATAAATTTAATTGATCAACATTGATCAAAATTGTAATGTTAATGTTTTGATTCAATGATATTCAATTTTTTGAAGTTAAAATGTCATTGATTTAAATCAAGAAATGCTATGCATACTGAAAGTCCCGACATACAATTAACAAAAACTAATTTAAACTCTCAGCTAAAAGCTGTTGTGAATTTCAGCTACACATTGGAATGTTCCAAGCAGGAAGAGTATGGTTAGAGAAGAATATGCCAAGGAATATTTTGGGAATATAAATATTTTCAAGGAAGCTGGATATAAAGATGTTTTATGACACATTAATACTGACAAATTTAGCAGGGGAAATTTCAGAACCATCAGCCATCATATATAAGAATTCATAAAGAATGAAATGGGTCTCAGAGAACTAAGATCCACTTTCTATTTTCCATTTACACAAGTGGAAAGTTTCCCAAGCATCCAGCAGAGTCACATTTAATTGAAAAAAGAGGAAACTTTTCAAGAATAAAGGAATTAATTAAAAGGAAATGGAAAGAAACAGTCCAAAGGCCAAAATGTCACTTGGAAGGTATGGTATTTATTTCATGAACAACAGCAATGCCATGACAGTTGCAACTTTTGGTTTTATCATTTTCCTGTTGAGCTTTGATCCTTGTTTGAGATATTTGCTCACCCATAACTGAGATATTTACAAGGGGCTTTTGAAAGTTGTGGTCCTATAGCCAGACTAACTTGGCAGATTATACAGGAACAGGAATTTTATACCTCATTCTGTAGTTTGTAGAGAAATGAGATTATAAAGCAATGTGAAGAAATATTCTGAGAAGAGTTGAGGAAGACAGAAGTTTTGAAGTTCATAACTGCTATTCAGTTTGTGTCAAGCCAAAGTGGTTCTCCTAATTCCTTAAGCCAGTAGTTCTCAACCTGTGAACCCCCAGGTGTTTTGGCCTACAACTCCCAGAAATCCCAGCCAGTTTACCAGCTGTTAGGATTTCTGGGAGTTGAAGGCCAAAACATATGGGGACCCAAAGGTTGAGAACCACTGCTAAGCCAAAGCTGCCATGGTTTGATTAGCTAATGTTGTTTGTCGTTTGCCTATCCATCCTACAGAATTATAACACTATTATTCTGCTTGAATTGTGATTATTCCATCTTGTAGAATTGTAGTTTAATGAGGCACTAAATCTCTCCGGCTGATAAGTCTAAATGCCCCACACTAAACTGCAAATCCCAAGATTTCATAGGATGAAACTATAGTAGTCAAAACAGAATGGCAGCATAGTTCTCAATGGACAAATCCGAATGTATCTGTCTTAAAACAGGATGGATCTGTTTGACTCTGTGGACTTCAGAAAGAAAAAGCAAACTAAGGGCCCTTCCACACAGCCCTATATCCCAGAATACCAAGGCAGAAAATCCCACATTATCTGAGTATGGACTCAGATAACCTAGTTCAAAGCAGATATTGTGGGAATTTTCTGCCTTGCCATTCTGGGATATAATAATAATAATCATCATCATCATCATCATCATCATCAGAAAATTCTCAAAAAACAGCAGAAAAAGAACCAGTACAAGAAAACTGTACTACAAACCAGAGCTGACAGCAGGCACAACAAAGCATTGCATGGGAGTTCCTTGACAAAATTGAAGGAAAAATTAATAAGGAGAAGACCTGGTTATGGCTCACGAATGGAACCCTGAAGAAGGAGACAGAAGGCCCGATTCTTGCAGCCCAGGAGCAAGCCATTAGAACAAAGGCCATTAAGGCCAGGATTGAAAAATCAGCGGATGACCCAAAATGCAGACTGTGCAAGGAAGCTGATGAAACCATGGATCATATCCTTGGTTGCTGCAAGAAAATCGCACAGACAGACTACAAACAAAGGCACAACTCTGTGGACCAAATGATTCACTGGAACTTATGTCACAAGTACCACCTGCCAGCAGTAAAAAATTGGTGGGATCATAAACCTGCAAAGGTAGTAGAAAATGAACATGCAAATATACTTTGGGTTTTTCAAATCCAGACTGACAAAGTTTTGGAACACAATACACCAGACATCACAATTGTGGAAAAGAAAAAAGGTTGGATTATTGATGTCACCATACCGGGTGACAGTCGCATTGAGGAATAACAATAGGAAAAACTCAGCCGTTATCAAGACCTCAAAATCAAACTACAAGGGCTCTGGCATAAACCAGTAAAGGTGGTCCCAGTGGTCATCGGCACCCTGGGCGCCGTGCGAAAAGATCTCAGCCGGCATTTGGAAACAATAAACATTGACAAAATCACAATCTGTCAACTGCAAAAGGCCACCTTACCTGGATCTGCAAATATCATTCGAAAATACATCTCACAGTCCTAGACGCTTGGGAAGTATTCGACTTGTGATTTTGTGATACGAAATCCAGCATATATATCTCATTTGCTGTGGCATACTGTGTTTTTGTGTCAGTAAAATTATTATATTATTATTATTATTATTATTATTATTATTATTATTATTATTTGTTATCTAAATACTGTACAGAGCAATATTTCACTTTAGCTACATCCCATATAAACCCGGGGTTGGCATTTTGGTGAAGTCCTAGAGCTCTTTAGCTAAGAATATTAAATTTCCCTCCCTGAACTGCTAATCTTGTGAAAAGTACATCTACACTGTAGAATGATTACAGTTCCACACCACTTTAACTGTCAGGCTTCAAGGCTATGTAATTATGACAGCTGTAGTGATCTCTGGGTGCAATGTGGGTCCTGTCCATCAGCCATTGCCTGCAATGACCTTGGCCAGATGAGTGCTGGTACTTCAAACTGCAACTCCCATGATTCTATAGCATGGAACTATGGCAGTTCAAGTGGTGTCAAATTGCATTGATTCTAATATAGATGCACCTGAAGATAGCAGTGGAAGTTTGTAGTATTTGGAGGCCTTCGGGATTTGGGGACTACATTGGTTAGCGAAGCAAGGAAAGGATAATCCAACTCAGTTCTAAGCTCTGACACTTGGCTACAATCAGTGACTTGAGTGTATTGTCTAAGGTTTTCCTGGTTGAAATCACTGGGTCTATGGCAGGTGTTCTCAGAGGTTGTGAGACCTCACAACCTCTGAGGATGCCTGCCATAGATGCAGGTGAAACGTCAGGAGAGAATGCTCCTGGAACATGGCCATATAGCCCAAAAACCTTACATCAGCCCAGTCACTTGAGTGCAAGCCTCTCTCACACATTGGGGAATACTGTTTAACATGGGAAGAAGATATGGATTTTTTTAAAAAAACCTCTATCCCATGTGATACATTCACATTTCTAACATAGAAGTGGGAAGCAAAACAGCATGACTCGCTCATGCTCATGCTCTTCCTCTCCCCCCTCCCTACGATCACATGGGAAGTGGGGCTTTTTAACATGTAAATAGCAAGTCCCACTTCCCACGTTAAGTGCAGAAACCGAGAGAGAGCAGAAGTGCTGAGTCACGAATCCTTGTGCTTTTCGCACTTTTCTCGTTCTGTCTTAAGTTAGGAGGAAGTGTGGGTGGGGAGGGGAGACACTCCCCTTCTGTAAAAACTGTTGGCCGCCCAATGTGTTCCTCCAGATTTTCCAACTTCTGTTTCTTTTGTTGTTATTATTACTATATCTTTGTCCTCCTTTTTTTTTGGAAAACAGCCTTATTTCTGACTCAGTTTAAAAATATTTGAACGATTTATTATAATTAACAACCACTTCAATCATTTTCTAAATTGGAATATATAAGAACAGAGAGAAAGAGAGCATTAGAAACAAGCATTGCTGTTTTGCTTTACACAATCTGTTCTCCTGGTGTTGTGGTTTGAGCTAATTGTTCAGAGGTGATGGAGTGTGGGTTTCATTAGCAAGTCTTACAAACATATTGTGAGAGCTCCCGGAATATCATTTGCTGACACACTCATTGAAGCGGTTATGTCAAACCACCTTGTAATGTGTCCACAAGCATTTTTGGATTGCAAGCTGTTAAATGCTCAACCATCCCCATTACTTGAAATATTATTACACAGAGATGGGAGGCAGCAGAGCTGAGTCATTGCATCATAATATGCAATCTGGCGAAGGTATCTTTCTTTTCTGTACAAAACAAAAAGAGGTTTAACAGGACCAAGCCCAGTTGATAACACTATGTAACACTATTTTTGTTCCTGGGTTAGAAATTGTCATTTCCTAAATCATTAAAACATGGGAAAAGTTTATTAAACTTCAAAAACATCCTGGAGTATATTTTGCTATAGTTTTTCAATGAATATATCGTTGAGTCTCAATCAATTCAACATAGTCAGTGGCAGTCACAGAAACAAAGTTTCTGGAGTATAGCAACTACTGTACGGCACAATTAAATGGGAATAACACTTTCAAACCAAGAACAGAAAAGTTTTCAAATTTTGTTACATTGTATACTAAAATGTGCAAATAATTTCAATTTGAAACAATATCTATTGATTGCTTAGGGATGCAAACTCAGGGAAGATGTTCATCCAAAAGCACATCTACACGTAATGCAAGAGGGCCCCAGATCAGCTCTGTGGCAGCCAAACACCCCACAGAGCTAATCGAAGGTAATGCAAGGCAAGGATATGTTAAGGCAGCCTTAACCCTGTCCCAAAATTTGAAGTATTGTGTGTCTTAGGGCTCATGTAAACAGTTGGCCAGTTCTGAATCATAACCAGCCAGAACAGTTTATACTGTCATCTCATGTCTCCCAGGCTCACTTATCACCACCACCCCCTTTCTCTTTGTCATAGTGGTCTCCAGTTGTGACATGAGTCTGACCAGTTGATTGTCACTAGCAGTGACACCCGCCAAGTTGATGGGGCAATCGGGGAAGAAAGGGGTTGCTCCTCTTTCCTCTTGTCCTTCTATCATCTGGTCAACATTATTGCAGGCAATAGCAATTGGTAGGACCTTTGTTGCATCCAGAGACCACCATAACACAAAGAATGTGAAAAGACTGTCACTTTTTCAATGTCTCTAGGTCAGTGGTTCCCAACCTGTGGTCCATGGACCACCAGTGGTCCCCAAGAATGAAAATGTGGTCTGGGGCCTCACCATTACTATACTGTTGCCTTGAAACCACGCTGCAATGAGAGCAACTGGTCTTGCAAAACCCTCTTATAGTGCCAAGGCAACAGGGATGTCAGGAGGGGAGAGGCTGACTACCCACGAAAGAGTATTATTACCACATCAGCTCTAGATAATTAAATTTGGTTTCCTGTGGGCGAGCAGATGGCGACTACTGGATGGCATATGTTCTGTATCAGAAACTAGAGCTGACGTGGTCTATTAAATGCAATTTTCCAAATCAGCACCAAAAACTGATTTGTAACCCTTTTGGTACTAATGTTGGAAAGTGGTCCCTTGTCAAGTAGTCCCTGGTCAAAAAAAGGTTAGGAACCACTGCTCTAGGTGGTTGGAATTACTTTAACGGCTGGGGAATGGCTGTAAAACCACCATGAGGCCAATCTTACATATGCCATGCTGGATCGACTTTGGCCTGATCTGATCCAAGACATAGGAGTGCTAAAACTGAGGAAGGGACACACAAGTTATATCAATGTACACTTGTGGAGAGAAGTAGAATCTTGCAGACAATGCTATTCAAGATTGAGAGCAAGAAGGATGCAGGTGGACCTTGTGTCAAACCACTCACAGTGCAGAATTATAATAGTTTGATACCACTTTAAGTGCCATAGTACCATCCTATGGAATCCTGGGATTTATAATTTGTTGGCACCAGAACTCTTTGACAGAGGATAATTTACAAAACTCCAAATCCCAGGATTCCACAACATTGAGCCATTGCAGTTAATGTAAACTCAAACAGCTATAGATTCATAAAATATGGATAAAGAAAGGGCCTAGAAAGAGAGGGGTATGAGAAACAGAAGCAAAGATGAAAGGGCAAAACTGTACTCCGCTATTGCTGAGAAGAAACCCCATGTGGTTTTTAACTTGCCAAAACACAGCTCTGCTATGGCCACTGCTTGCCACAACCATGGCAGTTAAGCATCTATTATATGACTGACCATGTATTCATTCCATTCATTTCCTGTCTTTCTGCCAAGAAAAAGGGCAATCATGACAGCTGAGAACAATGAAATCCTAATTAGAAAACAAATACAATCAAAACATAGGAACCAGTCTAAAACAATTCAAAACAGACCAAGAAAAAAACACAGCATCTCCCCACCAATTAATAGTCAACTAGATGCCAAAGGCCTGTCTACATTCATTTTAAAAAATCTCATGCCTGCCAGGGAGACAAAATATCCCTCATTAAGAGGGTTGATGTGTAGCATATGGAGGAGGAGGTGGGGGCGTTTATATGGTGAGAAATCTGTTTCGGTGATGGGCGGGCTACACATTGACAGAATGCAAAAGCAATTTTGATTGCTGCAGTCCCAAATGTGTGTGTATGTGTTTATATTCATGTTTATGACAATTATTTTACTTACTCATATAGAAGTCTAGAAAAAAACCTGGGTTGAATTATCCATGGGCCAATGTGTGTCTTATGCTTCTTATCAAAAAAGAAATCATAAACATCTCTGAGTAGCAAAAAATGAGATCTCAGGCCCCTTCCACACAGCTGAATAAAATCCTCCAATATCTGATTTGAACAGGAATAAATGGCAGTGTGGACTCAGATATCCCTGTTCAAAGCAGAAATTGTGGAATTTTCTGCCCTGATATTCTAGATTATATGGCTGTGTGTGGAAGGGCCCTTAATCTCTCCAAGGAGAACCTAAATAAAGAACAAATGTCCTCTAGTTTTTCCACCATGATGCCATTTCTGGCCTTTTATTAACCTGAGACTAAGTGCCCTTCTACACAGCCATATAACCCAGAATATCAAGACAGATAATCCACAGTATCTCCTTTGAACTGAGTCCACACTGCCAGATAATCCAGTTCAATGTGGATTTTATACAGCTGTGTGGAAGGGGCCTGAATGCAAAGAAATACAGTATTTTATCCAGCTGCCTTGAAGGCGTTTACTGGTTTCAAGCCCTAGGGCTTAATCCTGCTCCATTTTGTATGCATAGTCCTAGATTTTGTTTCTTGGGTATATCAGTAAGAGGAGATATTAGTATCTGACTTTTACACTGGATGCCATCACAGGTTGTTAGCATCCCCCATTTTAGAGAAGAAAACAATGTGTGTATGAATGGGACATTTAGAGACAGCCACAGGTCTCTGAGGTATATTTACATAATGCAATGTACAAAGTTACCCTGGAGAAGAAAATTGTGTACATGGAAATAACCTCTTCAAAGAGAAAAGTTTCCAGTACCAGACATGACATCACCTGCTCTGTATTCAAATTATGATTAATCTCTTTAGGAAGATCCTAAGCTCATCAAGAAATAAGTCCTCCCTTGTTTCAACCCAGAGGTGCTAAAAAAGGGAGGTGTCGAGACTAGCCCTCTATGGATTCAGCTATTCCTTCCTGAATGATTCATTACCTGTTTGAGATGCTTAGCTCTCTGACACATGGATCTTCAGCAGTTTGTTTCATGAAAGAGAGGTGTCAAGTCCTGAGGCTGCATGGAAGCCACATCCTGTGTTCTACCTATTGCCTCCTTAGTTTCATGTGTGTGGGGATACTTGTCAACACAAAATAATAATAATCAGTTGCCTCATGCTGCCAAGTATTGGAAAATGTGGGGTTTTTAAACTACAAATCTCAGGGTCCTACAGCCAGGGATTTTGGAATTAGCATTCAACAAATAACTTTTTCAAACTCTGGTCCAAGTAGCCACTGAAACAACTGCACTCCCAGAACAAACTGAAAGCAGACCTGCCATCAATTGCAGACATAATGATCAAGCACTTTAGCAGTTGAGTTGATGGCTGTTGATTAAAATCCAAAATTAATAACCATAGTTTCCCCAATATCTGAGAGCTGGGGTGAGAAAGAGTAACGTTATGCTGTCAAATACTGTTCCTGCATGTCAAGTATAAAATAATGTTAAATATGGCTATTACTTGTCAGAATCTGTTAATGTTACTGCCAGATACCAGGTACTGCTAAATGTTGGCTCCTACTGCATACCAGATGTTATATACTATCAAAAAGGTTGGTTTGCAGCTCTCAGGCCCCTTCTACATTGACATATGAAATCCAGACTATCTGCTTTGAACTGGATTATATGGCAGTGTAGAATGGGCCAGAATCTGACTTGGCAGCCTCAAGCCAACTGTTACAAACTGGCAGATCTCAACTACTACATGCTGTGTATTGTCCAGCGCTGAGTGATCCATGTCAGATAATGAAATAGTGAAAGCTATGGCACGCCATCTTTCATCTGTTGTCAGATGTTGGCTACTACTGCATCATTTTGGGATGTCAAATTGTCTGGAAGATATTAATTTGGAAGACAAGATGTGTATCCATTCAGCATACAAAAGAGTTTTGAAAATTTTATAGCAGCTTCAGTGAAACTGAAAAATAGCAACAAGGATCATTCCTTGCTATTTCATTCCTCATTAAGGAAGGAATGTGGGCAATTTCTCAAAGTCCAGCAGCCACATGAACCAAGGAGATAATTTCCTATGCTCCCATTTTTTTAAAAAAAAATAACAGAAAAGGCTCCAAGCACTCTATAGAACAGGGTTTCCCAAAGTGTGCTCTGCGGAGCCCTAAGGCTCTGCAAGTGATTCTGGTGCCATGCTGCTTCCCTCCTCCTCCTCCTCTCCCCCTCCTTATTATTCATAGTTCCATATAAGTATCGTATATGATATGCCTTGCAGAACATAGACAGATAGAACTAAACACTAAAAATTTCTTGGAACTCTATGAAAACCTTTTGCTTTAAAAAGGGCTTCATGGCTGAACACGTTTGGGAATTACTGTGGTAATGTGGGGGGGGGGGGGAATGCTGTGTGTTTGGGTTGATTGAAATGTCTAATTTTAGATCTGGGAAGTGCTTCCCCCCCCCCCCCAAAAAAAAGGCAGTGAAGGGACGTCACAAACGGAGATTTAGATCTTCCGGGGAGGTCCTGCTCTCAGTCCTGACACCATCACAGGTGCAATTGGTTGGGGCGGGAGAGAGGGCTTTCTCAGTGATCGTTCCTCAGCTATGGAACTCCCTTCCTGGTGAGATTAGATCGGCCCCCTCCCTCCTGTCCTTCAGAAAGATGGTAAAAACTTGGCTGTGGGACCAAGCCTTTGGGATAGTGTAATATGGCAACAATAGGACACTTTATTCTGCTGACTGGATTCGGTATGGCTGATCTGCAATGGTTTTAAACAATTGATTTCAAAGTGGAGATGACTGTTTTTAGTGTTTATGTATATTATAGTTCATTTTATATTCTGGCATTCAATGTTTGTTGTATATGTTGTTCTCTGCCCTGAATCCCCTTCGGGTGGAAGGGTGGAATATAAATGCTTTAAATAAATCATAAATAAATAAATGTATGCATATGTATGTTCATTTCTCTCTGTGTGTATATATACATATTCATACATACACACACTCTTCTGGCCTAAAACAGCTCTGAAGGCCTGAACTTTTTTATTTTGAAAAAATAATGGGTGGGGTAGTTAGAGTGAATGCTGGGTGGATTAATGCGCTGTCCACCTTTCTGTAATACACTCTCATGGAATTTATTGATATGACCAGATAGGTATAGTCTGTGTTGCATAGGTAATAATTACTATCTTGGTGATCTGTGTTTTCCTTGAAACTGAGTTACAAGAGTATGCCAAGGTATGATTGCGGGAACATGAATGATCAAACCGGTGCAATTGTGCAATTGAAAGGAGCTGTGAAATCAAAGCTGCTCGAGCTGGTATGCATTTGCTATCAATGACAGTGTGATTGCAGTGGAATAGCATGTTTGTGCAACAGAAGTTCTATAGAATTGGGTTACTGGGGTAGGAGATTTTTGGCTGTATTTTTCCATTGACAAACTTTTCTTCACTGATCCCGCCTCCCAAATGAATTAAACAGTGGGATCTTAACTGTGGACCACACTTAACCCAGCCTCCCACCATTCACACTCAATATAGAATGAGTGATCTGCTGCTGTTCTCAAAGCTTTATTGATTGTCACTGATCTGATTCATGATAGTGCCCAAAGACTTTGCTGTGGAAAGCTGAAAGATGCTGGCTCCCATCCAAGGAGAAAACAGCACACAATAGAAAGGGAAAGGTAGTACATAGGGAGAATATTAGCTTCTGAGAATACAGCTACCCACTTTTTGGTATTAGCCTCAAGTGCAACAGGGTGAGAACAATTGTTGTTGACCAGTTTTCCATTACCTGAATGTCTTTTTATTTTCACTGAATCTGGTGCTCTAAGTGCGTATTGTTTTACTGGTTTGGCAACTGTGTCCCTCCAGATGTTGATGGGCTCCTTGCAGTGTTAGCCAGCAGTAAGGGATTGTTGGAGATGCAACCAGACATCATTTGGAGGGTCTCTATTTTAAGGAATGAATCTTGGAGACCCACTAATAGTAAAATTGGAAAGAGCAGAAGAAAAGACAGAGAGCAAACAGCATAATGCTGTTTCAATATGGACATTTTGAGATTCAAGAAATTCTAGCGCACCCCTTGATTGCACTAGTTTCTTTATAAACAGCAGCAAGAGCAACAATAAAATTTTGACAGTTCCTACACTTTGCATTACAGAAATAGCCTGCGACACCACTGTGATGATAATGAGACACGGAGCAGCTGGTTCAAAAAGGAGATGCTAGTTTTCTCTTTCTTTTCTCATTAGCTAAAACCTGAAATGTGCATTTCATTCCTTTTTCTCACAGCAGCACACGGTGTACATTACACCTTCAATTTGGCAGCAGATTTTCATTGCCTGCCTAGGAGGGATGCACCTGGCCAATCAGGTTTTTTTTTTTTAAAAAAAATATCCTGCCAATGCTGAGTCACTTGAAACATTTCCTTTCTCATAGCAGGTGTTGGAGTTATGCTGTGTTATTAGTCAGTTCCCTGGGATGAATGCAAAAATCCAATTACTACTGAATCTGAGACGACATTTAGAGAAAAACCCAAAAACCACAATAGATCAAAAGAAAGCAACTGACATTGAAAACAAACAGCGCAGTTTGATCCCTCTCAAGAAATACAGAACGAATGGCTGAGGACCAGGTTGGGGCAGGTGGAAGAGGAGGATAGAAGCAAAGGCACAAAGTGTAGTTTATTGGCAAGATATTGGCTGGATATGTCTGCTTGTTGCTGGTGCCGAGTGCCTTGTCATGGTGCATTATCGATCTTATGGCTCTGGAAGTAAGGATGCTTCCAATTGGGCTTTTACATTGCACAATTATAGTGCTATGATTTCACTTTAACGGTCATGGATGCATCCTATGGAATCTTGGAGTTGAGGGTAATTAAGGAACTAGAGTTCATTAGCGTAGAGCTATGAATTCCCTCCTGAAATCCCAAAATTCCAGAGGATGGAACTATGGCTGCTGAAGTGGACTATGATCCTATGTATACTTCTGTAGTGTGAAAGGGTCCTGAATATGGGTAAACTGCGTGTGCACCCCCCCCCCCCAGTAATTTGTTGACTTATGCTGACGCCAGAGATTTTATAGGGTTTTCTTAGGTCAGTAATACTCTGGGGTCTTTTGCTATTTTCTTCCCCTGAAATATAGCTTTCAGCACCTGGTATTCCTTGGCCTTTTCCCATCAGAGTTCTAAGCTGAGCTGACCTTGCTTTGCTCCCAAGATCAGAGGACAGAGGTGTAAAATTTGTGGCCCTCCAGATGTTTCAGCCTCCAACTCCCAGAAAGCCCTAGGTAGTTTGTTCAATGACCAAGAATTCTGGGAGCTGAAGTACAGAATACCTGAAGGGTCACAAGTTTGATACTACTGTTTTAGGGTATTTAGGCCTGTGGGTAACTTATGGTGCATTTATGATGCATCCCAAACCACACTCAATCAAGAACTGACCATGGAACAATAGACTGGTTCAAGATTGGGAAAGGCATATGGCAAGGCTGCATACTCTCATCCAACCTTTTTAACTTGTATGCAGAACACATCATGTGATGTGCAGGGCTTGATGAATGCAAAGCTGGGGTGAAAATTGCTGGAAGAAACATTAACAACCTCAGATATGCAGATGACACCACTCTAATGGCCGAAAGCAAGGAGGAGCTGAGGAACTTTCTAATCAAGGTGAAAGAAGAAAGCGCAAAAGCTGGGTTGCAGCTAAACATCAAAAAAACCAAGATTATGGCAACAAGAATGATTGACAACTGGAAAATAGAGGGAGAAAATGTGGAGGCCGTGACAGACTTTGTATTTTTAGGTGCAAAGATTACTGCACATGCAGACTGTGGCCAGGAAATCAGAAGACGCTTACTTCTTGGGAGGAGAGCAATGTCCAATCTCGATAAAATAGTAAAGAGCAGAGACATCACACTGGCAACAAAGATCCGCATAGTCAAAGCCATGGTATTCCCTGTAGTCACCTACGGATGTGAGAGCTGGACCTTAGGGAAGGCTGAGCGAAGGAAGATTGATGCTTTTGAACTGTGGTGTTGGAGGAAAGTTCTGAGAGTGCCTTGGACTGCGAGAAGATCCAACCAGTCTATCCTCCAGGAAATAAAGCCCGACTGCTCATTGGAGGGAAGGATACTAGAGACAAAGTTGAAGTACTTTGGCCACATCATGAGGAGACAGCAAAGCCCAGAGAAGACAATTATGCTGGGGAAAGTGGAAGGTAAAAAGAAGAGGGGCCGACCAAGGGCAAGATGGATGGATGGCATCCTTAAAGTGACTGGACTGACCTTGAAGGAGCTGGGGGTGGTGACGGCCGACAGGGAGCTCTGGCGTGGGCTGGTCCATGAGGTCAAAAAGAGTCGGAGGTGACTGAATGAATGTACAACAACATACATCCCAGTAACTACAACTCACATATGTCAAGGTCTATTTCCCCCCAAGAGTGCCTCAAGAGCACCCCTGGGCAAAATCAACTATACTGCAAATGCTTACTTTGCGTAATGGTTGAGCCGCCCCTGCATACAATAACAGTGGAGGCCCACAAATATTTCAGGAGGAAATTTTTTTGAGAAACCGTGGGTATCAAGTCCAAGATTTGTCCTGTATTGGTTTGACCCAGGGCACTTCCAAACAGCATCAAAACACAGAACAAAAAAGTGGGTTTTTAAAATGTGGGACCTCAATTGAAGTCCAAACACAGATCTGTCAGTCCCCACTGCATAGTCCCCCATCATCCTCAAAGCTATTTTTTAAAGTGAATTAAGGTGAAGGATGGATGGGGGACTTTTTTATTCACTCCAGAGATGCAAATATGCATATATGAGGTCCAGCACATAAAGGAGCCATTTACAAAAAAACTTCCTTCAGATCTCGGCCTTCCCCCAATTGTTAATTCAAGCTCCACTTAACAAAAGTGCAAAAGACAGAATTTGAGAGAGTTGTATTTGCTTTCCACTTGTGCTTCTCTTAGCTACCTGTGTCTCCGTTTGACAGCTGATCAGCTATTTTGGGCTTTTCAGAAATGCTCTGGAGGAGTTCACACAAGGGGGAGGGAAGAGGGTGTGTTTCATGCCTGCTGGGATACACAGGCATGGAAAGGTATATGTTTCTCAGGAAGTATTGAGTTTAGAGAGCACATTTTAAACTCTACTTTTCCAGCCCTTAAACCAATTCCTCCTGATTCCTCCTGAACTTTGGCTAAACATTGTTTAGCCACCACCCCCTCCCCTCCCCCTTAACCTGCTTCCTCTCAGGTTTTAATGCATGTGTAGAAGGGCCACCAGTAAGTAGGGAAACTAAAGAAGAGGTGTGCATATTAGTTCCGCTCAGAAAGAGAAGGAAAGATGGAGAGGAACAAGAGTTAGACCTATATTACCTTAAATAAAGACTTTAAGCTTTGCATCCAAAGTTGGAATACTACTGAACAGTATATGAAGTGGTACCTGTTCTGGAACGGCTGTTCCAGGGGCTCCAATTTTGTGCTTTGCACTGAGTCCTAAGTTTGCAGGGACTTCATAGTCTTAAGTTGCAGGGACTTTGCAGATAGGTGGCTCCTTTGCCTGCATTCATAGGGCAAGCCACCTGTCAATAATAGTTAGGATCCCTGATCCCGCCCCTCTCTAGGTTTTTTGGAGGGAAGGGGCCATTTTTCAGTTAGTCTCAGCAGAGGAAGTCTATGCAGAGGATGTATACAGACGTCCTCCTGTACAAAGGCTTCGTCCCTTAAGACTTCCCGGGGGAGAACAGTCTTAAGAGCTTCTAAAGATTCCCAAAGGTTCTGGGGTAACAGCCTGACAGCCCTGAGGAATTCTGGAGGGAATAACAGCTCTAATCATCAAGATCTCCAGCTAAGTGACTACAGGCCTGCTGGTACGTCTGCTCAGTTCTGAGACGCAGTTCAGCCGGTAGTGGATTCAAATCAGTCAGGTTTAGGTTCACAGTAGCCTGGGAGGTGTTAGAAAGGGGAATTTTTCTTTGAACAAAGTTATTGAAGATAGTGCCTGTTCCCTGTGGACAAGTTTGAGAGAACTGGTTTCTTTACCAAGAAAGCTTTACAATTCCTGTTTGTTCATCAATAAAAGACTGTTATATTTAAGCTCAAGCCTCCAAAAGACTGTTTAATGAGGGAAATTTTTCTAAAGGCTCCTTTTCGGGGGCCCTGGCTTCCTGCTGGATTCAAGCCATACATCCTCTCTTAAAGGCACTTCATTTTAGGTCCAGCGGTGACAGAACAATACCCTACAATCAAATCTCTCAATGGAACCTCATCATATGCATGGAACTGTGGGGACAATGGATGTATATTCAGTTATGTATTTTTGGTGTTTTTAAAATAAATTTAAATTGAGATTGTGTTTGCAATGTTCATTTAAGATTGATCCTATAGAACCTAGATGGAGTTATTCCACTCCCCTTAAGTGGCAAAGCTGGCACTACACCTAAACGTGTATTTGTATCAGTACATTTCCTTTGCAGCAAAGGGAGGTCTTCTAATACCTTGCACAAATGACCAGGAAAATCTTTCACCAGCGATTTCAAACACATGATGGGAAGGCCTGTGGTTCCGACCTCCCCTCTGCACAACAAACACACTTTTAGCGCTGGTGCCTGTCATTCATGCCTTTGTGATTTTCTCAGTAGATGACAACAATGTGCTCTATGTTGAACTGACCTTGCAAACTATGCAGAGGCCACAGCTGGGAGGTAGTGACTCCTACTGATGGAGAGGCTTTGCAGTTTGCATTGCACTGAGGCAGAATGTTCACTGGTACCAAAGTGGGCACTTCCCACTATCACTGCTTTCTATTTGAAATAATTCAGCAGAAGCTTAATCTCCCACTGAATCCAATGAAATACAAAGTGTTCTTTTTAAGAGGACCTCAGATTAGCAGACTAAACACACGTGCTTAAACATATACAGTCCACTGCAATTAACATAATTTATTTCTCGGTAAACATGGTTAGTGTCTAGATGCATGAATCACATCTATTGAATGTTGTTCGTGCATCTAGATACTACAAAAATAACAACAAGCATTGTTGTCATTTTTGTCAATTCTCTTATTGACAAAAGATAAAATTGAAGATTTGCAAATCCTGTGGCATGCCCATTACTTAAACAGTTGTGCAAATTGCCTCTTAGTCCATCATGAAGGGATGTAAGATTCCCATGGGACTTTTTTTGGAAGGGAGAATTGCTTAGAGCTATGAAAGCAAACAGGTTTAGAGGTAGGGTGAAACTCCAGGTAACCTAAAGAACTTATTCCAAACCTGAACAATGCCTCTTTTTATCTTTTAAATTGAAAAAAAGATCCTTTGATGGTACTGATGAATACAATATTGTAAAGAAGGTTTTTGTTTTTTTTGGTTTTTTTTTGTAATTTCTGGTTTAGGCAGTTTATCATGTTTGCTTGCAAAAGCCACTGATTGGTTGAATCTAAGGTAAATATTCTGTTTTTCAAAATATCTGAGTATTTTCACCAATAGTTTTTGGTTAGGATGCTGCCTCCAGCTCGCATTCTGGTAGTATGGTGCATCTCAAGAGATTCTCCCAAGGATGTTTGATGTTTTGTTTAGTACATGTTTTAAAATGGGCCAATCCAATTTTATGAAACATTTTCCCATAAGATTATTTGCTAAAGCATTTATTTTTCTTATATTTCATCTTCTCTTCAATAACAGTAGCTCATTAAATTCTCACATTGTTGTTCTTGGTGACTGAAATTCATTTTGAGATTTGCATCTTTGTAAGCAGATATATGTATGCAGGAAATAGAGCTGAGAAATTCTGCAATATCCATATTCACATAGGGTTTGCTGTGATGTTACTATATATGTGCATCCACTGCAGTGGTGGAGTGACTGATGTGCCACGTCCAATGTACCAATGTTTCATTTTATTTATTTCATGTGAATACCACTTTACTCCCAGATTAGGACCCAAGGAAACTCCCAAAGACAATAAATGAAAAAGTCTAAAGAACAATTAAAACACTATAAAATTATTTAAAAGATATACAACAGTTTTAAAAAGAAATAACACAGCTCCCCCCTTCGTATTTTTCTTGGTGTTATATTGTATTCAGAAAATTGCATTGGATAGACTGTATCAGCTCTGATTTCTTAGATGTGATTATTATTATTTTCCGTGTGATAGCAGATGAAGACTAGTATATAGCATAGGTTCTGTAATGTATCTCAAAACCTATCTCTAATAGGTGGGAATTGCTGCCATTTTTGGGAATCAGCAGGTCAAACATACCCAGAAACAGGACTAACATTTGAGGCACCCCAGTGAGACACTTCCCTGTTCATTTAAATCCTAACTAAACAAAATATTTTTTGCTGATCCATAAAGACACTCTGCGGTGTGTATCAAAAGTATACAATTTCCATCAGAAGAGCATTGATGCAATTTGGAGCATTCCTCTACAGATCCGGGAAACATGCTATACACCACAGAATCTTCCTTCTTTCTTCTGGATTTTCCTTCCATAATTCCCCATTTTCCGTCTTTCACAACATTTGTTTCTAATCCAGTGAAAGAAAAACTTTCTTGATCATAGAAAGTTCAGATCAAGAATGAAAATGTGAATTATTTCCTCCCTCTTTTCATTTTTACCAATATTTTGAGATTGTACTGGATAAAACATTTAAGGGGCATGCACATTCACTGAGATTCACACTCTCCCTTCTAGGTACAGGAATTGCTTGGTGCTGCCTGTGTTTACCTTCTTGTGGCCAACCACAAAACAAATCACAGTAAATGTAGGTGAGGAAAATCACATGCTAACAGGATAAACAGACACATTTCACCAGCCAAGGGAGCACCCTCTTCTAAACCAATACTAATACTGTCATCTTATTACTGATGTATCCAAACATAAATCCAACATGCACTTGCCTATGTTGTTGTTGTTGTGTTCACATTCTCTTCTTCCCACTGTAATGACCACCTCCCCAATTCACTGTTTTGCTGTGTAGCCCAACCCCAATAACCATGTGATGGCTGGTGGAGAGGATGTGGGGAGGGCAAATCAGGGAAGTGTCTATGTCCTCACAGCAGGACACTTGGGCGGATCTAGACAGCCCTTTTATTGTTTATTGTTTATTGTCCAGACAACATTCGAGGTAATCCAGAATTAATTCACCGCAAACCAGGAAAACCCTGGTTTGTAGCGAATTAATTTGATAGTGGGTTTATTCTGCGCCTTCTTGGAATGCACAGGATAAACCCACTACTTCCAGTGTCTGTACTGCAGAATACTGCAGTTCAGATAGTATTCCCATAGATTTCTGGGCTAAATTAGCCTGGAAAACCATGGCTCATCCCCATGTTCCCACTGGCCATAGAGCTCTATCTGAGTTCTTGGTCACCATGATGGTCACATCTGTGGTGTCAGGATACAGCACCCATGTGATCAAAATCTCCCCCTCCTTGCTTGTTGTTTTCTGGCATCAGCAGATACAACAGGCCATGACCAAGTGCTCCATGACTGATAGGGAGCAGCAGTGGCAATATGGAAGACAAAGCATCTCCTCTCTCTGCACCGATTTAAAACTACAGGTCAATGCTTCCATAGGATTGAAGCCTGCCAATTTTAGAGGTATCAAACTCCATTAAATCTACAGTGTAGATGCATCTTGTATGTATATATGCCTTCAAGTCATATATCAACTTATGGCCACCCAAGATTTTTATAGGGATTTCTAGACAAGGAATACTCAAAGTAAGCTTTGCCAGTTCCTTCCTCTGAAATATAGCCTACACATTCTGATATTCATTGATAGTCTATCACCTAAGTACCAGTCAGAGTTAACCCTTTTTATCTTCCAATATTAGATGGGCTCTGGTGGCTTTTACGGTTGGTGGAGATGAGAGATAGGGCCTTCTCAGCAGTGGCCCCCCCATTTATGGAACTCCCTCCCTAAGGACATCAGGTTGGCTACCTCCCTCCTGTCCTTTAGAAGACAACTGAAGACCTGGCTCTGCGGCCAGGCGTTTGATTAGGTGAAAGTGACAATAGGAAAGGAATTTGAGTTTTGGACATTGGATTTCCCGGCTTGATTCTTGATTTTTGGTTTTACTGGCATTTTAATATCATTGGTAAATGAATTTATTGACTGATGTGTACGATATTTTAAGATGTTTTTACTGTTTTACTATTTTATTGTATTTGTATGATATATATGTTGTAAGCGTTGTTGATGCCTTTGTGAGGCCACCCTTAGTCCTCCTTGTGGGGAGAAGGGTGGGATAGAAGTGTACGAAATAAATAAATAAATAAATAAATAAATAAATAAAATTTTGGGCAGTGGTTCCCAACCTTTGGTTCTCCAGGTGTTTTGGGCTTTAGCTCCCACAATTCATAACAGCTGGTAAACTGGGTGGGATTTTTGGGAGTTGAAGTCCAAAACACCTGAAGGACCAAAGGTTGGGAACCACTACTTTAGGGTATGTATTCCATACACCACAAAGGGAAATTCCTGTATTTGGAGACCTTTCAAGTCAAAAACCACTACCAAAGGGAAAATGATGCTAGGAATCTCCTAGCATCATGTCCCAAATGCACTTTACTAGAGATTTAAGATTGTCTGCACACTGCACCTACCTCTAAAAACCTATACATTTCACCTGTCATGTCCAGCATTTTTTAAATTTTACTCATTACATTTGGCCCGGCCTTAGTTTTAAATGTGTCGTGATGTTATTGTTTCTAATGTTTATTGTTATTGCTTTAATATTTATTGTTTTGCTTTATGAGTTTTATTGTTGTATTTGTTATGCTGTTGTTTTATTGAGTGCCTTGGCCTTTTGTAAGCCACACCAAGTCCTTCAGGAGATGTTAGCAGGGTATAAATAAAGATAATAATAATAATAATAATAATAATAATAATAATAAATTCAATTACTTTTAAAGTTATTCAATAGAAACTGGAAAATATATATCTTATCTGCATTGTCCTGGGACATTGAGGTCCCTTCCACACAGCTGAATAAAATCCCACATTTTCTGCTTTGAACTGGAATTTATGCCAGTGTGGATATCCCCTACGTCAAAGCAGATATTGTGGGATTTTCAGTCTTTATATTCTGGGTTATATGGCTGTGTGGAAGGGCCCTTAGGTAAATCCACTAGGCCTGGGTAACAACGGAAAAATTTGTTTCTAAAATCGATTTGTATTTGGGGGTTTTTTTTGTTTCGATATTTAAAATAATTACAAAATTTTCCTTTTAAAAAGTTCGATATTTACGAAATTTCGTAAATGGTAAAAAATTAACGAATCGATTTCCGAAACAATAACGAATCAATTCGTTAATGGCGGACGCGACCGCGAAATATGCTAAAAAACCTCCAAAACCTTCTGAAGCTTCCCTCTCCCTCTGTTGTTGACTGTTGGTGTGATATTATAATTTTTTTTCACTAATTAAACCATAAAACTGGCCCAGACATGCGGAAATAATGAAACGACCTCAAAACAATAACGAAACAAATACAATATCGAAATACGAAGCATTTACAAAATGCTTTTGAAAATTCGTTTTTTTTAATAATTGCTCCAGAATGGTTCATTATCATTTTGTAATTGAAAAAATTAACGAATTATTAACGAATTATGAATTAACGAAACGAAACTGCCCAGCCCTAAAATCCACAAGCATCAAAAGGTGAAATTGACTGTCTTGCCCCCTCTACAGGTCATTGGAAGGTTTTCTTTTTGTTGCACATACAATATTGACTAGTGTCAGTCAGTTTATCATAGCAGAAACAAAATGCAAGAGTATTTTTTTGTTTTGAGAAACAAAAGAAAAAAACTAATTTCCCAGTGCATTACTGCATTAATTCAACAACAGCCACCTGTAGTTATCACCCCATCGACAGAGTTTTTTTATTAGTAAAAAAAAAAAAGTGCAAGTGGAAAATGTTTAAGAAGCCCCACTACAGAGTCAGATTCTATTGTTCCAGATGTTTCATGAAGTTTCTGACACACAAACAAAGTTTTTGTCTTCTACTCAAGTGTCACCTTCTTTTCAGGAACTGACCAATCAGGAACAAACATCTAAAACCCAGGAGCAAACCCAGATAATAAATTCCAATTACAGGGACATATGGACATGAGAAGATCTGCATATTCGGCTCAAAACCATTATATTCCCGCACCTGAAAATCTTGCGCTTTTTGTCTTTTGTAGAGATTGCTTCCGCATTTACAGGGAACAGTATCTGGTCACCCTCCTGTTTGCTGCGGAAGATCCTGGGATGCTGCCTGAATGGGCCTTGAGACATATAGCTCAGGAAGATTTACTCTGAATATCTGACTCCCATATCTATAAGGGATGCGTTGTGAACTTTGCATGAATACATGAAACCACAGATAATAGCAAACCCTATTATTTTCAATGCGATAACTGAGAGGAGTACCAAGAAGAATATGTAGTTTGAGATGCAATGCTAGCAGTCCATGATACTGCAGTTTTCCCACAAACTCCAGATAGGTATATTCATTAATCATTCAGGAGGATGCCTTGGGTTTGTTTCCATGTGTACTTACTAGCTGGTTAATTAATTCCATAGTGACTTCATCAGGAGCTATTTTCTTTCTCTTAGATGATGCATTAGACAAACATCTTCCTCTTTCCCACATGTTAGTCCTCTTTTCTTATGCTTACATAGTCTCCATGGAAGAGGAAGAGCACCATATTGTCCAGTTCACTTTTTCTAGTGAAGGTATCAATTGGATACAGCTGCCATCTATGACTGAATCTCTGTTCACATTAGATTTTGTTTTGTTTAAAAGTTCACAAAGGTTGGCACAATTGCTAATAGGTACACAATGCTGTGTACAGGTGGAGTAAAGACTTTCTGTATAGATTTCAGATTTCAATATTAATGTCAAAAATACGTAGTATGATTCTACATAGGATTTGTGCTACATTAGAACAACAAAGACAAATATAACTTAAGTAAAATAAACATTAAATATTAAATAACCAGAAAAATAAAATAAGGTGTAAACACCCATTAAAAGGGGTGGGGGGAGAACTACATAAGCAAAGGTTCCCCAAAGGGAGAAATCAAAATACTTAGAATTTTAATTTTGTAGTTTAGCAGTAGGGTTCTTAGATACTCCCATACTACCCTAAATAGTGACTCACGATAGTGTGCAAAAGTTAATATGAAACAAAGCAACAACAACCTAATATGAATTTTTAACTCACTATATTTTAATCTTTGTTTTGTGTATTTTAATATATGTATTTTGTAGAAATACATTATTTTATATAACGATTATATGTTTTTATCTATGTTGTAACCTGCCTTGAGCCATGAGGAGAGGCAGGTAAGAAATAAAATTATTATTATTATTCTTATTTGAAACACAACAAGATTAGTACACAACAAACAAGGTCACGCTGCTGGCTGTTGTATTGAATCACACATCGGACACCTCCCAAGTGTATGCAGATCCCAGTAAGGCAGCCTTTTGCAGCTGGCAGATGGTAATTTTGTCAATGCCAATTGTGTTTAAGTGCAGGCCAAGGTCTTTAAGCACTGCACCCAATGTGCCGATCACCACTGGGAACACCTTGACTGGCTTGTGCCAGAGTCTTTGCAGTTCAATCTTTAAATCCTCATATCATGTCAGCTTTTCCAGTTGTTTCTCTTCAATCCTGCTGTCACCTGGGATTGTAACACTGATGATCAATACTTGGTTTTTTAACACAGTCGTGAGGTCAGGAGTATTGTGCTCCAAAACTCTGTCAGTCTGAATCCGGATGTCCCAGAGTAGTTGACGTGTTTGTTTTCTGTAACTTTTTCAGCCTTTTGATCCCACTAGTTCTTTGTCACAGGCAGATGGTATTTGTGACACAAGTTCCAATTAATCATCTGAGCAATGGTATTATGCCTCTGCTTGTAGTCTGTCTACACGATCTTGAATGGTACTATTATCTTTGAAAATCAGGCTGAGGAAAAGTCTTAATAAACCTTATGAGTTTTGTCAAACAGAACTTAGAGGAAATTATACTAAATCTAAGGTGATGACTTTTGGCACGCAATCAACTAAATTTAATTGGAATGCATGTGGAAATAAGATAGAACCGGTTTTCTCCTTTAAATGTCTAGAGATATATTTTGATAAGAAAAGTTCTTAGAAGACTGGGCTACAAAACATCAAAAGTGCGGAAGACACCTCATGTGCCTTAGATTATTTATTTTTTCTGTTTGAGGAGCAGCAGGTGGTAATTCATGTACTGAAGGTGTTTATAGGGAAAGTAGCTGCCCAATTACAATATGGCATTAAGATCTTGCGGATAAGATGTAACAACTTAAATGACTGGAGGTTTGTCAAGACAAGTTTCTGAGGCACTTATTGACAGTATCTTGCAGACTATTTACATTATTATCAGTTTTATCAAAAGCCTAGGGTGAGATTCCCAGGAAAGATTGTCGCATCCTTTTAAGTTGCCAGTTCTTATGTGGAAATATACCAGTTATTAACATACTGTGACCCATATATCACACATAAAACAACTTTATTTGCCAAGACTGTTAAAATTACTTGTACTGCTTATCTGAAAGATATTTCTGTAGACTTTACAGGAGATTAATGAAGTTTGTACATTGACGCCTTCTTTCACTGGATGCTTTTACTCAAAAATAATAAATGAATGACTGTCATAAGACAAATAATTAAGAATGGATTAAAAACATCAGTCTCAAACAAAAAACCATACAAGACAGGACAAATATAAATATTTCCATTGCCTACCTAAACATGACCTGGAATGTGCTGGTCTTGGGATGCTACCATGGAAAACCATTTACCCATTAACTAAGCCTCTTTTGATCATATAACGTCCACCATAATCCATGATCAGTTTGAAATTGGAAGAGGTGACCTTTATGATATGTTGGCCTTAAACCATTTAGGGCAGGCTTTGCTGAACAGCAATTCTAATCAAGCCCACCCACTGGTTCTTCTGGAATGGGAGCTGATACCCAACAACTTATGAAAGATAGGTTTCCCACCCCAAATTTGGACTTTAAATTTTCAGAAATGGGCCCAGAAACACATGAATTCCAATGCAATGGATTTAAGACCAATCCCTTTTCAAAAGAAAGCATTCAGTCTGCTGCAATTTGCATCAAATTAGTTTCTGAATACTCTTCAAGGGCAGAACTCATTGCAAAAATTTAACTAGTACAGGCAGTCTTCAAGTTACAAACATCTGCCTTACAAGCGACTCATAGTTAGGACAACATGAAGTGAGAGAAATCTAGCCCCCCCCCCCCGAAGGGAAATTTACTCATAAAAGAGTTATTATGGAGAAAAGGTGTCTCTACTGAAGCTTTATCACCAGTTCTTGTTTTCATGACAACGTCAATTTTTTCAAAATCCAATTCTCACAGGGACAGAATGTGAGGTGAAATTTTCTGAACAGTGGTACAGACAATGAAGCAAACCTTTCAGGGGTGTTAACCCTTCCCTATGCTATCCAAAGTATTAAAATTTTGGCTGGAGATACACTCCAAACATTTACCTGTTCTGACTTACATACAAATGCAACTTAAGAACAAACCTGCAGAACGTGTCTTGTAATTAATCCAGAGACTGCTTTTAGGCACTGTAATGTGCTCTATGTTGGCCTGCCTCTGAAGAGTGCTCGGCAACTCCACCTGTTCCCAAGATCTGCAGCCAGGTTGCTCACTGGGGCTGGCTACAGAGAGCGGAAAACCCCCCTGTTGCAGCATCTCCACTGGCTGCCAGGTTGTTTCTGGGCACAATTCAAAGTGCTGGTTATGACCTTCAAAGCCCTAGACAGTTCAGGTTCAGGCTATTTAGCTGGCCGCATCCCCTTATACGAACCTGGCTGGGCCCTGAGATCTTCAGGAGAGGCCTTCTCTTTGTCCCATCTCCACCTCAAGCCCAGTTGTTTTTTGTTTTTGTTTTTGTTGTTTTTTTTTCATGTCAGGAGTGACTTGAAAAAGCAAGGACATTGCCCAGGGGATGCCCAGATGTTTTGATGTTTTACCATCCCTGAGGGGGGCTTCTACCATGTCCCCGCATGGGGAGCTGGAGCTGACAAAGGGAGCTCATCCATGCTTTCTCTGGATTCGAACCTCCAACCTGTCATCTTTAGTCCTGCTTGCACAAGGGTTTAACCCATTGTGCCACCAGGGGCTCCTAGCTCAGTTGGTGGGAACGAGAGAGTGGACCTTTGCTCTTGGTGGCTGCCCCTCGACTAGAACTCCCTTCTTTGCAGGGAAACCAGAATGGCCCCTCTCCCTGCTGTCCTTCTGGTGGTAGGCTAAAACCTTTTTATTTAGACAAGCTTTCAAAGAAGAAAGTTTTAAAGATCTTGTCAGGGGGTGCTGTGGTGTTTGTGTTTTTGATGGGTTTTAACTTTTTTAATGTGGTTTGTGTTTTATTCTGTTTTAATGTTTGTATATTTGTATATTTTAAATTGTATATTAATGCTTTTATGTCAAGCCACTTTGAATCCCCTTTGGGGAGATAAAGTGGGGTAATAATAATAATAATAGGTGGAAGCATGTATCATGGTAGATATCTGTTTTTTCTAGGAAACTGCAGAACTAGTATATGCATCACAGTTGAGCAAAAGAACTCCTGGCTTCAGCTACCACTTAGGCATCCAGGAGCAATAGTCAATAAAAGATGTGAGCTCAGATTTCCATCTTCTCATCTAGCTTGGCCAAAAGGCTACATGTGCTCCGTGCTAAAGCATTTAGAACTGCTGATGGAGGCCAGCATCGCTGGCATTTCTTTTTTGTGTATCAAGTTTCTTTGAATACCACTTATGGTCTTCACATAAATCAGGGTGTGTATGAACACAGACCCTGGACACTATTTTTTAAATTTTATTTATTTATTTACCTTATTTATACCCCACCTTTCTCTACCCTGAAGGGCACTCAAGGTAGCTTACATATATGCAATTACTCAATGCCTTAAACACATACAATTCCAATAACATTAAAGTTAAATTCAAATTAATACATATTAAGCATTTATAAACATTCCATACTAAAACCATGCCATCCATAATCATAGTCAAAGCCGTTCCATAGTCATTGCACATATACCAAATCTGTTATTGCACTGTGCACTATTCTACCAAAGCCTGATCCCAAGGCAGGTAACAGCCTGAAAGGGTTTTTTCCCATTCTCCAACACCCCTTTTACCTGAAAAGGGTAAGTAGCGCTATGCTACTCTGCTGCTGAATATGCATGCCCAGTGTGGAACACATCTCACCACACTAAAACAGTGGATGTGGCTCTTAATGAGACATGCTGCATTATCATGGGGTGTCTGCGCCCTACACCACTAGAGAAATTACACTGTTTAGCCGGTATTGCACCACCTGACATCCGCCGGAAAGTAGCAGCCAATAGTGAAAGGACCAAGGCAGAGACATCTCCAGCTCATCCCTTGTTTGGGTATCAGCCAGCACATCAATGACTTAAATCAAGAAATAGTTTTCTAAGAGCAACAGAGACACTTGCTGGAACACCTCAGCAAGCGAGAGTCCAAAAATGGCAGGCTCAAACCCAGAACCTCAATCAATGACTGATTCCAAATGGGCACACAGAAAACTGGGTGACTTGGAAGGTGCTGAACAGACTGCGCTCTGGCACCATGAGATGCAGAGCCAACCTTAAGAAATGGGGCTACAAAGTGGAATCCACGACATGCGAGTGTGGAGAAGAGCAAACCACAGACCACCTGCTGCAATGCAACCTGAGCCCCACCACATGCACAATGGAGGACCTTCTTGCAGCAACACCGGAAGCACTCCAAGTGGCCAGATACTGGTCAAAGGACATTTAATCAACTACAAAGCTTGCAAACTCTGTTTTGTCTGATTGTTAAAAATTTGTTAAAAATGTAATACAATTGTCTGGTTGATACTGACACATTAAATAAATAAATAAACCTGAAAATCACACAGAAATCCCTCAAAATATGCAAAAACACCTAGTCAACAAAGAAAGCCCCTTATAGTCCAGCAGCACCTTCAATGCCTTTATTTCTTTTTCACTTTTCTTGAAATGCAGCCTGGAAGTGACTTCTGAGTGACTTTTTAGGAAGGGTTTTGACAAAAATAGAGGCATTTAAAAGTGCTGTCAGAGATGTGTGGCAATGAGGGGAATGGGTTGTCCACCCCTATCTAAAAGTCTTTTTTTTCCCTTGACATCATCTGCTAATGTTGCGAGGTCTAGTGCATAATAATAATAATAATAATAATAATAATAATAGCAACACTTTTTTTATACCCCGCTACCATCTCCCCAGGGGACTCGGTGCGGCTTACATGAGTTTGAGCCCAGAATACAACAATACAAGCAATAGCAACAACAATACAAGCAATTTTAAAACAACCAAGACAATAAAACAATAACATAAGTATTAACAATACGACAACACACTTTAAAAACTATGGGTAGGCCAAATGTAATTAAAATTAAAAATAACGCTGTACATGGGCGAAAAAGTGATGGGACGGTTTGTGGAAACACACAAGCAGACCTAAAACAATATAATATATGACTAAAACAATATAAATATAACTAAATTAAGTCCCTCTCTTTTAATAAACAGTTTTGAATCCCTACACACTTTATCAGCATGCATGGATACAATCTTGTCTGGCTGTCTTGTTCTTGTTTCAAAACTTCAAAAAATTACACTGTAACCTTTGAAATGTGGGGTGGTTATAATGGTTTACAAGCCTTATAAATTGTTTCTTTCCAGGATGGTGATAGAATTAAAAGGAGATAACTTTAGAGCCTCCCACACTCAACTCTCTCTGTTTGTCTTTGTCAATAATTCTGTGTTGCCCAGGAAATAAAAGGTTGATCCAGACTCTCCATATATTGCTGCCAGTACTTTCTCTGTGTCAAATGCCTACGTTTTTCCATAACATGACTTTCCCTGTTTCCCTTTATTTGTAATGTCCTCTCCAAAAGCCTCCAAGAGGTTGAGAAATCATGTGAATTGCAGAAATTTGAATGAGAATGTACATTAATTTACTTTCCCCAAGCAAAAAACCAAAATGGTGCTCACAATGACAAAATATGTAACTGGAAGGGAAAGACAATTTGAGAACATGTCTCCTGCACACACACGCATGAGTGTGGCTACATTATACAATTAAAACAGCCTGATCCCACTTCTACTGCCATGATTTCAACCTGCAGAATCCAGGCATGTATAGTTTAGTGAGGTACTACGAATTCTCTGCTATAGAGCCTCTCACCATTTTCTTCAATGGCATCTATCTACAAATTCCAGGATTTCATAGAATAGAAAACCGCTATAATGCAGTTGGTTTTTTTTTTTTTTTGTCGTATCAGGAGCGACTTGAGAAACTGCAAGTAACTTCTGGTGTGAGAGAATTGGCCATCTGCAAGGACGTTGCCTAGGGGACGCCCGGATAATTTTGATGTTTTTATCATCCTTGTGGGAGGTTTCTCTCATGTCCCCATATGAGGAGCTGGAGCTGATAGAGGGAGCTCATCTGCTTCTCCCCAGATTCGAACCTGCGACCTGTTGGTCTTCAGTCCTGCCGGCACAGGGGTTTAACCCACTACGCCACCAGGGGCTCCTATAATGCAGATGAACACTGTGTTTCGCTTTTTTAAAAATTAACCAGGAGAAACATTTTAATTGGCATTAACTAAGCTTCCTTACTGGAACGAAGAGCAGCTTCAAAAGGGATGCTGCCATTGGGACAGCAGGAAATGCTTGGCATGATCCTAATCTGCCATATGTAAGACTGATTCATGCATTTTGAAAACAGATCCATGGAATGTATCCAGAAATATTCTCTACTCTGTCCTTAAAGAAGCATTCAATCATAGTTACAGTGCAATCCTATACATGTCTTTATTTGGAAATGGACCCTTGGTATCCACTAGGATTCTATTCCTGGATCCCCTGGCATTACCAAAATCCCATGGATGCTCAAGTCCTATTCATTACATGCATTGGCATGTGGTCCATTATAGAAAATGGTGACCAACACAAATGACTGCCAAAAAGAGTCCAGGGATCTGTGAAATGGCAGGAGGTTACAGCAAAATATGCTTAAATGTTCATGTAATGCTCTGCATGGAAAAATCAATATCTGCTTTTGGAGATTTCCCCCAAATATTTTCAATCTGTGTTTGATTGAATCCCTGGATACCAAACCTGTGGATATGGAGAACTGACTGTATATGCCATTGAATTCAAGGGGACTTGTTGACTATCCCTTCCTAGAACAGACCCCATAAAATCAATGGAAAATCATGGCTTAAATTTAATTGATTCCAACAGTTCCTCTTCACACCTCAGCTGTAGCATACAGATTTTTGTGAGATTATTTGTGACAGTTTTTATTGAAGAATTGGGCCTTGACTTAGAATATTACCAAAATATCGGAATGTACAGCTGAAAATAACATGCAGCTGTAAAGCAAAAATAATACTTTTAAAGAATAGAAGAGTAAAAAGGGGAAAAGCAGAGAGAAGTATAGCAAGAAGAGTGAGGAACCTTTCTTTTCTGTGTTTACTGTCCAATACATTATGTTCATTAAAACAAATAAATGTCCTTTTAAGTGCCTTTTAATTCAGAAACATGTGCTATCTTCCACACTTTTCAGCCATCTTTTGAAATATTTATGAACACTGTTAATGAGCATTCAACCCTGGGGAAAGGCATGAGTAAGAGATGTCCCGTGAACAAAAAAAATTCTACGTAGAATAAACGAAAGGTCAGCTTCCCTTTTTGGTGGTTTCTGACTTCCCCATATTCCCATATTGTTGA
The DNA here is from genome assembly GCF_037176765.1 of Anolis sagrei. Classification (NCBI taxonomy): domain Eukaryota; kingdom Metazoa; phylum Chordata; class Lepidosauria; order Squamata; family Anolidae; genus Anolis; species Anolis sagrei. Next base: position 38,245,334 of record NC_090022.1, on the reverse strand, counting down.
TTAATGGAGTTACAGCAGCACAGAAAACAGCATAACATCAGATGTAAGAATTGCAGACCATATGGCATGTTGCAGTCACATGCTGTTTGAAAACGCCCCCAGGATCAGCACCATTGATGGAGGTAAACTTGTTTGTCATCAACTAAACTCCTATTCCTGTTTATGTGGAATACTAATACAGGGTGAGCACCCTGTATCCAGAATTCCCAAATCCAAATTATTCCCAAATTGTCTACATGGGTGGTTGAGATAGTGACACTTTTGCTTTTTGGTGGCTTGATGTACACAAACTTTGTTTTGTGCACAAAAGTGTTAAAGCATTGCATAAAATTGCCTTCAGGCTATCTATCTATCTATAGTTTGAAGTTTGCATGAAACATACATATATAGGAACTTTGGAATTACCTGATGGAAGAAATTTGACAGCTAAATGTGCTGTCATAATTTTAAATGTAATTAAAAAACCTATGTCTTCTGGCAGATCTATCCAACCAATTCTAAACTATGAATTTTAAATTTACTTTTTATTAGTGTTGGTGTTTTCATCTTTTTTCTATGTTTTTAAATATATGTATTTAACAGTCAAATATTTTACCTGTGTAAAAATAGTTTGCATCTTATAATCAATGACATCATAGAAGAAATATGATATTAAAAGACAACATAAGATTAAAACACATTAAAATCATTAATGTTTATTATTAGTTTTTTGTTTTCTGCATACTCATGGCTGGTGACTTCCATTTCAATTTGGTGGCTGGCTTTAGTGTAAATTTTAAAGGAATTATCCAAGGAATAAGTTCAACACCTTGGGAAACTCACTGAAGTTTGGAATTAAAGACCTGATTCACAGACTAATCAACATGAGAATCACCAGCCAAAAGTGCAGATTGTTTCTTACAACACAATGTCTTCTTTTTTTGGATGTCACCAACCCTGCCATGCTTGTCTTGGAGTCAGGAAGGATAGGAATTGTAGTCCAAAACATCTAACAGATATCAGGTTGGGGGTTACTGATCTAGCATGACTGGAAAGACCGATTGCAATGACTTTAAGCAGGCTTAGGCCATTCCCTGAGTCAGTAAGAATTATGTAGAATTATATGAAATTAAATATGGCAAGACAATAAAACTTGTAGAGGATAGAGGAAACTGTACATATTAAACTACACTTAAAAGTAAGATGATGATGATGATAATAATAATCTGGAAAAGCTGACATGATATGAAGATTTAAAAATCAAACTGCAAAGACTCTGGCACAAACCAGTAAAGGTGGTCCCAGTGGTGATTGGCACACTGGGTGCAGTGCCTAAAGACCTTGGCCTGCACTTAAACACAATCGGTGCTGACAAAATTACCATCTGCCAGGTGCAGAAGGCCACCTTACTGGGAACTGCACACATTATTTGCCAATACATCACACAGTCCTAGACACTTGGGAAGTGTCCGACGTGTGATCCAATTAAGCAGCCAGCAGAGTGTCTGCTGTGGACTCATCTTGTTGTGTTTCAAATAATAATAATAATAATAATAATAATAATACTTCTTTATTTGTATCCCGCCCCCATCTCCCCAAAGGGACTGGAGCAGCTCAAATAAGCAATCAAATAAAGTAAGATAAGAACTTTGTGAGATAACAATTATATTTTAATCATACGTCTTTAAATTTTGATTATTGTGTTTAGGTAGAGGAGGGCAGGGAAAGTTAGTTTTGATCGGTGTACTGGTGGTATAGCAATGTATGGGGTAATTATTGACTTTACAAATTGTAAAATGGAACTTATATTGCTGAAAGAAAAAGAAATACATGAATAAAAAATAAACTGAGCATAAAGGCATGAAGACTTAATACAAGATTTCACAAACTGAAAAGAATCCAACAAAATAGGACAAGCAGGTGCTCTCGTTACATCCACAGAGTCTGCATCTAACGCGGCGTCCAGCCCAGAACGGATCAAGGCGACTTTGTCTGCGAAGAACCGAGCAAATGCTTCACAGCGCGCGACCGAATTGTCAGGGCTCCCACCTGCAGAGGCAGGAGTTAAAAGACCTCTGACAATCCGAAACAGCTCCGCCGGACGGTTCTTTGCAGACGCAATAGTGGCCGCAAAGAAAGTTTTCTTTGCGGTCTTTATTGCCGCGGCATATGCCCTAAGAAAGGACACAAACCGTGCTCGGTTTGACTCGCTCGGTTCCGAACGCCACACGCTCTCTAGTTCCCTCTTCCTTCGCTTCATAGCTGCCAGCTCCTCAGTAAACCAAGGGGCTGGTTTAGCTCGGCTACTTGAGAGGGGACGTTCCGGAGCAATCATGTCAATAGCCCTGGTCATCTCCCCATTCCAGAGAGCCACCAAGGCTTCGACATGGTCACCTACCGAGGTGGCGGGAAAATCCCCAAGAGCCGTCAGGAAGCCATTCGGATCCATCAGTCTCCTGGGGCGGACCATCTTAATGGGTCCTCCACCTTTGCAGAGGTTAGGGGGCGCAGTGAGCCTAAATCTGATCAGGAAGTGGTCGGTCCATGGCAACGGAGAGATGGACAACTCCTCCACACCGCCACCCTGTTCCCATCCCTGACAGAAAACCAAATCCAATGTGTGTCCAGCACAGTGGGTGGGGCCAGATATTTGTTGGGACAGCCCCATGGTTGCCATGGCAGACATGAAGTCCTGAGCTGCGCCTGTGAGGGTCGTCTCGGCATGGACGTTGAAGTCTCCCAGCACAAGAAGCCGTTGAGACTTCAATGCCAGGCTCGAGACCACCCCCGCTAGCTCAGGTAGGGAGACTGTAGTGCAGCGAGGTGGACGGTACACTACTAGAATCCCTATACTGTCCCGGTCACCCACCCTCAGGTAGACGCTTTCGAAATTTGCGGTCTGCGGGATGGGGTACCTGGTCAGATGGATGGAGTCCCTATAGACCACTGCGACCCCGCCTCCCCGCCCTCCGGATCTAGGTTGGTGCTGCACGGAGAAACCCGGAGGACAAAGCTGGGTCAGATTTACTCCTCCAGCTTCATCCAACCAGGTCTCCGTGATGCACGCCAGATCTGCCCGTTCGTCCAGGATTAAGTCCTGGATCCAGGTCGTTTTTCCGTTGACAGATCTGGCGTTCAACAGCACCACCTTCAGACCGGAGGGTCCGCTCACCTGGTTACACCAATTTACCTTAGGAGACCGATTTGGAATTTTGATTATAGATAAGTGGTCCGAATTTGGCCGAATTTGAGGTCTCCTTTTCCCGCATCTCCTCCTTCCCACCACGACCTCTATGGGGGCCCCTCGGCTAGTGGAACACCTCCCCTCCTCCATGCCGCTATTTCTGGCTAGGGTCTTAATCACACTTTCACCAGCTGTTTGGGATGTTGGCGTTTTATCTTGCCAATTGTGCTGGCCTTCTTCATCCCCCCTCCTCCCCTCATTGTTTCCCACAGGTTCCAGCCCACTACCTCCCCTGCCCCTTCCACCAGATAATAGTGACAGAGACAGTAAGCATAGGAGGGTGGGGGACCACATGGATGGAAATGGACACTTCGGTAGATGAAGGGTACCAGAGGCAAGCGTTAGCCGCGAAATAGGATGGTCCTTGAATACTAGAGTCTTAAAGTGCAAAGTGCAAGGTAAATTCCGCGGCTACCGAGTAATTCTTAAGGTGCAAGGTTTTTAAAGTGCAACAAGATATTAAAGTGCAACAGCCTCAACAGAAAATATTTGGCCCTCTATACTACTAAAGTGTGGCAGGAGGAGTTGGGAGGGGTAAAGTGCCACAGTTGGTAAAGTGCAAACAGTTGGCTACAGAACAGGCGCCACTAAGCGCTATATTATGGTCTTATTACCACATTAGCAGCAGAGGTAGGACGGATTATACCGTGCAATGTTCGCAAAATGTACACAGTGGTCAGGAGACTGGCAGTTAGTAAAGTGCTATGATTCAGATGTAAATAGCTGACATTTGATGTAAATGGAAAGCGTGGTGGCCTCACAACTCCAGGTATTCTTGAGAGACACGGATTATCTGGATCCGGCACAGTCTGGTTTCAGACCGGGGCATGGTACCGAGACGGTCTTGGTCGCCTTAGTGGATGATCTGCGCCGGGAGCTAGACAGGGGGAGTGTGTCCCTGTTGGTGCTCCTGGACCTCTCAGCGGCCTTCGATACCGTCGACCACGGTATCCTTCTGGGGCGCCTTGCGGAAATGGGTCTTGGAGGCATTGCTTTGCGGTGGCTCCGGTCATTTCTGGAGGGTCGCACCCAGAAGGTGTCATTGGGGGACTCCTGTTCCGCACCACAACCTTTGACTTGTGGGGTGCCACAGGGTTCCATACTGTCCCCCATGCTATTTAACATCTACATGAAGCCGCTGGGTGAGATCATCCGGAGTTTCGGGGTACGGTGTCATCTGTACGCAGATGATGTCCAACTCTGTCACTCCTTCCCACCTGCTACTAAGGAGGCCGTCGAGGTCCTGAACCGGTGCCTGGCCGCTGTAACGGTCTGGATGAGGGCGAACAAACTGAAACTAAATCCAGACAAGACAGAGGTACTCCTGGTCAGTCGCAAGGCCGAACGGGATATAGGGTTACAGCCTGTGCTGGACGGGGTCGCACTCCCCTTGAAGGCGCAGGTTCGCAGCTTGGGTGTGACCCTGGACTCATCGTTGAGCCTGGATCCCCAGGTTTCAGCGGTGACCAGGGGAGCATTTGCACAGCTTAGGCTCGTGCGCCAGCTGCGCCCGTATCTCGGGAAGTCTGACTTGGCCACGGTGGTACACGCTCTTGTCACATCCCGCCTGGATTACTGCAACGCTCTCTACGTGGGGCTGCCCTTGAAGACGGCCCGGAAGCTTCAGCTGGTCCAGCGTGCGGCAGCCATGTTACTAACTGGAGCGGGTAGCAGGGAGCACACAACGCCCTTGTTGTCCCAGCTTCACTGGCTGCCGATTTGCTACCGGACCCAATTCAAGGTGCTGGTCTTGGCCTACAAAGCCCTAAACGGTTCCGGCCCAAAATACCTTTCTGACCGCATCTTGGCCTACGAGCCCACGAGGACCTTGAGATCGTCTGGGGAGGCCCTTCTCTCGATCCCGCCTGCATCACAGGCACGGCTGGCGGGGACGAGGGAGAGGGCCTTCTCGGTGGTGGCCCCCCGGCTGTGGAACACTCTCCCGGCACACATCAGACAGGCGCCCTCCCTCATGTCCTTTCGAAAAAGCCTTAAGACCTGGCTGTTCGAGAGGGCATTTAATTAAGTGCTAAGCAACAACATTACGGTAATGAGAACTGGAATGGTATAAGGAAAATGAGACTGGCTATGATTCTATTAAGAAATGAAGCGGATTTTTATGTAGTTTGTATTTGTTGTATAGTCATATGTTGTTGATACTGGCCTCTGTAACTGTCTTTTTATGTGTACTGTACACCGCCATGAGTCGCCCGTAAGGGCTGAGAATGGCGGTCAATAAGTGCATCTAATAAATAATAAATAAAATAATAAGAAAGGAGCACTTCTTGATTGAAAAATGCTATTTGGCAATGCTATCAGCAGGTGGCAGTACAGGGCTAGAATTTATCTTGTATCGATAATGAGAAAAGTTGAGTGGAAGAGGCTCCTTTTCAGTGGTCAATTTATATCATAGAATCATCAGATCACAGAATTAGAAGAGACCAGGAGGGCCATCCAGTCCAATCTTGTTCTGTCATGCAGGAATATACAATCAAAGCACTCCCAACAGATGACCATCCAGCCTCTATTTTAAAAATCTCCATAGAAGGAAACTCCACCACACTCTGAAACAACATATTCCACTACCAAACAGATCTTACCAAGTTCTTCCTAAGGTTTAGGTGGAATCTTTTCCCCCTGAAATTTGAATTTATTGCTCCATGTCCTAATCCTTAAAGCAACAGAAAGCAAGTTGTTGTTATATACCATATGTAGATGAGGTATTTGTAATTTTTTCAAGGAAACTTAAAAGTCACTAGCATTATTATGATTCTCCCTGTGATATTCCTTAGCCTAGTTTTCTACACATATAAGCAGGCTGAATCTTCTAAATCAAGAAGAAAATATCAAACTGTTGATTTTTGTTGTTGGTTTCCACCACCCTTTACAAAGATACAGCAATGTTTCGTAAACACACACACAAAATTATACAAAGTTGTTAGTGGCACTTTGAACCAACTATAAAGCAGCAGTTCATTATTGTGCTGACATATAAGAGAAGTAAAAGGAATGTTTGGGCATGACCCAGCGTGCATCTACACTGTAGAATTAATGCATTTTGACACCTCTTTGACCAACATGACTCAGTGCGATGGAACCATGGGAGCTGTAGTTGTACAAAGTCTTTCACCTCCTCAGCCAAAGAGTCCTGGTTCCTCACCAAACTGCAATTCCCAGGATTCCATAGCACTGAGTTAAGGCAGTTAAATTGTTGACATACTGCTTCAGTTCTATAGTAGGGTTGTGTATTCGGGATAAACCCTGATCAGTTTTGTGTCCTGGCTTTTGGTGATGGCCCCGATCTGTTTTTGGAGCTTCCTGAAATTGGAAGGGCAGACATCTGTTTTTGCTGCTGAAAGATCCATTTTCTGTCAGCCCATTATGGAGGTAAGGAGGCTTCTTCTTACCTGCTGTTTCTACTCTAGAGGAAGTACTCGGCTGCAGAAACTGGCAAGCAAGGGCACTCCTGCATGCCACATATGCGCTCTCCTTGGAAAGTGTGTATTATTATAACTTTATTTGTACCCCGCTAGCATCTCCCAAGGGATTCGATGCGGCTTACACGGGCCGAAGCCCCAAAACACATACAGCAATACAATACCTAAAGCAAAATAAAACAGTTAAGCAGGAAAACAATAAACAGTAACAATGCAACAAGACACTATTAAAACTGGGCCGGCCGAAGTAGGGGTACAGGATTAAAAGTGCTGATATGGCGGGAGGAATGTAGGATTATAATATAAGTGCGATGTGCAGTGTGCAGTGATCTTGGTTCTATTAAAGTGCTTCTAGGATTTGGCGCTGGAGGTTCCTAGTCTGAGAAGGCACATCGGAACAGCCAGGTTTTCAATTCCTTTCTGAAGACTGCCAATGTAGGGGCTTGTCTGAGATCTTTCGGGAGGGCGTTCCAGAGTCGGGGGGCCACCACAGAAAAGGTCCTGTGTGTGTGTGTGTGTGTGGCATGCAGGCCCAGAGTGTCCATGCTCACCAGGGCCTGCAGCTGAGTGCCTCTAACTCTGTGGTGTGGAAAAACAGGCCAGGAGCTTACACTTGCTTTTATTTTGAGCTGATTTCCATAGGAGGAGGGGCTTTTCTGTTCTGTTCTGTTCTTTTCTTTCTTTCTTTCTTTTTTTTTTTGCAATTGTGTTTATTTTTCGGTTAATTTGATTCATACCTCTTTTTTCTTTATCTCAGCTCAGGGCAGCTAACAACATTGATTAAAAATCACATCACAAAGGGAAGATATCCAAAATGATAAATCACAGATGGCTACTAAAATGTAATATAAGTAAGCCATAAAAACAAAGAAAGGCTGACTTTTAAATTCAAAGGGATAAATATTCATGAACTTACTATAGTTCTCCCCCAAAAATAAAATCCATGGAAGCAAAAAAACCAAAAAACAAAAAAAACAACAACCCCAAACCACTAGATTTAATTTGGAATGTGCCTGTTATTTATTTCTAAGAATGAAACCACCCTTCATACTGTTCTTTTACTAATATTTGCTTGTTGTTGCTGTTGTTATTATTATTATTTAAATCTCATGTTTACTTCCTTGGTCTGATCACCAAAAAGCTACTTAGACACTTGCCATCAGGTTGCATCATTTGGACACATCTGTTTCAGTGCCCAAAGGATCCACAGGAGGAGAGGAATAAATCTCAGCATGGCTGGCGGTACTATTTGAGGAGAGAAAAAGGCATTACTGTTTCTATTGCTATTTGGCAGACATACCATATGCTGAAGTTATCAACACTGTTTTATATGGAGGGGACCTGTGGCTTATTTTAGAAACAAGATTATTCAAGGCAAAACAAGGTACTAAAAACACAGCATCTTTACATCACAGGAAACCCTTGCCAATAATAAGCAACTTGAAAGATTAAAAAGACCATTTGCTTTTCCCTGGAAATGTAATTGAGTTTCCCACAAAATCCATTTGTGACAGATGTACACACAACCATATATGGAAGCATTAGAGACTCCTTTAACTAGTTGTCCTGGTATCCCATCTAATTTGTTTAAAAACATTACAGAGACAGTAAAATAATAGCTCACTTAAGAGTTGGGATGACTTCCCAAATTATCCAGAACTCTTCTTCAGGCTGCCCATTTAGGAAACAAAGTAAATGGAGAAGGAGGAACGCTATTTCTGGGAAAGTACATGGTAGTCACCATTTGTAGTTTACGTTATTATTGATAGTAGAGCTTGGCTGGGTTCCTTTTTTAGATAATAAATTCCAAAATCCCACAACTAAAACGATTTTTGGAATTGCAATCCAAAATCTCATGTTTCCAAATAGCAATGAAACAATCTGTGTGTGTGTGTGTGTGGTGTGTGTGTGTGTGTGTGTAACGTATATACAAATGCACACACACACACACAAATATATATATATATATATATATATGAGTTTAAGTATTCAAGGGGTTCAGATGCTTGTGAACCCCTTTAACAATGGCTAGATATTCTGTTCAATACTTAGAACACAACATAAATTTCCAAATGGAGACATCAGTCTCCTCTTAATAAATACAATAGTCCAATATGTTGACAGGATATGTCTCATGATCCAAACAGTCAATTTAAAGTATTTTGGAGGACCATTTGTTGCTTCCTTGGTCTGGTCGCCAAAAAGGTTACTTAGACGCCTACCATCAAGTTGCATCATTAGATATTCTGTTCTCTCAATAACAAATAGTGGATGCCAAATAATGATGATACCTTATAGAGGGCAATTCTATAAGGAGTGGGTGCAATCAGATACAAAAGGCAAGGAAAATGGGAAAGATGGCAAATATGCATGCCGAGGACCATGAATTTATCTTAATAACAAAATGTGTCCAACTTTTATGTATTGCAGATGACCTTAGCAGTGCATATTGGATTAAGATGAGAAAAACAGCCCAAAGGAATGCAATAGCAGAACTAGTAACTGAAATGCATCACAGAAATGATAACCCATCTCAGTGGTTCTCAATCATCATTTCTCTTGGTGATAGGGACTTCAATACTTGATCTATGCATTCTGATGGTTCTGGGAAGGGAAGTAAAAAATAAATGGAGGACCAAAGCTTGAGTAGCCTGGATGGAAGAACAGTTTCAAAACAAGAATTGTGTTTACAACTCCTGTCTAAAGAACACTGACATCAATAAAAGGAGTTAACAAGAAAGGTGGATTTATTTCTCAGGTAAAAGCTTGGTGGTCAGAGCCCAGATATTTATACTTGAATCAGTCATCTCATAATTGGGTTATTACAAGCCTTTCCTGTTAAAATTGAGCATTTCCTACCAGTGACTCATTGTCCAAAAGATGGAACCTCATCTCTATACTTTAGGTTGAAATGTTCCATCATTTCTGATCCATAGTTTCATGGCGTGATGGCTAAATAAAGGGCCAGAATAAAAATCACAGAACCATCCATCGTTTAGGAGATCTGTGGTGAATAGCAACAATGGGATTATGCAGATTGCTAAGGAGGAGGTATATTGTATTGTCGAAGGCTTTCATGGCTGGAATCCATGGGTTGTTGTAGGTTTTTCCGGGCTATATGGCCATGTTCTGGAGGCAATTTTTCTCCTGACGTTTCGCCTGCATCTATGGCAAGCATCCTCAGAGGTAATGAGGTCTGTTGGAACTAGGAAAAATGGGTTTATATATCTGTGGAATGACCAGGGTGAGACAAAGGACTTTTGTTTGCTGGGGCTAGCTGTGAGGTATATTGTTGGGCTCTTACATTCCAGCAACCCTAGTCAGTATGCTAATGGTGAGGGCTGCTAGGAGTTACAATCTAACAAGATCTGGAGGACCATAGGATTCCCATCCCTGCAATAGAGTGTTTGCAGAGCAATCTGGCTTTGATTCTTTGGTCATTTTGCCTGCATAAGAACTACATCTTAAATCAAATATTAATTCCAGCTTGAGTACATCTATAAGAGCAATGGAATGAACAGATATATCAGGTTACCTAGTTTTAATTGATGTCATGAGTCTACAATATAATAGGCTAAGCATTGGATATAAGCCCAGCTTCCATTTGAGGGACCAATTTGGGCTCCAGCTTAACTATAGCATCAGATCTTGCAGGCAGCTTTCAAGGTAAAGGTATAGGTTTCCCCTTGACATTAAGTCTAGTCACGTACGACTCCGGGGAGTGGCATTCATCTCCATTTCTAAGTCAAAAAGCCTGAGTTGTCCACAGATACCTCCAAAATCATGTGGCCGACATGACTGCATGGAGTGCCATTACCTTCCCACAGAAGTGGTACCTACTGATCTACTCACATTTGCATGTTTTTAAACTGCTAGGTGGCAGAAGCTGGGCCTAACAGTGGGAGCTCACCCTGCTCCCCAGATTTCAATAGCCAACCTTTCAGTCAGCAAGTTCAGCAACCCACTGTGCCACCAGGGGGCAAAAGTCTGGTTATTTCAGAATCATGAGTTGGAAATGAAAGGCGATCCATAGTTCTCTGCTTTGCATTAGCTTGAAAAGTCTGCTTCAGGAGAGATAAAGCGGGGTCTAAATAAAACTAATAAAACTAATAATAATAATAATAATAATAATAATAATAATAATGCTTCAGTACTACACAAATGCCAGCTAGCCCAAAGTTGCTGCTAACTGAGAGAGAAATAAGGCTGAAAACTGTGAAAGCCGTCCACTGCATGGCTATCAGCCTTCCCCCAGCAACTCCTCTAAATGTTCCCCCCAGCAACAGCAAGAGCATCCCCCTGGGCAGCTAAATCAGGAAATCCCAATTCAATGGCCCTTCATGAGGGTCTGCCTCTAGGATCAAACCAAGAATGGTCAACCTGGAAGTCCCTAAACAGGCTCAGAAGCAGAGTGGGCATATCAAAAGACAACCTGGCAAAATGGAACTATCTAAAAGAATCCTCAACTTTGTACAGAACAAACAACTCCACATCTGTATGCTTGTCCACAATGCCCTTCCTCACCTATAGAGGAAGAATTGTTTAATGTTACATACAATGTGATTGCTGTTGCACGGTTTTGGTCAAAAATTATTTAGCTGCTTGTGCTCCTATTTTAATCAGTTTTATACTTTTGTATGCAATGTTACTGACACAAAAAAGTCCTACATATACTTGCTTGTGTGTGTACATATTGAATTACTGCATTTTGAAACAACTTTAACTGCAATGATTAAACGTTAGGGGATTCTGGGAAGTCTAGTTTGATGAGACATCAGCACTCTTTAGCAATGAAGGATAAACACTTTTGTAAAACTATAATTCCCAGGATGTCACAGCATTGAACAATGAAATCTCAAGTTGCGTAAAACTGCATTAATTCTACAATGGAGATGTGCCTTCAGTCACAATAAGCTTAATGGATTCCGTTCTTCCAAACAGACCCAATGAGAGTTGGGTTATATTATTGTAGTACCCTGGGATATAATTTAAACAGTTTTTTTCTTTAGTTAATTTTGCTTGTGATTGTTTTTTGGATGGTGCATTGGCAGCTAGTTATATGATGCCAGCCCAAAATAACTATGAAACTTTGCCAGAGTACACAGTCAACATTTCTGTGATGCCTCTCATTTTGAATGCTGCTGAAACTCCCTGTTATCTCAGAAACTTTGGAAAATGTATTAAAATTAGAGGGTCCTTTGCCAAAGCAAGGCTCTGTGCAGCCAGGAATTTTTAAAATGGCCAGTTGGGTGGGCCATTTGGGTGGGTAAAATTCTGGGCCAAAACTCTTTTCCAACACAAAGAATATATCTGATCAAAAAGAACAGCTAAATTGTATTTTAACTTCCCCAACATTTATTTATTTATTTATTTATTTATTTCAAACACTTGTACCCCACCTTCTCAACCCCCTGGGGGGGGGGGGACTCAGGTGGCTTCGATGCCACAATAAATACACAATAAAATACATAATAAAACAAGCAATCAATTATAAATAGTTAAAACATTAAACAATACAATTTTAAAACTATTAAGAATTACCACATTAGTGGTCATTATTAGCCAAAAACTAGTTGAATGCTCCATCAAACTTATCTATAATCCATTTCCAAGCCATTGTAAATATTGTTATTGTCACTGCCTGCTTAATTACCCAAAGGCCTGGTCCCCCATCCAAGTTTTTAACTTTTTCCTAAAGGTGAGGAGGGATGTAGATGACCTAATTTCCCCAGGGAGTGAGTTCCACAGGCGGGGGGCCACCACCGAGAAGGCCCTGTCCCTCTTTAACACTGAGGTTTCCAGTATATTTTAAAATCATATAAGACATTTCTTGCCACAGTTGTCTGTAAATGGTGGTAAATTTCTCTTTACTATAAATGATAATGACTTGTATTCAAAAGTAAGTTCCACTGTGCTCATTGAGTTTAATTCTTGATAAGCTAATGCAAAAACTCAGGCATTCAGTCTTCTCTCATTGCCAAAAGCGTGATCACACAGTAGACTGGGTGTCCAATGCAGTTAAAGTACATATAATTCCTTTGGAGTGTTATAGAAGGAAGTGTCTAGCAAAAATAAAAAAGGATTACTAGAATTTTGTAAAAAAAAAAAACATTTAAAAAAACCTATTTTGAGCACCCGGAAACACTGATAAGACTCTTTCACAGGTGAGAAGCTTTGCAGTTCTGTACTTATTTTGTCTAACACTTGCATATGGTAGTTTTGTGCAGAAAATTGTTTTCTAAATAGAAAATGCTGATTCCTGCACAGAAAAACCACGCTATGTGGAATGTGATCAGAATTAGTCCTGAATTGCAAATTGGTTTTGAAATCTCTGATTTTGAAGATTTTTTGTAGTGGAAAGAAAGTTGCACAAATCACTTGCTCCTCCTCCAAGAAGAAAATTAGATGATGATGATGATGATGATGATACGTTTTATTTGTTTCCCACCTCTCCCAGTGACTTGAGATGGAGCACAGCATAGTTAAAACACACCACCATGGGATACATAGCACAATATACATAGCTTTAAGCACACCAGCACAGATAGATAAATAGATATATAGTGCAAGGATTATAATACAAATACAAATACTGAAGGATTAGCAATTTTATGGTTATGACCTTAATAAGTTTGGTTGCATGCTGCAAGTAGCTTCTGGTTGCTTCTGGTGTGAGATAATCATCCGTCTCCAAAGGCGTTGCCCAGGGGATGAGTGGATATGTTGCAATCCTATGGGGAGGCTTGTCTCATGTACCTAACAAGTAGTGGCAGGCAAAAACCCGGAACCTCAAGCCATGGCTGATACCGAATGAGAGACTCCCCTCTGTGCACACAGGAGACTAGGCAACTTGAAAGGAACTAAATAAACTGCGCTCTGGCACCATGAGATGCAGACCCAACCTTAAGAAATGGGGCCACAAAGTGGAGTCCATAACATGCGAGTGTGAAGAAGAGCAAACCACAGACCACCTTTTACTATGCAGTCTGAACCCTACCATATGCACAATGGAGGACCGTTTTATAGCAACACCAGAGGCACTCCAAGTGGCCAGCTGCTGATCAAAGGACAGTTAGTATAATGCCAAGTTTTTAAACTTTGTGTTTTTTAAATACATTACAACTTTACCCTTGGTTTGCTTCTGATATGATAAATAAATAAATATCCTAATAAGTAAATAAGATATTCATGCCTCATCTAGAGGGAGATGCTTTGTAACTTCAAATGGCCAAGACTAGCTTTATTACAACTGTTTTATTCTCTTAATTCTGTTTTCATTCACATCATGTTTAAAGTGTGTGGTTTTCCTTCCTTTCCTTAGGCAATCCCTTGTTGTCTGAGTAGAATGATGATGCTATGCCAGGGTCAGTGTCCTGGTGGACACTGTGTGGTCTAGACTTTTTTTGTCTACATATGTACTTCATATAACATCCCAAACAAAAATGACCACATCGTGACCTCGACAAGACAGACTTTGGATTTTTTGATATGTGGTTTGTGTATGTGTATGTATGTTTTGTAGGAATAAACTCATAACTAAAGTTAGAATACTAACTAAAGTTAGTAATTGTTTCAAAACATTATGATGTGATTTATTACATTATTACAGCCTTTGCCAACTAGATGTCCTCCAGATGCTCTGGTCTGCAGTTCCCAATAGCTCCATTTAAAGTGGCAAATGGTAAAAGATGATGCATGATGAAGGCCAAAACATCTGGAAGGTGCCAGGTTGCTAAGGTACTTTCAGAGTTACAAACCATATTGATGCAAACAACAGCACCTGGAAAACTAACATATTTATGAAAGCATAAACCTTCATCACCCAAAGCCTGCTTCTTTGTGTTTTTAAATGGTGTTGTTCTAAGCTTTTTTCCATTCCTGCTACTTACTTGAGCACAGTAGAGTTTGATAGCAATGTCAATGAGATGAAAATGACCATAGGAGGTATATTAAGTATTAAGAGATACTTTTTATTGGATGTGCTCTGTTGCACTGAATTTTAATAACACATATGCTTGACTGTAATAGAATACTAATTATATTCCAATGCAAACCAAAAATGTAAGGAACATACATAAATAACCTTTAGTAAAGATCGCTTACACTGCCATCTACTTCATGTTAGGTCCCTTCTATGCTGCCAAATAATCCAGATTATCAAAACAGATAATCCACATTATCTGCTTTGAACTGGAGTATGTGAGTCTACCCTATCACATAATCCAGTTCAAATCAGATAATCTCAATTTTATATGCCAGAGTATCCATTCTTTCAATATCATTAGCTAAAGTATTTGAAATAGGAAACATGCCAGTTCTCAAAAAAATTCAAGTGTGGTAATGATGGCTTTGTTGAATTTGATTAGTTAATTAAATCAGTGTATGAAACGCCTGCCTAAAAAGAGAGATAGAAACAGAATTAATATGTACCAGTGATCAATCCGTTCATTAAAGCTCATTACAGTGCAATTCTTTCCCTATTTTATTTCAAAAGATATAAGTCTGAGAGATTGCACTCCAATCACAGTTACTAAGGAGTCAATTGCATGAAATCAATTGGTCCTGACTCAGGTTATTACTCTAGAGGTACACAACTGAACTAATTTGTAATAATCAGAACAGACAACTCAGCCGTAGAGTGATATTCTCAGCAGGAACTCTATAATACCGAAAATTCAATAGGGTGTAAACATCAGATTTTAAGAGAGTGACCAAAGATGTTCAGATGAACCGAAAAAGTCTCAAATAACAGCAAAGACTGGAGGCTAACTGAAGACCAATAAGTTTGCAGCAATGTTTAATTACAGTGTATGCTTCCTTTCCCTTTCCCTGGTAATGTGGACTGCTGTTTCCTGCCACCTGCAATTGTTAAACCTAGGGCTTCTCCTGAATGCTGACACCTGGGACCCTTCATAGAATCATAGAATCAAAGAGTTGGAAGAGACCTCATGGGCCATCCAGTCCAACCCCTTGCCAAAAAGCAGGAATATTGCATTCAAATCACCCCTGACAGATGGCCATCCAGTCCATGTTTAAAACCTTCCACACAGCTGAATAAAATCCCACATTTTCTGCATTGAACTGGGATATATGGCAGTGTGGATTCGGATAACCCAGTTCAAAGCAGATATTGTGGGATTTTCTGCCTTGATATTCTAGGTTATATGGCCGTGTAAAAGGGCCCCAGGAGTCTTTGGTTGGGAATGTTCAAGAAAGGTACAGTAGATTACGTTTAGATTCATTTCCTGAACAATTTTGAGGAATTTGATCGATGAACCTTGGAAACTAATCAGTTCTGATCAAATGTCCTAGTTGTATATAAATAAAATTTGACCCAGGTTTGCCATAGCTGATGCTGCACATAAACTGCTTAAGTAAAAATGGTTGCCTTTGGCCTAAGTTCTGAACATGCTCCTTCTTGCTAGATGGTTTTAAGGAAGATTCCATTCTGACAGAAATGTAGAAATAATTCCTCTGGAATCATCCAAATGATTGCGTAAGGGGCATTAAGGCCATGTATGAACAGCTGTTCCACCTGGGAAAGTCTTTCAGATGAATACCTTAATGATCAACACTAATTCCTCCATAAATTCAATATCCATTCAGTGCTGGCTATATGACATAAAGTGAAATCAGGATGGAACCCTTAATGTACTGCTTACCTTTCTACCATGCATTATTTAAAGCTTAAACTGCTACTACTGCTACTTTAATATGAAATTTTCCAAAACAGAAAAAAATCAATAGTTCTCCATCTCTAGTTAGAGAAATTATTTTAAAATTATTTAAAATTGGTATTTATCCCCTCTCACTTTATCAATCATGGGTAAGCCACGCGAAATCAATACCATAATATTAATGGATGAAGATGAAGGTTCAAACTTGGGTGAATCAGAGGCTAAAAAGAAATATTTTTAAAAGATAAAAGTTAAAAATAAAACTTGTCCAAAATAACCTGATATATTAACCAGTCTTTCACAGTGCAAGTCCATCCACGTCTGATGTTTACTGATTATTTATTTACAGTATTTATATTCTTCCCTTCTCACCCCGAAGGGGACTCAGGGTGAACCACAGAAAACATACGGCAAACATTCAATGCCAATTATACAATGACAAGACAGACAACAGATAAAGGCTGTTCTCAGTTCCAGCCACAGGGGGTGTTGTTGCTCCATCTCCTTGCCAAAGAGCTTTCTTTGTTCGTAAACTTCCTTTTTTTTTTTTTACCAAAACACTGTGCCTAAAATACCTCACCACTTTAATGTGGTTCCTAGTTATCTACTCACTCTGCTGTTTTCAATCTGCTAGGTGAGCTAGGCTGAAGGTCAGGAGCTCACTCTGACTCTGGGTTCGAACTGTCAACCTTTCAGTTGGTAAGATTCACTGTAGCTGCATCTGGTGATTAACCTGCTGTGCTAAAGCTTGGTTCTTTCATTCAATGGGTTTCTTTCCAGGCATGTGAACACAGGAACATATCCTCCCTGACAGAAGAAGCCAGTAAACCCTGATCTTGGAAAAGTTAATTTTGGAACCACAATCCAAGATCCCTCTCTCATCGCAAATTAGAATTACAGTTCAAAAAAGCAACTTTGCCAAGCTGTGGAAAGTCCGGTCTTTCACAGTTCATGTCCTGTTAATGAATAGAAAGCAAAGGAAAATAAGCAGATATGGCCATTATACTTGCTTTGTGAGCTATAAATCACACTAGCATAATACAATATAGGCATGAATTTTGTTGACTAGCATAAAATACAGTTATACAAGGATATATGGTTTTATAGTAATTCTAAGACATCTCGCTTGCTCATGAGGCAGTTTCAAAGTAATGGGGCATGACCCCATGGCTATTTAGTGAGGCTCGGGGAGTTCAAAGGGAGACTTTAAGTAGGAAAAGGTGGTTCCAACATCATCTAAATATACTTTTGCAGCTGGGAGAAGGGTAACTGCCATCTCCCTTCATATTCCTAAATGGACACGCACAAGTACTGAAAAGAAGGTTAAGAAAAGACATGATAGCCATGTTTAAATATTTGAAAGGATGCCATATTGAGTGAGGAGGCTTGATTTCTGCTGCTTCAGAGACTTTGAGATGCATCTACACTGGCTACTGAATCCAAATGAAACCAACATGGAAGGAAGGAGTTTTACTGTGTGGATGATTACATTGCAGGTCCCGGAACTGGTTCAAGGCCTGGAGGGTTCTTACACATACCACAGAAGCTGGCCTCAAACTAGTTCCAGGATCTGCAGTATCCGTGGCCTGACAGTGGCAGATAATTCTCTTCAGCTTCCCCCACTAGAATGAACATGTGCAGATCTGCTGACTACTTTGGCTGTCCACACAGTGCGATGTGTTTTACACTATTGCACACTGATGCACATTACGGGCTCTATTTTGGAGTATCCCCTGACTTTGTTTATCCCAGTGTAGGAGCCTTAAAGCATGCTGCAGTGGGTGTTTGCAGCATGTGTTGTCTCATCATCGTGCTGTCAGGCTGCCTTCAAAAAGCATTAAATGGTTATTGTCCATGTGCACAGAGCAATAGATTCACATTACAGGAAATGAGATTCCACTTAAACATTAGAAAGAACTGCTTGATGGTAAGAGCTGTTTGAAAGTGAAATACACTAAGAGTGTAGTAAAGCCTCCTTCTCTGGAAATTTTTAAGCAGGTATTTGATGGCCATGTATCGAGAGAGCTTGATTGTGTGTTACTGAATGGCTGAAAAGGGTTAAACTTGGGCTCTCTATGGACCTTATCACAAAGGAGATAATTCTGCATCTGACACTCTATGCATACATGTCCCAATGGATGTAATCCTATGATGCATCAAGTGTGCAACGTGAACTTTTTTGAAAATAATTTCCTTAGCATTTTCACTCGTCTTTTTCCATTCCTTTTTTCTCGGTGCACTCCAGAGGTGCCCTTCATCAGATGTGATCTACAGCTTAGGCTGTGACATTTCCCTTGAGCATGCTGCAGCTGACTTTCCTTTGTTAGATCAAATGCCATTTGACTTCTGGTCACAGCGAGGGAAAGGTTGTAAGTACTCTTACAAAGATACCATTTCAGATTGGAAAATTGCAATTTCACAATGAGATGTAGCAGAAGTGGAAGCAAGCTGGAATGACCTCTCATGAGAGTGGTTCTCCAAAATCTCAAAACTGCATAGCTGTACAAGATTTGTTTTTTGGAAGGGGGAAAGGAAACACCTATGACTACCGCACCACACAAGAGTCCAGGAATATAAACGAATAGTTTATTGTAAAAACATATTGAAAGCATCTATAAATCAGGAATAAGAAAGGAAGATATACAATCCCCAAAAGGTTTAGTAACAGGTGATAACCAGCCAATAATCCAAATGTCTCCTAAAGTTCCAGAGGCGGCAAAGGCCAGGAACCGTCCCTATCATTCAGCTCTTCACTTGATTCCTTATCTGCTGTTGCTACTTCTGACTCCCCTGAATGCCCTTGAGGCCCTGCATTTCCCAAGCCAGTTTTCTCACAGAGAGAACAATCATTTCCCAGACTTGAGAGCCAATCACTTTGTGCCACTGGAAAGCTCACAATCCTCTCTAAATCATCTATGAAAAACAGGCTCTCCAACTGTCCCAGTTTAGCAGGGACAGTCCTGATTAATGTTATGTTGTCCCACTTTTTAGTTTCCTTAATATGTCCATGTTTTTTTCCTGCTCCTCCCAGCTCAGCATATTTCTGTAGCTGTAAATTGAGTTCAAAATGCAAAAGTAGTTTACATGGAATTTAGGAAAGGATGGCGAAAAAGTGAAATTTTGCCCTTCTCTGCGGACTCAGGCAAATGAAAACTGCTGCAGCCCCTTCTGGCTTCTGTGTTCTTCCTAATAACTTTCCCCATCTTGACCACACTCTGATTTTGCTTTTCCACAAAAAAACTCATTTTCAACTGTGAAATATTGGAGAGTTTGTGAAGCTGGCCAAAACATGGAAGTGGAAGAAAAGCACAGCATTGTGGAGCTACATGCAGAATCACAACCTATGCATTGGTTTCTCCTTTAAATGTACCTTTTTCTTGAACCTCAAGGAGAGATGAGTAAGAAATAAAAAGTATTATTATTGTTATTATTATCATCATCCTCATAATCTTCATCAAATAGACCAAAATTGCATTGAAAGGTTAATAGATTGCGACATGTTCTGATCCAACTGGGAAAAGAGGATGAGAGCTTAATGATTGATATAAGGTAGGCACAAAATAGACAATGGCAGATCAAAGAGATGGAGAAGACTATGAAAAGATCTGCTTTGATAGGACATGGGGTGTATCTATGTGTGTACGTGTGTGTGTGTGTGAGCAAGAGAACTGCAAACAGGAATGGTAACTGTCATAAGACAATATGGTCTGCCTCTTACTTTCTTTAGGACAGTGGAAATCAAACTGTAAATTGGAGATAATAAATTTAGTCATTCTACCTATGGCTGCCTTGTCTTCTCAAGTATTCCATCATCTCTCCAAATTCCATAGTTTGCAGTTAAAATAGACACAGACATACTCACACATACATTTATATCCCAATTTTTCTATCCATTTTGTATACATCTTTCCTTAGTAATATAAGGGATAGTTTTGCGGGATTATCTTCTTGCTTGATGTCAGATATGTACAACCTTCCTAGGATTGTCATCTGCCATGCAGTTTTTATTCAACTGTAAAAAAATAATGCATTGACTCTGAGATTTATGGCTAAAGGAGCTATAATAACCACAATGGATCAAGCACACTTTTGAAATACCTCCTACAGTTTGTCTTTAGACCACAGTGTGCATATTTAACTGGTAACTGTCAGTATACATGTCAAAACCCTTCATCATGGAAGGTGAGCAACATGTTGTAAAATTAGCTTTACAGATCTTTTTCATATATACCAATATATGAAACCAATCTACCAACAATATGAGAAGCTCGTTGGGTTTTTTAAAAAAAATTACATCTCATTATTCAGGAGCACATAAAATGATATAGTGTTCTCTTTGTAAATCAAATTCACATGTAAAATATACCCTCTATATGAAAGACTTAATTTAAATTTAAAAATGTGCCCTACAGTTAGTGGGCTAAAATAAATCAAAATGTTTGAACAATCTATCACTGACATGGAAAGGCTTCACATAGATTTACAGGGTTGCAGATCTTGACTACTCTTTATATAACCTTTTTAATTTGTGTGTCCCAATATGATATAGAATGGAATGTAAAAATGGTGTTGCAAAACTGCCTTTTATTGGACTGTTAGCTGTTCCAGTGATTGTTGACTATATTATGATGAGCAACAAACAAACTCTCATTGTAATCTTGTCTGATTAACATATTTGAGTCTCCAACCATTTCCCAAGGACATGTGAGCTGACAACTTCAATTCAATTAAAAGCACTACAAAATGGGCCAATTCCAGTACATGGCATAGAAGAGCCGCCGTATTCCATTCCCCACGGGGCATTTTGATGGGATTATTTCTGTAACAAGCAGAAGTAATGCATCAGAGCCTGGCCTGTGCTTTATAAATGCATAATGCACCACACCAGGAGTGAAAATAATGACATCTAAAGTCAAAGGTAGGCTTTAGAGATCATTATTTTTAACCCTGAAGTATAAAGGGATTGCTCTGAGATCTGTGCTGGTGCCAAATTATTTCTTTTTATTATTGGTGGGAGGGAAAGGAGGGAAGCCATGAAATCCATACTATGAAGGATCGTATGTGCACATCACATACAAAGTACAACTATCAAAAATGGAATCTTTCAAAAATTCTCAAAATTGGGTTTTCTCGGGCTTACAAGAAAAGCTTGGAAATATACCTTGAGAATGAAAAGGGAGGTCATGAAAATAGAGATGCCCTGTACTTGTAGAAGTCCTATATTTGCTTAACCAGACTTTAATGAGGACATGCAATGTCTACACCATTTTTGTCCTCAGTATCTTAAAGCATGGCAGCTTTCTGTCTAGAAACTGAGTATCAATTCTTCCTAATTCATCTTCTGAACTTCATGTGCTCAGGAAGGTGGAGAAGAGAAGACTGAAAGGAGACACAATAGCCATTTTTAGATATCTGCAGCAATGTCACATACATGGTGGGGTCTTCACTGTTTTCTGCTGTTCTGGAAGCTAGAACACAAATCAATGGATTCAAAGTTCAAGAAAAGAGATTCCATGTAA
The DNA here is from genome assembly GCF_037176765.1 of Anolis sagrei. Lineage (NCBI taxonomy): Eukaryota > Metazoa > Chordata > Lepidosauria > Squamata > Anolidae > Anolis > Anolis sagrei. The sequence goes on along the minus strand of NC_090022.1, from coordinate 38,223,478 downwards.
ACATTAGGAAGAACCTTTTTACTGCAAGAGCTGTTAAACAGTGAAACAGACTGCTTCAGCAACTGAAGTAGTGGACTATCCTTGTTAAGAATCAAACAAATGCTACGTTCAGCAAAGGGCAAGAGGGATCCTCTCACCTCCGCAGGAGTCTACGTATACCATGCAGCTGTGGACAAGTCTACATAGGGACCACCAAACGCAGCAGCATTGCCCAAACACTTATCAAGGAACATGAAAGGCATTGCAGACTAATTCAACCAGAGAAGTCAGTCATAGCAGAGCCTTGATGAACCAACCTGGACACGGCATATTATTTGAGAACACAGAAATGTTGGACCACTCTAACAACTACCATGTCAGGTTAAACAGAGAAACTATTGAAATCTAAAAGCATGTGGACAATTTCAACAAAAAGGAGGAAACCATGAAAATGAACAAAATCTGGCAACTAGTATTTTAAAAAACTCTAAAATAAAGAACAGTAAATAAAGAACAACACTCAAAACAGGGGAATTCCAGAGAGGAAACAATCAGGGCCAGCAAATCACCTCCCAACAAAGGATACCTCCAGGCAGTAAGCAGCCAGACCTTGAAGCTGGAAGGCCATTAAATGCTAATTAGTCGCAACATTCACACCTGCCTCAAACAGAAAAGACTTCCTTCTCCCACCCTGGATATTCCACAAATATATAAACCCCACTTGCGTAGTTTCCAACAGACCTCACAACTAGGCCTGGGTAACAACGCAAAAATTTGTTTCTAAAATCGATTTGTATTTGGGGGTTTTTTTTGTTTCGATATTTAAAATAATTACAAAATTTTCCCTTAAAAAAGTTCGGTATTTACGAAATTTCGTTAATATTTACAAAACATTTTGTAAAGATGGCGCCCTTTTTTTTCAATATTTTTTCAATCTTTTTTTAATTTAATTATTAATTTAGTAGAATAGGGAGGAGAAATTATTATTAAGGAGGGAAGGCAGGCACTCACTCTGGCGGGTCCTCAAGCGCTGCCGCCGAGTCGGGCCCGGCTCCTCCGAAGCTAAGGTTTCAGTGCGGAATTGGGAGAAGGGGGTCCCCAAAGGCCATCTAGTCCAGCCCTCTGCTAAGGTTTGAATGCGGAATTGGAGGAAGGGGCTCCCCAAAGGCCATCTAGTCCAGCCCCCTCCTAAGGTTTCAATGCGGAATTGGGAGAAGGGGCTCCCCAAAGGCCATCTAGCCCAGCCCTCCGCTAAGGTTTCAGTGTGGAATTGGGAGAACGAAGCACACCCACCGCAAAGGTGAGGAAGGAGGGACGGGCCGCCTTCCCGCTGAGGGTCGCTCGCCCTCTCGCTCGCTTGCTCAGCCAGCGCCTTCCCCGCCCTCTCCTCCTCCTCCTCCTCCTCCTCCTCTTTCAGGCTCTGACTGGCTAAGGAGAGGAGAGAGAGGAGAGCTCCCAGCAAGCATCTAGCCAAGCCATCTTACGTATTTCCGAAATGGACGGAAATACAAAACTATTTGGCGCATGCCGTTTCGATATTTAAAAACACTTCCGGGTTTAAAAATAAGTTTTGTAATCGTTTTGTAATTGCTAAAATTAACTAATATTTAATGAATTGCAAAATTAACGAACGAAACCGCCCAGGCCTACTCACAACCTATGAGGATGCCTGCCATAGATGCAGGCAAAATGTCAGGAGAGAATGTTTCTGGAACATGGCCATACAGACCAGAAAACTCATAGCAACCTAGTAATTCTGGCCATGAAAGCCTTCCACAATACATTTTTGAAGAGAATTTGGATGTCCACCATACATGAGTGCTTTTGTTCTGTATTGCTGCACAGCAAGCAATTGAACTAGATGGCCTTTGCGGTCTCTTCCAACTCCCTTCCACCCAGTCTTTCTCTCCATCTTGATATACATCTACAAATCTTGTTGAAAAATTAGCAGAATTCCTATGCTGAATATTCCACAAGATTAATAGATGTTACTCTAAAATATTTGTGTGCAGTGAGGGAAAAAAATGAACAGATTCCTCTTTTATGTGTCTCCTTTTAAAATGTCAGAGCAGAATAGTAGGATCAAACATTCCCATGGGCTGCATTCTAAAGCAAAGGACGAACCTGTCTTGACACAGACCTCCAGAGGTGATAACTTTTACAGGTGCTTAATGCTTCTAAGCCATCAACATCAATTGGCCAGGACATGAATTAAATCATATCTGAACACATAATTGTGCCGTACTAAAGATGAGACTGTCCACTATGTCAGATCTAATCATTCAAAGCCTTGTCTCATGTCATCAGCCATACGTGTGGAAAAGCACAGCAAGGAACCAACACCAAATCAAGCACTGTGTTTAGGAGGTGTTCGCATGAGCAGTGTCAGCAATGGGAATGATAATCCTATATTAAAATTATTTTCTGATTTTTTTTAAAAAAGTGAAAAGATAGGCTCTGCTGATTTTTCAAAGTGTATGACTTGTGAAAAAAAGTTAAATAAAACCACTGCTTCACATGATAATGTTTAATCTCATTCCAGTGAACACTGAACAAATCTGCTTATTAGTACTAAATATAAGGAAGGCTTAACCAATTCCATTTCAGCCCTCCTTAAAGGCTTGTATCTATCACATTATAGCAATCTACTCATCAAATGAAAAGTTAAACACCTCCGTTTTCACAGATGTCCCCCTGAAGGCAATTGCAGCCTTTTCATCTTCGCCAAACGCCACCTCAGCTTCCTACATTCCAATTTTCATGCCGATAACCAAACGGCAGGGTCTGTGGATAGAAACAGATAATTCATCTGCAACACACAGAGAAACAGTTGTGAAGGGAAGCTATATTTATGAACCAATTACTTTATAATTCATGAGATACATCACAAATAGCTTGCATCCATCAAAATATTAATACAAAACAGCACTAAAACCATGGGATTGCACCTCATGCCATCTTCTCCTTTGCAAAAGACTCTACAGAAGTGATGGGAAAGTTAACAATTTCTCTAAATTTAAGCAATAAAAATGAAATGCACAGATATAGGATGGTAGGTACCTGGCTTGAAAACAGTGTATGTGAAAAGGAAGTAGACCAAAAGCTGGACATGAGTCAACAGTGTGATGCAGCATGTAAGCAATCAGTGAGGGTATGTTTAGCCTGGAGAAAAGAAGGCTGAGAGATAACCATGTTGCATATTTTAAAGGATGTTAATACTGAGTAGGGGTCAGGCTTGCTTTCACTGTCCTGGAAACTAGGATGCTATGGAGCAACGGATTCCAATTGCAGAAAAATAGATCCCATCTAAACTTTAGGAAGAATTTCCTGTTCAACAGTAGAATCAATATTTTTGACAACTTTTTCAGTTCCCACCAATTCTGGGCAGATGTCAAATCATATTTTAGATCAATTTCAATGTATTACTGCAGCCCCGTGGAGTTTCTTATATTTGGTTTGCACCACTTTGCTGCCCAAACTGATAAGATGATCAAAATTTTCATAATTTTCTTTCGATTTTCCCCTGACATTAAGTCCAGTCATGTCCGACTCTGGGGTGTGGTGCTCATCTCTATTTCTAAGCCAAAGAGCCTGCGTTGTTCCATAGACATCTCTAAGGTAATGCATGGAGCGTCATTAACTTCCCACCGGAGTGGTACCTATTGATCTACTCACATTTGCATGTTTTCGAACTGCTAGGTTGGCAGAAGCTGGGGCTGATAGCGGAAGCTCCCGCCGCTCCTCAGATTTGAGTCTGTGACCTTTCAGTCAACAAGCTCAGCAGCTCAGCGGTTTAACTCACTGTGCCACCGGGGGCTCCATAATTTGCTATATTTAGCTATTTTTCAACATTTACATTGATGCTATTTGTTTGAACATTTAATTATTATATATTGGGTTCACAATCCACTGGGCGTTACCAACTGGAGTTTTGGACCATCAGTGATTTGGATTCAATCCAATAATGCAGTGAGGTATTGTCCAATAACAGGACACATTCCAAGCAGTGTCATTTTTTGTAGTTGTGCCATTTTGATCCTGTCTTTAGTTATTTCATTTGAACCTTTTGGAATTGCTCCCTGAACACCTATCACTACTGAAACAACGCTTGTTTTCTTTTCCCAGAGGTTCTATATGTTGTTGCCACTGTTGCTGTTGATGTATTTGAATATTGATATCTGTTCATGTAAAACACACATGGCCTTACAAGTGTAAATGGTGCATGTTTAAATTTCCAAATCACCCATTTTCTTAGCTTTAAAAATGTAGGTATGAGATTCTTTTTCTAACAGCTGGGCTGTATACATTTTAGATGCTATTTTATCAGCTTCAAACTATTTTTATTTTATTATTCTCCCTAGCTTTGTTAAATAAATCAGTTATAACTTCTTCTATATATTTTGCCAAGAGAAGGTTATTTAAATGTGCATTATAATTTACAATAAAATGTGAACATCAATGCATTTGTCTGAATAATAAAAAAATCCCCATCTCCACCCCTCTATTTTTAATAAAATTTGCCACTGTCTCTCATAATGTTTACATAGAAGAAGGAAGGTTATGTGGGGAAACTGGCAGAGGTTCTATGTAGGATGTTGTCGTGACATCCTATAATGGATCCTTGTACCATAATTGTGCTGTATGTAAAGGCCCTTAGATAGAATTTGGACAACTGTGAACACAATTTGGTAATTTCATCAATTATGTTGCATTGGTCTACATGAGGCACTTTATCCATGACTTGTCGAGAGTAGCAATACTCAGAACACGGCATGAGGATGGCTGCACTACCATCTCCTTCAAACTTGTGGATAGAGTCCAGAATGTCCAGTCAGGTCAAACCCAGTTTGGTCCTGCTAGATGGTCACCTTACATTGGATGTCCCCTGTCCCTGCTCCCAGACTGCCAAAGAGCACCATAAGCTCTTGGCCATCATCAGGAACTTCTGCAACTAGGAAGAAGGAAGTGTCAAAACTCTAGAGCATTCCCCGTGATTTCTTCTAATGCTTGGGTTTACCCCATGTTACAGACAAGAAGTCCCTTGAAATCTTGTGGATGATTTCTGGAGCCAGTGTAAACAAGCCCTTCACTAAGTACATGAAAAAGAACTGCACCGAAAGTTAATCATTTTGTGTTTCATCATTCACACCAACACAAATCTAGATTTAACTATTGGTTGACAAAATTAGGTTGACCACAATAGTCAGTACAGAAATGGAACATCCATTATTTAGTACCAGTTGCCAGAATGGTAACAAAGTAGAAAGTGCTTGTAACTGGTTGACTATTGGGAATGGCATGTTGTAACTTTATTTTAGTCGGCTTTAATGGGACTCCACTTGTTTTTACTTTTTTTTATGACTGAAGATCCTATCAAATGTTGTTTCAAATCCTTAACTAGCATAACTAAGCAGTAGCACCTATATTCTACTGCTTAATAACCTTTGTTGTGAAAATGGGTTGGTTTATAGGTTTTTGTTTTCCATTAATATCAAACCAAATGTTAACATTTTAAACCCTTTTTTCTATCTAGGTTATAACAGAAAATAATGGTTATTCTCCATCAATACTAACCAGAATGTATACAATGTTGAGTTTTAGAACATGGCTCAGGCAAAATTCTTCTTGTGCTCTTGGCACATTTAAGGTTGAGGTTGTTGACAAACTAAATGCAGGCATGAATAACAATTCATTAACTTTCAACGGTGCTTCCTTCGAGATTCCATGATGATGTGACTCTAATCTGGAGAATTCACAGAACTAGATCAATGTACTAATAAACTTGGTCAGTTTCAATGCATACAGCTTGCTGGGTGGGGAAAATTAGAATAGAAATACGGTTGCTCTGAAATATTAGATTGTTTCCAGCTGTAATAGGGGTATAGTTCCTTTTGCCAAAGAAAACAGATAGGCTTAGGGGGAACAACATGTTTCAAACATAGATCTCTTCTACAATGATTTTTGTTTCATTTTGATATCTGCCACAACAAGTAACCACACCAATGTGCTCAACAGTACTACCAGTTTTGGTGAAAATGTTCTCTAGCCACACCGGGTTGCAAACAAACTCAGTAAAAGCCCATTTCCAGAACTGTTGATTTGCAGAAATCAAATGTCAATTTTTATCCCTTTTCATGTTACATCTATAAAATTACTTTATTGTTACCTATAGGGTGTTTTTTCATTTGTAATTAGCTTTTCTCCCATTTGTGTTTCAAATCTAAACCATACTTCCTCCTCTCTCTTTTTCTTTTCAACAATGCCCAGGAAGCAATAATTTCCGGTGTAAAACATGCAACTCGTCTTCTCCTGCATGCCGAGCCCAATTTTCAGTCTGTCATCAAATCCTGCCAGTTTGGTCAATACAAAGTATTTCATGGGCTGCATCCCAGTAATTAATAGCTGGCATCAAGTGTCTTGGAACAGCATTATGAAAATTCTGCCAATTGAAGGAAAACAGGGGACCACCATACTGTAGCCTTAGAAATGAGTTAAGTACATGGGATTTTGCAGCAGGATTTTAGTTTGGCCAGTTGTTGTCAAAGAAATGTTTTTGCTTTTTTTGTGTGTGAACTCTCTCTTATTAGGTTACTAATAAGATAGGCTGGTTATTTCTAACTTCAAAATGTATTAAGTAGTCTTGCCAATGTATTCACTCCTTTCCCTCTTATATGAATATAAGCTGAAATGATATAACCACAGCAAGCTAAGCATATTGACTGGTTGCTTGCAGTGTTGTTGCATTTTCTCTAACAGACCAATTGCCTTGTTTGCTTGTTCGTTTGTTTGTTTTGGGCACAAAATGAACAGACCAATGTGGAGAAAGATGTGATTAAACAGGCATGACTTACGGTATGTCCTTGATTGACAATTTAATGCCTGCACAAACTGAACAAACTAAAGCAATGTAAGATCAAGTGAGCCTATAGAAAAGAGAGGCAGAGCTAAAAGAAAATGAACAGAACTTCTGACAAGTGTATTCTAGAACCCAATAGGATACAATTAATCATGAAAATTACATAATTATAATTGTGTACTAATAGCTCAGTAAGCAAAATATTTCAGCTTTCACTTTGGTCATGTTCTTATAACACTTTGTGCAGGACATTAAATCGCCCATCAAGGTTGTATGCCATTTGTGTTTAATTAGTGCCTGCCCTTGAGCTTACTCTTTCTGCACATTCATTTGTTAATTTGTGCAAACAAACAAATGGGACAATCTGTCTATTAGAGAAAATGCAGTAACATGGCTAGCTACGAATCAGTAAGCTTTGCTTTTGAAGTATATCATTATGCTGATATTCTGATAGGAGGAAAGAGAGTGACATCATCAACAAAACATCTATTATCTTTGGAAGTCAATTCAGATTAGTTCTAGCTAACTGAAATGGCAATGCCAGCAACATGGACTCAATCCGTCCCTTTTTTCTTATGTTGATGATCAGTGGGGAAACAGGATGGTGGTGGTGACCCATGAGGAACAATGGACTGGTCCAAGGACTTTATCCTACAAGAAGGGAGAAAAGTGGATGGAATTGTCTTCTTTGTGTGGTGTTTCATTGAGTCCTGCCTTTAAAGAAGATGGAGAATTTACTCACACCCATCACACAGAATCGCCTCCTTAGCTTAAGCATTTCAAGGACACTAGCAAACTTTTTAAAACAGGCATCCTTTTAAAGGGATCGTTACCCTTAAAAACCTATACTGAAGGAGACGGGCACACTTTTCAAAACTCTTATTTCAATGGGACCCACACCATCTTTAAATCACTAATGGAAACAGGAGAATTAGCAGAGCACCCACATGAATGCGCACACCAAAACGTAACAAAGAAATCGGACAAATCGACCACTTCCCAAAGCAAAGGAAAAATGTTCATTTTAAAGTGTTTCTTTATGCAGGGAAAGAAGTGGAGTCAATTTCTGCACATCTTTGAAATCCTGCTGTTTCTACACACTGCAAAGACAGAGTCCCACGAGCCACAGCCACCACCTCCTGCTTCTTGGTAGGGGGTTGGATACTCTATGATTCTATAAGCAGTCCTGTGTTGTTGGATGGGCTCCATGGGAGTTTGTCATTGGAGTGTGTAAAAATGGAGGGAAACTTCTATATAATGAGTTCCCAAGGCATTGTTTATCCCACTTTGAGTAACATTTATAAAATTACTTTAGTGTTACCTATAGGCAACTCCAGAGAATCCTCCCATTTTTCTTACCCCACAATACCCACTGGATGTGGCAGAGCACATCCCTGAAGGGAAACCAGGATCCAATGTACAGTGAGTAAAGGTTATTAAGTTTATGTAGAAGAGCCCCCAGGTGAAAACAAACTCCTTCATCCTCCTCTAGTTTATGTGTTCTTCCACATTAATAACATTGGCTATCTGGTGTGGTTTGGTTACATATACCTTGTGCTTTCTAATTTGGGTGCCTATCGCAGTCCACTAAGCTTCCTGGGGGCAGGAAAAGGGCCACAGCAACCCAATCTTGCGATAAAAGGAACCAACCAACTCCCTGCACCATCCAAAAAACTTGGCTAGACTTAGACTATTCCTACAAAACTAAGAGTTGGCACATTGTGTTAAACGCTTCTTCCTTCTTTGTATCTCAAAGTATGCAGCTCCTCTCCAGAATTTGCAAATCCTACACTGGCAGAATGTATGGCCATCCTTTTTCAGCATATTATATGTACATTTATTTCAGGACTGTTTTGAACTCAGTTATGGGTTTCAAGACTAGGGGGCAGAGTCTGAATAACATCAAGTCACTTTCAGATCAATTTCTTACTTAACAGCCACATTCCTTTCTCAACCAGACTGCCTTGTAAGTGTTACCATTCATTATTTAGTGACTGGCTTTGAAGCCACCTGAGCAAAGAGGTCACATGCAGATGGTGCTGCCAGAAGGGGCTGGATTGTTTAAAATTAATTAAATTGCAAATGGATGTGACTGAGGTTGCACAGGAAGATGTGCTGGAGAGTGAAAAGAGAGAAATGCCTTGCCAGGTAATAAGTATTTAATGTTGCAAACAAGCCTATAAAGAAAGAGAAATATTGTAATTGCTAAGGCATGCAAACATACTAAATAATCATCAGGCTAAAACAAAATCATATCTTTCAATGACATATTCATCTATAATATCAGTATGCAAAATGATCTTGTAGCACCGTAGAAACTGTGGGAACAAATTAGTTGCATAAGTTTTCAAAAACTAACCCCATCGCTAAACACATCAAATAAAATGTTCTTATCTCAAACCCACTATGCATTATCCAGATGATATATGGCCAGTTCCACAGAAGAGGTGCTGCTCCCAACCTTTAGTTATCACAAGAAGAACAACAAGTTACTCCAGAGCTTCCTAAAAACGCAAGTGCCTCCTGGTATTTTTGAAATGTGGACTGATTGGACTGATCTGGGGAGAATCAGTGCCCACATGTCAAAAAGACCCACTACTATTTTACCATTCAGAAGCAGCTTCCCAATAGTGCCTTGCTGACAATGTTGCTTGTGGTGATCACATGGCTGGATGCCCTGCTGTGGCCTCTGAGAAGATAGGAGCTGTTTCTGGTCAACAAAACTATGGTGGCAGCAGTGTTAGCTCCAGAATGACAGGGCACCAGTTTTGATGTGATCTCTGTCTGGATTACAAAATAGCTTTGGTATGTTTGGACTGCCTATGGCTTTTCTGGGGCAGCTCCAGGGGAGACTACTCCAGATTAGTAAATAACAGTAAATAAATGAACAACACTCAAAAACAGGGGAACTACACACAAGAAACAATCAGGGACAGTTAATCACATCTCAACAAAGGATTCCCCCAGGCAGTAGGAAGCTACACATTGAAACTGTAGGCCATTAAATGCTAATCAAGGTGACCAATTGAAACATTCACACCTACCTCCAACAGACAAGAGTTCTCTCTCCCATCCTGGACATTCCACAGATATATAAACCCATTTTTTCTAGTTTCCAACAAACCTCACAACCTCTGAGGACGCCTGCCATAGATGCAGGTAAAATGTCAGGAGAGAATGCTTCTGGAAGATGGCCATACAGACTGAAGAACTTACAACAACTCAGTGATTATAGCCGTGAAAGCCTTCGATAATACATTACTCCAGATTCTTTCACCTAGTGTAGTCTCAGTCTAACCCTAGTTTGGAACTGCATTATATAGTCAGTATAGACCCATATAATTCAATTCAATACTGTTGAACTGCATTGAATGGCCAGTTTAGATCCAGATGATGCAATTCAATACAGTTAAATTGAATTATATGACAGTGTAGATCCAGCATTAAGACATCATCCCACACAGAAGCTGGAGAGAATCAGGGAAAGGTAGAGAAAGGATGTGGGATGGCTGCCAGTCCAGAAGACAGAAAGGCACAGGACTTGGTAGGGGATGAAAGAGGGCAGTTTCCTCAGCTTTTCCCATCTTTCCCCCACTTTCATGTGATAAAGTCCAAAGTTTGCCTCCTCTGATGCATTTTAAAACTATTTTAATAGCAGAATGACATAAATAGAAAGCTCTTTCTTTAAAATGTTCTGTTCCAAAAGTCTATTGGAATATTTTTTTAAAAGATTTTGCCTGGCAATGGAAGTATGAGGAGGGAGAAACCAGTCTAACCTCCCTCCAAAGTGAGTTCCAGAGTTTTGAAGTAACCACCAAGAAAATTTCTTCCACATACCCAAGAGATGTGCCTGGAAGGAAGCAGGACTGTGTGAGGCAAAGCTGTATCAGGTTTGGAGGAGAGAATGTGATCCTATAAATAAGACATATGTAATCCTATAAATGTGACATATACAGGTTTTAATATACTTTATCCAAAATGCTTGGGACCAGAACTGTTCCACATTTCATATTTTGTGATGCTTGCATGTGGATATAGATAATAAGATATGCTGCAGATAGGACCCAAAACATATGTTTCATATACACACACAGCTTAAAGGTGCTTTTATGTGCAGGTTTCTTAAAATAAGCATGAAATGAAGTTTGTGTACACTGAACTTTCAGAAGGCAAAGGCATTGTTTTCTCAGTTATCCATGTGAACAATTCAGGATTTTGGAGTATTTGGATTTTGGAATTCGATATAAGGGATGCTCAACCTGTATTCATAAATAAATATGTATCCATACACAGCTTTTTTTTTCTTTCCCTAGTAGAGGGCATAGGTTGCATTTTTTTTACTAGTGCCACTAGTGGAACACTGCATATCCACAGAAGTCCATGATCTTGGAGAAATGCAGGAATTGTGGCAATGTAGGGTAGCGGTTCCAATTTCTATCACTAGAGGAGTGGATATTTTATTGCTTGAGATGAAGCAAATTCCCTATACTATTTATAGACAGCAACCATGGAAATGTATGGCCAGTGGCCATAAATGATGGTGGTGGATTGTAGCCCAAAAAACTAATTATTCCAAGCTCTTTGTGTAATACTGACAACAGGGCAAGGCAGAATGCCAATGCAGCATGGACAAGATAAGCCATGTGGGATACAGACTTTTCCTCTCATATCTCATCATTTGTTCACAGGCCTACTGGCACCTGGTCTATTCAAATGATTGAATTCAAGGAGACAAAAAGAAAGAAAGAGAGAGGGAGGGAGGAAAACAGAAGAATGAAACTTGTTTAGTGATGTCAGACCAGACATATCATCTACTGCCTAACCTAGCTCACAAGAAAGCTGTGAATATATACAATATAGGTTGTGTTTCCCTTACCTAAAATGCTTAAGGCCAGAAGTGTTTTGGTTACTTTAAAATTTGGAATATTTGTATATACATTGTGAGATAGCGCCACCAATTATAAACAGAACATTCATTTATATTTTGTATACACCTTAAAAACATTGTATATATAGATAACTTTATATGCAATATTTTAATAATTTTGTGCACACAACAAAGGACTTCATCGGATGGTTATCTTCCTCTGTTTCTACACACTTCAAAGATTAAATCCCAAAGTGGCCATCAAATAATTCAGGACTTCTTCTAATAGTTGCTCATGGGACTCAGTTTCTAAACAATAAAATGTCACTACACTTAGAAATGTCTAAAACTGTTATTTTCAATTGGGATGAGAAGTGGTGGATTTCTTTCCGTTTTAGGAAGCACTACTCGATGCCCCTTCTGTTGCCATTAGTCATCTAAAGACAGTGTAGGTCCTATTGAAAAGAGTGTTTCCAAAGTATGGTGGTCTACTTGAGATGAGGGATTCACATAGAAGGGAAGAAGACTCACTGAAAGGAGTAATATCATTGAAATGTGGATTTTAAAAGTGCTGGTCTTGTTGTTGAGCCATGGCATCCCCCCACCCACTCCCCAAAGAGTTACAGAGTATAAAAAAAATTTGGGCAAGAGATATATTTTTTTCTTTATTTTTAAAATATTTTCTGTGGCTGCAAAATTGTGATATGTCAAAACCACAAGAGGGTCTGCGGTGGGCCTAGCAGCAGCTGTACCTATAAACTCTATCAGATCTAACCCTTCAATAAATGTATCAACTTGTTGATTTATGTGTAACTTGTATCATTTATGTATTGCGTCAATTCTTAAATGTATAAACTTGGGAAGTCTGACTTGGCCACGGTAGTCCACGCTCTGGTTACATCCCGTTTAGACTACTGCAACGCTCTCTACGTGGGGTTGCCTTTGAAGATGGCTCGGAAGCTCCAACTAGTCCAACGCTCGGCAGCCATGATATTAACAGGAGCGAAGCACAGGGAGCATACAACTCCTTTGCTGCTCCAGCTCCACTGGCTGCCGATTTGCTACCGGGCTCAATTCAAAGTGCTGGCATTGGCCTATAAAGCCCTAAACGGTTCTGGCCCAAGCTACCTATCCGAACGTATCTCTGTCTATGAACCCACCAGGACTCTAAGATCTTCTGGGGAGGCCCTGCTCTCGATCCCGCCTGCGTCACAAGCACGGCTGGCGGGGACGAGGGACAGGGCCTTCTCTGTGGTGGCCCCTTGGCTGTGGAACGCCCTTCCCATGGACGTTAGATCAGCCCCTTCGTTAATGGTGTTTCGAAGAAAACTAAAAACCTGGCTGTTTGAGCAGGCGTTCGGATAAACAGTGCAATGTACATGATGAATATAGGATATAGGAATATAGGAACGGAATTGGATCACGATTTGCTAATGTGTTGGTATTGATGTGTTATTACCATGTATACTATGTTGTTAATGGTTTTTTTAAATTTTGTATGTTGTTGGATTGACTTTTTGCTCTTGTTGTGAACCACGTTGAGTCGCCTACAGGCTGAGAAACTGTGGTATACAAGCAAAGCAAATAAATAAATAAATAAATAAATGTATCAAAATGTATCTAGAAGGTAGCTACCTCTTTGTATCCCCAGTTTGCATAAACCTTGAGAAAGGAGATCATTGCCAAGATTCCTCCAGCTATTTCCCAAGCCAGATAAATATCAAAACCTTGTGTGTGTGTGTGTGTGTGTGTGTGTGTGTATATAGATAGATGAAGCATATTTCTTGTACTTGCATCCTATTTGGCCAAATCATAATTAACCTCTGTAGCTTTGTCTTCAACCCAGAGTGCTTGTTCTCAATTTAGGCTGACCTGGTTTAGTGAAAGCTCACCTGGCACAGACTTCCTTATCCACAGTTCTAGCTGAAATCTTTACAGTGTACTCGAGAGGAGGGGTTCAAAGAGAAGGGGGAAGAACAATAGAAAAAGGGTTTCCAAAGTGTGTTTAAAAATTGTGCTGGTCTACTTGATATGGGAGAAGACATTGCCAACCCGTGTGATGGGAAATGAAGTGGGTGGCTGAGGTAGAAATGGGAAGAGACAATCCTGGGGTGAGTAAATTTTCCATCTTCTTTAAAGAAGGAACACGATAGAGTGCCACAAAAATAAGATGATTCTACCTGCTTCCCCCCCCCCCCCCCCCCCCCCCCGGCCTCTTATGGGATGAGGTCTTAAGTCTGTGTGTACTGGATCATCAGAAAGCAAAGGTGCCTTTATTTCTATTTCCAATTTTGGAATATTTTGGCTTTCAGAATAAGGGATGTGCAACCGGTAATACATTCTCCATGCACCAAGCTCTTTGTAGGATGGATGAGATAAAAATCCAATAAATAAGCCTGCAGCAAATATACCACATTTTAATTAGCCCACAGCACCATTTGATAACAAACTTCTCTCTTCATGTTCAGCTGTGTGCTACAAAAATTGAATTCTGATTTTGTAAAGCCTTGCTCTGTTGATCAGGATGCATATTCAGCACGATAAACCTCTACTGTGTTCTTGGTAGAAGTGAAGGCATATACATCTTAGACATCCTGTGATGAATAGGCTGGTACAGTGCTGAATCCACATCTCTGACCTTCCCTGCCTGGAAGAGTACAAAAGACTGTATATCTCCCTTGATTAATAAAGGTTCAGGGATATAATTCTGTGCTGTCTGACATCAAATCTAAACACTCTTCTCCTTCTTCTTTTTCTTTCCCAGGATATAATTTATGAAACATTGTCTGGAAAGTACTAAACTTCAAGAGCCATAAACACTTAAAATCCCATCTGCCAAGTCACTCAGGTGTTTAAAAGGTAGAGGTCAACAATGTGCTGAGATTTACTCAGAAAAGTCCTGTGTTTCCCCTGAATGGCACATGGCTATGGTTCACACAAGAGCAAAATACACTATGCAGTAGCAAATGATACTACCAAGTTGTTAACCCCAAACCTTCTATTTAACCCACACTGTCACTACTGAGAATCTCTCAAGCTTTCCATGTATTAGTGGCAATTCAATACAAGTGGTTGCTTTTGAAAGTCAGCTGACACCAAAATTCTGTGGCGCTGTGCTGGTGTAAATATGTCAGTTTAGGTGATGGTAAGAGGAAAAATGCTCAGATTACTGAAGTTCCTGGATGAAAGCCTACAGAAAAATAAACTGTTAGGAACGAACTAAGCTGTACTTTCTCTTGCAACTGCTTTGCAGTCCTAGGAGTGAAAAAACTGCTAACATAATACATAATGCAGTTAATAGAATTTCAGCCTGCAATAGCATCTTGTGGTTTAAATTCTCCCTCGGCATTGTATATGAAAAGTTCTTTTGTGTCTAAGAAAGAATTCATCTAGTCCAAGAGACTTTGTTCTTTTTTATAGGTATCTTCAAACTGACTACTAATGTATGGTGGTCCCATCATAGGATGCTTTAGGGCAGGGGTCCACAAACTTTTTAAACAGAGGGCCAGGTCACAGTCCCCGAAATTGTTGGAGGGCCGGATTATAATTTGAAAAAAAAAATGAATGAATTCCTATGCACACTGCACATATCTTATTTGTAGTGCAAAAAACACTTAAAAACAATACAATAATTAAAATGAAGAACAATTTAAACAAATATAAAATTATTAGTATTTCAATGGGAAGTGTGGGCCTACTTTTGACTGATGAGATAGGAGTGTTGTTATTGTTGTGTGCTTTCAATTCGTTTCAGACTTAGGTTGACCCTGAGCGAGGGCCAGGTAAATGACCTTGGAGGGCCGCATCCGGCCCCCGGCCTTAGTTTGAGGACCCCTGCTTTAGGGCATTTTGGCAAGATTTATGGAGCGTGGGTTTGCCACTGATTTACTCAAAAGAGAGAGTGTGGCATGCCCAAGATCACCCAGGGAGCCTCCATGGTGGAGCAAGATTCAAACCTTGGTCTACTGTAGTCCTTGGTCTACTGTAGTCAAACCAATACACTATGATTGCTTGTTGGGAAAATATACCTAATGCCAGAAAGGTACATTCTTGTGGTATATCTGTGTTATAAAATCTCACCTAGAAGATCTATTTCAAGGCAACATTTACACTGAACCAGAGGTGCTCAGCAAAAGGACCTGCAGAACCTCAAGGAGATATCAAAAGAAGCATCCATTCTCAACATGCAGTAGCTGTGAAATAGCCTGCTCCATGCTTTGGGTTAGTAAGAAATTAATGGAATACAAAGCTTTCACTATCATAGTGGGAACAGCACTTTTTAAGATAATTTAGTATTTCTCAACCTGGAGTCCCCAGATGTTTTTGGCCTACAACTCCCAGAAATCCCATCCTGTTTACCAGCTGTTAGGATTTCTGGGAGTTGAATGCCAAAGACATCAGGATACCCCAGGTTGAGAACCACTGGTTTAGAGCCTCAATAAACCAAACAAGGAGTCAGTCACACAAACTATGGCTGAAATCTTTTTATCATTAGAAGGCCTCCTAGCATATCTACAGAAGATGTTCATCAGATTGATGGGTACTAGTAAGTCAATAGCATAAGGGCACTCTTTTGGTGAAGTTCCCTGGACAATCAATGACCATTCAGATAAGAGGAGAGATCAACAAAAGTTGTTGCACAGCCAAAGGAAGGTCAAAGCATAAAGAGATACTGGATACCTTAGTGGAAGCATCCTAAAAAGTACTTAGGGGAGTATAACTCCTACTTACACTAGCATAAATCATTAAGAGGATTCCAGTGGATGTGCTTTCTTTATGCCCATGGAGCAAACCTATTGAATCAGTTGTTTAATAGGGAGTCCCCTTCTACATTGACATATAATCTGGATTATCAAAGCAGATAATCCACATTTGAACTGAATTAAATCAATTAAATTATCTACACTGCCATATAATCGAGTTCCAAGCAGATAATCTGGATTTTATATGGCAGTGTAGAGGGGGCCTGAGTCAACACAAAGATAAATCCCACTGTTAAATGCAAATTTAATTATTTCATCTCTCTATCTCTTGATGTAATCTATGATGAATTAATTGAGAGAATAAATATTATTACAAGCAAACTGCCCTTCCCTCTTCTGGGTAAGTTTTCCTTACTTTTCAAAGGGGTTTGGGGGCTTTGGGGGAGGGGGTGGTTATTCCCACAGTTTTCTGGACTAATTTAGTCTGGAAAACTTTGGGAATGGTGTTTAGACTGCAGTCCACATAGTGGGTTTATGCACATGGGTAGCTGAGTAACTGACACATTTGCTTTCTGATGGTTCAATGTATACAAGTTTTGTTTCATGCACAAAAGTATCAGAAATAATGTGTATAAAATTACCTTCATTCTATGTGTATAAGTATATGAAACATAAATGAATTGTGCACGTGGACTTGGGTCCCATTTCCAAGATATGTATACACACACAAGCCCCTAGCCAGAAAAAAAATTCAGGGGAGGGGGGATGAAACAAACAAACAAAAAAAGCAAATCATGAAGAGCAGTATTGCAGGGCTGGCTTTTCTTTATTTGTTTGTATATATGTAAAGCACCATATACACTGGTTTGACTGTGTAAGTAAAGGAATGATAAAACAAATAGTTAACAATAGCAATAATAAATGACACAAAGGGAAGCATGTAATTCTGATGCTATCCCAAGAGCACATTAGAGGTCAGCAACAGCCAAAAACAGCAAGCCAAAGGGTGACCTCTGCTTCCCATCAGAGGTGGCATTTCTGTCACTGCAAGAGGAGAGGCTATAAATACTAGACTCCTTCCTAGTATTGAACTAACCACCAGAATCTTGTTGAGGTCAAAAATGGATAACCTTGTTTAAATAGCTATTGTTCATCAACCAAGCTGGCCATGGCACCTTTTTGCTAATTAAAAGGAACAGCTGGGGCTAGAACCCAGAAGCTTTGTAGCTCCTCAGAAGCAGCCTGCCTAGGCTACTGGTTGAAGAAGAATGTAATGCTGATATAGAAAGGGAATCTCACAACAAACTGCCTTTTAGATCACTTTTGGCTATTTTGCCTAATTCACTTTTCTGTAGTAGTGGGACTGTGTGTCGATGGCAGCAGTGTTGCTAGTAGGGCCTCTCATGTCAGACAGGCTCTTGCTGAAAAAGATAGACCAAATATGCCCAACATTTATTGAGCAGCAATAGTAATGGTGGATGACATTGGAGGAAGATCATTCAGGGCCTGTCCAGACATTACCTTTACCCCAGGAGCTCCCACAGCAAATAGGAGGGAACAACAAGAACAACATCCCGTCTGCATGTCCTGCAGCTTATGTAACCCAAGAAAGGAACTTATACAATGATTCGCATGTTTGCACCTTAAGTTTAAAAAAATGCTGAAATTTTCAGTGGAAGTCCCACGGTGGCCATCTTGGGAGCTGAAAACTCCTGTGACAAAGCAGCAAGTGTAGACAATGGATTCAGAAATCTCGAGACCAACAGGTCTATATCTGGACATCTTCTCAGGTCCTGGGGGGGGGGGGGGTTGCCCCTGAGTAAAGTGCACAATTTGGTGCTGTCTGGAACCACCCTCAGAGACAACAGCACTGGCATGATAGCTATCACTTGGTAATCTTAAGCAGAAGATGGCATGCCTTTTGAAATACCTTTTACCATGATAATCTTATGATGAGAACATCCAAAATGAAAAGTGAGACTGACAATGCAGAGGATGACACTCCAAGGTGGGATGGCACTTAATGAGGCAGTGGGGTATAGCAAACGACAATTACAAATAGTACTATGGCCAATGATGCAAGTGAACTAAAGGTGAAAGGACATGTTGATATGCTCAGAGGTGAGGGAAAAGTCTGAAACTACACATGGAATGTGATAATTAGATATTGACAGATATGGGATGTTTTGAGTTAAATAATTACAGTGTTTTATCCAGAAAATGGAAATCTAGGGGGAAAAATGGGACAACATTAATAATGAGTATAGATCTAGCAAAATCAGTCAAAGGGTATATGCAAATTCTGACCAAATAGCACCAAAATAACCATAATATAAGTTCCAACTACAGAGGTAGAATAAGGAGAAATTAAAAGATTCTGTGCTGAAGTACAGAAGAACATTCATTCACACATCAAAACAGGACTTCTTGTTATAGGTAATTTGGAATGCAAAAATAGGAAACTAAGCAGAATTAAAGACAGTAGAAAAAATAGGCCTAGTATTAAGAAATGGAGCAGCATAGTGACTGATTGAATTTTGTGAGGCTAACAGTTTGCTCATCACAAACAGATTCTTCAAGCAAACCTGAAGAAACTGTACATATTTATATCACCTGAAAACAGATATTGTCAGAGAGGAATGCAAAAAGACACTACCTTCAGCCAAAAAGGAGAAGCCTGAATGGGTGTCCCATGAAACTCTTTAGATACATAAACCTGTAAAGATAGGTGAGAAACAAAAAGAAAAGCAGTCCGAGATAAGGTGAGAACTCCAAATGTACTGTTCAGTGACTTGTGCTCAGGGACAAAGAGAAATGCAGAGAAATAGGTGATGACTCCACACAGTCAAAGTACTTTTGGCAAATGGCTATTCACCCACTATTTAAAACCCTCCAAAGAAGGAGACTCTACCACACTCAGAAATAGCATGTTCCACCTTAGAATTATATAAAAGACATGAAATTATCACATATTCATTCAAGAAAATGAATCATTTTAGAAAGTGAAGTGGAATCTGGACTCAAGCACTTGGAAGGAAATAGCTCACACCAATCACAACTGCTTCAAGTTACAAAGACGGAATCCACTCTAGTTTTAACTGAAATCTGTGAGAATATGGAAAACACAAGAATGTCAACAGATGGGAAAGATTCAATAACTATTCCAATCTGTTTGGTAAAACATGCTATACAATGAGCCTTTGGTATTCACTAATATTTGGTTCTCATGGATGCCCAAATCTGTAAATGCTCAAGTCTCATTATAGGCAACAATAAAATGATATCCTTTATATAAAATAGCAAAAGCAAGTTTATTTCTTGATTTTTTAAAAAATACTGCATCTAGAGATGCAGAAACCAAGAATTCAGAGAGCCATTCATTCAAACACCTCTCTTTCTCCAACTCTCTGAAATTCAAATGACATAAACATATGTCAAATTATATTTACTTCTTCAACAGTTATCTCAAATCCTAAATCTCTTTTCAAACAACACAAATTTGTAGGCACGTGTTGAAAACCCAGTCATACTATGTATGCAGAAAAGCGTTCATTCAAACATTTTCTGTGTTGTGATGTTGGTCCTGTTCATGTCCGTCTATTCGTCTCTTTCATCATCACCCCATTGCACCCACCCTTGCCAACTCTCTCCCCAAGACTGCCTCTGATGTTTTCCTGTAATGAATTATTGACCTACAGCAATGTTTTGTTCCTCCTCATGCAGCCTTTCCACTCTACTATGCTGGAGATGTTATAATAAAATAAAAATGATGCCGGTCCCTCTGAAGAGGCAGCTGTTGTCAGGACAGATTTCCTAAACTTAATCATTTGAAAAATGAAGATTTGTCAAACACCAGCATGGTTTGCCATTCAGCTCTGGAGCCCCTTTCTCCATGTTCCTGCAGCTCAGCTGTCTGGTTTCACAGATGTTCATTATTTGCATCCACTGTTAATTAGTTGTCTAGTTATTCATGCTACAACAGTGACAGAGACAGTCTGGGACCATCTCCCTAGAGGCATAAGCCAGGGGATTTAAAAGGGTTTTGTTCTTTGCTTCCCCCCGCCCTTCTCAGTGCTCCATTCTCAGCCAGAACATTGCTTTTAGTCATGCTGGCAGAGGCCAAGGCCCTTGGGGGCTTTAAAAAAGTATTAACACACAGCTTCCATCTCCTCCGACCCAAGCTTCCATGGACACCGATGAAATAGTGCCATATTTCCATGCCAAGAAATCATATCCCAGAACTCTAACTTGGCTTGTCAGATGGGGACAATGGGAAATGTGGTTTAACACATCTGGAAGGTGCCAAATTTGGGGAGGCAGGCCTGGAGAATGGTTTCTTGAGGAGTGGCAAGAGATATTATTATTCTTCATAACTGCTGCTTCTTAATATATAAGCCTTATGTCACTTACAAAGCATGTTTGGGTTTCAGATGAAGGTGATATATTATGCAGTACCAAGAAATCTCTTTACTGTTTGGGGGCATAAGAACTGTCTGTAAGAAAGCAGATAGGAACTACAGATTTTTGCAGATTTTAGTCCTCTTTTATTGACCCCCCCCTCCCCCACTTTTTCCATTAGTAGGGGACAGGGGGAGATGCATAAGACCTGGACTGCCTGTTTCTATAGGAATACTCTAAAATTGGGGAAACAGCTTGAAAAATAGGCATTGCCCTCTGGTTCAGACTGGAAATATTATAGTCCCATCAGATGCTATTGAACTGCAAATCCCACCAGATATAGACAGCATCACCAATAGGGATTTTTTAAATATGATTTATATCTGAATTTTCCCTCCATATGGAACCCAAGGTGGCTTACAATAAATTATGACAAAACACAGCTAAAACCTATTTGATACAAAAGATATACAGTCACTATTTTGTAGTTTGCTGGGATTTATAGCATCTTTTAACTTAATAGGGGTTTTATTGCTTTTTAAAGTATAAATGGATCAATGTTATGGTCATTAATTTTCCTTTCTGTATTTTGTTGTATCAGTATGTTGCTGCACTATTGAGTGCTTTCTGTGAGCTGTCCCGAGTCCCTTCAGGGAGATGGTGACGGGGTACAAATAAAACATTATTATTATTATTATTATTATTATTCTGACACAAAAACACAGTATGTCACAGCAAACGAGATCTATATGCTGGATTTCGTATCACAAAATCATAAGTCGAACACTTCCCAAGCATCTAGGACTGTGTGATGTATTATTATTATTATTATTATTATTATTATTATTATTATTGTCAACTAGATAAGCAATTCTATCAAAATCACTAAACTGAAACAAATTCAAATTTATAACTGAAATTTAAAATTAAAAGACAGCAATAAATTCAAATAAAAGCATGCAATATCCCATTAAAAGATCCTTCTGAGTTAGATCCATGATATTTTATCAAATTTGTGAGGACTGCCAATGTGTTTTAGGTAGAGAAATTTCAATGGCACAAGAATGTACCAGATATCTGCTTCTTGTCTAGATGCTCCCATAATTAAAGTTCCCTTTACAAAAGCAGGCAAAAGAAATCCCTTTTAATATGCAAATTACTATTCATGGCCATAGCCTGTTCACATGAATATGCATTCATTCAGTACACAACGAAGTACAATCCCTATGCAATGGGTGCAGAAATAAACACACATCATACTATGTGCAAATATGAAAGTATTAATCATGTCACAGCTACCAGATGTTTGCCAGTTTGTAACTAGCAAACTGTTTAAGCGTATGTCGTTAACATGATGCTGGGATGGCTGAAAGCATAACATTCATAATGAAGAGGTGGGATGGGGGGGGGGGGACCCCATCACTGGCCCCATTCTTTCTTTTCCTTCCAATGGCAAAATGTTGCTTATCATTATTGTGCTGAATTCCAGCAGGCCTATTGAGTCAATTTTAAACTGTGAAAATTAATTTGTACCATTTTATTGGTACTGGTGTTCATTTTTGTTGTGTGTATTTTGATATACGTATGCTGATGTATTTGTCAGTCTGTTTTAACCATCCTGTACTCCACCTCAAGCCATAGGGAGAAGCGGGCAACAAATATAGTGCACTGATGATGATGATGATGATGATGATATTGAGAAATTGACCCCCTCATAATTAGGCCTGAATGGACAGAGATGAATTAAAAATATTTTTATTTTTATTTTAAACTATTTTTCTAATGTCAAAAGATTGCTCCTCTTTAAAGTGTTATTAAGACTCCATATTTGTAAAACTGCCTTGCTTAATCTCATGCCTTGGGACAGGAAAAAGCCTAAAGCCAGCTAATGTATCCAAGCCTGAAGGCACCTCAGTTTCATTGTTGGAATGTCTGTTGCATTTCTGTGAACCAAGTCTCCTTCCCATTGACAACTCTTTTTCCCCTTGATAAATCCTCTTACATGTGCTGGGAAACTTCCTGGCTTCCACTGATGAGATTGGGGATACTGGCTGATCTTTGAACCTGCTGCAGGCAAGACCAGTCCATTATTCCATCAACTAATCCCAATTACCCTATTGTGTTTTCCAGGCTACCACTTTGTGTTTACCTGGACTGATCATTAAATTAATCATGGGAGCATTTACATTGGACATCAACATATTCCTAGTCTTATACTCCTCACTGGGGCAGACTTTTAAATCGATTTGGACTTTAAACTATCCAACCACAGCTGTTCCTTTTTCCTGCCATGGAGGGAACTCCCATGGCTAGTGACATAAGGAGGAATCCCTAGCTAACAGGATCCAGGTATTTCGAATGGCTGTGGATAAAATGCTCTGTATCCCCATGCATGCTTTATGATCATTCTTTTGAGAGCACAGACTTTGTACTGACATCCTTTCTGGACAGAAAGAATAAACCTCTGTTTACCCAGTTTGTGTTTTAATCTGGCTTTTGGAGTAGTGAGGCACACTGGGCTTTGAACCCCCAACTCACAGCCTTAGCGGATAGCTGAAATCACTCAACAATAATAATTTACATATTAAATAATTTTAAACCATATATTTTAAAAAATTACAAAAGTCCAACACACCCCAACAGAGGTGCTGGGGAAAAGAAGAATGTGAAAATAACTAGATACAATATGCCTATTTGTAATCTATTCAGTTTTCTAATAACAAAGTCAAATTAAGTTATATCATATAGCTGTACCTCAAAAAGGGATCACTATACTTCTTTTGGATTGGAATGATAATTTTTTATTACTTTATATTGATTGATCTTTGTACCGTAGGTCAATAACTTTTGGCTTCCATGATTTTAAAGCCTGCGAAACCATAGCGGAAAAAACAGGAAAGTAAAAAGTTACTTGTAAAACTAATATAGTGGGAGCCAGTATGGTGTAGTGGTTTAAATGTTGGACTATGACTGGAGGCCAGAATTTGAAATTCTGCTCAGCCATGGAAACCCACCAAGTTACCATGTGTAAGTCATAGGGCACTTCCAGACAACACAAAATTGTCGGCAAAAATGGGTTAAAGTAACTGTGTGAATTGGGCCCAGGGATTGTGTGGCACGGTCCCCAGGCCCAATCCATGCAGGGCCCACACCTACTAAGACCGGATCTTACAAAATATCCAGATCTTACCAGGTGTTTTATTAATTTAAGCTGGGCAGCGACCCTTCCCCTGTGGGATGATGTAGGGATGATGCAGGTGATGGGTTCCCTACAGCCTCCACCGGATTTGCCACAATCCATGTCAAATCCTCCCCGCTATCACCCAGATCAGTGACCTCAATGTGATGAGGTCCTTGGAACTTTCTTTGGGTGGTCATAACTTAACAAGAACACAACTGTCAAAAAGTTAATAGATCTTTACAGTCTCTAAAAAAAGGAACAGAGGTGTAGCAAATGTACAAGCATCATTGGAAAGAATTAGAATGCAGCAGCCAAAGCAAATGTCTGTGTCTTAGGTATGCTTAGGTATTACAGAAGAAAGAGAGTGCGTATTTGCATAACATATGCATATGCAAATTTATAAAAGTACACACTAGATAAATATTATTTACTGCTTAGGCATTGTAGATGAATGTATTTGAATAACATTTGCATATGCTAATTTATATAATTGCAAACTAGAGAAATACTATTTTCTGCTGTTTTGCTGGAAATTCAACACATCTCACTATTTTGGGGAAGACTTTTATTGAGGTCTCATTCACCCTATACAATTTTAGCACCACAATTCCCCTTTAATAGCTATTGTCCCAATTCTGAAGTTTGCAGTTCAGTGAGGCACTGCAGCACATTAGAGATAATATCAAGATTCCCTAGGAGAAAACCCTAGCAGTTAAAGTGGACCCATAGCACTATAATTTATTGATGTGAGTGGGGTTTATATTACCTATGTATCATCCCACTCTGCTGTCCATATTAGATTGGCAACTTCATAGCCATGGCTACTGTTGCGAATGGTGCTATTCCTCTCCCTTCTTGTGGTTCTTTCTGTGGGAAACAGACTTGGGGGCAGCCCCTTCTCTTTATTCCACTACCTTCACAGATATATCCAGTGGGAAGATAGTGGAGGACATAGATCTAGAACTCCTTTCCAAGAGAGACCACATCAGACATTTCTATGATTTCCTTCCAATAGTGAATAACAACTTGTTTGAAACTTTTGTGATATCAAAATCCATGGATGCTCAATCCTATTACAAACAATGTTATGGTAAAATTATATAACATGGCCCAGGTTTGGTTTGGGAAAGGAAATTATTCTTTTCAAATTGTGGATGGTGAAATCTGTGGATACAGACTGTGTTGTCCAGATTTCTTGTTGTTAATGGTGACATTTGACAAATGATTTTAATTCTATTGATAAAAATCTCCGAGGGCCAATGTTTTGGGGGGTATTCTTGACTTTTTGACTGTATATGGTTCAAGGTGTGTTGGGGATGTGTTTGTTTTTGGTCGTATACTCTCCTTGAGCACATGATCTAAGTTGGCAGGGCTTCTGCTGAGTCAGTACTTGCTTTGGTTGAAGCTAACAGCCATGAACTCTATATAATTGCTGCCTTAATGTTTAGAGTTCAGCTCAGCCTGTAAAGGCCAGTAGCATATGCCTTTTGATGCATGCAGTCAAGTCAGTAGCAGTTATTACAGTTTGAAAAGGGTGAAAAATAGTTGCAGGGCTAAAGGAAGAATGTCTGTTGATATTGTTGGTCAGGCCTGTAGCGAGGGGGTGGTTTTAGGGGTTCAACCCCCCCCCCCCAAATGTTTCAGATTTTTTTAAAAAACCTGGTGTACTCATGAATTTTAACTGGTTAACCAAATCCCCAATCTAAGTCTATGAGATGCAAAAAATTAAGAGTCCCTCCAGAACTGTAAGCACTATCTCAAGCAAATATTGACAATTTATTCACACTGTCATTACTTGCAGCAATAGCTGATGTAGTGAAGCAACCAAGTAGGGTGTGTGTGTGTTGAATGCTCTCATTAAGGAGGCCAGACTTGGTGGAGGTGGTTGACAGGGGTGGAGCTGCAGGCTATTGAAGGTTGCTCTGCCCCCTGCTGTGCTCTTTGCTTCAGCGTGAGCTAGGAGGCAGGTTTCAACCCCCCCCCCCGAAATTGTCAACCCTCCCCGAAATTTTCAACACCCCCCCCCCCAGAAATTTTCAAACTCCCCAACCCCCCCCCCCCCCGCCAAAATTATCAACCCTCCCCGAATTTTTTTTCTGGCTACGGCCCTGTTGCTGGTATGTGTGTGCAATGTTTCTCTTCTTGCTAGAAAACTTCACTAAAGATTCTTGCAGCAAGTGCAAACTGGTTGCTCTCTTGGGTAAAAAAGTCAATTGCTAGAGTAACTTATTGAGACTATTCACCACATCAGAGTACGCAATGACTTTCTGGATAGAACAGGGAGGACTGATCTTATTGAATCATGAGGAAAAAAACTGCTAATGAAAATGAAGAGGTCTGTAATAATGAGGGAGCCTCCTGGAGGACAGTAACCATCAGGGACAGACCATACAAGAGATATTCAAAACCTCTCTGAGAACAAAATAGAGTTTAGAAGCCACCTTATCCTAAAAAGACATATCTGCCATGCTCATCCAAGACATACAAACCATCAGCTTTCAATGGAATGGCTGTTAAGTAGTAGTAGTAGTAGTAGTAGTAATAATAATAATAATAATAATAATAATAATAATAATAATAATAAGCTTTATTTTTAGACCGCTCTATCTCCTCAGGGGGACTCAGGGCAGTTTACACATATAAGGGCAAACATTCAGTGAGATTATGCTTGCCAATTCCTGCTGTTGGCAATATTGCCTGTTGCAATGTATCTTTCCTTAAGGTATATGTGTAAGACTACGCTATAAAAAGTACCTGATTTCCCTGCTTTGTGTTCCCAGTGTATTTGGCACCCTCAAGCATGAGCTTCTGTATTCTGAATCTCTGTGTTAAACCACTAACTAGATCAACAAGGTTTGCCTGTCTGTATCTTGAACTAAGTCTTTGGGGGAATGGGAGCTAATATCTTCAACTAGGCAATCATTTTCTACAGCTTCCCTGAAGCCAACAGTGGTTAAGAAGAACAAACAGGAGACCAGCAGCAATGTGTTGGTGGCAGGGGATTAATTCCTTTGGGATATAGAAGGAACTGTGTGTCAGATGGAAAAGCTGAACATGGAGTACACTGCCCTCCTGCAGTATATATCCAGGGTGTCACTGACAAGTTGTAAAAGTTGATCAAGAACACAGATCACTACACTTTTCTTCTGATTCATGTAGGTATCACCAGTACTGCAGAGAACACTTCGGGGCGGATCGCCTTGAACTATGAAGCCCTGACCAGGAAAGTGAAGTGTTTAGGGCAAGCCTGCGCAACCTGTGGCCCTTCAGGTGTCTTGTGGACAATCTGACTAGGGTTTCTAGAGTTGGAGTCCCAAATACTAATAGGGTCACAGGTTGTGCAGGCCTAGTTTAGAGGCACAGATGATGTTCTTGTCAATTCTCCTAGTGAAAGATAGAGGACCACATAGGAACAGGAAGATACTACAAGTGATCAACTGACTACGCAGATGGTATCTATCCACTTGAGATGTGGCTTTTGGGACTATCATCTTCACTTCCTAGAACTATTGGATACAGACAAAGTATACATCATGAAGACTGATAAGAATGTCTTTGCTAAAGCAGATTAATCTGATCAAGAATGCTTTAAACAAATCCTGGAGGAGTTGGCAATGATAGATTAACCATCTGCCCAAAATCCAGAAGCTGAATGAGAGAATAAGAAGCACTTAAAACTCATAAACAGAATAAAAGATGACAACAAGAGGTGCTTTAGATGTCTGTATGCCGAGGTACAGTGTTTGGGAAACAAACAAGATGATCTCGAAGTCTTAGTGCAGGGAAGCAAATGTGACTGTATAGAATAGCAGAGATTTGGTGGGATAACTTCCATTATTGGTATAGAACAATTAAGGGATATAATCTGTTCAAGTAGAATAAATGGGGAAGAAAAAGAGGGGCCGGGGTCATTATTTTCAAGCAATTTCCTTCTCTTTTCCCGAATCCTTGGCATTAAGTTGAGAGCAACTACAAGAGAACAGGGATGTAACATGTTCTGTCTCCCCATCCTCCCTTCTTTCTTCCTTCAGCCAGAGTCATAAAAATGCTATTAGAATTGATCAGGCCAGCCAATTCTTTTTTATTCAAAATTTTAAATCCTGCTTTAATTGATTTGAATATGGGAGAAAGATGGACAAATTGATTAGGTTCTCTGATTTATTTAATCCAGTTAACGGCACCTGCATTTTAAAAATAGCCCCATCACACTCAGATCTATGCAGACACAGAATTTGATGGAGGGGAGGTGTTACTTTCAGCACTGCATTTTTAGTATGCTCTTTTTAGAATGGTTTTATGGGGTAACATTGGAATCACAAGACTGTGTTGTTAAACCATTTTGATGTGCATTGTAAATCTGTTTTATATGGAAGAAGGGTGAAGATAAATATGTGCATCTTTATGCACATTTATTTTGTTCTATTATTAATATATTATTTGCCTCTCCAGCCCTTCCAATGCAGCTCTGAATTTTACAATAGGATGGATTACAGCATGCATAATCCCTAACCACTGGTCATGCTTCTGTTCAACAACTTCTATGGACCTGGACAGCCCCATTGTTTGGTGTTAATGAGTAGAGTCCATCGAAATCCATCAGTATCTGTGTTCTGTTGATCAGAGACAGACACAGCGAGCAAATGCTAGATGTTTGCACACCAGTGAAACTGTCTCCAAGCCATTTCCCATTATACTATCATAAAGTCTTACGGGCTGAACTGGAAGTGGGATTTGTGCCATGGAAGAACTAGTGTCACTGAAATGCCTCTGAAATTTCCTCTATACCTTATCATCATCACAGGCAGCAATCTCAACATTTGGAAGCACCCTGGCAATCCAAACCAGAATATCAGTTTCAGTTTTACATCTCCTTTGAATTCAAGTGAATTCTCAATCACTAGCTGGATAACCTCTTCTTCATCCAGGTAGTCAAGCTAACTGTATATGCTTTTGAGTGGTACTCACAGAAAATGTATGGCCCACATGTTGCAGCCCAGTCATGCATGGCAGTTCACTGCAACTGATGACAGCTCTGAAATCTGTATTTTAAAATTATAGCATTATTATTCCAATTTAACTTCATGGCTGCATCATATGGAATTCTGGGATTGGTAGTTTTGTGCTACATTAAAATTCTTTGGCTGAAAATTCTAAGTACCTCTGCCTAAACTGCAAAACCATAAGACATAGCCAATGCAGTTAAAGTGGGAGCATTGCCATTGTCTGCAGTTGGAGTCAGACACAGAGGAAGAGACGAATTATGGGGAATATGCAGCTCCTGATAATGATTGTCTCGCTAAATCTTAGGAGCTGAGTAGCAAAAAGATGGTGGAATTACTGTCCCTCAAACTTTCACTTTTGTCTCATTAAGTTGAAAGTCTAGTTATTGGCTGCATCACTACCTGTTAGAATATGAACTCCATTAAAATTCAGAGTTTACTTCTGAGAAATCACTCAAGATTATACTATGGCTGAGGTTGTTTTCCTGCTTTGTTTCTACACATCTGAATTTACAAACAATGACCCTGATATGAAATTCTGCAAAGAATTTTTGCTCAGTTTTATCTTTTCCTATCACATTGCACATTTTAAAAAAAATCAAAGTATACAGAACAAGCAGCTCATGATATCCATGTTATGTGCTATGTGCTATGATGACAGGATTTTTAAATGAAGAGGTTTAATCTCACAGTATTGAATTTTGAGTTGAAAGCAATAACAACATGTATTATTTAAAATAATAAGCCAGTGCAGAAGAACATCTCAGAGAACAGAGCCATCAAAGCTAATAAACAAAGTGGTTTGCTTTTGGAAGAAGCTGGGTTTGAAAGATGTAAAAGGATGAACACAGCTGGATTACATGTGTGGTTATTTCTGTAAAACATGAAAGAAGTATTGCATCACATATTATATCTATTTAATTCAAAGGATGCATTGTATTTATCAGCTGTTCTAAGCAGCCTATTTGTGCAGAAGATGCTATTTCTCTCTCTCTTTGACCAATAGGGTACACTTCATAACTCTGCCTACTGTTTTCAACAAGGGAAAGCCAAATCTATTTGGGAATCCCAAAACCATAGCATCAGGGCAGGAATCTTTTTCAGCTGTTTGATCTCTTTAATGTTCTATGAGGGATATTTAGTTGTCATGGGTAGTGTGTTTTGGCAGGTCTGTTCATAAAATAGGAAACAATCCTGTCTATTGTTCACTTTTTTTGAACCCTTATCAAATTCATCTAAAGGCCCATTTACATAGGTCACAAATTCTAATGTCCTGGCCAGTTGTTTGAAGTCTCCCATAACTACTAAATCTCTCGTTTTTAAATATTTGGTCATTTGTTCTGGTAAGATACCAATCAAATTTTCATACAGGATTGAGACCTATATTAGAACTCGACAATGATGATGATGTTGTTATTTCCCTCTGTTTTAATTGTTACCAAAATGCTCTGAACCTGTTGCTTTAAATCATGCATATCCTCAGAGGTGTACATAATCTTGACATACAAAGCTAACCCTTCTCCTTTCTTGTTTGCTCAGTTTCTTTAAAATAGATTTTTACCCATACATTACGGCAGTCCAATCATGGATTTTACCCCAAAAGGTTTCAGTTATGTCTATTAAATCACATTTGCCTTACCATGTTAAGAGTTCAAGTTCATCTCATTTATTTTCCATGTTCTGGGACATCTAATTCTCTAGGACATCATAGAGACATCTAAGACATTCTCTCCAACTGATTCATTGTTATTTCTCTGCCCACTGTTGGGTCCTTGTACTGTTAGCTCAATTCCCCATGTATTATTGAGACTATTGACCCTAGTGCTTGGTTTCCCCCTGCTCTTTGGAATAGTTTATCTGACCTTCATTTAAAGCCTTCCGGATCAGGTTTGTGAAACTCTTAGTAACTTTTTTGTTATTCGTCACCACAAAATGTGATCCATTTCTTGCAAGAAGTGTTGACCATAGTTCAAGAAGCCAAATCGTTCCCAATGGTATCTTCTATAAAGCCAGGGGGTGCAAATTCTTCTTTTGCTATCTGTACCATGTTCTTCAACAGAAAGGAGCAATGAAATAACAGTCTCCCAAGATCTTCAATGTCTTACTCAGAGCTTCAGAATCCCTTGCACTATATGGAAGGCTACATTTTAGAGCATCCTTTTGTTCCAACAAGGTTCAGAAGGCAGGTGTAATGGTTGATGAGCTTGATAAGTCTTATCAGCCTCTCTGTTGCATTTTGGATCTTCACTCCGGGAGATAGCACACCTCTTGAGACATCCTATTAGACCCCCCTTTTCCCTTCCACAGGAAATCACCCCACATCACCACACGTCTCTTCTTCATGTGGGAATTGGCAGGAGTTCTTCTACCCAGTTAAGGATTTGCAGTTTTAGATTACTTGTGAGGATGGCAGAAAAGATTAGATTTAATAGTCATCAGTGTTTTATGTATTATAGCTCTCTGTAATCCTTCTCTCAAACTTGCATATGAGGCAAAAATGTTTTATAGAGCCTATCTTTCTTTTTAAAAAAGTGATAATAATATAGCAATAAAACAGATAAAGCATATTTATGTCCACAGCTGTACATTCTGGCTGGCCTTTAGAAAGCACTTACTCTTTTGACGTTGATTTAAGATTATTTGTGGTTTGCAAATGGATGCATACTTATAGCATTGAAATGTCTACTAAGGAACGTAACCACGATAGGGGTTGGAATGCAGAACTGGCTACCCATGACAACAAGTGCCAAGAGTCTCTTATGATAAAGTGATATTCCTTATTTTAATGTTGGAAAGCTTGTATCTTATAGCAGGGCTTCTTAAGATTTTCTACTCATGATCCCTTTCAGCCCGATAATTTTTATGTCATCCCGTGGATATAGGTATATAACATACATATAATAATCAAACATTTACTGATAATATAAAAGTGTTTCCAAGGCTTCTTAACAGACCAATTTTCTTTTCCTTTTTATGAAGTACAGCTGAAGCATCTCTGGCAAAGTCCGCTGTAAGCACTGTACAACAGGTTCATATAAATTTCTAAAACAGCCACAGTTGCCAAATTTTTCATAACCCCAGCAATGGGTTAAGTCAGAAACCACAATTTAAGAAGCAGTGTCTTATAGCTCAGTCAGGTAACCTTTATTATATGAGAGATTGCCTATTTGGGGGTTGGAATGCTTTCCCTTTTACATAGATTGAACAAACCGGAAAGGGAGAAAAAAGGATCACACCACTGGGTGTCTTGTGCTGAAGCCAGGAACAAGGAAAACAGAAAGAGTACAACAAAGATGAGGCACACTGAAAACATGTGTGGCACTAAAGCTTTAGTTCAGTTGGAAATTTTAAAATACCATATTTTATCGCACAATAGTCATATTTTATCCCTTTTTGCTGAAAAGATGCTGTGTGTGACTATTATGCAGTGAAAAAATAGTGCCCCCTTCCAGCTATGGTGTTTCACTTGGCTGAGTCCGAAAGCAGGCAAGGAAGCACTGTAGCTGGAAGTGGCAGGTGGGCAATTGAGAGAATGAAGTGGGTATTTTGGGGTGATGAATTAAGGGTGCAACTTTTACTTGAGGATTGGGACATCTGTAGGGATACCAAGGTGCTTGTTTATAAAGCTATTGTCCTCCCAATCCTGTTATATTTCTGTGAAACGTGAACTATCTACAGATATCACACTCAATTCCTGGAATGGTTCCATCTGTGTTGACTCCAAAAAATCCTGCAAATCTCTTGAGAAGACAGACGGACTAATACCAGCATGTTGAAAGGAGCTAAGACCATCAGCACTGAAGGATGCTCCTATGCCATCCTTCAGTGCCGCTGGACTGGCCACTTCGTCCAAATGCCCGATCATCGTCTCCCAAAGCAATTACTATACTCCCAACTCAAGAATGGAAAAGGGAATGTTGGTGGACAGGAAAAAAAAAGATAGGTGGGCTTATAAAGCTAACCTTAAAAACTGTGGCATAGACACTGAGAACTGGGAAGCCCTGGCCCTTGAGTGCTCTAACTGGAGGCCAGCTGTGACCAGCAGTGCTGCAAAATTTGAAGAGGCATGAATGGAGGACGAAAGGGAAAATATGCCAAGAGTAAGGTGAGTCAAGTCAACCCTGACTGGTACCACTTGCCTTCCAGCTGGAAACCAATGCCCTCATTGTGGAAGAACATGGGGGTCAAGAATAAGGCTCCACCGTTACCTACGTATCCACCGCCAAGACACTATACTTGGAACAGGCCCGTAGCCAGGATTTCGTTTCGGGGGGGAGGGATTTTTTTCAGGGGGGGTTTGGGGGGGCTGAGTTTCGGGGGGGGGGCTGAGTCTGAGTGAAAGAGGGTCTACCATAGCAAACCTTTTGTATCATTACCCCAATACCCCCATGCATATGGGATATATTGAATATGGTGATCAGATCATGATATGAATAAACATAACAGTTTAAATAATGCACCAGTAAGGCCTTTTCGTGAACCATCATGAGAATTTGGGGGGGGGGGGGCTGAAGCCCCTCAAGCCCCTCCCCCCCCCCCCCGGCTACATGCCTGACTTGGAAGGCCATCATACTTGGACAATGAGGGAAGGCCATCATACTTGGACAATGGGGGGGGGGGAAGGGGGGGGTGCTAATATTTCACAATGGCAAGTATTATACAGTGAAACGCAATACACTTCTTATCTGGTTTTTTATGTCTCCTTCCATGCTGTCTAGCCCTGGACAAGAGAGGAAATGGTGTGGGTTGTTGATGGTGCGGATTGTGGCAAAGAGTTTGGAGGAGTGGGAGGGAAATGCTTCATCACTCAGCAAAGATATGATATTTAGAGCAAGTAGACTGATGGTAGAAAGAGCAAATTAAGAGAAACTGAAGAAATGACTACTTTTCACCACTTGGCTAAAGTATCTCTGCGCGAAGCACGTGGCAATCTTGGGGTGTTGGATAGTTGAGGAAAATAGGGCAGGGGAAGTATGTATTTACTGGGAAGTGAAAGCATGGATAGGAAGAGAGGCTGTGCAATAGACTGACCTCAGGAGTTTGTATCAAAAAAAGTGCCAGCATTGCCCAATTGCATTAGGTGGGAAATAGATTGTTCCAATAATGATATGTTTCTCTTTGCTTAAATAATGCAATTGCAACAAGGTTGGTGTAGTAAAGTCCTCAATGATTTCCATTTCTGGATTATAATTACCTGCCTGGTGATTAAAATTGCTGCGGAATTTCATTCCTAGGGATGCAAGACTGACCCCCTTCTTGTTGCCTTTCCGCTGGCAGTCAAAGTCCTTGTTATTCAGTAAGGTTTTTGCAATAAATTAGTTGTTGAGGAAGAAAATTTATCCATAAGACTGTTGTATTTCCTTTATTGATGTGTTTTATGTTGGTAAATTTAATTGTAATGCAGTATTTGGCAAATTTATTTTGTGTTTCAACTGCATTTTAATTCAGCTACACTATGAGCCATCTTGAGTCATATTTTCAGGTGACAGAGTCAGTCAATGAAAGAATCACATGTGTTGTCGAAGGCTTTCATGCCTGGAATCACTGGGTTGCTGTGGCTGTATGGCCATGTTCCAGAAACATTCTCTTCTGACGCTTTGGCCATATCTACGGCAGGCATCCTCAGAGGTTGTGAGGTCTGTTGGAAAGTAGGCAAGTGAGGTTTATATATCTGTGGAATAATGTCCAGAATAGGAGAAAGAACTCTTGTCTGTTTGAGGCAAGTGTGAATGTTGCAATTGTAGACCTTGATTAGCATTTAATGGTCTAGCAGCTTCAAAGCCTAGCTTCTTCCTGCAGCCAGGCTTTGAAGCCAGTCAATAAAGAATAACACTAAAAAAACCAGGGGAATTCCTGAGATGAAACAATCAGGGCCAGCTAACACATCCTAACATAGGATTCCCACAAGCAGCAACCAACCAGGCTTTGAAGCTATAAGGCCATTCAATGCTAATCAGGGTGGCCAATTGCAACATTCACACTTGCCTCAAGCAGACAAGAGTTCTTTCTCCCACCCTGGACATTATTCTACAGATATATAAACCTCACTTGCCTAGTTTCCAACAGACCTCACAACCCCCTGAGGATGCCTGTCATAGATGTGGGTAAAACGTTAGGAGAGAATGCTTCTGGAACATGGCCATACAGCCTGGAAAACTCACAGCAACCCAAATAATCAAATGTTTGTCTGACCTGTTAACTAATATGGAATGAAGATAACATTGCAGTTCCATTTAAGTTTATTATATAATCCCTCTTGTCTTAAGGAAAGCCAGAACAATCCCTATAGGCGGTACTATTTTGATATATACAGCCAGTCTCTGTATATCCATCTTTGCACTGACTTTTTTCCTTGGCTGTCACTTGCCAGATTGACAACATAATAAGGCCTGGAAAACTTGAGATGTATCATTTCACAGCTGAACACCACAATAAATTCCCATGCTGCAAACTCCCATTTATCTGCAGTCATTTTCCACACCTCAAAATGTCCAAGATCTATAGTTTTTGTCTCTCAGTTGATTGACAAGATAAATCCCTAAGATTATCTGATGGATTCCAGCTGAGTGATCGGCGCAATAATGGTAAAGTACTATTCCATAATTGATTTTTGCATTAAAGATGGCACAATTATCCAATAGTACTAATTAGTACTTTGCACTGTAAGATCAGAATGCTGAGAACATGTGTGCGCTTGTAAAATTGTTGAGTTTAGAGATGTCATTTAGACTGCAATTTGTATCTGCTGAAATCTGTGGGATTTGCGGATGCAGAGATTTCAGTGTTGGGATGTAAGCATATGACCCCCATCACATGTAAGAAGAAGTATATTTTCAAACAGCTCTCATAAAGTTGCATAATCATCCCTACACATTTGCAGTCCTGACTTTTGCAGATTGGATTATTCACTGAATTGGGATGTTGTGTGGTTTCTGGGCTGTATGACCATGCTCTAGCAGCATTTTCTCCTGACATTACACCTGCATCTGTGGATATGAAGATTCCAGCCACAGATGCAGACGAAACGTCAAGAGAAAATGCTGCTAGAACACAGCCATACAGCCCAGAAACCACACAATACCCCAGTGATTCCGCCATGAAAGCCCTCAACAATACATTCACTGAGTTGATTTAAAATGTTCATTATAGGAATATCTCATTACTCCAGTGTGACTATATGGTCAACTTTCTCCAGTCATGTTGGAGGAAACATAGAGACACTATGGTCACTACCAGTGTAAGTGGGCCATAGTGTTGTGCTGGGAAAACCAAAAATACCAAGAAAGCTGTTATCTCAGGTTAAAGAAATTACCAATTTATTTATGTGCCATTTTTTTACTTTCCTGAGAGTCCTGTGCTCCCAAACCTATTAAATATGGAAGGCTGATTGTAATTGTCACCTTGTTGTGTTGGAGCCCCCAGTGGCACAATAGATTAAACCCGTGTACCAGCAGGACTGTAGATTGACAGGTCCGGGGAAAGTATGGATGGGCTCCCTCTGTCAGCTCCAGCTCTCCATGCAGGGACATAAGAAAAACCTTCCACAAGGATGGTAAAACATCAAAACATCTGGGCATCCCCTGGGCAACATCCTTGCAGACAGCCAATTCTCTCACATCAGAAGCAACTTGCTGTTTTTCAAGTCGCTCCTGATATGAAAGAAAAAAAGGAAAACTTTGTTGTGGTTGCATGCCTTCCAGTCATTTCCAAATTATGGCAGCCCTAAAGTGAACCTATCACTCAATTTTCTGGGGTTGAAAGAGTATGACTCCTCCAAATTCACTTGGTTTCCCTGGTCAAACAGGGAATCAAACCCTGGTCTCTAGAGCAGGTGGATCTACACTGTCAAATTAATTCAGTTTGACACCACTGAACAGCCATGGCTCAGTGCTATGGTATTGTGTAGAGCAGGGGTCCTCAAACTTTTTAAATAGAGGGCCAGGTCACAATCCCTCAAACTGTTGGAGGGCCAGATTATAATTTGAAAAAAAAAACCATGAATTCCTATACACACTGGACATATCTTATTTGTAGTGCAAAAAACACTTTAAAACAATACAATATTAAAATGAAGAAAAAAAATTAACAAATATAAACTTATTAGTATTTCAATGGAAAGTGTGGGCCTGAGTTTGGCAGTTGATATAGAATTGTTGTTGTTGTGTGCTTTCAAGTCGGTTCAGACTTAGGTTAACCCTGAGCAAGGGCCGGGTAAATGATCTTGGAGGGCCGTATCTGGCACTTGGGCCATCGTTTGAGGACCCCTGGTGTAGAGACATCAGCACTATTTGGCAGAGAAAGCTAAATACCTTGTAAAACTACAATTCCCAGGATTCCATAGCACTGAGCCATGTCAGTTGAAGTGGTGTCAAACTGTATTTATTCTACAATGTAGATGCGCCTATAGTTCAATGCTCAAATCACTACACCATGCCACCTCTACCTACCACTCAATTTAGTAGAAAACAAAATCAGGATTAAACTGTAGGTAGTGAAGAACAGTTATTTTTTAGTTCTTGTGGGTTTTTTCGGGCTATATAGTTATTTTTTATTTATAGTCCTTTTCACCTTTGTCTGAAAAATATAAGAACACTGGCCATTGAAGAAGATCATTGGTTGAAACATGTTAGGTCTCTGTTTGAATTACAGCCTGTCAAGACTGTGGCTATCTATTTTCTTTCAGTTATTGATTCATGCCTTATAGATCTTCACCTTTACTGCTATTTTTAAACTTCAATTGTCTTTTAAAACATTTTATCAGTTCATTAATACTTATGTTTGAACCCATGCTATACTTTTATATTTTATTTTTCTACCTTCATTTGTTTGTTTCCTATTGTTTTGGTGAGTTAAATCCTTTTGTAAATTTGTTCACTTTTTGTGAGAATTATAAAGAATTCAGGTGTGTTTGAAAAGAAGATTCATATCTCCATTTCAAGGGCTCTTTGTGTGGTTGTGTTAGTTATTATTACATGCCTTTAAGTGGTTTCTGATCTATGGCAACACTAATGCACAGGGCTTCCTTGTCCAAACTCATCTGATGGGTTTTTCTATGGCCGACTCTAGAAACCAGACTCTGGTTTCTAGAGTCAAAATCTTGTGCTCCAACCACTATAACACAATGACTCTTTTCTGTTGTGCCTTCAAGTCATTTCTAACCTATGACAACCCTATAGCACAAGGTTTTCATCACAAAGTTTGGTCAGAAGAGGTCTGTGATTGCATTCCCATGAGGCTGAGAGAGTGGCACTTGCCCAAGCAGCCAGAGAGCACACTGGACCCCACCAAAGATGCATCTAAAGCAGTGTTTCCCAAACTGGGGTTAGGACCCCTGGGGGGGTCGCAAGGGGGTTTCAGAGGGGTCTCCAAAAACCATAAGAAAACATATATTTCTGATGGTCTTAGGAACTCTTTCGGCAGAGAAGGCTGAAGATCTCTCCACCTGTCCTTCTATTCTTATTTGGAAACAGACTGCAAATCCTCCCACCAAAAGTCCTCCTCTGCTGTGATTGGCTAGCCCCTCAGCCAAGGGGAGGGCTGTTTCTGAGACTCCAAAAGGGGAGGGGAGAGCAGGTGTGCTCCCCACATAGCAACATGGTGTGCATGTGCAGATGAGGGAAAGTGTGCAAAGCTGGAGGGAGGCTCATGTCAATGAGTCCCTTCAAGACATGGGGGTTCTGTGTGGCATGTTTGGCCCAATTTTATCATTGGTGGGGTTCAGAATGCTCTTTGGTTGTAGGCAATCTATAAATCCCAGCAACTACAACTCCTAAAAGTCAAGATCTATTTTCTCCAAACTCCACCAATGCTCACATTTGGGCATACTGAGCATTTGTGCCAAGTTTGGTCCAGGTCTATCATAGTTTGAGCCCATAGTGCTCTACAACTCCAAAACCCAAGGACAATACCCACCAAACCCTTCCAGTATTTCCTGTTGGTCATGGGAGTTCTGTGTGTCAAGTTTGGTTCAGTTCCATTGTTGGTGGAGTTCAGAATGCTCTTTGATTGTAGGTGAACTATAAGTCCAGCAACTACGACTCCCAGATGACAAAATCAAACCTCACCAGTATTCATTTTTGGCGTATCGCGTATTTGTGCCAAATTTGGTCCAGTGAATGAAAATACATCCTGCATATCAGATATTTACATTAGCTTATTTTGCACAGTAGAATAGTGTTGGAACTGGTTTTAATGTATATGTTTGTGTTAATAATTTTATGCCTATGTTTTGGTTACTCTGTATGTTTTCTGTGTTATTTTGCCTATGTGGAAACCACCTGAGTCCCCTAGGGGAGGTAGAGCGGTATATAAATAAAGTTTTATTATTATATATTATATTATTAATACAATTCATAACAGTAACAAGATGACAGTTATAAAGTAGCAACAAAAATCATTTTATGGTTGCGGGGGTCACCACAACATGAGGAACTGTATTAAGGGGTTGCGG
Source organism: Anolis sagrei (assembly GCF_037176765.1). Taxonomy (NCBI): domain Eukaryota; kingdom Metazoa; phylum Chordata; class Lepidosauria; order Squamata; family Anolidae; genus Anolis; species Anolis sagrei. The sequence goes on along the minus strand of NC_090022.1, from coordinate 38,184,044 downwards.
CATGAGGAAGGTTGAGAAACACTGATCTAGAGCAAACTTGCCCAACATAACACACTCTAAGTCCTGATGGAGTTTCTTGGGGGTTATTTGGCATGATGTGAGTTGTAGTTCACCCAAAACCTTATGCATTTTGCACAATTTGACTGGGTTGTTGTAGATTTTTCAGGCTGTATGGCCACTTTCTAGATCAGGGGTCCTCAAACTAAGACCCACGGGGCCGGATACGACCCTCCAAGGTTGAGTTACCCGGCCCTTGCTCAGGGTCAACCTAAGTCTGAAACGACTTGAAAGTACACAACAACAACAATACACAACAGCCCTAAACAGTTCCAGCCCAGCTTATCTATCTGAACGTATCTCTTCCTATGAACCTTCTAGGAACCTGCTTTCAATCCCGCCTGCCTCACAGGCACACTTGGCGGGGATGAGAGACAGGGCCTTCTCAGTGGTGGCCCCCTGGCTGTGGAACTCCCTTCCCAGAGATATTAGATCAGCCCCCTACCTCCTGACTTATCGAAAATGGGTGAAAACTTGGCTCCTTGAGCAAGTGTTTGGAGCTGCAGCGTGACCAGTTAATAGAAAATCGTAATTGTGCTAGTAATACGAACATGGAACGGCTAAGGCTATGTAAATGGAAGAGGAATTTGAATGGGTAGACATTGGTTTTGTATTGATTTTTATAGTTTCTATGGATTTTATATGTATTTATGATGTGTTTTAATTGTTTTTTATTGATATATGTATTTCTATATGGCATCCAATTGTTGCTGATCTGTTGCCGCCCTGAGTCGCCTTCAGGCTGAAATGGGTGGGATATAAATGTCGTAAATAAATAAATAAATAAATAAAACAACAATCCTATCTCATCAGCCAAAAGCAGGCCCACCCTTCCCATTGAAATACTAATAAGTTTATATTTGTTAAAATTGTTCTTCATTTTAATTATTGTATTGTCTTTGCAACCAGGCTTTGAAAATAAAACCAGTAAATAAAAAATAACACTCAAAAACAGGGGACTTCCTAAGATGAAATAATCAGGGCCAGATAACACCTCCCAACAAAGGATACTCCCAGCTGGGCTTTGAAACTGCGAGGCCATTAAATGGTAATCAAGTTGACCAATTGCAACATTCACACTTTCCTCAAGCAGACAAAAGTTCTTTCCCATTCTGAACATTCAGCAGATATAGAAACCTCACTTGCCTAGTTTCCAACAGATCTCACAACCTCTGAGGATGCCTGCCATAGATGCAGGCAAAACGTCAGGAGAGAATGCTTCTAGATCATGGCCATACAGCCCGAAAAATCTACAACAACCCAGTGATTAGCCTTCAAGAATACGTCAAAACATGACTATTTTTTCAAAGAGTGTAATAATAGTCTCCCCTGATTGTACAGCATTAAGCCGGGGCAGTTCAAACTGCATGAATCCGACAGTGCAGAGAGGCAGCCAAAGGCACAGGGGAAGGCGAAAGACTTTGTGAAACGGTCAGGGTCTGGGATTCCTTGGGCACTGAACTATGGAAAGTTAAAGCGGGACCAGGCTGCGTGAATTCTACTGTGTAGACGCGCCCGGAGACTCCCTTTCTGCAGGAACCGGCATCTTTCCCAGACTCCGCCTTCCCGTGGCTGCCAGGGGTCTCTCTCTCTCTCTCTCTCTTTCCCACGAATCTCCTCCTCCTCCTCCTCCTCCTCCTTGGAGAGCCGCAGGAGGCAAAGGGGGCTCCCCATTGAGCTCCATGGCTGGCACCGAGGGATAGACCATGCCCAGCCCCGGGAGAGGAGAGAGCGCCACTCGGGCAAGGCTGGAGGAAGAGGAGGAGGAGGAGGAGGAAGAGGAGGAAGCAGCAGCAGCAGCCACAGAGCATCCCCACCCGCCTGTTCACGGGTGGGAAGAGCCCAGAAGCGCCCCTGAGCAGGGGCTCCTTTGAGGCTCTTCACCAGGACCCGCAAGAGCTCGCCCCGCGTGGAAGCGGCCGACAAGAAAAGGTAGCGGGGCGTGGGCAGGGAGTGGGTGCCGGCCGGGGCATTGTTGTCTGGGGTTGATGCCGCCCCTCCGCAGCGTCGAGGGAGAAGAGGTTCCCCTTCCTTGGCTGGCAGGCAGGGAGAGGCAAACACAGCCATTGTCGGCCTCCTGGAGGGGTGGTTTTGGGGGGATCCACGCGCGAAGCTTTGACGGGGAGAGCCCTAGGAAGAAGAACAAGAGGAGGAGGAGGAGGAGGAGGAGGAAGGCGCGCGGGTTGGGTGGGCATCGCCTTTTGTAATAGGAACTTTCAGGATGGAAGCGTCTCTCTACTAGGCAGGCAGCCAAAAGCCTCCCAGTAATTTATTTTCAAAACAATGCAACTTAATATCAAAACAAGGCAACTTAATTGGAAATTGAATCATAAATAAAGTCTGTCGAAAAGATATAGACTAGGGTGCCTTATTCCTCTTCCCGTTCTGCTGCTTCCTCAACCACAATCGGTTTTTTTTGTTGTTGTTGTTATGATGATGTTTATTTATTTATACCCCACCTTTTCACTCCACAAAAGAGACTCAGGGCCCTTCCACACAGCCATATAACCCAGAATATCAAGGCAGATCTAGGTTGTTGTAAGGTTTTTGGGCTGTATGGCTATCAGAAGCATTCTCTCCAGACGTTTTGCCTTCATCTACGGCAGGCATCCTCAGAGGTTGAGAGGATGCCCGCCATAGATGCAGGCAAAACGTCAGGAGAGAATGCTTCTGGAACATGGCCAAGCAGCCAGAAAAACTTACAACAACCTAGTGATTCCGGCCATGAAAGCCTTCGACAACCACAATATCAACTTTAAACCGGTTTGTCTGAGTTCACACTGCAATATATCCCAGTTTATTCAGCTGCATGGAAAGGGCCTCAAAGTGTTTTGTGGGCTCCTGGGGGCTCTTCCACACAGCCTTGTATCCCAGAATATCAAGGCAGAAAATCCCACAATATCTGCTTTGAACTGGGTTATCTGAGTCCACACCCAGATAATGTGGGGTTTCCTGCCTTGATATTCTCAGATATAGGGCTGTGTGGAACAAAGCCCTGAATTTCAAGCACAGGGTTTACCCTCCAAAGCTATGCTTTTGTATGGAAGTTCAGTATGTGTCTGTGTAGGGTGTGTTTTGTGGTTCCCTCCTCTGCCCTCTCCTGGTTTCTCAAAACTGGCTGTCAAGTGTCTGGTTTGCTTTGAATGGTTCGCAAACATCCACACTCTAAGTGTCTCCCAAACCTTATACACACACACACACACCCTGGAGCCCTCCAAAATGTACACACACAAGGTTTTTCCCAAATGTATACACACATCCACAATCTGGGAGTCCTCCAAAAGATATACACTCACAAACACACACACACATCAGGTTGCTGTGAGTTTTCCAGGCTTTATTGCCATGTTCTAAAAGCATTCTCTCCTGACATTTCGCCCACATCTATGGCAGACATCCTCAGAGATTGAGAGGTCTTTGGAAACTAGGCAATGAGGTTTATATATCTGTGAAATGTCCAGGGTGGGAGAAAGAACTCTTGTCTACTTGAGGCAGGTGTGAATGTTGCAATTGGCCACCTTGATTAGCATTTAATGGCTCTGTAGCTTCAAAGCCTGGCTGGTTGCTGTGTGGGAGAATCCTTTGTTGGGAGGCGTTAGCTGGCTCTGATTGATTCTTGTCACACACATCCTCCAAAACATATACAGCCACGCACACCCAAGTGTATATACCCACAAACACACACATTGGGTGTTTTCTACAGTGTATGCCCATATAGACACACACACACATATACTGACTATTAGCCAAAACATATACATGTAAACATATGTATTCTCTTCTTATGGAGAGAAAAAGTGGGGTATAAGTACACATAATAACACTAATAATAACACTAATAATAATAATAATAATAATAATAAACACTCACTCTGGGTGTCTCCTCCCCCAATGGACAATTTATTAGTTTATTGGATTTATATGTCACCTTCCCCCCAACGTGGGACCCCTTGAGGGCTAAGTGAATGTATCCCTCTTGAAGCCTAAATGCTATAACCGTGATTTTATCAGAATGACAAATTCCATCTTCAGCGAGCATTTGATGCTCAATTACCATTCACATGGGGGTACATCTGTGGAATAAATACAGTTTGACACCCCTTTCACCGCCATGGCTCAATGTTGTTGCTTTAGTTTGGTGAGGCCCTAGCACTCTTTGGTAGGGTAAGCTAAGGACCTTGCAAAACAACAACTCCCAGGATTCCAGAGCACTGAGCCATGGCAGCTCAAGGGGTATCAAACTGCATCTATTCCAAGGTGTAGATGCATGTATGGGCCTTCCCTATCTAGCCCTGCACTGCTCACTCTGTCAAAGCAGGGAGTTGCACATTTCCCTCAAAAGTTTCTCTTAAAATTTATGTACTGTTAGACTCTTTAAGGGTGCACAGACAGTCCTCAGGTTACAAGTATCCAACTTTCAAACAACTCATAGTTAAGAACAGGGATTTTATTTTATTTATCATGTCAGGAGCAACCAGGGATGAGGCAATAGGAACAAGGATGAGGCAATAGGAAGTGAGAGAAATCTGTCCCTAGGAAAGGGAAATCCACTCCTGAAAGAGTAATCATGGGTAAAATGTGTCTCAATGGAAGCTTTCTCAGCAATCCATGTTTCCACCTCAAGCCATTTTTTTTCAAAATCCAATTATCACAGGGATCGAAAGTGAGGTGATATCTTCTGAACAGAGGCACAGAAAGCAAACAAACACCACAGCAAAACAAACATTTCCCTTTGTTATCCAAAACTTGCTTTTGCATGTGTGTGTGTGTGTGTGTGTGTGTGTGTGTGTGTGGCTGGAGTTGCATTTTAAAAATATATCTGTTCTGACTTACATACAAATTCAACTTAAGAACCAACCTACAGAACCTATCTTGTTCGTAACTCAGGGACTGCTTGTATACACTTTTTTGCGGGAAAATGATAAATAAATAAATGAATTTCAAAATGCTAAGCTGTTACAAGTGTATATATGTTTTGGGCACTCTCAACACACGCATATACACACATGCTCCATGTGCTTTGTTCTTAGGAATTGGTTAGGAGAGAGTGAATGGGGGAGAGGATGAAAGAGAGAAAGAGAAGAGCTGGGGGGCTTATTGCACTTAATGGGGAAGAAGCCCCTTTACATGCGGTGTGTGGAATCCCTGCCTCAGGCTGGGATTGAAGCAGCTCTTTAAAAGGAGTGGGTAGGGGGTCTTGTTCAAACCTGCCGGGCTGGCCTTACGGGCTTGGGCTTGTGAGAGAGCAAATGAACAAACGAATGAATAGAGGCTAATGTAATGGGCTACAGGGGATCTCCTTGAGCTGTCAAATTTGGTGTTCCTCAGCCCGCCACCAGTTCTCTCTAGGCGCATCTACACTGACCCCTTAAAGCAGTTTGAAGGCACTTTCTTTAGATAATTCACATTGTGAACATGCACAGCAATGCACATTAAATACTGGATACTCTGAAATAGAGATGCTTATCAACACACTTTAGTGTAAAACACATCAAAGGGAGGACGAGATTATGAGATGGGCACTCTGGCATTTCATGCATTGCATTGGGAAAAGTTGGGGGAACCCCCCCCCCCCATTCTCCATAGTTGGGAAAGACATATGGTGTGGATCCTAGAACTGGTTCAAGGCCAACCTCTGTGGTGCAGATAAGCACAATTTACATCTCAAACGAGTTCCAGGACTTGTCGTATGATCATTCTCACAGTGATATCGCTTTCTTCTCCACCAGTTTCACACCAACTTAAGTGTTCAGTGTCGATATGCCTTCTGGATGTCGCAAGGGCAGAAGGAAGAATAGATTTTCTTTCTTCTGATCTTAAAAGTAGTTCTCTCTTTTCATTCCTTAAAAAAAGCATTAAATCAGAATCTTCAGCTGGTCCTGATTGAATACTTTCGAATATAGAGGTGCAGAACTTCTCAGATTGCTTCATGATCAGCAGTGGAACTCTCTGCCCCAGAGTGTGTTGAAGGCTCCTTTGGAGGCTTTAAAACAGAGGCTGGATGGCCATCTGTTGGGGGTGCTTTGAATGCAATTTTCCTGTTTCTTGACAGAGGATTGGACTGGATGGCCCACAAGGTCTCTTCCAATTCTATGATTCCATGTTTTGCACCAAAATAAAACTAAAGCCTTTAGTTGGTTTGCAACTGTTATATATTTTGCTTTCTTGTTGTGATTCTATGGAGCACTTTTGAATAAATTTCAGAGCAAACTTTTCCAGAATCAGATCCTGACTTTACGTAGGGTGTAATTTGGGTCAGTTATTTCATGCTGTTTGTTGCACTGCCTTTCCTTTGTGGCTTCATTCTATTTCCTCCTCCGTTTCCTAGAATAGTCCCTCTTCCTGCATTGTTTTCTGAGCCTGTTTCCTTTCTTCTTGCTTTTCAATGGTCTCCTTCCCACCTAATAATGGGCCCAGTCTTATCACATTTGAGCACTGCGTTCCACTCCACCCACTTCAGATTACACACAATATGCATTTCAAATGATTCAACAATTGTTAAATATATATTATTTACCTTGAATTCTACTCTTCCACTATGTTGTTTATGAGTACATACTGTCCGCTTCACAATTTCATTTTTGTAAGGAGCCAGATGAGGTAGCCAAGTGGAGTTACTGGACTGAAATTATGAGATGTGTTTCTTGGGCCTTGTCTAAGGACTTTATTACACAAAACTTGCAAAATGGAATTTCAGCGGGATAATAGCATCTTTGCCTGGTACTTATGACATGATGCTCTGTCAGTTTTGCTGCTGCTTGGCATCTCATGCAATAGCTTAGTACACCTTTTCACTGGCAGGTAAAATCTGTCAATATTTCTAGATATTGCTGTCTTCCCATTATTGATTTCTGTATGATAGGTCTCTTCCACTGTAGTTCTGATATGTCAACAGTCACATGGGTTCAGTGAGCATGTTTCTCCTCCCCTGCCCCGCTTACTGGTTGCAATCCCCAAGCTGTTTCCCTTGTTTTCTATTTCTTTTTTCTTTTCTTAAAAAAAATCATACTGCCATAATTATAAAATTGTGGTAGAAACCTAAATAATACATAATATAAACTGAATGGCAGACTGGATAGAGCATAGGGCAGGAATGTAGGGTTATAGAGGCTGTGTGGAAGACAGGTTATGGGGCCATAGATTTCTAAAGCAGTCCTGGTGCGTTAATGAAGAATGGTGTGATAATGAATATTTTAAAGCCAGATTATTTCCTACACTATTGTGATGGTGGCATGACAGCAGGCTAGAAGGATGAAGTTGTAAGACTCTTACAATGCAATGTATTGCTTGTAAACCAATACATAGTCAGTAGAACAATAAATCTATGTAATCTTCAAGGTGATACAAGACTCCTGACTGCTTTGGTGTAGGCTCACATATTCCAGTATAGTAAATTGCTTTGGACAGGGAACCACTAGTTGGGGTTTGATTACTGCAAAAGAAATCTTTTTGGTCTTAACCCTATTCGGTCCATTTTGTTACCCATTTGGTGAACATGAGGCTGTGTTCAGGAAACTGGAAATTATTTCTGGCCTCTTAGAGTTGCAATGGGCCATAAGGTCCATTTAGTCCAACCCCTTACTTGGAGCAATGGGTTCAAATGACAGGAAATGACATTCTACCTGAACATTAGGAAGAACTTCCTGACTGCAAGAGCTGTTCAACAGTGGAACTCATTGCCTTGGAGTGTGGTGGAAACTCCTTCTTTGGAGACTATTAAACAGAGGTTGGATGTCAAGGGTACTTTGATTGTGCTTTTTCTGCATGGCAGGGGGTTGGACTCCATGGCCCATATGATCTCTTTCAACTCAATGATTCTATTATTCCAAATGAGAATGACACAATTATGGCATTCCTGAAAGATGTCTATCCAACCATCTAAAGAGGGGTAGCTTTTCCTCCAAGGCAATCTATTCCACTATCAAGCAGTTCTTACAAATAAGTGGGGTCAGGCATTTTTTGGTGTAATGGGGTATCAGAGTGAAATAGAATTTAGAACTATGTTTCTTAGAGCATATTTTAATCAAAAATAGTATTTTCAGATAATATTTCTATGTATGAAGCTGAGGTGGGGGACAGCATTGGGTTAATGCCAAGGAATGTTTCTGAGGGTTCAAAAGACCACACAGTATTCTCCAAAAGTTTCATGTGGCCAAGAGGTCTCACAATTCCCACATCTGCACATAGAACGAGGTATCCTGGGAATGGGACCCAAGTCTAAAGTTTAGCCAGTAGGGGATCTGGTACAGAGTTTTTGGACAAACTATTCTCATTGACCTTATATAGGTGTTCTACCACATTGGGACTGGCCCTTCCATTTGGTAAAGAGCCAGTCCCTTTGTCAAATGCTGCTGGTGTATAGTGAATAGGTCATAAAATATGAGTTACTTTATAAATATTGTAATTTATTGCTGGGGATGAGTTCGGGGTGTTTTGTTTAGAAATGACCTTCTGGCTTTACATACTACATACCTGGTTCTGTAATGTAATGGAGCTAGAGCTCACAGAGGCATTTTGATTGGTTGAAATGATGACATCTCCTCTTTGGCTGAGGAGGAAAATTCATATTTCCCAGCAACAATAAATTGTACTGACCTATCTTTATCCAGGGCTTACCTGGTCTTGAATAGGCAAATAAAAACTATTATACAATCCAGGAGACCATTTATACTACATTATGAGAGCAGTGTTATTCCACATTAACTGCCATGGTTTTGTCCTGTGGAATCCTGAGGGGGTCTAGAGTTTTCTGAGTGAGAAATTTAAGTGCTCTTCCTTGAGTGAGAAATTTAAGTGCTCTTCCCTGAATTCAAATTTCATGAGATGACGCTATGGCCTTTAAAATGGAATAATAGTGTAGTGCAAAATTTATTGTGTGAAAGAACCACTGTTGAAGATGAACCCAGGAAGAATTAGTTGTTTGGATAAAAAGAAATGCAGCTGTGTGCATTTTTAATTATTTTTTCTTGAAAATGTGGCTGTCATACTGAGCACTTGCTAGTCCAAATTTGCCATTCTTCTGATTCATGCTTCTCTGCCTCTGGCATCAAAAGATCCTGAGTCCACCTTCTGTGACACATGTTGACTATAGTGGACTATAGTCTTCCCACTGTTCAGCAAGATGGTAGAAATGACCATCAACCAGGATAAGGCCTTTCATTTTAAGATTGCCTTACCATATAATCCTATAAATATTTGTTCAAAAGTTAGTAGTAGTAGTAGTAGTAGTAGTAATAATAATAATAATCCCAATTTTATTTTATTTTATTTTATTTTATTTTTTTCTTATAAGGATTTGGTGAGGGCTCTGCAAAAAATAATGTTTGCTCTTTATTTTATGCACAAAATTTGATTTTTTTTTAAAAAAATCACACAAACAACCTCTTGTTACTTATATTTATATTTAAAATAAATACTTATATTTATTTTTCTTAGGTGTTATCATTGAACTGTTAGGGTCTGGTGAAGTGCATACATAATTAAACAAATTGTCTGAAATGATAAAGATCGTTCTCTCTGTCTTTCCTTCGTTCTCCTTTTCTTCATGCTGGTCTCAATGGAGTGTCTCAACCCAATGAGCTGCCCTCTCTCACCTGACTGAACCAATGGGATTGAACTTTGTCTGCAGATGAAAAGTAGAATGAGGCAGATGTATGATGAATAGACCCAGACGTCTGCGAAACTTGTTCAAATCCCCACGGCATGGCTCCCTGCCACTTTGTTCTAATTTGGACTGATAAAGAGAAAGTGGAACACACCGTCCGGGTAGTAATTAATATGAACATCAGCTTGAACATAGTTGCTTGAATTAATTGAAAGTTTGAGCTGAATTGTTTTTTTGGAAAAGGGATTTAAGTCATCTTAATTTTTTTAGGAAAGTTAAATTACCATAAGAAAATGTTAGGATGACAGTGGCGGATGGCAGTGGCTTTATTCTTATTGAGGTGGAAGCACAGATGACATATTTGCAATGCATGGTGTCCTCCTATTCCAAGTAAATAAATGACTAGATACACTGAAAAAACTGCACACAGAGAAGTAGGCTGTCAGTGAGATGACTAGGCTAAGCGTTGGCACCTAACTTTTCTGCACGGAGAAACATCCAGTCCATTTTAGCTACTTCCTATCAAATAGTACATAGCTAAAATGTTTTCAGAACAAAACTTGCTCATAAAACCCTGTGATATACTCACCTTAGGGTTGCCATAGGTCAACAACTTGAAGGCACACAGCAACAACCTGCCAAGTTGTATGTTCCAGACAGCTAGCAATTTAACAATTCAATGAGAATAAAACCCTAACTTTTTGGATTGGCCCAAGAAGATAAGGAATGGACTTTTCGCATTCTGCCACTTTGGGATGAAGTATCCTCCTTGCTTGGACCACAGACTGACAGCTTTCTGTTTTGATGTGGACATATTTGCGCCCTTGTTTACATCTGTGTTTCCAATATCTGGGAAACTCAGAAAATTTGATGGTTTGATTTTGAAACATTATAGAACATAGGCCAGGCTCTTCAGACCTTGCACTGTTAATGAACACAGTTATGCAGTATTCTGTACCTCCCTAGACTACAATAATGCCTCTTGATGTCAAAGGTTTATAGTCTCCTAGCACAAGAACAAAACATCTCAAGTTATGATGTGCCAAAACTTGCCTTAGTAAATATATGGCCTAGATACCTCCTGGGATTCCACATATGTTTTTAATTCACAAGATAACAGTGTGACCTCTTTCCATTCAGTCTTACATGAACTGTGATGTAGTAACCTGGTGTTTCCTGCATTAGTCTCTTTGAAGTGTGCTTCCTGCTCACGATCTCTTTCTCTGTACTCTTCCATTGGTGATTTGTAGGTAGATAATTCTGGGCTGTTTTCATGCAGGAAGAGGAAATGCACGGGAAGCAGCTCCCCATCTAAACAAGAGTATTCAGTAATTTCTTGCATGGTTGACTGTAATTTGTACATTTTTTTTGTCGTGTCAGGAGTCGCTCCTGTTGTGAGAGAATTGGCCGTCTGCAAGGACGTTGTCCAGGGGATGCCCGGATGATTTGATGTTTTTTTAATCATCCTTGTGGGAGGCTTCTCTCATGTCCCTGCATGAGGAGCTGGAGCTGATAGCTCGAGATGGATCCGCCTCCCCCCGGATTCGAACCTGTGATCCTGCCGGCACAGTGCTTTAACCCACTGCGCCACCGGGGGCTCCTATTTGTACAATTGAATGCAGATCATATTGTGGAAGACTCACTAATGTCAACATTTACATTGTGTTCCTGTGCAGAGTTGTGTGCACTTAAATCTATGGCACTTGGTTGAATTAGACCAGTGGATCCCAACCTTTTTTTGATGAGGGATCACTTGACCAGGGACCAATTGACCAGGGACCACTATCCAACATTAGTACCAAAAGGGTTGCGAATCAGTTTTTGGTCAACTTTAGATTTGGTTTGGTTGTTTGGGGTGCTAATTCAGAAAACTGCATTGAATAGGCCACATCAGCTCTAGTTTCTGATACAGAGCATATGCCATCCAGTAGTCGCCATCTGCTCGCCCACACAAAATCATATTTAATAATATAGAGCCGATGTGATAGTAGTAATCTTTTGTAGGTAGTCAGCCTCTCCCCTCCTGACATCCCTGTTGCCTTGGAACTATAAGAGGTTTTTGCAAGACCAGTCACTCGTGTGGTTTCAAGGCAATGGTGTAGTAATGGTGAGGCCATGGACCATATTTTCGTACTTTCGTACCATTGGTGGTTCACGGACCACAGGTTGGGAACCACTGAATTAGATGTATGTAGTCTTAAATAGCATGGTGCAGTGAATTGACATCACAAGGGACCTGGCATGATCCGGACCTGGTAATCCTAAATTTGTTGGTCCTCCACATGTTATTGGACTTCATCTTGCATCTGTTATTCACCTATGTCTGGAGAGACATGGGTTCTCTGTGCCAGATTTAGAAGGGATTTCCCCATTCCGTGGTCCAAAACTGCTCCATTGTTTCTGCCTTAAAAAGAGTCTTAATTCAAAATAGCTGATTTATGTCTGGCTCTGCATCCATTCTGCTTTGTATTTTTAATGGAATAATGATTGTTTGTTTTCAGTTAACTTACTAATTGCCACAGGGAAACATTTGTTTCTGTCAGATATGCAGGTCAGAACAGGTTTTCTTTCCACCATATCATGCCATTGTTTTTGTTACTATGATAAAAACCTATGGTTAACCAGAATGAGTTCCTTTTTTTTAAAAAAAGAAAAGAAATGTTAACCCCCGTTGTATATCATACCTTGAAATGATGAGATCTCTTAGGAGAAGCTAATGGACAGTATGTTCTAAAAGCTGAAATGTCCTAATTTCAGTCAGCTTTTTGTGTTTTTCTGCTTTGTGGCTCACCCATCCATAATGAATTCTTGACCCATTAGGATAAAATACAATAATGGCAAAGGGAGCTGGGGGTTGGGTGGGGAGTACCGGTTGTCTGATATCATTTCCCGATAAATTGTTTTGTGGCAATCTTGAGAAAGGAGGAATAGGTGAAAATGTCAAAGAGCACTCAAAAACATTCCAGATGTTCCATAAAATACAAAAAGGAAAATGCAAAATACATTTTGAGCAATAGTAGAAATGGGGAGAGAAGAGGCTGAGTGATTATGGATGGATTTTTGGATTGAGAGCTTTTACTTTATTTTTAACTGTTACTGTTAAGATGGAAAGCATTACTGCAATAGTTGTTTTTCTGACCCACACTTGGTGTCTGGTAAAGTTGTATTTTCTGATTATAACACTCAGAAGAATCTTGCTTCGAACCGCTGTAGCCACAAGGCATGCTTTTTAGGGATTCTAGGGATGTAGTGAAGGGATAATTTTCTGCCCCATACAGAACATGATGCTAAATCATATAACACAGGAGCAGAGAACTTACTTTCTTCTCGGCAGGTGTAGCCATAGGGAAGGGGGATATTTTGTATCATAAATACCCAGCACAATTATATTTAACTGTGGTGTATAATCCAGATTATGAAACCAGGATACCCTCAACCAGATACAGAAAGGTAGAATGCACATAAGAAGGAAGCATTTTGGATATACAACTTGCCTATCATCTAACATAGCCTGTGTAGCATTATTGTTGTCTTACCAATATTTGGGGGCCTGCAAATCAGTAATAAGATATTTACACTTCATTTCAGATACTTATATCTGTTATATTCCAGATTCTATGTAATCACCAGCCACTATTTATAAATATATTCATGGAACAGTATTGTATTTTTGTTTGCATGTTGCTGCTCAGGTGTTATTGTAAATTCCCAGATGTTTTTTTATTTTAATGTGACAAGACAATAAAATGTCTGTTTAGATTCCATTTCCATTTTTGTGTCAGACTGTTTTGTCTAGCTCTTTCTGTCATTTCCTTTCTTCTTACCAGCAACCTACAGTTCAATGCTTCATTTGGTTTCCTGCATACTGTGCCATTTGTTTTCCATGCCAGTTTCTCAGTAGAAGCATGGTTGAGATGAATGATGGAGACATCAGAAACAGATGGATCTTGCATGCCAAACTGGCAAGAAAATAGGTGAAATGGATGCAGTTGATCACTGAGAACAGTTGGACTAGACATCTGACATATTTTCATGGTTATGAGCTGCCTGCCTTTGAGGGATTCTCAGAAAAGTGTGCCCAGAATTGGACACAGTATTCCAAATGAGGTCTGGCCAAAGCAGAACAGAGTGGAGCTAGGACTTTCCTTGATCTAGTCATTATGCTCCTGTTGATACAGTCTAGAATCACATTGTTGATTTTTCTTTTTTTGTGGTCTACTAAGAGTCTTAGATCCCTTTCATATGAACTATTTCCAAGCTGTATGTCATCCATTCTCTATCTGTATGTTTCATTTTTTTCTGTCTTAGTACTATACCTTATATTTATTCCTACTAAAATAAATGCTGTTAGCTTTGGGCCAGTTATTCAATCTTTCAAAATATTTTGGACTCTGGTCATGTGTTCTGGGATATTAGCATCCCCTCCTTATGCATTAGATATGGTTTCCTGACCAGAACTGAAGTCTTGAGATTTGAGAGCTACATCCCAAAACTTAGAGATTAACCCCAGAGAATGGGTCATGGTGGCAGTAAAAGGGATACATCCTGGTGGTATCATTAAGCATGATATGTTAAGAATCAACTATAGTTATACAGAGCATCCTAGGAGGGAGATCGCACCATGTCTAACAAATGAGGAATTTTCAATGCATCACTCTTGCACTGACATTCTTCCCTGTGGACTGCAGAAGAAGATTCAAGCAATGTGATCTGATGATGCCAAGGCTAGGGTTCAATCACACAAGGACAGATGTTGTAAATGGATCTGTAGAACACTGTTCCTGCTTACTTTCCTTTTGAAAGAAGCAGTACACATACAAACATTGCATGGCAGACAGGTCGAACCTGAGTTGATCTTCGTATCATCACTTTTCTAATGGCTCAGAATAGTATCTTTATTGTGATCTATGCAATAAATCACCCTTAGCTCTTAACATTACATGCCAGTAATGTCCCATATAAATAGATGCTCCAATGCATTAGGAGAATCCACATGTTGAGCATGTTTGAAATATTAGGAAGGAAAGGCAATTATTTCTTGGTCAGAAAACATCTGTCTAGACCAACATCCTACTGCTCACAGGAAAGCCCGTAGGTAGGATTTATATTTATTTAGAGTATTTATATCCTCTAAGCCACAAAGGCTCTCAGATTGGCTAGCAAGTTGTTAATTTGCCAAACTGCTAGCCTGAGACAACTGTTCACAGGTTTACAATCTAAATAAGACAAGTGCACAAGGAAAAGGGAATAGCTGTGTGGGAGGAGATTAAGTTCAGCAGATACTGCCTCTCTTCTCTCCCTCCAGGACTAGGGCAGTGGCAGTTGGGATGGAAAGGGAACCTTTCATCTGCTTCTGGACTTTCATTTACTTCCAGATATCATGGAGTTTCACCTGCCTCTTGTCTTCCTCCCAAGCCAGGGCAGTAGTAGTTTGGATGGAAGTGGCTCTTTCATCTGTTTCTGGGCCCAGTCACAATGGAGATGCACTATGTCTTTTCTCTCTATTCTCAGAGGCCAGGGCAGTGACAGTTGTGATGGAAAGAGACTCTTTCAGCTGTCTTTCAGCCCAGGCATCATATAGCTGTTCCAGTCTCTTCTCTACTCTCCAAAGCCAGGCCAATGGCAGTTGGTATGGAAGGAAGTCTTTTCATAACTTTCTGAACCTAGGCACAATAGAGTTGTGTCTGTCTCTTCTTCTCTCCTTCCAAAGCCAGGGCAGAAGCAGTTGGGATGGAAAGAGGGCACTTCATCTGCTTCTTTGATTGTCTCTTCTGACCCTCTATGACCAGGACAATGGTTATGAATGTAATGGTATCTTTCTGCCATATTCCATGTGTAACGGATATTCAGGAGCATGTAACCTCTGATGGTTGAGGTAGCATATTGTCATTACTAGTAGTTACCATTAATAGATCAAACCTTCATGAATGTATCTAATCTCCTGTTAAAGTCATTTAGCAGAATGGCCATCACTGCATTTTCTCGGACCTAATTTCATAAATTAATTATTGCCAGTACAATATAAATGAGGAACAGACACAGATATGCAACCATGAAGGATGATGGGCCTAAAATAACTACAACCCTCACACAGGGAATGGTTAGGTGGGTAGATTTTGGCTATGCACACAAACTTTTGAGTAAAACAAACACAGGTATATAGCTGTCTTCCATATGTTTATCAATTGTAGCATGTACTATGACCCGCATTTGTTATGTTTTTTTTTTAAAAAACCCTGCATGAGTCTTCCCTTGAATGAATATACTCAAATCCAGTATATAACGGGGAGTGTTTTTTGCTAATATCAAATGCATATAGATTACACTTATTTAACAGACCATTCAAAGTAAGGCCAGCTGGAAGCTTTTCTTCACTTATAAGAAGTATTGTTAGATTGCAGTCCCAGCAGCCCTTGCAACTGTAAGCAATTATGAGGAATGATGTAAACTGTAATCCAACAACCTCTTAAAGGTTGCAGCATTTTCACCCCCTACCCTAAAAATGCAGTTTTATATCTGCTCAGAAGATAGATTTTCAGTGGGACTTACTCCTGTGTAATTGTGTACATGTTTGAAGACTAAATCTTTTAATAAGGATATTTGGCAGGAAGAGATGATTTGCAGGGAATCTGCAGTTGTGTAAATTTCCTGTTGTCCCACTTGGTTTGTTCAGTAGTCATCATACTGCTACAAATAGCACTGGGACTTCCTTAGTCAGACAGGCAGCTGTGTTAGATCTTGATCTTCTTTCTTCTCCCACTCCCTCAGTTTCCTCTTTCCAGAAGTGGAGCTGGAAAGCTTCTGGTTTCAATGTTTAGTGACCACAATTCCATGAAACATCCAGACTTCAGGATCTGTGTTTTATAACAAGCATCTAACTCACCAGTTGTGGTCGGTGAGGACAAACCAGGTTGAAAAAGTGGTATCAACTGCTTTATTTCTCTCACACCATAATTTAAGTAAGGTATGCTGTTGTGGAATGAAACCTCTTCACAATTTCGTTTGGCATGGCTGAGAAAAATGGGAGCTTTCCAATGACATTGTGTGTGTGGAGGGGCACAGGATCAACATGGGGAACTATTATTAGTTTTGAAAAGAAAGGATGTTTTCCTTGGTGATCTGAAAGGTTGACTATCCAAGCCCACATCTACTACTGTGAATATCCATGTTGGGAAAACATGGACTTTGTGCTCTGAACGAAAAAGCAGTTGTTTCCATATGCAGAGTATGCAAAGTTGGAGCATTTGCAATATTGAAATTTGGTCCTATTGACACAGTATGATCTTGATCATGCTTATGCAGACCTAACTGGTCTGTAATGGGATATCTTCCCCAGGAACTGTGCACTGTATTGCTCCTCATGTAGCTTGAGTTGAGATAATGTACTCTGTGTGGTAAATCCCCCTATGGTCCCATGGGAATCAACAATAACTTGGAGCAAAAACATCACAAAAAATGTGTCCCTTCCACCCAGGGGACATTTGAGGGCAGAAATGGGATTTTTATGTGGAGGATCATAGCCCTTTGAATGTCCTGGGGTCAACACAGACAGCCCCTTAGCCTGTGACACTTGTCCATTCCGGCCATACATACTTACTGAGATGTACCATATATAGGCAATCCCAAAGTTGCAAACAGGATAGGTTCTGTAGGTTTGTTCTTAAGCAGAATTTGTATGTAAGTCAAAACATGTAACTCCAGTTAAAAGTGTACCTCCATATATGTGTGTGTGTGTGTGTGTGAGAGAGAGAGAGAGAGAGAGAGAGAAAACAAGAGAGCGCACAAGTGAGCTTTGGATAGCTTAAGGAAGGGTTAACACCCTTTGGTGTTTGTTTTGCTGTCTACCCTCCTCTTCAGAAGATTTCACCTCACTTTCTGTTCCTGATAATTGGATTTTGAAAAAATTAGCTTGTTGTGGAAACAAGGTTTGGCGATAAAGTTTCAGTTGAGACACCCTTTCCCCCATGATAACTCTTCCAAGAGTGCATTCCTAGAGGTAGATTTTCATCATTTCCTGTTGCCTCACCCTCGTTCTCAACTATGAGTTGTTTGTAAGTTGGATGTTTGTAACCCAGGGACTGCCTGTATATTCAAGTTTAAACTGAGGCCAAAAATAAAGTTTAGGGGCCAAAAGTATAGAGTTTGATATGATGGAGAAGTCCATGGATAAGTCAAGCATCATTCTACTAAGAAGGGAAAGTGTCAATGCGGCCTCATTTTCCCACCCAAGCATTTGAAAGCACCACCATTGCAGAGAGAGTAGAGGACATTGGTGCTTGTTTTAGGTCCTTTCAGGACAGACTGAACTCTTGCCTTTTGCAATTCCACTTGGAGGAGATTGCTCTTTAAAAAAATAAATAGCTGAGGTACATTGGCCTGTGTATAAGTTGACCCAGGTTTTTAATGAAAATATATACATGAGTATATACAGTAAATCAACTTCTCTTTGGTAGGGCTTGTTCATTATGAAAGATTGCTGTTTGAATCCGAAAAGTTTAAAAAAGAAAACCCATAAGAAATGAGAATCAGTAATCTTTGCACCATTACTCCCACACTGGAGCAGATGTTCAGTTATTCAGTCATGAAATCATGGGAGAAAAACCAGGATATGAGTGTTGGTGCCCCAGGTCATAAGCATCTGTCCAACATTTCTAATGCAGAAAAAAAAATGAATTGAAAAATCAATGCTGCATGACTGGCTGAAATGGTAAGTACTACTTTGGCCAGTTCAGTGACCCTAAAGGAAATGAGGACAGGTATTCAGGCATGGGAGTGGGGACTTGTGTAATATCTTGACTTTCATGTTGTTCCCTTAGCTATTAGCTTTTCTGATTTTCAATGTAACTTAATCAGTGGGAACACAGAACTTGCTCTAAGGCATTGAGTATTGTTTCCCGAAGACTGATGTCCTGCCTCAATCAGTGACCAATATTTGTTATGCTGAGGAAAATAGGTCATATAGGCATCAATTTACCCTGATATCATAACATTAACCCCACTTCACTTATATTGAACACAGTTTGACTATAGCAGTCCATCTTACTCTACCTGAAATTTGGAGAAGTTTTCTTTCCATAAACATTTTGATGCAAAATGCAGTGACTATCCACCTCACTCATGTGTGTGTGTGTGTATATATACATCTATTTGTTATCTAGAGACCAAGGAGAATCTTGTTAAATTATCCTTTCTTTATGAAATTTGTTTTGCACTCACAAGACTTTCTGAGAATAAAGCGCATCACTGAGGTTTATGGGGTGTTTCAGAGAAATAAAGCAAGCACATTGCACATTTTAAAAATGTGAACAGCTAAAATGCTTGCAAATGCACTTCAATCAGTGGGGAAATTTGTGCATTAGATAAATATAGAATAAATGCATGCATTAGGTAAAATGTGGAGAAATTGTG
The DNA here is from genome assembly GCF_037176765.1 of Anolis sagrei. NCBI lineage: Eukaryota > Metazoa > Chordata > Lepidosauria > Squamata > Anolidae > Anolis > Anolis sagrei. The sequence continues at coordinate 38,164,975 of NC_090022.1, read as the reverse complement.
GGGGAAGGGGAAACAAAGTTTTGCAGCATGATATGAAAAGACCGGGAAAAGAGGGGGGATGGGATGTGGTAAAATACAAAAAAAATGAGGCAAAGAGATTTTCAGATCCCAGTGTCAGCATCTTTTGTGTTGCCTTTTTCAGTATTTATAATATATATATCTTTTTTGTGTCTTGTGCAGTTGCAATTTCATAAAGGTTTAACATCCTGCTATAAAATCCTGGCAATTTCCAACCAATGTCTGAGTTATAGATGTGTGGTTTCTTTTTGCATGCTAATATAACAACAAGTTTCTAATTTTTATAATGTATCTGCTTATATCTACTGCTCTGCTTTGTTGAATTTTGAGGACAAGTGTAAAAAAAGAGAGTCACAGCACCCCGCATGTTTCTTAGTACATAAGGAAATCTTTTGTAGTTTCAACTTATGCTGGAACTTTATTCTATTTTTGTGACCGTGGTGTATATTTAAAAGTAGAGATTCGTATGTATTAGAGAGATAGAGAGATGGACCTTGGAGAATTGGGTCATTTAAGGGCAGTTTACAAAGGCATGCTTTTATCATTTGACAATTCAACACCTTTCATTCATTATATACAGTTAGAATAAACATGTGTGTGCAGCAGTTGAGAAGTCAAGACAAGTGGGTTCTATTTTGTCTTTTGATAGATCCCTGATATCCACCAGCCAGAATCAGATGGGATATTGTAGTATAAGGATTTGGCCTGACATGGAATTAGATCCTTCTGAGTGCATGTTTAGCCTAAGAGTTTGTTTGTTTATGGTCTATTACTAGAGCTGAGCATGATTCCTTTTCATTATTTTAAAATTTCATAACTTTATATTAATATATTTAAATAATTTATTGGTAAATTATGGTACTGTGGTTAAAAAGATTTGAAAGCCAGAAAACTCTGCTAACACATGACATATATCTTATCTAGTATTAATTAGTAACATACATGACTCATTGCCCATTGGAGGTACGGTATAGCACTGTTGTATTTGGCTCCATTAATAACCAAGCATGCTTTACCATCTATTAAGAATTGTGGGAACTGAAGTCCAAAACATCTGGAGGAGCACAGTTTGAGAAACTCTGGCATAGGCTATCTAGTCCAGTATTCTATCATATAGGAAAAGATAATTGCAAATGCCAAAAAATTAAACATGCACGGACATACAAAAAAAGGGAAAAGATAGTTAAAGCACACCTGACAGATTGCTACTCCTAAACCAACTCTCCCAGAGAATATGGTTGAATGTGGAAATCCATATGATCAGCAATTCTGCTGCCATAAATCTGTACAACCATGTTATTGGTGATGTTTCATCCACATCAGGCATGTAGCCAGGGGGGGGGCTCGGGGGGCTTCAGCCCCCCCCGAAATTCTCATGGTGGTTCGCGAAAAGGCCTTACTGGTGCATTATTTAAACTGTTATGTTTATTAATATCATGATTTGATCACCATTCTCAATATATCCCATATGTATGGGGGTATTGGGGTAATGATACAAAAGGTTTGCTAGGCTAGACCCTCTTTCACTCAGACTCAGCCCCCCCCCGAAACTCAGCCCCCCCCCCGAAACCCCCCCTGAAAATTTTTTAGCCCCCCCCGAAACGAAATCCTGGCTACGGGCCTGATCCACATGCAAGGCATATATTACTTTATTCTCCAACTCCTGTATACTAGAATCCAGGGACATGCAATAAAAGTAGTTAGTAGGAAATTGAAGACGGACAAAGCAAGGTCTTCACACACAATGAATTGCTGACTTTGCTGACTACAATAATTGATCATTATAACAGAGATTAGATTAGATTCACAGAGCCCGGATAGCTCAGTCGGTAGAGCATCAGAAACAGAGCATGAAACTGTCAGTGACTATAATTCAAGATTTTCCAAGTTCAGGGGAAAGGTGCTTGTGAATTCTAGAAAACAACAGAAAGATAACTTTACTGTGCTCACACTCTTGTTATTTGCTCCCAAGTTGACTTCGATTTATTGCCAGCCTACTAATAAGAGATCTCCAAGTGATTCCCTTTACCAACTGCCCTGATAAGGTCTTGCAAACTCAGTACTGAGTTTTCCTTGATGAAGTCGATCCACCTTAAATCTGACCATCTTTTCCTACTGCTAACACCTTACCTAACATTATTGCTTTTTTAAATAAGTTACATCTTATGATATGTCCAGAGTATAGTAGTCTCATTTTAGTCAATACTAGCCATCCCCTGCCACACGTTGCTGTGGCCCACATGGGGGTTCTGTGTGGGAGGTTTGGCCCAATTCCATCGTTGGTGGGGTTCAGAATGTTCTTTGATTGTAGGTGAACTATAAATCCTAGCAACTTCAACTCCCAAATGACAAAATCAATTTTTTGAGTGAAGGACATACATTGGGTTGTTAGGTGTCTTGTGTCCAAATTTGGTGTCAATTCGTCCAGTGGTTTTTGAATTCTGTTAATCCCACAAATGAACATTACATTTTTATTTATATAGATGACTTCTAGGGAGAATTCAGGCTAAATGTATTCTAAGACCCACACATTTGTATTGAGAGCAGTCTTTTCAGCTTCTCATATTTTATTTCTATGCTTATTGAAACAGGATGCTGGATTCCTAGAATCATAGAATTTGAAAGGACAGCTTAGACAAGTGTTTCTCAAATACACACCTTGGTGACATGGGTATGCTGGCATGCCAGTAGTAAACTAATATCAGAGTGCAGGATTCTCCTCCTCTACCCTCTCTCTCTAGTGATTCCAAAGCTATTTGTTTCCCCTTTAATTTATATTAAATATACTTGCAATATTTTAGAATTGAAAAATGTCTCTAAAATAAGTTTTAAAATGTACGAAACAATGGTAATGTGGAAAGGTGGAATTCCGCTGATATTCATAAGTACTATGTGGGACCACGAATTAGTGCAATTGCAATTGAAGGGTGGTACTATATCTAAGCCAGTCAAGTCAATAAGTATCCACTACCAATGGTAGTATGATTGTAGTTTAATAGTTTGCGCAATAATGTCCTTAAGGCAGCGGTTCCTCCCACCAAAAGCCTCCTCCATTGTGATTGGCCAGCCTCTCAGTCGGCCTGTCAGCCAAGCGGAGGGCTGTTTCTGAATCTCCAAGCAGGGAGGGAAGAGCAGGCGTGTTTGGCGCATGGCAGTATGGTGTGCATGTGCAGCCAAAGGAGAGTGAGGTTGGAAGGAGGCTCACACAAGCAAATCTCTTCAAGACATGGGGGTTAGTGTGGGAAGTTTGGCCCAATTCTATCGTTGGCGGGGTTCAGAATGCTCTTTGATTGTAGGTGAACTATAAATCCCAGCAACTACGCTCCCAAATGTCAACATCAATTTTCTCCAAAGTCCAAAACGAAAATAATTTTATGGTTGGGAGTCATAAGGAACTATATTAATGGGTCGCGGCATTAGGAAGGTTGAGAAACACTGCCTTAAGGAGAGCTGTTATTCCTTGATGCTTCCAGATGCAAGATTCTTGCTACAGTAATTTAAACATGTCTTTTTGGCAATAATGATGCATGGGCTACAAAATCAGGCAGAGCTACATGTGGACCATTGGCTTCAAGTTGCACACCTTTGTTTAAACTTAGTCTAGTCGCCAGACAATATATTTTCCAAAACCCATGGCTTTTTACATTTTGTGCTAGACAAACACAGAGCAGAGAGGAAGTGTTGTGTCCGTTTCCTCTCATTTCTTACGTATTCAGAAAAGTTATCTATGGAGCAGAAAGTGCTTCCTTTTTTAATTCCCTATAGTTCAGCAGTGTTCCTTTGTAGAGTAATCCTTCACTGGATGTACTTCATTCCTTCCCTTGAAGTGTCTTAAAATAGAGAAGAGATTGGATATATACTTACAGAGTTTCTGAAGCTGGATTCAGTAGAAATGGGAGGTATTTTTTTCAAAGCAAGATTACCCCACCAAACTGCTTTGTTGAGCTCCTCTTTTGATTTATCATGTCTTTCAGCTTTCTTTTAAGTGGGGAAAGATTGATGCATGCTAACACTGTGGAACAAGCAGCAGCAAACTGTAAAAACAGATTAGACAGAAAATAGGAGTGTATATTCTAGTCTTACTCCCAACAAAAATAGACTCATGGAGCCTATGTGCTGAATCATCACTAACCAGTGAATCTTATGGGTCTATTCCAGTTTGTTAAAGGACTTATTCCAGAAGATACAAAAATACAAAATGAGTCCCATATGCACAGGGATGTGTTCCGTGTTCTCCTGTGAAACTTTGGATAATACCGAATCCTATATTTTGACTATACTTGGGCCAGAAGCATACTACAGAATTGTATTGGAGAACCTACTACAGTGGTTCTTGAATGGTGGGTCCTCAGATATTTTGGCCTTCCACTCCCAGAAGTCCTAACAGCTGGTAAACTGGCTGGGAGTTCTGGGTGTTGTAGGCCTAAACACTTGGGGGCCCATAGGTTGAGAACCACTGTCCTAGCGTGTCCTACTAACACTTCTGAGGGGTTGGAGTATAACTGAAACTGTGGCTATAGAATCCTTGGGTAACGTGGTCATTCTTTAGAAGGCAAATGAAATAATTTCATTGATACTGTTCACAGCTTGTAAAATTACTTTTAAATATAGTTACAGACCCAAAAGTAACTATTCTGCATCATATTTATATATTTAGTGACTTGAATATTGGACATAGAACTCTGGAGGTCAAGGTCCAAATTCCCTTTTGGACATGAAACCCACTGGGTGACCTTGGGCAAGTTAGCCTCAGAGGAAGACAGTGGCAAACACCTTCTGAACAAATCTTGCCAGAAAGACACCTTAACGTTGCTGTATTTATTTTATTTTATTTACCATATTTGTATACCGCCTTTCTCAGCCCAAAGACGACTCAAGGCAGTTTACAGGCAGCAACAATTTGATGCCACAACAGACATAAAAATACAATTAAAACATTTAGAAGAGCTAGGTTTTGACTTTTTTTTTACAAAATGTCAGGATGGAAGGGGCCGCTCTAATATTCCTAGAGAAGACGTTCCACAGCCGAGGGTCCACCACTGAGAAGGCCCTGTCTCTCGTCCTTGCAAGATGCATCTGTAGGTCAGAAACAACTTGAAAGCATGCAACAATAACAAATCAAAAACTGAATCCTAGAAATGGTTGGACTATTGTACAAAACATATTTTCTTACTGCTCCATGTTATTGTCACTTCAACACATACAACAAAGCATGAGTCAGCACTTGAACCAGATTATATTTTTACCTTGCCATTTGTTTCCCAGCCTTGTAATGCAAGGTGGTTTACAAAAATTAAGACATGGAGTCTTGCTTCACTAAAAACATTCCAAGTTAAAATAACATAAAATGCTGAGATACTGTTTGTATTTCGACTCTACTTGTGACATTTGACAAATCGACACTGGCTGCCGATTTGCTACCGGGCCCAATTCAAAGTGCTGGCGTTGGCCTTTAAAGCCCTAAACGGTTCTGGCCCAACATATCTATCCGAACGTATCTCGGCCTATCAGCCCACCAGGACCCTAAGATCTTCGGGGGGGGGGGCTGCTCTCCATCCCACCTGCTTCACAGGTGCGGCTGGTGGGAACGAGAGACGGGGCCTTTTCTGTGGTGGCCCCTCGGCTTTGGAATGCCCTCCCCATAGAGATAAGATCAGCCTCCTCGCTGATGGTATTTCGAAAAAGACTGAAGACATGGATGTTTGAACAAGCATTTGGCTAATCCGGTGCGATAAAGTTGATGATCAAGGACTGGTAATCACAGACGATGAAATTGGATTATGATTTTAGTTAAGAGATGCATTGGTCTGTATTGGTGGCCCAATACTGTGTATTGTATATGTGTTTTATGTTTTTAAACTGAATATTGTTGTTTTCTAAGTGTTGTAAACCGCAATGAGTCGCCGATTTAGGCTGAGATATTAGCGGTATACAAGCGCATAAATAAATAAATAAATAAATTTGTCAATGCGGAGCACAACATAAAGGGTATGTGGTGGTATTTGGATTTTGCTTATGTGCTGAAAGGAACAGAATTTTGGTGCCAAGATCTTGATGTGGATGCATCCAAAAGATGGAGCCATTAGGAGTATTTCCTAAGAAGGAAATGCTTGCCAGTCATAGTCCAGTAGCTTGTCTAAATCAAACCACCGGGGTCCATTAAAATGTATGCCAACATTTACATTACTTTAATACCTGCTACCTTAAAATTTCAGGCGATACTTCTGTCTTTTATTCTGCTTCTCATAAATCTCTTTGAGCTTCTCATGTTTGAAGTAATACAACTCTAAGTCACTTTTGGTTAGAGGGAAAGAAATGTGTGCACATTAATATTGCAGAATGTGGGAATATATGCTCTTTGAGTAATATAATCTAAGAATTTCTGTCCCGCTGGAAGTACTATTGCAATACTTCCATGTAGCACAGTGTGGGAAAATAGAAGATTCCCTGCAACAAACAAATGTTAGAATTATTAATGTATATTAATTTTTTCTTGATGTGTCTTATTGGGTGGTTTTTATCTCTTGGTATGTAAAGGTCCTGTTATTAAACAAAGTGAGATGTTGCAGGTCAGCTATGTAGCCCTCTAATTATTCCTCTTGCAACCTTTGCTTGTTTCCTTCCATTGGTAAAAGATGTGTGTACCCTGTGTGTCTTAATCTGTGTCCTTAAACTACATGGCTGCCCTCAGCTACAATGCAGAACATTATCCCACTACCACTGTTGTAGGATTCAACTGCTGTACATGGAATGGGAAGGAAGGGAAACACTTTATTTGGGGAAAAGGGTGGGAGAAATGGTTCTATTTGTATAGCAAAGCACTGTGGATGTTGACTTCACTATGGAAATAAATTTGCTTTATTTCAGTTTGAAATGACGTATTCTTATCTTATTCTTATCTAGTTATCCTCATTACTTCTCTCCTGTATGGGGGCTACGCTTGAAAACTGTTACTATCCCCTTTTCTCTCTCTTTTTTAAATGTCTAAATCCTTTTGTTTCTTCTTTGTCTGGCATTGTACAGATCATGGTTAATTTTTGTCTTTAAAGTAGTTTGGCTTATACTTAAAATACAGCAATTATTGTATTTCCTTCCCGCTAAGGACAACACATTTCAGGTAATCCATCTTTATCCTGCATATAATACTTCTTTGGCTGCAGCAGTGAACATATTGGCTCTTTCAAGTCAACATACTTGAATCTGGTGTACTTTAACACTTTCTTGCCACATTTCTTTTGGAAATCCCATCTCTTCCACCCACTCAGGCAAAAAGTCAAGAAATTTGTCAAATGCCTTCAAATTAGAATTGTTAGTCTTTCTCTCCTTAAAGAAATGTTAGATGTTTTTCTGCTTCTCAAATAAGAGTAAAATCTGGGTCAAATACAGAAACTGAATGATGCAAAAGATTGTGTCAAAATTGTTTTATACACTATATATTTAATGTTTAAAAAGTTTAGGTACAAACAATGCAGCACACTCTAAAGCAGGGATATGAAATCAGTAGATGCTCAGATCCCATTATATGCAATAATGTCTTTTATATAAAATACTGAAATGAAGCTTTGCTTTAAAATTTTCAGACTCTCATTAGTTCAATCTGTGGATACAGAACCCATGGATATGGGGGTTGCATATACTGGAACTAATCCTCAGTGGATACCGAGAACCCACTGTCTCTTGACTCACTGAGGCAACCCATCAAGAAAATAGTGAAAATGTTTTATATTTCCAGGCTTTTTGTGGCAAAAAAGTTATGTACTCACAAACCACATCATTGTTACACTATACTTCATTTCATTTCCCTCATTGAAGGCAGCTTGACATTCAGTTGTGAGCAGAACAGAACCCATCTGTCCATCTGCCCAGGCTAGGGCTATGTGCTGACCTTGAATGGTCACAGATCTTTAGTGTGCTGCCTTGATCAAACTAAATGTGCCCAGAGTCCTGTTTGTACATTAGCCAATGCATGGCTGCCTCGGTACACATTAATAGCGGCTAAAAGCCAAAATAAGCAGTTTGATGATGATCATAAAGATTGTTGTCTCCGCATGTAATTCATTTTCAACTGCTTTTCCACCAAACAATTCTTTGTTGCCCTGTCTGCATCTCCTTCCTAAATCACACTCCTGCAAGAAAACAAGAATAGTATCGTGTCCTTGGGAGAAGCAACAGATTTAAGATCAAGTGTCACTGCTCTCCAGAAGGTCTTACCCAGTGTAATATATGGTCTCTTGCTTCAAATAGAAAACAGCTGTGTTCTCAGTCATAGAGGAAAGGTGTTTTCAGGTGTTACAGCAAAGATGTTACACTCCGTGGTGAGCTGTGTTAATCACCTTTCTCTTTGCTGGTCCTTCCTAATTATAGCATACTGAACCCATAAACACTCATTTGACTCCTTGGCACAGATTCAAGGAAGAGCTGGTGTTCCTGTCCATTGGATGACTGTGAGTGCAGGGAGATAGAAAGATTAGGAGCTGCTCTTTATGGCTACAAACTGTTGAGGATGTGAAGGTGAATTTCACTTTTTGATGTTTAATGTGCCACATGCAGCAACCTGCTTTATTTACTTGAAATATATGTTGGGGATAGTGTGGGGAATCTCTTATTAAAGACAAATCCTGTTTAAACTGCTTTAGGTTAAAACTTTATGGAATGATGCCTCTGGGGTGTTGTTTTGCTCTCATAAAAATATGCACCGGTGGCTATGATCTGTCCATCAGAGATCACAATAAAATGTTCCAGTGTGGAGTGCTTCTGTTACTCAGGATGGTTGTCAGCCCATGATGCCATGCTGATTCCCTTTGGGAGAGAGGGTAGGTTGAAAATAAAGTTGTTGTTGTTGTTGTTGTTGCTTGCATTAGCTTTAATTGTCCAAAAGCAGCCCTGGTCAGTGGTGATGCCTGGGTCTCCATGATCAGAGCTCAATGCAGGAGTACCCCTAAATTGCAAAACTGCATTTTCCAGGGGAGTTTATTTATTTATTTACTTACTTCCTTTATACCCCACCTTTCTCACCCTGCAGGGGACTTAAGGCGGCTTACAGACTCTGGCAGTACCAGAGCATGCCTTGCTGTGTCCATCAGACTCTTCTACAGTAATATTGCCTTATCTGCAGGGGGGTATGTTAGAACCCCTCCCCCTCAGTGAATGCCTGAAACTGCAGATAATACTGAACCCTAATAATAAGGAGCCCCCGGTGGCGCAGTGGGTTAAAGCACTGAGCTGCTGAGCTTGTTGATTGAAAAGTCGCAGGTTCGATTCCGGGGAGCGGCGTGAGCTTCCGCTGTCAGCCCTAGCTTTTGCCAACCTAGCAGTTCGAAAACATGCAAATGTGAGTAGATCAATAGGTACCGCTCCAGCGGGAAGGTAACGGCGCTCCATGCAGTCATGCCGGCCACATGACCATGGAGGTGTCTACGGACAACGCTGGCTCTTCGGCTTAGAAATGGAGATGAGCACCACACCCCAGAGTCAGACATGACTGGACTTAATGTCAGGGGACTACCTTTACCTTTACCTTTATAAATATTTCTTTGTGTTTTATACATATGTACTATGTACTATATACTAATGATAAGACTTATATAAATTAATCACATTAAGAGAGTGAAAACAATAACTTATTAAATTAGAACAATTAGAACAATATACTATAATACAAATTATGTTAATGTGATGTACACTTCAAAATTATGAATTTCTGGAATTTTCCAATTAATATTTTAATGTAACCAAAACTGTAGGAGCAAAACCATGGCTGATGAAAGGGGGATTAATGGCTATAGTAATATCCTGGTCTTACAACCAGAATCTTCACAGTTCATTTGATCCACTTACCTCGGGTGATGAATCTGTTCCTCTCTGCTTTCTTTGTCATAAATTGACTGGTTTCTTTTTAAAAAATGCTTTGTGCATTTCTCCAACTTTCTTTTCTTCTTCCTTATCTCCCGAGAGCATTATTCATTTGCAGGTCAGTCCTCACAACCTCTGAGCATGCCTATCATAGATGTGGCTGAAACATCAGGAGAGAATGCTTTTGGAACATGGCCATTGAGCCCAGAAAACTGACAGCAACCCAGCTATCAAATTCACCACCAAATATAGTTTGCTGTTTAATCCTCAAGGCTCTTCTAGAAATATACACTAGAGAGTCGTGGAATTGCCACTAGATAAGTTGTCCATTTCTCAAGAACCCTCCAAAAGAGAATGGATTCAGGTATCACAGCCTGAGTATCGTTTATTAGGAATTCAAAAATTGAAAATATTCTTAATTTCTCCACATGATTGGCCGAGATAGTAACACTTTTCCTTTCTGACATTCAGTATATAGAAACTTTGGTGCAGAAAATTATTTAAGACATTGTATATTTTATTAGCTTCAGACTGTGTGCATATGGTATATATAAGACATAAATGAATTGTGTGTTCTGACTTTGGTCCCACCTCCAAGATGCCACATTATGGCAACACAGGTATTCCAAAATCCATAACAATCCAAAAATATCTGCTTCCAAGCATTTTGGACAAGAGAAATTCAATTTATGCTACCTAGCAGGTAATAGTGAGTAAACAGCTAGAGTTTTTGGAAACTAAATTCTTCTCAGTATGGCATTTGTCCTTTTTCTGTCTCCCGATACTTCAAACATGGCCCTAAAACAGAGATTATTAACTTCCCTCTTTGGGTGTTACAATCAAGAACTTGCTTTGTTACTGGATGGCGATATTCTGTATTGGAGACTCAGTGTTATTTGTATACTTCCATAGTTTAAGCAGAAAAATATTGTAGAATTTGGAAAGAAGTTACTATTTTTCTTAGAATTCCTTGCCAGCATAGGATTCAGGGGACTATAGTGTTAAAAAATAAAATTCTCAAGCTCTGAAAATGAAAGTAAAGATTCAATGAGCTGTAACTGGAATGGGTTTTAATAACAAGAGCACTGCAGGTGTTGACAAGGAGTTACAGGGGAATTTAGAGTCAAAGAGATAGCTTGAAGAAGGATTTTAAAAAAGCTCTTCAATTTATTAGGTGCCGAATACATAAATTATAGCAGAGAAAAGGGACCCTGTAGCTGAACTGTTAAAAAGGCTGAGGCTATTTTATGAGTAAATTAATTTTCTCTTCTACTCCCTTGTTTTAGGATAAGAATGTTAATCACATTTTGCTTACCCAGGCTAGGTACTGGAGTTATTATAGACTAGAATAGGTCCTTCACACCATTTGCCTTGGGTACTGCATTACAAGTGGTGGCCATTTCTTATCTCTAAATACAAGAGGCAAGGCCCCTCCAAGGCCACATGGCCATCATGACTACATGGAGTGTCATCACCTTCCCGCATAAGTGTAAATATAAAAGTAACTTGATATAGTTACACCACAGCAGTAAATGTATGTCCCAATTCATTACATCACCACCACCACCATTGTCTTCTTCTTCATCATTTTTATTTATATCCCACCTTTTCTCTCTAAAAAGAGCCCCAAAGCATCTAAAAGGTAATGGTAGAAGTTTCCCCTAGGCATTAAGTCTAGTTGTGTCTGACTCAGGGGTGGTGCTCAACTCCATTTCTAAGCCGAAGAGTCAGCGTTGTCCATAGATGCCTCCAAGGTTATATGACCAGCATGACTGCATGGAGCACCATTACCTTCCCACAGAAGCAGTGCCTATTGATCTACTCACACTTGCATGTTTTTGAACTGCTAGGTTGACAGAACCTGGTCCTAACCTTGGGAGCTCACCCCATTCCCCAGATTCGAACTGCCAACCTTTCAGTCGGGAAGTTCAGCAGCTCAGCGGTTTAATCTGCTATGCCACTAGGGGGCTCTATTTAATAAATGGACACTTTTTAATGCCATTGTATGTGACGGATCTTGAACTTTCATGAATTTAGGTGTCAACGTAGAGTCCTGGAACCAAACGCTAGCAGATACCAAGGCTGTACTATTTTTGCCTTCTTGTTATTTTTTTATCATTCTTTGTGTTGCTGTCACTCAGTTATGTAAATAAGCATGTGTGCCACTTAAATGCATGAGTTCTGAAGATCAATTTTACAAGTCAGCAAAAGTAAATCATAAACAGAAGGCAAGAACAGGCTATACTTAGGGCCCTTCCAGACAGACCCTATATCCCAGGATCTGATTCCAAGTTTTCTGTTTATCCCAGATTATCTGGCAGTGTGGACTCATATAATCCAGTATAAAGCAGTATACCTGGGATCAGATTCTGGGAAATAGGGCCTGTCAGGAAGGGCCCTTAGAGGGCATTCTGTTTATGGGGCTCACATCCTAAGAGACCCAGTTGCATTATCTGTTCTCCTCCTCCACTACAGTTGAAACACATTTTTATTTCATATAGGAACACAAAAATCCAAGTTCCCCAAAGGAGCCATTCCTTCGGATTATATGATTTTAATGATGTGATTCTCATAAAAGAAGACACCGAGAATTTCCCATATTAGCTTGCCCTTTGCCCCCTCAATTGCTCACTTAGTTTCCACATTCAGAAAGGGGATCCGTTTCCAGCGTTGCAGCTGGCACATTCAAAGCCTTACCTATTCTTTGAATGCCTCCATTCCAGCATGGCTTTCAGTAAACCCCAAATTCTCGGAAATTGTATGGATTCATAGAGTCTGCATGCTCTCTGTGCCTTATCAAGGTGTCTTCAGGCTGTGCAGGGAAAGGGGCTTTTTATTGTCCTTTTCTCCCTTTGAGTTTTTAAGAAAGGAAACCATTTGAAACATGTTTTCAACATTGTGAATGCAAAGTGAGATTATTGCTCCTGAATCTCAGGAGCTCCCGCAGGGCTGAAAAGTGAATGATGCTTCCAAGGAATCTAAGGGAGAACCAACATCCGTTACTGATCTCGATTAATATTAGCGGAGAGAATGTGGAAGGAGAGAGAATTTTCATGGTTTCTAAAAGAAACTAATGGAGTCTTCCTTCAAAGAGTTTGTTGACCCAGTTCTAGAAAAACAGTCCTCTGAATGTGGTCTGTTGTATTTTTGGTCTTCACAAGTGAGAAAGGGGTGGTAGTATGATCCAGCATTGTAGCTTGCCTTTGACAGGTGTTAATTGTTTTTAATGTAAACCTTTCCTATTCTTATACCTCAGGATATATAAGTAATAGGAAGAAGACAATAAAAGGCATGGAAAGCCTGTGTCTTTAGGTTTGCAAAGAAAGGACACAAAAGAAAAAGGGAAATGGGAAGGGAGAAAGAAAATAAGAAATCCCAATCACAATTTCCTGATATTTTTGAGGCTCCTCCAACTGGCGAATTGAGGTTGCTGGGAATAAGTAGAACCTAACAGAGCTGGTTACTCAGAAGGTTAATTGTTGCTTTGCTTTTATTCCATCTTTTGCACTAGCCAATAGGGAATCCTGGTGAATTTGGGTTTTGAATTATCTATGTATATACACTATGCCTTTCACATATGTAGAACATGAGAATATATAGAGAAGTGGTTCTTAACCTGTGGGCCGTGGACCACCAGCGGGCTGCAAGAATGAAAATCTGGTCCACAAGCCTCCTTACGATTTTATTTTATTTTATTTCAGCTCCTTTCTTGCTACCTGTTGCTGACTATGGCAAATGTTCTGTATCAGAAACTAGAGCTGATGTGGTCTATCTAATGCAATTCTCTGAATCGGCACCCCAAACCAAATTAATGTTGACCAAAAACTGATTCGTAACCCTTTTTGGTACTAATGTTGGAGAGTGATCCTTGATCAAAGTGGTTCCGGGTCAAGTGGTCCCTGGTCAAAAAAAGGTTGGGAACCACTGATGCCATTGGATGCCATCAAGCTGCCTCTACAATGCATGCAGGTATACTATGTTGGAGTAGAACTTTCAACAGATCTTGAGAAAGGTGTCATCAGAATCCCAAACTGGTAAGTATGTATTTGTGGGGAAAGTGACAATACGGGACGTGGGGTGATCGTTTCCCCCACTGCCCAATGAATTTGCCACACTGCCTGATGAATCCCCCTGCTGTCTCTGGTTTTAAGACCTCAGTGTGATGAGATGCCAAGCCACTACATCAAACAGGTTCTTGCTTCTAGCCTCACAGTATGGAGATGAGACTATTTAGCAGATTTGGGATGTTCTGCCTGTGGAAGGAGATTTTAAAAGGATAGGAAGTCAGTAGGCAAATAAAAACAGCAGCAGTTTTGACATGGGCGTATTGTCATCACAGGAATGTCTTTAGGATACAGTCCTTAAGGCCAGTTAATAGGTCATGGGAATTCTGTTCTGAATAAACATGCTGCTTGGAGTTGTGCTAAAATTGACACTGTGTGTGGTTTACTGTTGGCTAGAGCAAATTGATTTATCTGTATTGATTTTGAAAAGCATCTGCATTTGTACTCCAACTAATTATTTGAGTTCTGTGGTTGCCACATCCCCCAAATTAGGGTAATGGAGTTCAGACAAAAACATCACTCCATAACAACATGTTGTGACTACTCTCCAGTATTGCTATATATAAAAAGCAGACATCCTATTGAGAGATTTGTACTGTGTTTACCTTGGACTCAGAACAGAAAGAACTGGCAATTGATATATGTTGTGTATACATAATAAACACAACATTTTGAATTGACATGTTGCTTACTGGGCCATTGCTGGTGGGCAAATCTTTGCTATACTCCACTTAATAAATAAAAGCAGTATTTGAATTGATATTAGATTCATTTGCAAGATCCATTTTCTGGAATACTTTGGAGATACCAGGAATGTCTATAAACATGCTTTCATATGTGCATGTAGTTATTATGAGGGCTTATTTATTTATTTATTTTATTTGCCTTACTTATATACCGCTGTTCTCAGCCCGAAGGCGACTCACAGCGGTTCACAACAAATACGAACAGCAAAAATTCAGTGCTACAGTATAAAAACAGTTAAGCTAACACATTACACAATTAATAAACAATTACTACAAATTGGCTTATGTACAGTGGGTCTCACAGGTAGACTGTCCCCAGCACTTTTTGGAACAGTAGCTCATTTCTATAGCTGGAGCCATATTCCATCTACAGAATGGGAACAATCTTACTAGCCTGGCTCAGAAGGCTACATGAGTATATATTGCCTCTTGGATATGTTGGTTGAACGATTTTTGGAATGCAAACCAAAATGGGGAGGTTGCATGGTGCAGTGGTTTGACCATTGAACTATGACTCTGGAGACCAGGATGGTATGGGTGACCTTGGGCAAACCACACTCAGCCTCCATGGAAGGCAGTGGCACACCTCTTTCAAACAAATCCTGCCAAGAAAACCCTGTGATACGTTTGTCCTAGGGTTCCTATAAGTTGGCAATGACTTGAAGATCCACAACAGAATCCAAAAAGGAGCTTCCTACACTCTGAACATTAATGAATTAATTTCTGTTAACTCTTATAATTAGAGTGTTAGAAAGGATCACCAGGACCATCAATTCCAACTCCCTTCTACCATACAGGGAATACACAATCAAAGCACTCCCAAATGGATAGCCATCTGGCCTTACCTTAAAAACCGCAAAAGGAGATTTTATCCCACTCCTAGGCAATGTATTCCACTATTGAGCAGCTCTTACTATCAGAAAATTCTTTCTAATATTTAGGTGGAATCTCTTTCCTTTAGTTTGAATTCACTGCTCCATGTCCTAATCTTTGGAGCCATAGGAAACAACTTTTTACAGCTATAATATTACATCATGTCATCCTTTCAGCTTTTTCTCTCTAGGCTAGACATGCACATCCCTAAATTGCCCCCTTTAGAGCATGGTTTCCTTGTTGATTTTGAATAGGTAAGATTGTTTGTTGAGGCTAAGAATAGAATTAAATGAATTGACTGGCCTAGTCAGACGTCCTAGTGGAGATCGATGTAACCAATGCTAATGAGTAATGATTTTGCTCCAGGATTTAGTCTTCATCTTAAAAGAGCCATCCACATTGCCAATCTCCTTCAAAGATGGGGGTTCAACACTTTCATTGGTTCATTTAGATTTCAGATAAGAATGGATTTGCTTCCCTACTGACACCACACCTCCACATTCAATCAGGTTTCCCTGGTTGTGAAGTCTATCAGGATGAACTTGGTTTTTTAAAGGGCGCAGAAAGAAGAAAAATAAGAAATTGCCCTTTTTGGGCTACAATTCCCTTAATCCCATCATTTGTGTGATCACTATGAATTGTTGCCCAAAAAGTAACTTCTCCAAATTCTGAGAAGGGATGCTCAACCTTTCTGTACTCTTCCACAGTACCAATAGTGAAGACTACCAGGCCTGTATTCATACCAAGCAATAATTTAAAAGTATAGTCAGTGCTTCATATCCACACATTCTGCATCCATGGATTCAACGATCCATAACTTGAAAATATTTTTAAAATACCCATAAGCAAATCTTGATCTTGTCATTTTATATAAGGGACACCATTTTTTGTGCCATTGTATATAATGTGACTTGAGCATCCATAGGGTGGCGGCGGCAGTGGCAACTGGAACCAACCCTATCAAATGCAAAGGGCCCACTAAAGGTTTGTTGGGAAATGTTTAATTTCAGACTGGATAGAAATATATCTGAGAGAGAAAAATGTTTTTGCAGGGGTGTTTCTTTTAGAGAAATTAGAAAATTTCAGATTTTGAAACCTACAGTGTTTTTGAAACTGTGAAGTCCTGGACATATTTGAACCATGGTATGTGGTGCGGGATACAATTCAGCATGAGTGAAGGACAACGTGTAATAATCCTCTCAATATAAAACAACCGGAACCAGTATAGTAATTTGGTAAGGTCATAATAGAATTGATTTGCCCTTTCACTTCAACAGGCTAACATAAAAGAAAATTGACTTGTCACACCGAACCTACCACTGGAAATATGGATGATATACCGGGGAGCTTATGAAAGTGGCCTTGTGTAGCTACCTGGTACAAGCTAAATCAGAAATACATCTAGAAAGGGAGGGTAGTGGAGGCTGAAGGAGCTGAAAGGATGCTGCAGACTATTTGATGCAAACTTGCACATCTAGCCAGGAGAAGAGAATGCTGAGAGGTGGTTTGATAGCCATCTTTTAATATCTGAAGGCATATCAAGTGGAAGATTGAAGGAGTCTGTTTTCTGCTCTTCCAAAGAGTAAGATTCAAATTACAAGAAAGGAGATTCCTACTAAACATTGGAAAGAACTTACATCTGGTACTGTTTGATGGGAACGGATGACCTCAAATGGGGGTTGACCCATCTTTGTTGAAAGCTTTTAAATATTAGAGGGATAGCCACTTATCAGGAATTCTTTAACTGTGGGTTTCTGCTGTGGCATTTGGTGGGGCTGGATGGCTCTGGAGGTTCTTCTAGATATATGTTTATATGAAATGTTGGTAAATTCATTTGCTAGTTTCCTTGTAAAGAAAGGCTGACTTGTATGTTGGAGTTGGGAACATTCAGTAAATTGGGAGTGGATGAAGTAGCTACCAACAACTCTAGCCAGTACAGCCAGTAGTGAAGAATGCTGGAGGTTACCATCCAATATCCTTTGGAAGGCCACATTTCGCTCATTCTACTTGTAGATTAACAACAGTCTTCCTCAGAAAGTTCACTCAGAGTTCTTCCTAAATCAACAGGCCTATAAAGCCCTAAATGGTTCTGGCCCAATTTACCTGTCCGAACACATCTCCTCTTATGAACCATCTAGGACTTTAAGATAGTATGGGGAAGCCCAGTTTTCAATCCCGTCTTCATCACAAGTACGATTTTTTTGGGGGGGGGGAACGGGACAAGAGACAGTGACTTCTCAGTGGTGGCCCCTTGGCTATGGAACACCCTCCCTAGGGATATCAGATTGGCCCCCTCCCTTTTAACATTTCAGAGAAAAGTTAAGACATGGTTGTTCAAGCAAGCGTTTACAAATGCAGAGTAACTGACATAGGAAATGAATTTACTAGATGACGGAATTGGACAGTGCTTTAAAAATGAGATGCTACTGATAATGGTTTTATTGTGTTGTTGTGGTTTTATATTGTTTTATGTTTTAATTTGTATTTTGATATTATGTGTACTGATTTGTTGTAAACTGCCTTGAGTTGCCGATAGGCTGAGAAAGGCAGTAAACAAATACAGTAAATAAATAAATAAATAAATCAGTATGTATAAGATTGCACATCCTTAGCCCTCTTAGGCTATGTTTATCTTAAATAAAGCTGAATGAGTCAGTTTCCACCCAATTCTTAAGTGTGGGTATCTCTACATTATAGAATTAATGGAGTCTGATAGCACTTTGGCTGCCTTGGCTCAGTGCTATGGAATCCTGGGAATTGTAGCTGTGCAAGGTTTAGCCTTCTCTGCCAAAGCGTGCTGGTGTCACCAAACTACAGATCCTAGGATCTCATAGCACTGAGTCATGGCAGTTAACGTGGTGTCAAACTGAATCAATTCTACAGGATAGATGTACTCTTTGTCTCTTTGACACTACTCTTTATCAGCCTGCAAAATGGGGCTGATTATGTCTAGCATAAACACTTTTTAAAAATAGGATCTGACAGCCCCATGTTAGTTATTGGGAAGCTGGACAAAGTGGCTGAGACTGAACTTAACCTAGCCTAGATGTGAAAAGGAGGGGACAATGTATTATTCCAATCTATGCAGTGTTACAGAAACTACAGGCCAATATCTTATCTGCTGCTGTGTTAATAAATGCAAGGATGCAAAGTCATAAATTCTAACTGTCCTCTGGGCACTAGAAGTCATTTCTTTTAAAAAGCCTACCTCCGTTTAGTTCAGCTTCCATATTTCAGAGTATTCTTATCTTCCTGTGAACTTTCATTCGATTAATTTTTAACATGAATTTGATAAAAGACTGAATTTTCCAAAAACTGATGTTTAGTCAGTTGGCTAGCTAACAGGAGCCCCCGGTGGCACAGTGGGTTAAACCCCTGTGCCAGCAGGACTGAAGACCGACAGGTCGCAGGTTCAAATCCAGGGAGAGGCGGATGAGCTCCCTCTATAAGCTCCAGCTCTTCATGCGGGGACATGAGAGAAGCCTCCCACAAGGATGACAAAAAAAAAAATCAATTCCTCCGGGCGTCCCCTGGGCAACGTCCTTGCAGACGGCCAATTCTCTCACAGTTTCTCAAGTTGCAGTTGCAGTTTCTCAAGTCGCTCCTGACAAGACAAAAAAAAAAAAGCTAACAGGATTTGCCTTTGGGAATGGACAGATCAGGATATTGATAGAAAACATCAAATACATAATAAAGCATTTCCAGATTTAAACCTTTGAGGACCTTAATATCATTTTCTTCTATTCTGTTAACCAAACTCTTCCTTCACTTTATTGTTTCATTTTTCTAAATGGATGAATATCAATATCTCATTTTAGGAATTATTCTTTCTCTAATTAATAAAAAGAAATAAGAAGACGTTTTTAATCAGCTATGACTTAGAATTATACAGTTGGAAGAGACCACTAGGGCTGTCCAGTCCAATCCCTTTCTGCCATGCGAGAACACCTGATCAAAGCACTCCTGACAGATGGTCTCCAGCCTCTGGTTGAAGACCTGCAGAGAAGGAGGCTCCACTACACTCCAAGGCAGCATCTTCCACTGTGAAATAGATCCTAACTGTGAAGAAGCATAAAACAAACTTGCTCAATTTTTTAATGTCACACTCCTTCAAAAATTTAAACATAACTGTTACTTCTTAACAGTAACAGTTATGTTTATGCCATCCTTGGCTAAATATATCCAAATTGTTCCTCATAGATCTTGGTTTGCTGACTTTTCACCATTTTGGACACCTTTCTCTGGACCTGTTCCAGCTTGTCAATATCCTTCTTGAATTTTGGTGTCCAGAGTTGGATGTAGTATTCCAGGTGAGGTCTGACTAAAGCACAATAGAATTGTATATTTGATTCCCTTAGGTAAAGGTAAAGATTTTCCCCTGACATTTAGTCCAGTTGTGTCTGACTGGGGGTTGGTGCTCATCTCCATTTCTAAGCTAAAGAGCTGGTGTTGTCCATAGACACCTCCAAGGGCATGTGGCCAGCATGAGTGCATGGAGCGCCGTTACTTTCCTAACAAAGTAATACCTATTGATCTACTCACATTTGCATGTTTTCGAACTGCTAGGTTGGCAGAAGCTGGGGCTAACAGCAGGAACTCACACCGCTCTCCGGAGTCGAACCTGCGACCTTTCAGTCAACAAGTTCAGCAGCTCAGTGGTTTAACCCACTGCGCCACCGAGGGCTCCCCTTAATCTAGCCACTATAGACTTGATTGAAATGTTCATAGTGTAGGTGGGGAATCAGGCACAGGGAATAGTCTTTTGCACTGAGATGAATCATGAACATGCTCCTCTGTAGGAGGGTTTAAACTTGAAGCAGTTTCACTTTGAAACAAGGAATTCATCATATATATGAGGTGGAACTATCTAATGCCAACCCCATATTTCTCAGTATTTTCCTACATAGACATTATTGTTGCTCCTTCTGTGAATTGGAATCTGTTACTCTAATCACATGCAAACAAAAGCCGAAGGCAGGAAAGTGTTCCCCCGCTGTGCAATCGTTGCTTGCCTGAAGCAACAATATCCTATTGTCTCATGCCAATTGTGGCATATACAGTATAACATTTATATAGAGGACTGTATCTTTCTAACCACATTCCAGTGATGTAATATAGAAGAAACAAACTGGTATAGGTTGTCTCCCTTAACTGAAATGCCTGGAACCAGAAATATTTCATATCTCTACCCTCACCCCTAAATTTGGAATACCTGTATTAATACAGACATAGGGAATGAGGCATAGTGAATGAGTCCCCTTCAGGGTGAGAGGGGTGGCATATAAATATCGCAAATAAATAAATAAAAATAAATAGTGGAGAGAAGGGGCTAGTCACATGTCTAGAACCTAGTATTTCCTCAATTAGTCCTAATGAGGGAAAGAAAAGAGGAGAAAAGGAGGGCTCCAATTGCACAAGACCTCTAGACAATTCAGATACTTCAATGGCTGTCAGCATACTTTCCATCTTTTTAGCAAAGTAGCCAGGAAAGAAGGATGGTCTGCCCTCACCCCCTCCTCTCTTGTGAGTCTTTTACATTCTTTCTGGGTTGGATACAGGAGGCAGTAAAGGAGGTTGATTCACAATTGCCTCCATGGCAATTTCCAGTGCAGCCATCCCGCATTGAGCTGATAGAAGATGTGTGGAAGCATTTGGGACATCTGATTTTTACATGGGGCTTTATACATGAAGAGTGACTCCCCCTCCCCATCTCATTCCCCAATCAAGGCTCATTGAAGAAAATCTTAGTAGTCACTGGATGTGTGACTAGCCTCCTTTTTCCAAAACCGATGGCAAAAAGTTTTATGTTTTGGAGTATTTCAAATTTTCAGATGAAGGCGACTTAACCCATAGTTACTAGGGCTGGGTGGTTTCGTTTCGTAATTTCATAATTGGTTAAAAATTCGTTATTTTTTTTTGATAACGAAGCGATATTGAACCATTCAGGAGCAACTAAAAAACGAAACGAATTTTTCCAATTCGTTTTGTAATTGTTTCGGAATTGATTCGTTATTGATTCGTAAATGTTTCGTTATTATTTCCGCATGTCTGGTGCAAGTTTTAGGGTTGCTGTTTGTTTTCTCAGTGAAAAAAAATATAATTATCACACCAACAGTCAACAACAGAGGGAGAGGGAAGCTTCAGAAGTTTTTTTAGCGTATTGCGCAATCGCGGCCGCCATTAACGAATCGATTCGTAATCGATTCGTAATTGTTTCATAATTGTTTTATGATCTCCGAAATTTCGTAAATATCGAACTTTTTTTAAGGAAAATTTCGGAATTCTTTTAAATAACAAAACGCAAAAAAACCCTAAAAACGAATCGAGTTTAGAAACAATTTTTTCCGTGTTTGGACAGCCCTAATAGTTACAGAGTGCAACTAAGTAAACAATTAGGAAATGTTGTTGATTAATTGTGTGGTAGAATGAACACCTGCCCGCCCTAATAATCACTTGTATATAATCAGGATTCAGGATTTAATAGAGATATGGTTTTCTATTTCATCATTCAGTTTGCTGTTGGGTTCCCAGCCATGGAAGTGCACAAATAGAAGTCCTTGGACAAAACAATCAGACTGAGTCAAGGTATGGCTGTTTCAGAAGAGACAGGCCAAACATTGGTGTTGAACATCTGGTGTGCTGACA
Organism: Anolis sagrei; assembly: GCF_037176765.1. Lineage (NCBI taxonomy): Eukaryota > Metazoa > Chordata > Lepidosauria > Squamata > Anolidae > Anolis > Anolis sagrei. The sequence continues at coordinate 38,142,777 of NC_090022.1, read as the reverse complement.
TCCACTGGTGTTTAAAACCTTACTTTATCAATCTTACTAATAGAATTTCAGAATACATACAAAATAAGTATTCCTTGGTAAAAGTCAAACCCAGTTTTTCAACCCAGATGATGCATGGCATTTCCAAGGCTGCAGAAAGACCTTGGAGGTTGGTATCCAGACCTCTGAGTGACCAGGGCCTTGCGTGTGGACAGTTAAAACTAATAATATATAATGCAAAACAAATTTTAATTGAAGATGAAGAAGAAGACATTGTGCCTTCCTGTTCACTGTGAATTTATAGTGACCTCATGAGGTTCATAGGGTTTTCTTAGGCAAGGAATATCCAAAACTTGTTTAGCCAGTTTTTTCCTCTGAGTTATAGTCTCAGTCCTGGTATTTTCCCTGGTAGCTGTCATCTCAAGTGCCAACCAGGTCTTAGATAAGAGAGAATCTGGTCTTTATGGAATGTTATCTTATAAAACAAATCTCTGGCAAGTAATCTAAAAGTAAAGAAGCAGTCTCGACAGAACTGTTGTGCTTTTTCTTCCCAACCAGTTTCCAAACCTTTCATGTTTTCAGGTTCTTATGTTATATGTGCCCTAGAGTTGGCTGTTGACTTACTTCAACCGCAACAATTTCATACGCAAGGAACACTCAAAGGTGGTTTTGCCAGTTTCTTCTTCTGAAATATGGCCTATAGAACTAGTATTTATTTGCAGTCTCCAATTCAAGTATTAATCAGAGCTGACCTTGCTTAAATTCCAAGATCGGATGGGACCTGGTGCTTTTAGGGTATTTAAGCCTTGCCATACCTTGTCCTACCTACCAAATCCCATTAGTTTGATAGCACATAACTGTGTTCCTGTGCAACCCAAATAGGTGGTCTGCTTTTTTGAGGAATATTATGATTTCTGATTGACCAGATGAATGAGCATGTAAATATACAACAGGGTGCTGAAATCACCTCTGAGAAAAGATGTGCCATGTGGCTTTTATTAAACTGTCTCTTACTCTTTCTTTTTCTCAGAATTTCATCCCTGAAATGAGATTAATATGCCTACCTGAGTGCAGGTGTGCTTTGCTGTTTTCAGGACCTGTTGCAGTAGCTTTTGGGAACTATGGGCAAAGGGGAAAGCATTTTTTCTGGTGTATGTAGCCTCAAGAGAGTGTGTGAGAGTTAAGAGGGATGTTTTGGATTACTATTTAATTTTATATTTGTTTCCTGGGGAAAAAAGACATAATGACTCATTATTAGGAACGGCTCTTATTTAGCACAATTCCTAATACCAGGCTATTATGTAAGTTCTCTCTGAAGAACCAGTCTTTGATTTGGTACAGTTCTACAAATGGGCTTTATCCTGCAAATATTAAGAAAGGGTGAAGGGTGAAGTGAGGACTTAGACATTTCTGGTTGGATTTACACATTTGCATCATTAATCCAAATGTTCAGCTGTAGAGAAAAGTATCAGTGAGAGTCAGTGGGTAGACTTAGACTGTGAAATACATGTGTATAATTCACTTGTTTCAATTTTTTCCTGTTGCTTTCAGACATGTTGGTTATATAGTTAACTTCTATATATCAAGATTAAGCTAAAGAAAACCTGGAGATGTGTAAGTTGTGGGGCGCTTTATGATCCCAGTGAGAATTGTTGCGTATTGAGGATCAGATTGTGGTTTGGCATCTAAACAGACATCTTGTTCTTCCAGATACAATGACAATGCTGACATTCTCCTCCTTTCCCAATATGACTGGTTTACTTACAACCAGGATACATCACCTCTGCTTTGTTGTTTCATGGTTTGCACGAATCCTGCAAGGATTGGCAACTGTGCCAGTTTTCACCCTCAACACACATGTGTGCATGAGCACACATAGCCACACATCTGTGGTGGGTCAGAAGGAATGATAAAAAATTATGAGTTATACTGGAGGTTATACTGAGAGAGATGGGGATCAGATGTGCTGTATTTGTGGAGTCAGTTGGAGGTGCAAATTTGCATACAATTGATCAATTTGTAGGGAATTGGGAATACATTAAGGGATTGCCAGGTGGGTTGGGGATTGCAGAATATGGTTTGGGGCAACATAGGGCCCACAGGCAAGACTTTCCCCACTCTTTTGAAACTCACATATGGACCATACATACTCTCTGCCCATATGTTACCAAGAACTTTGTTGTTATAGTTCCAGGACATTTTTGCAATGACTGGATCAAATCCTTAATGGCAAAAAGCAGTAATTTGGGGAGCTTTCTGTAGTTTTGTTTTTCTCTGTTTTTAAACACCAAGCTGTAAATGGCAAATTGCTGAAATTTGGGGACATTATTTACAAGAGAGTCTTTGACAGTCTACATAATGTCCACTAACCCTATTATTACTCCTGAATTCATCAGTTAGTAGGTGAGGATTCCCCTACAAAATGTGACTCCATGGAACTAAAATCACCTCAGATTTTTATTGATAATGAAGGAATAATTTGCATCGACTATTAGAATATCAATAACAAAGACTTAAATGTGATAGGAAGTCCAGATGGAGGTACATCTGTTGAATCAGTAGAAAGCATATCACTTTTTCAATGAGCCACATAATATAATGATATGTCCAAACTACAATAGTCTCGTTCACTTCTAGTGAGAACACAGACTTCGTTCCACTGTAGAAATCACTTGTCCAATTAGCAGTCGATTATATTTGTAGAAATCTTCTCCAACACCACATTTCAAATGTACTGATTTTATTTTAATCAGTTTCCACATTGTGTGATTTTCACAACCACGAATCGAAATAAGAATAACTATGGCCTGACTTTGGTATCAATGCCAGTGTCTTTTTTAAAAAAGAAGAAGTTTAAAGAAGCCTTATTTCTAGTTTTAAAAATAACAGGCAAAGTTCTTGCACAACATACTTCTATTTATCTTATAGTCAGTCAAAGCATTGATCCATCCAGCTCAGTAATGCCTATTTTCTAAAATCCCTAGTAGCAGATCTCCAGGATTTGAAATTTCCAGCTTATGGCAACCTTAAGGCAACTCTATCACAGGCTCCCCTTTGCAAGAGTGTGGTTTGGTCAAGGTTACCCAGTCAATAACATGGCTGAGTGAAATTTGGAACTTGCACATATAACATTTTCCCAAATTTTGTGCACTTGCAGAAATATTGCTGCTCAACAACCCAAAGCCCTAAATCAAAAACAAAATAAATACAAACAACAGAAAGTTATTTGCTGTTATCCAGAATTAGATATTGGAACATAATGTTCTGTGCCTTCCTTCCCCTGGCAGCTGTTAAGCCCTATGGGGTGCTGCTACAGCTGTTTAATGTCCAGGGAAAGGCAAGGACACTACTGAGCTGAGAGCACACAACATTTTCTCGTTACAGTCTTCCAACAGATGAAGGCTGACAAGGCTATGCACCATCCAAAGTTCTGAGAATAACTTCACTTTCCTTTTTGTGATTGGAAAGATCAGCTTAGGGCCCTTCCACACAGCCATATAATCTAGAACAACAATAATAAATAACTTTATTTTTATACCCCACCTCCATCTCCCCAAAGGGACTTGAGGTGGCTTACATGGGGCCAAGCCCTATCAACACAGTTAATAAATGCATGCAGCAATAGAAAACAAAATAAAAACAGCAGCACTATAACAATATATAAAACAAGCATCAGAACCAACAACCAATAGCATAATTCAAATACAAAGGTACTTTCTCCTCTCTGGTTTCTCAGAGAAGCAAACCTTCCGAAAGCTGTGTGTTCTTTTTTGGTTTGGTGGAAGCTATGCCAGATTTGAAGAGTACATTGTCGGTGGTTACAGAGCAAAGCTTCATGATTTGTTTAGCTACTCCAGTTGGGAGCATAAGCGACTGAGTAGCATACATCACTACACTGCTCACAACTGATAAGCCAGAATCCCGGTGGTTCTCTGGCTTATCATATCATCTAGTTGTAATCACTGAATTAGTTGATGATGACTAAAAGCAGGAGATGTATGTCTAGGTCTTCACCCCAACCTACTCCTTGGGCCACACTATTTTCCTTAAGGAATACAAATCAAGTAGGCAGTTCCATTCCCATTCGAAATCGCTTAGCTGAAAAGTTTTCTGCTTGTCTTCAGACATGTACTTGAGCGGCAACTGCCTAATTATTCATTGGTACATGTGGTTAAATTCCTTCCAGCCCTTTGTGCCTCCCCTCCCAGTATGCCCTGAAGCATGAATGTTAATTGTCCACATTATTACCGCTCACTCCAGCAGTTTGCTGAGCAAGGGGCCTTTCAAAGATCCTGGGTGCATTGTGAGGAGCCACCTGTCTTTTATTACTGGAAACTAGAAAAGGGACAAGCTTGTCTGATTAATATGATTCAGCTGCTGCAAAACTCTGGCTTCACAGAAAGCATTCGGGGCATTGACATGCAAATGAGCCTTGCAAGGCCTTTGCATGTTGCTGAGGAGGTGCATCCAAAAATAGAGATAGATGGAGAGGCAGAAGAACAGAAAGAGTGTGTCCGATACATATATGCTTACAAATGCATATAAAAATTAAATATGCTTCCAGGCTGGCTTTAATATGCATTGTAGTGGTACTCCATTAGGCTGGTTGCATATATCAAAGTGTGCAATCTGTGAGATTTAATGAGTTTTAACTTCTGTATAGTTCTTTTTCGCAAGAAGAAATTGCATCAGTTCCACACCATGTGGTGAGACAATTGTAGATACAAGACCTGGCTTTTTTAGTTCTTTTCACTTTACCCGAGGGGCACCAATACCATGCCAATCGATAACCAGCTGTTACGCTTTTCTTTGAGCTCACAGATCCCACAGTTTGAACACTAGCAGAGGAAGAGTTGGCGTATATATTTGTATTTAATGTAATGCAGCCTACTGATTATGATTTCCAACGTATTAGAATGCATTAACTAGCTCTTACTATTAATGATTAGTTTAAAATCAACTTGAAGATGGCATTGTGGATTTGAAAAATTGAAATGCCATGACTGGTTCAGCATAAAAGAGATAAAATGTATAGTCACAAACATAATAAGAAATGATGATAATAAATGTATTTCTCCGAAAAATATATCCTTCTCTTTTCTTCTTTGAGAGATAAAATATTCATCAAATTAATGATTTCTCTGATCCATTGAAGGCCACACTCAATAAAGAAAATTAGATTTTCCTTTATCTGCTATGTCTGAAGCACAGGGCCAAATTAATCATCTTGTAGTTAAATCTTGCAAGTAATACAGTATATATGCTTCGGATCCAAAGGAGATTAGATCCAAACACCAAACTGATGTGGGAAGCTTAGGGCTTTTGGTACAAGGAAGCATCAGACAGAAGGGAGGAGGGGATTTTTTAAAGTAAGCTGTTAAGAGGAGGAAAGGAGGCAGATGGTTGAGCATGGAATGGTCAAAACCTAAACTGGGACATCTGGAGAGAGAAATGGGAGCAAAAATAAAGGAAAACCAAGGTGATAATTACAAAAACAACTGTGAGGTCATTACTGGGAGAAAGCAAAGACTTTGACCATTGCGTCTGTGTCTCAGAGTAATTCTAGAGAATGCAAGGTTTGTTCATTGATATCTAGAATTAGGATGGTCACATTTGTGTTGCCCAAACAGGACCAAAGAGGGCTTGGCATTATGAAATGAAGTATAGAGAAATATAGAGAAGAGAAAATGCAAAGATGGATTTATATGTCTCTATGTTGTTGTTGTTTATCCGTTCAGTCACTTCCGACTCTTCGTGACCTCATGGACCAGCCCACACCAGAGCTCCCTGTCAGCCGTCACAACTCCAAGCTCCTTCAGAGTCAAGCCAGTCACTTCAAGGATACCATCCATCTATCTTGACCTTGGTCAGCCCCTCTTCCTTTTTCCTTCCATTTCCCCAAGCATCATTGTCTTCTCTAAGCTTTCCTGTCTTCTCATGATGTACTTCATCTTTGCCTCTAATATCCTTCCCTCCAATGAGCAGTCAAGCTTTATTTCCTGAAGTATAATCATAGAATCATAGAATCATAGAATCAAAGAGTTGGAAGAGACCTCAAGGGCCATCCAGTCCAACCCCCTGCCAAGAAGCAGGAATATTGCATTCAAATCACCCCTGACAAATGGCCATCCAGCCTCTGCTTAAAAGCTTCCAAGGAAGGAGCCTCCACCACACTCCGGGGCAGAGAGTTCCACTGCTGAACGGCTCTCACAGTCAGGAAGTTCTTCCTAATGTTCAGATGGAATCTCCTCTCTTCTAGTTTGAAGCCATTGTTCCGCGTCCTAGTCTCCAAGGAAGCAGAAAACAAGCTTGCTCCCTCCTCCCTGTGGCTTCCTCTCACATATTTATACATGGCTATCATATCTCCTCTCAGCCTTCTCTTCTTCAGGCTAAACATGCCCAGTTCCCTAAGCCGCTCCTCATAGGGCTTGTTCTCCAGACCCTTGATCATTTTAGTCGCCCTCCTCTGGACACATTCCAGCTTGTCAATATCTCTCTTGAATTGTGGTGCCCAGAATTGGACACAATATTCCAGATGTGGTCTAACCAAAGCAGAATAGAGGGGTAGCATTACTTCCTTAGATCTAGACACTATGCTCCTATTGATGCAGGCCAAAATCCCATTGGCTTTTTTTGCCGCCACATCACATTGATGGCTCATGTTTAACTTGTTGTCTACGAGGACTCCAAGATCTTTTTCACACGTACTGCTCTCGAGCCAGGCGTCCCCCATTCTGTATCTTTGCATTTCATTTTTTCTGCCAAAGTGGAGTATCTTACATTTGTCACTGTTGAACTTCATTTTGTTAGTTTTGGCCCATCTCTCTAATCTGTCAAGATCGTTTTGAATTCTGCTCCTGTCCTCTGGACTATTGGCTATCCCTCCCAATTTGGTGTCGTCTGCAAACTTGATGATCATGCCTTCTAGCCCTTCATCTAAGTCATTAATAAAGATGTTGAACAGGACCGGGCCCAGGACGGAACCCTGCGGCACTCCACTTGTCACTTCTTTCCAAGATGAAGAGGAAGCATTAGTGAGCACTCTCTGTGTTCGTCCACTTAACCAATTACAGATCCACCTCACCGTAGTTTTGCCTAGCCCACATTGGACTAGTTTCCTTGCCAGAAGGTCATGGGGGACCTTGTCGAAGGCTTTACTGAAATCCAGGTACGCTACATCCACGGCATTCCCCGCATCTACCCAGCTTGTAGCTCTATCGAAGAAAGAGATCAGATTAGTCTGGCATGACTTGTTTTTGATAAATCCATGTTGACTATTAGCGATGACTGCATTTGTTTCTAAGTGTTTGCAGACCGCTTCCTTAACAATCTTTTCCAGAATTTTGCCCGGTATCGACGTGAGGCTGACCGGACGGTAGTTGTTTGGGTCGTCCTTTTTTCCCTTCTTGAAGATTGGGACCACATTGGCCCTCCTCCAATCTGCTGGAACTTCTCCCGTTCTCCAAGAACTCTCAAAGATGGTTGCCAATGGTTCCGAAATGACTTCCGCTAGTTCCTTCAATACTCTTGGGTGTAGTTGATCTGGCCCTGGGGACTTGAACTCATTAAGAGCGGCCAGGTATTCCTGGACGACTTCTTTCCCAATTTGGGGTTGGATGTCCTCCAATCCCTCATCCACTCCATCTTGCTGAGGTTGAAGACTCTCTTTTTGTGAGAAGACCGAGGCAAAGAAGGCATTAAGTAGTTCTGCCTTTTCCCTATCCCCTGTCAGCATTGCCCCATCTTCTCCTCGAAGAGGCCCTATCGCCTCCTTGTTCTTCTTTTTTCTACTGACATAAGAAAAGAAGCCCTTTTTATTGTTCTTAATGTCCCTGGCAAGTCTGAGCTCGTTTTTTGCTTTAGCCTTGCGGACCTTTTCCCTACAGGTGTTGGCTATTTGTTTGAATTCTTCTTTGGTGATTTCTCCCTTTTTCCACTTCTTGTGCATGTCCCTTTTGTGTCTTAGCACAGTTAGAAGTTCTTTGGACATCCATTCTGGCTTCTTTGCACTTGTCCTATTTTTTCTCTTTGTTGGCACGGTTTGCAATTGCGCCTTGAGTATTTCACTCTTGAGAAATTCCCATCCATCCGTAGCTCCCTTGTCTTTTAGTATCTGTGTCCACGGAATGCTGCTCAGCGTTTCCTTCATTTTTTGGAAATCAGCTCTCCTAAAGTCCAAAATGCGGGTTTGACTTGTCTTAGTTTCGGCCTTCCTTTGTACCTCAAATTGCAGGAGCACATGGTCACTTGCCCCTAAGGATCCTACCACTTCGACCGCATCGATCAGGTCCTCCGCATTTGTTAGGATGAGATCAAGAGTAGCCAATCCCCTTGTTGCCTCTTCTACCTTCTGGACCATGAAATTGTCTGCAAGGCAAGCGAGGAATTTGTTGGACCTTGTACTCTTGGCCGAGTTTGTTTTCCAGCAAATATCGGGATAGTTGAAATCGCCCATGACTACTACATCTCTTTTCTGTGCCTGTTTGGTCAACTGTTGGCAGAAGACTTCATCAAGATCTTCCTCCTGGCTTGGGGGTCTGTAGTAGACGCCTACAACGACATCTTTTTGAGTCCCAGTTCCCTTGATTCTTATCCAGATGATTTCAAGCTGGTTTCCCAGATTGCTGTCTTGAATTTCTTCTGCAGCATAAGAGTTTTTGACATATAAGGCTACTCCGCCTCCTCTCCCCTTTGTTCGGTTTCTGTGAAAGAGGTTATACCCCTCGATATCTACATTCCAGCGATAGGAGTCATCCCACCAGGTTTCAGTGATGGCTATGATATCATATTTGTGGTGTTGTGCTAGAAGTTGGAGTTCGTCTTGTTTATTTCCCATGCTCTGTGCATTAGTGTAAAGACATGTGAGCCCCTGGGATCTTCCCTTGAGCTGTTTAATTGGGATTATTGTGCTTTTGGCACTTGGTCCTTGTTGTGTTTGTGCAGCCCTCCGTTTAGCCTTCTGGCGATTCCCAGACATTATGGGTAAAGTAGTGTTCGCAAGGCTGTTGTCCCCCTCCCCCGGTGGACCTAGTTTAAAGTGTGTCTAATGAGGTTTGCGAGTCTGTGAGCAAAAAGGTGTTTTCCTACTTGTGTGAGATGCACCCCATCCCTTGCCAGTAGGCCATCCTCCTGGAAAAGCAGGCCATGGTCGAGGAAGCCAAAGCGTTCCTCCTGACACCATTTTCTAAGCCAGTCATTGACCTGTACTATTTTTCTGGCTCTTGTGGGTCCGTGTCTTACAACAGGGAGGAGGGATGAAAAGACCACCTGTACATTACATTCTTTTAGCATTGCTCCTAGAGCTCGAAAATCATTTGTGATCTTTTGAAACGTATGCCTTGCAGTATCATTGGTTCCTACATGAATCAACATGAGGGGAGGACGGTGATAGGGCTTGAGGAGCCTGGTGAGCCTCTGAGTGATATGGTGTATTTTTGCCCCCGGTAGGCAGCATATTTCTTGAGCCATCCCATCTGGTCTGGAAATGACAGCTTCCGTTCCTCTAAGGAGGGAGTCGCCTACTACCAAGACCTGTTTACTTTCAGGAATGACAGGGCCCCTTTTGTGCAATGTAGTGTGTAGGTCTCCAGAAAAGTGATCCTGTTGGTGTGAATTGTGTAGGTGAAAAGTGTTGTCCTCCTCCTCGACATCTCCGGTGCATTCGTCAAGGACAATCCATTGAGATTCGTCCAAGAGCCTATGGTATAGACTGGTTGGATCTTCTTGTGGTCCAAAGCACTCTCAGAATTTTCCTCCAACACCACAGTTCAAAAGCATCTATCTTCCTTCACTCAGTCTTCCTTATGGTCCAGCTCTCACATCCATAGGTTACTACGGATCTATATGTATTTATATGAAATTTAAAAGTGATAATAATTTACAACAGGAGCATGAATCCAGCTGGTGTTACACTACAACTCTGAGCAGTCTGCACTGTTGAATTAATGCAGTTTGACAGTGCTTTAACTGACATGACTCCAGCCCTAGATGGCTTAGCCAATGGTATGGAATACTGGAAGATGCAGTTCAGCAACATCTAGAAGGATACCCCCCTCCTCCCCAGTTCAAAAGAAAATTGGCATTTAATGGGCAGTTTCGGGAATTCTACAGTATTTTCCTTTCTATTTCACTTTAGAGAGGGCATGGACTGGGCAGCTTCTCTTTGGATGCCTTCAGACTGCACCATCCTCTGTAAAGCAGGATCATAGAATAATAGAATCATTGAGTTGGAAGAGACCTTGTGGGCTATCCAATCCAACCCAAATTGCATTCAAAGCACCTGGTTAATAATATAAAGGACATACAGTTACTAATATAAAGGAGATTTGAGAAGTGCAATTACTCCTGATGGTAGCATCACCTGTTGCCCCATGTGGCAAATTTGTGGAGGTTACTAAGAAGCAATCAGGGGTCTTCACTTATCTCTAGGGTGAAGATTGTCTGCCTTGTTGTTGTTATTTGCTGTAAAGTTGACTACAAGTTATGACAACCCTGTGAAGGAGAGTACCAGTCATCAGCAGCCCTTCTTAGGGCTTGTTTTCCTGGATTGAATTGTGCTACAAGTGACATTGTCTTCCTCTTTTCTTGAAAACATTTATCATCTTTCCCAATGAGTTGTGATGGCTTTTTAGCTATTTCCATAATCTGTGAGGAGTAGTGGCATAGATCTATGGCAAATGACTGGGCCTTAAGTGAGTGACTGACAACATAAATCTATGCATATGCACTTAGAAGTGGTTGGATTCATGAGTACAGCAGAGTCTCAATTAATTGGAGCTCAAATAACTGACGCTCTCAAACAATTGGCAAAAAAAATCAAAGAGATAATACATTAAAATGAAATCAATGTCTATAATACTCTAAAACCGATTTTTGTAACATAGTAAAACTGTGTTACATTTTAAGTTAAGTTTATCTGTTTAAAAGAAGCAGTAGTTGGACTGTTGCCGAAGAAGCCCTCTCTGAATCCCCTGGACCTTAATAATTACAGATCAGTTTCTAACTTTCCCTTTTTTGGTCAAGATGATTGAGAAAGCAGTTGCCCTTCAGCTCAAGGCAGTCTTGAATAACAAAACACTTCCTTGACCATTTCAAACCAGCTTCACAGCAGGATATGGTGTTGAGAGTGCTGTGGTCGCCTTAGTGGATCCTCTCCGTCTCAACAGGGAGAGTGTGTCTCTGTTGGTGCTTCTAGACTTCTCAGCGGCTTTCAATTTATTTTTATTTATTTCATCTACTTATACCCCGCCCTTCTCACCCCGGGGGGGGGGGGGGGGACTCAGGGCGGCTTACAAAGGAGGCACAATTAGATGCCCAAATGACACAACAAACAATACAAAATATAACAGTTCAACAATTAAATGAAACATCAATACCTATTAAAATCATAAAAAACTATCTCATGTCATAGTCCATGTATCCATTCCATTCCATTGTCCTTGTCTATCGATAGGTCCTTTAATCAGTTGTCAGCATGGCCAAAAGCTTGGTCCCACATCCAGGTCTTTAGTTTTTTCCTAAACGCTAGAAGGGAAGTCATCGATCTGATCTCCCCGGGGAGTGAGTTCCACAGGTGGGGGGCCACCACTGAGAAGGCCCTGCTCCTCGTCCCCACCAGTCTCGCTTGTGCCACTGGCGGGGTCGAGAGCAGGGCCTCCCCAGAAGATCTTAAACTTCGAGGTGGGATGTAGAGGGAGATCCGTTCGGACAGATACACTGGGCCGGAACCGTATAGGGTTTTGTAGGTCAAAACCAGCACTTTGAATTGTGCTCGGAATTGGATCGGCAGCCAGTGGAGCTGACTCAACAGGGGGGTGGTGTGCTCCCTGTACGCCGCTCCGGTGAGCAATCTGGCTGCTTCTCGCAATGTCATTGACCATGGTATCCTTCTGGAATGCCTGGAGGGGCTGGGAATCGGAGGCACACCACTGCAGTGGTTCCATTTGTACCACTCAGGCAGGTTCTAGATTATGGTGCTTGCGGATAGCTGCTCCTCAAAAAAGGAGCTGTTATATGGCATCCCACAAGGTGCCATTCTATCCCCAATGTCTTTAATATTTACATGTAGCCACTGGGAGAGATCATACATAGTCATGGAGCGGGGTGTTATCAGTATGCTGATGACATCTAAATATATTCCTCCATGCCTTCAAAAACCAGTTTAGTTAAGGATAGTGTGTCTCCTCTGAATTGAATGCCTGGAGGAGATAATGGGAGGTAATTCAAACTGAATCCAGACAAAACAGAGGTGCTTGCCATCAAGGGTCCCAATTTGGGAATAGAGGTGTGTTAACCAGTTCTGGGTGGGGTTATACTCCCCCTGAAATACATGTTCTCAGCTTAGGAGTGCCCCCGGATCTGTCTCTCCAAATGTCAGTCCAGGTAGATGCAATGGTTAGGAATGCTTACTACCAGCTTCAGCCGATATGCCAGCTGTGCACCTTCCTTGATTTGGAGGACCTAAAGATGGCAGTGCATGCATTCATAACCTTAGAGTTGGTCATCTGCAATGTGCTCTACAGTGGGCTACCTATGCACCAAGTTCGGAAATACAGCAGCCAGATTGGTTATCCAGGAGTAAGCATATCACCTCTATCGTAAAGTCACTCCACTGGCTTCCAATTAGTTTCTGGGTAAAGTATAAGGAGTTATTGTTGACCTTTAAAGCCCTACATGGTTTGGTTCCAAGTTATGTACAAGATCACCTCCTCCCATAAATCCACCCCACACATTTAGGTCCTCGGGGGGGGGGGGGGGCAGTGTGTGTCTACTCCAGCCTGTAAGAACCCAACTGCCCTCCATCACCCAAAACACCTGGAATGACCTGCTGGTAGAGCTTCGACAGCTAGATTAGCTGTTGGAATTTAAGAAACAAGTGAAGACCTATCTCTTCTGGTAGGCCAACCCAGACAGTTTTAATGACGAATTTTAAACTTCCATTCTTTGCCTAATTTTTGTTTTGTGTATTTTATTATGTATTTTATGGAAATATTTTTAATATGTGTATTCTACAGAGTGTTTTTTAAATAATTATGTGCTTTCATTATGTGTTTTATCAATGTTGTAACCCACCTTGAGCTGTAAGGAGAGGCGGATAAGAAATAAAATAATAATAATAATAATAATAATAATAATAATAAAATTTGCTTTTCATTACTATAGTTCAAGATTAATACCAAGTCAATACAGAGTTTTTGGTATGCTATAGTCTGGCATATAGTATTAGTTAGGTCTATCTTTAATAATAACTTTCAAACAAACATTATTCAGCATATATCAGTCCCTTTATACAGCAATGTACATGCTAAGTAATAAATAACATAAAAATTAACAATAAGTAAAATTTAGTTTTTTGCTAATGACACCCAGCATCTGCCATTTACTATGGCCTAGTAGCTATGTTGGTTGGTATTCTGGAGCTGTTGTGTAAAATGTGTTTCTTAAAAAGCTATACTGTAGTCTAACCAATGCTATTATTTGTAAAATCCCAAACACTGAGCAAGGCTTGGTTGTTTGTTTTATCCCATCTTTCACCCAATATAGGGACACAAGGTCCCTATATTGGAAGAATTGGAAGAAAATTGAATGCAGTTTTCCTGCATCTTGGCAGGGGGTTGGACTGGATGTCCCACGAGGTCTCTTCCAACTGAATGATTCTATGATTCTAATGTTGTGGGGGAGTTTGTGTATCAGTTTGTTTACGTGTTAAGGGATACTTATCCTGTCCCACAATTTTACTCTGCTGTTGCTCAAAGAATTCCTTAACCATCAGTGCAGGCGTTCACCCCAAAACAATGTCCATGGTTGGAATATTGGAAGCTTCACCATCAAAGTTTTTGTTATTTTTTTGTAGAGCCAACAAACTTCGATCAACTCTGCCTTGACTGATGAAAAAGCGGTTTTTGGAAGCTGCAAAGCATATCAGCAAACATATCCTTGTAGGGGGGAAAAGCTGTGTAAGCAGTTCAGATGTAATGTTTAATTTCCTGTCCTATCATGTCCTTTCTGAAAGTCAGATTGCTGTATGCCAAGGGCTCCAAATCTGTTTATCAACTCTTTGCATAAAAGTGGTAAATATATGTGAGTAACATAACATACTTTATGAAAATAGTCATCTCTCGACATTTGTGGGTTTAGAATTCATGGATTGGATTATTTCTGGATTGCTGTATTTGCTGCCACCTCTGTTGCTGCTCTACAAGAAAAAAATATGTTCACTGGAAGTTAACTATAGAATCCCACTGGAGAACCTACAAATGCCTAGTGTTCCCTTAGGTTGAAAAAATAGCATATGTGATTTTTATTGACATGTATGGGTTTTCCACTTTCACAGAGAGCATAACTCCCACAAATTTGGAGAGATTGCTATATTGGCTTTTCTTGAATGATAAACCTTTCCATAGGATCAACACAGAATCAGTACTAGAGATTCATTTTGCAAAGGATTGGGGTGCATCTTAATAATGAAGTAACAGTGTTGTTGGAAATGGCCCAAGATTGTAATATTTTTTTCCTACATTTTGATTACTTTAGCTAATTATTTTTAAAAATAAAACCCCCTTACACTTTATACTTGATTATTTACTGTGTCCATTCCCAACTGCATTTGTATCCCACGGTACTCTAACTTTAGAAGTTGTTTTGGCATGGATGCCAGTGAGAACACAGTAACATTTCTATCTTGAGAAGAAATGCCAGTGACATTTAGATTTTGGAAATCTGCCCATAGAACGAAGCTAAGTAACCGTACGTGGATAATGGCTTTTAGGAGGAGGAGGAACAAAGAAAGGGACATGAATTCAACCAAACTCTTATGAGGGTTGGATGTGGTTGTTTTCCTAGCATGGCTAACTGTTGTATCACTAAGTCCAATATATTATAGACAGGCCAAATTGCCATGTGTAAGTCTCCAGGGAAAAAGACAAAATGTCTGATAAGTCATTTGAGGATAGAATGGAATCATTTATATTCTGAAGAACAGATGATATTAATGTATGGGATTACATTATGCTCCATACATTCTTTTTCTGTCATAAAAGTTTTGAGAAGGACAGCTTTGCTTGAAGCACCATTGTCAGGTACCTTCACAAACTAATTTTGTTCCTCTTAACTTGGAGAGAATTTTCAGATATCTGGCAGGTAACAATATGTAGTTGCAGTATTATTCCATAGGCTGATGTTTGTTCATAGGCTAAACTTCGTAGGTGGAAATACTCATCTTGCTCATGTACCAGTTTCCTTAGACAAGTAAAGGTATACAGTACAGCCCCTGTCTCTATGGGACCAGTATCTGTGGCTTCATTTATTCACAGTTGACAACATATGTCCTGTCTAGGGACTTTCTTGCACAATTTAATGGTCTTCTTGAGCTGAAAGTCTTCATTACAATAAGGTCCCCTATCTGTGGTTTTGTGTATTTGTGTAAAGTCCAGGAATGTATCTCATGTGGATACTGGGTTTGTGCTTTATTTAAAAAATATTTACATTTACTCCACTTTTGACCTTTGTTTCACTTGGAATCACCTTGGTTCTAAAGAAAGTAAATATTGTGCATTGGAGCTGCAGGTAAGATAATGCTATTATATTTAGTTACTATCAGGGACCAAGGTGGTGCAACAGGTTAAACAACTGAACTGCTGAACTTGCTCATCGGAAGGTTGGTGGTTCAAATCCGCGGGACAGGGCGAGCTCCAACTGTTAGTCCCAGCTTCTGCCAACCTAGAAGTTTGAAAACATTCAAATGTGAGTAGATCTGTAGGTGCTGCCTCGGTGGGAAGGTAAATGACGCTGCATGCACATGACCTAAGAGGAGCACCACCCACAGAGCCAGATATGAAAGGACAAGCCTTTACCTTTTTATGTGTATCTCTGTGTTGTTGTTTCTAGGCATTGGATGTTTGCCTTTGTGTCTGCATATACTCGAATCCACCCTGATTTCCCTCAGGGAGATAGGGCAGAATACAAATAAAATATTATTATGAATTGCATGATTTATTTATTTATCGTGTCAGGAGCAACCAGACATTTGTATTACATTTTTAACAAAACAAACAAACAGACCAAATGCAAAGTTTGCAAGCTTGGTAGTTGATTAAATGTCCTTTGACCAGTATTGATTAAATGTCCTTTGACCAGTATCTGGCCACTTGGAGTGCCTCTGGTGTTGCCACAAGGAAGTCCTCCATTGTGCATGTAGCAGGGCTCAGGTTGCATTGCAGCAGGTGGTCAGTGGTTTGCTCTTCTCCACACTCGCATATCGTGGATTCCACTTTGTAGCCCCATTTCTTAAGGTTGGCTCTGCATCTCGTGGTGCCAGAGCGCAGTCTCTTCAGCGCCTTCCAAGTTGCCCAAACATCTGTGTGCCCAGGAGGGAGTCTCTCATTTGGTATCAGCCATTGATTGAGGTTTTGGGTTTGAGCCTGCCACTTTTGGACTCTCGCTTGCTGAGGTGTTCCAGCGAGTGTCTCTGTAGATCTTAGAAAACTATTTCTTGATTTAAGTCATTGACGTGCTGGCTGATACCCAAACAAGGGATGAGCTGGAGATGTCACTGCCTTGGTCCTCTCACTCCAGAAGTGACCAGAATTGCATAATGATGAGGAAGAATCTTCAAATCGCTTTGAACAGCAGCGCTTGGGGGATCCAGCACCTTGATTCTTAAGGACAGCTGCTGTTTGGTAAAACTGGGTATATTTGATGATATGGTCTGTAATGCCACACAGTATTTAAAGGAAAATAGCTCAAGATTTATCTAGCTAAGTAGATTGTAAAATACTCAAACATGTCAGCACATAAATTGCACATTTTGCATCCAGAGATCTGTGTGAGTGCAAGCAAACCAGTTGAAGAAAACAAAGACTGCAGGTGTCTGCATAGTCCTTAGCACACAGTGAAACTCACCTATATATACTCAAATTTGTGTTCTTTTTCTTTTCTCCCAGTCATTTTCCTTTTGTCTTGCAATGTCTTTTAATTTTAAGCCTGAGTTCAGGGACAGTCCCAAGGGCTTAAATACCCAAAAGGCACCAGATCTCATCTGATCTAGTAAGCTAAGCAGGGTCAGCCCTAATTAGTTCTTAGACCACCAATGTATTCCAGGTGCCATTGTTTGCATTTCAGAAGAACGAACTGGCAAGACCACCTCTGAGTCTTTCTTGTCAAAGAGAAGCCTTATTAAATTCATGGGGTCACCAGATGCTGACAAGCAACCTGAAGGCACGGGAATAGTTTTATTGCTAATCTTCATTAATGCTTAAGGAACACCTTTTCCCTAATGTTTATGGTTCTTTTGACCCAAGTCTGTGTTATCACTGAACTTTGGAAAAGTAAGCTTCAGCAACATTTTGCTGATTAGATATAAAGACAGGGATTTGTGTTGTGAGAATGGCCCTGGCAGTCTTTCTCTTGGAGAGCTGAGATCCCTTTGCATTGCCAAAAATATCACTTTCTGAACTGAATGTGGCCTTATTGGAGGCCTGACAAATCCTGACATTTCTCAGGCTTTGTAAGCATGTTTCCCAATTCTCTTAGAATATAACAGTTAATAAATAAAGCTCAGCATCCTTACCAAGGAACCTTTCATGGCAGTGACTGTGGCACTCTTGCTTAAACCTTTGCTTACTTCATCCAGAAAAGATTTTTTTAAATTCCAAATACTATCTTACGACAAGTTAAACTTTGGAGCACCTTCTTAGATTGTTTGTAATACAAAGGTCTACATTTTGTTCAGTCACTTTTGCTGGGAATGAAATACTCATACTGTAGCTACATGGTAGATCATATGCACCAGATGTCATTCATTCCTAATTTCTTTGGCAGTCAAATTGCAAGACTGGACAGTTTTGCCTGACAAGCAGCATGTCTAACCTTGCTCTGGGGGTACTAGAGCATGAAACTTCCTGTCTTCGGGGCTAAAGGAGAAATGATAGATCAGGGCTGACAGGGAATTGCTGTGCTATTCAAGGAGTCCAGTTAGTGAAACAACTCTCGGAGTCAGTGGTGTGAAGGACCAGAAAGTACTGTTAGACTGTGTGAGGTGGCTATGTCCTAGTAATATACTCTAGCCTATGCTTAGTCAGATTTGCTTTGCCAACATTGCTCTAATCTCCTATAGTTAATTCTGTTGTAATTGTTATATTATATTGCTTTTAGTGTTGATAGGTGCTTTTGAGCCCCAAGTGATTAGATCCCATATAGACTACTACAACGCACTCTACATGGGGTTGCCTTTGAAGACTGTTCAGAAGCTTCAAATGGTCCAACGGGCAGCAGCCAGGTTGCTAACAGGAACGGTGCTCAGAGGGCACACAACTCCTCTGTTGCACCAGCTCCACTGGCTGCCAGTCTGCTACCAGGCACAATTCAAAGTGCTGGCGTTAACCTATAAAGCCTTAAATGGTTCCGGCCCAGCTTACCTGTCCAAAAGTATCTCATCTTATGAACCATCTACAACTCTAAGATCATCTGGGGAGACCCTGCTCTCAGTCCCACCTTCTTCACAGATGTGTTTGGCGAGATGAGAGACAGGACCTTTTCAGTGGTGGCCCCTCGGCTGTGGAACGCCCTTCCTAGGGAGATTAGATCTGCCCCCTCTTTCTTAACATTTTGCAAAAAAGTTAAAACCTGGCTTTTTGAGCAAGCATTTGCAAATACAGTGGAACAAGCAAAGATAGATCTACAGAATGACAGGACGATACGACTGGAAAATGATTTTTGTAAGAAGACACTGAGGGTTTATGTTTTTATTAATTTGTACTGTTTTATATTTTATATGCTAATGTTTTTAATTGTACTTTATGTTGTTGGGGGCATTGAATTGTGCCAACTGTGAACCGTCTTGAGTCGCCTTTGGGCTGAGAAAGGCAGTATATAAATATGGCAAATAAATAAATAAGTGGTGCAGCAGGTTATTCATTATTTATTTGTTTATTAAAAGCATTTCTTTCCCGTCCTTTTGCGTCCGAAGAGAGACTCAGGGTGGCTACCAGCAGGCACCATTTGGTGCCAAACAATACACAACATAAAATACACTTAACTTATACTAAAAACAATTATAAATACATTAAAACAATTTGCCATTTCATGTCATCCTCCAAATCAATCCATGGCCATCAAACAGTCTGTTAAAACAATCTGAGCTGCTAAACTTGCTGACTGAAAGGCCAGCATTTCAAAATCAAGGGAAGAGGGTGAGCTCCTGCTGTTAGCCCCAGCTTCTGCCAATCTAGCAGTTTGAAAACATGCAAATGTGAGTAGATCAATAGGCACTGCTTCAGTAGGGAGGTAATGGCGCTCCATGCAGTCATACTGGCTATACGACCTTGGAGGCGTCTTTGGACAATGCTGGCTCTTCGGCTTAGAAGTGGAGTTGAGCACCACCCCCTAGTCGGAGACAACTAGACTTAATGCCATGGGGAAATATTTACCTTTACCTTTTAGCTGCTTTGGGACTCTTTTTAGAGAGAAAAGGTGGGATATAAATAGAAATGATGAAGAAGAAGACGGTGGTAGTGGTGGTGGTGATGTAATGAATTGGGAGATACATTTACTGCTGTGGTATAGCTATAACTATCAAGTTACTTTTATATTTACAGGAGTGTGTGTTCTCACTTTTTATGTGTATTTTGTACATTAGGTTAGCAGTCAGGTGGTTTTCTTTAAAATAATGGATTTAAAGGAATGGCGTATGTATATTGTGTCTGAATATTTCCAATCTCCAGTGAATAAGTAGGCCTTTCTATTATTCAGGCGGGAGAAGTTCTTCTTTTTGAAAGAAAAAAACTCTGATCAGAGATAAAAGCTTTTACTTCTTCTCCACTCCCTGGAGAACAAGGTGGAAATCTGGAGAGATTTTCTTTCAGTGAGCTATATCTGTCACATGAACTGAAGGTTTTGCTTAACCTGTTATAAAGTCTGTAGTAACTTTAAATAGCATTTGCCACCATCATGGCAATGACTATATGTGATCTCTGTATTCATGCTAAGATTCCTTGTGCTAAGAAACAGCCGTGTATTGCCGCCACTAATGGAGCAGAAAAACCAAAATTGCAACAAGTGAAGATCAAGAGATAAAGCAAGGATGAAAAGGAGGAAGGTTCTCCCTCCTCAGGTGACATATTGTCTTGTGTTGTCCCTATATGGGCATCTCTATGCATGCCAATGCTCCCCTTTTGTTTCCCAGAGGCTCTGTTTTAGCCAAAATTCTGTTGGCACTCAACACTTTTACTGTTACTATTCCTCCTTAGAGCCTGGAGTGGAATAGTTGGCTCTTAAAGAAAATTGACTAGAGAGTTTTAAGTACTAACTTTTGTTATGTGCAATGTCATTTTCTCATCTGTTCTACTACATGTTTTTTGATTATCTGTTCCTATAACTTATGACTTCTGTTGGAAGCTATTAAAACCTAGTGAAGCCTTACTCAGCAAAGATTTGGGATTGCAGTCAAAAGCCGGTTAATGCCCCGTTTTTCAATGTATTTTCAGCATTATGAAGCATATGCTTCATAATTCAGAATGGATTGTATTTCATTCTGTACTCTTTTTTTCCAACTTTGCTTGATAGGAGACAGAAAATAAAAGCAGAGCCAATAGCTTATTGATGAGTCTTCAGTGTTCTTCCTCAGTATTGTTATTATGCTTCCTTTCTGTTGCAAAGCCTAATTCATCATAGAATTACAGTCTGTTCATGTTGCCGATAAGCCTCAAAGTTTGTTGGAGAGCAAACAAACAGTGTAAGGAATTATTGAAACAAAATGGGGGTAAAGTTGTGCAAAAGTACGAATGAAAGTTGTACTTCAAACTTTGAACATTTTCCAGAAAGCTGTTAAATCCATTATTGCAAAACGCCAATAATATGTAACTTAATTATATAGAAAATGGAGACAATATTCCACAGAGCAAGGGGACACCAAGTATTGGGGACAATAGCCTAAATGATACAGGAGGATCTATACCAATACCTTAAAGAATTAAGAGTGAGCTGAAAATACCTAGAGAAAATTGGCTCAAGAGAATGGCCCATAGTTTTAGATATCTCTGCATTAATGCACAGAAATAAATAAGTTGACCTTGAAATCTTAAAGCAAGAAAACAAATATGATGTAATAGGCATCATTGAAACTTGGTGGGATGAGTCTCATGATTACAATGTAGCAATGGAAGGTATAATATATTTGAAAGAAAAAGGTCACATAAGAAAAGAGTAGTAGTAGACATAGTCACCAACCTCTGCATTAGGAAGGTTGCTAGAATAGATATGGGGCTCCATGTCAGCTATAATTTCTGGTTTCTACTCAGGATCTCTTTGATTGCAACATCTGTAACTTTGTGAAGTTAGCTTGCTTTCTTTGCACAAGGAAAACCCTTACCACCTATGTGAGATAAATGTTGTGTAGAATGGGCCATAAATCATTGATACGTCAATCATCATTGATTTTAGCTTTCAACAAACCAACACAAGTGCTGCAATCGGCCGAGGGGCCCTCCTCTCAGTCCCACCCCCGTCCTAAATGCGGCTGGTGGGAACGAGAAAGAGGATCTTGACCGCTCACCACCTCTGGAACTCACTCCCTAAAGAATTAAGAATGGCCTCCTCTCTCCTCTAGAAAGCTACTGAAGACACATCTATGCAATTTAGCCTACAGAGTGGAGGAAGATTAAGTACACCTACATATAATCTCGCTTAGCTGCCAATATCTGCCCTGTTAATCTGTAGTTTACCATCCCCCACCAATAATTTTAGCTACATTTTAGAGATGTTTTAATGAGATTTTATGATTAAATATGTTTGTAATTATGTATATAGTCCTATATTTGGTTTACTGGAGTTGTTTTGTTATTTATTGAGTTGTTTTTGATTTGTTTATATATTATTGAATGTTTGCCACTGTGTATTTTGTTGTGAGCTGCCTTGAGTCCCCTTGTGGAGATAGAGCAGGATATAAAAACAGCTTCATTCATTCATTCAACTGTTGTTGACAAATGCTTGTCCTTTAGTAGTTTATTCTTTGGCACTAAGCTGGTCCTTTTGATCTGTTTTTCTTTTCCTTTTTTGGGTATTGTAGTCCAAGGAATGCCTGATTTAAATCTTGATTGTTGAGTTTGTCTGATGGGTTTGAACAGATACAGTTGCCTCACTATAAACAATAGATTTTGTGATGTTTTCAGGATGAAAGCTGGAAACATGTAAGCATGTACTGCAGCAGTTTGTAGGTTTCTCATATAAGGTGATATTTATAAATGTAGTTGGATGGCAGCATTCAAGAAGTGAAACCTGTTACATGACCTGGTTAAAGCTCAAATTGGTGGTAGAATAGAAGGCCTGATACGTGTGGTTTCAGGTAATAAAGCCATCAACTAACCTCGTGGCTCCCAAAATATAAACACGTTTTTGGGGTTTTGTTTTGTTTTGCATAAGCAGCTCACTTAATCAGATGCATCAAATTTATAATGGGAGCTATAGCCCACAAATCTTTTCTATGAACTTTGAAAATTTCACAGGCATATTAACAAAATAAAATCTATTGGTAACTTCAAGCTGTTCAAACTACTAATTTTTCTTACAATAAAAACATAACAAAGAAGTTACAGTCAGTATAACTGTAATTTTGCAGAGTCTGCCCTCTGGTGTACAGATAAAGATACTTTCACTCACAAAACAGAAAAAAAGGGAAAGCAACAAGTGTCCAATGCCCAGACTATTCTGTCTCCTTTCACAGTATTTATTTCATTTTCTCCCATAAAAATTGTTTCTTGTATAGTGTCTTTACATTAAGTGGTCTTCATGATTATTCTGAAAGGAAGCCCCAAGTCTTTTTAAAGCTATCTTACTGTCAATCACTGCATGTTTTTTTTTCTTTATATAGGCCTGCTGCCTTCTTGAATAGATGAATATTATGCACCGTGACATAGTTGGGTGCATATTCATGCCTGGATTGTTTATATCTAATAGAGACACAAAGTGGATTACGGCATTAAAAGATTTTACCATTTAAAATCCATAGGATACAATAGTAAAATAGAAATAAATTCCATACAAGCTTGTTCTGTGTAGGGAAAGGTGGTTCATAATAGTAAAATTCAAATGAAAATAAATACATTTAAAATACAATTAACCGGAAACAACAACTCCCTCCAGTAATATTGTAGTTCCCAACCTGTGGTCCATGGATCACCAGTGGTCCGCAAGAATATGGTCCACGGCCTCACCATTACTACACCTTTGCCTTGAAACCACATGATAACGGGAGCAACTGGTCTTGCGAAACCCTCTTATAGTGCCAAAGCAACTGGGATGTCGAGAGGAGAGAGGCTGGCTACTCACGAAAGATTACTACTACTACCATATTAGCTCAAAATTATTAAATATGGTTTTCTGTGGGCGAGCAGAAGGCAACTACTGGATGACGTATGTTCTAGAGCTGATGTGGTCAATACAATGTAATTTTCTGAATCAGAACCCCAAATAACCAAACCAAATCTAAAGTTGACCAAAAACTGATTCTTTTGGTACTAATGTTGGAGAGTGGTCCCGGGTCAAAAAAAGTTGGGAACCACTGCCTTAGATGCTTTAAGGTCTGCCATAATACAAAAAGAATTTCAGCAAAGGCTGTTTGTCTATCTGTTGGGAGTGCTTTGATTGTGCATTTCTGCACTGAGTGGCCCAGTTGTGTCTTCTAATTATGATTCTGATGATGCAGGAATTAAGAGCCTCCTAAAAAGATCATAAACCCAAACCTGACATGTAATTGAGGATATGATCTTTCAGAATAATATGTGCCAACTTATATACAGGTTTATAGGTCACAGCCATCAAAAAGTAGGCAAAACACAGAGATCTGGTTCTTTCATTCAATTTTATCTGCTTAACAAAAGTCAATCAGTCACTCATATTCTTTAGTTAATGAGTCTCTGACATTCAGGGAATTAATGGAAAACTGTGTTGAACTTTTCCTAGGCATACCTAGGGTATCCAGTTTGCTGTATTGTCTCTTTTGAATGTTTATGTGTTTTGAGAACATAAGAGAGCTAAAGTTAAAATTACATCACCTTGCCATTTTGTTTTCTTACAGAAAAATGGATAAAGGAAAACAGATGAAAGAAACTGAAGAATGAAAAGAAGTGCCCATATTAATGGAAGGCTGACGAATATTGGAGTGAGAATCAAGTAGGCAAGAGCCTGTGGCTAAGATAAAGGTAAGGCTAATTGCCAAAATGACTTTTACTTTGTCCATGGGGTATGGTAAGAGAGCAGAAATATACTCAGCTGTGAGATATGTGGGTATAAATCTAGTGTAACTTCCTATGAAAATATCATTTACCTGAGTGGGTGCTGTGAGGATGCAAAAGAATTCTACATTTGATATGTCTGAGTGGTACGTTAGGTGGGTGAGCTTCCTGAAGGCATTGCAGATGTCTTTTGTAATTTCTTGTTTTTTGCCATTTGGTTGACTTCAATTTATGGTGAGCCTATGAATAAGCAACCGTCAGGATTCCCAATTATCAACTGTCCTGCTCAGATCTTATAAACTCAGTGTCAATGTGGTCTCCCACTTTGCCTATTGCCTTCAACCTTTCCTAAGTATTATGGTCTTTTCTATTGAATTGTGTCTTCTCATGATGTAATCAAGGTATAACCGCATTGGTTTTCTCATCTTGGCTTGATTTGCTCTAAGGGTCATTCATGTGTCCTTTCAGCAGTTCACAGTATCCTTAAAACTGCATTTCAAATGGGTTGAAATGCATTTCAAATGAGTTGATTTTCCACTCAAACTCAGAAATTGGAGTGCTATATCTTTACATTTGTGGACCTTACTACAACTGCCCTTCCAAGTCTTAGTCATTAATCAAAAGTCTCTGCTTTGATAATGACTGAACCAAGGTATGCAAAACATTGCAATGCCTTCATTACCCACTTTAAAATTATGCAAGTCACTTGTGGTCCTTCCTTTTGTTTTCTCAACATTTATGTGCAACTCGTATCATTTATGTGCAATCTGTATCTTTCCCCTGTAATCATTTAAATTGTTTGCTGTTTTCTCCAAGTAACGTGGTGTTGTTGGCACATCTTAAATTGTTGATATTCCTTTCTGCAATTTTGCACCTTTTTTCTCTGAGTCTAATTCTGTTTTCCATGTGGTCTGGATACAAATTTATTTATTTGTCGTGTCAGGGCAACCAGTCAATTGTATTACATTTCCAACAGAACAAAACAAACAAACAAACAAAAAGACAGACAAAACACAAAATCTGCAAACTTGGTAGCTGATTAAATGTCCTTTGACCAGTATCTGGCCACTTGGAGTGCTTCTGGTGTTGCTGCAAGAAGGTCCTCCATTGTGCATGTGGCAGGGCTCAGGTCGCATTGCAGCAGGTGGTCAGTGGTTGCTCTTTTCCACACTCGCATGTCGAGGATTCCACTTTGTGGCCCCATTTCTTGAGGTTGGATATAAATTAAAGATATACAATTCACTCCTCTCTATCCCAACTCCATCAATGGGAAACCATTTTGTTTTTCCATATTGTATTGTAACAGTTTCTTCTTGTCCAGTGTATGGGTTGTACTTTAGGGCAATCTGCTGATGAGGCATATCTACTCATTTTGGAACAAGAGATATCATATTTTTGCATAATTTACAGAATTAAAACTGTAGTCCTTTCCAGTTCTATTATTCTATGATTCTATGTTATTGTAAACTATTTTCATTAGTAATAGTAGAAGTACTTGAATTGAATGTTTGTCTTTTTGTTTGTTTGGAATTTGCCCTGAGTCCCCTTGGGGAGATAGGATGGAATATAAGTAAAGATGTTTTATTATTATTATTATTTAGTTGTGTGTTTTTCACCTAAACACATTGGTAGCTTATAGCTTAGAAACTTCCCAAGGTAGGGGTGGTTGTGTTATTATGTGGGGAAAGGATGTATCAATGGTTCTTTTTCATTTAATGGATGTCAAAAATTGAGAGAATATAACCATCATGTACTATGTATATTTGAGTTTTTCAGTCCT
Organism: Anolis sagrei; assembly: GCF_037176765.1. Taxonomy (NCBI): domain Eukaryota; kingdom Metazoa; phylum Chordata; class Lepidosauria; order Squamata; family Anolidae; genus Anolis; species Anolis sagrei. Next base: position 38,116,794 of record NC_090022.1, on the reverse strand, counting down.
TTTTTAAGGCTGAAAAAGCCCCCCTCGGCTTTTACTCAAATTAAAGTTCATTATTATTTTACTCTGTTGTTGTTGTTGTTATTGTTGTTGTTGTTATTTTACTCTATTATTATTATTGCATTTATTATTTTACTCTATTTTATTATTACATTTTTATTTCATTCTATTATTATTACATTTACATTATTTTACTCTATTATTTTTATTACATTTATTTTACTCTATTATTATTGGAAGGATATGTAAGCACATTTACATTGAAGAAGGTTAGAATAATGGTTTACTCAAAGTTGGGCAGTCTTATTTTAAATTACAGTTTTATGTAAATATTCAAAAATATTTAGCCTCAATTAATGTAATTTTATTGGTATCTATTTTTATTTTGAAATTTACCAGTAGTTGCTGCATTTCCCACCCCCGGCTTATACTTGAGTCAATACTTTTTCCCAGTTTGTGTGTGTGTGTGTAGTAAAAGTGCTTCGGCTTATCTCGGGTTGGCTTATACTCGAGTATATAGGGTAGTTAATGCCTTTTAATGTTTACAATGTAGTAGTAATATGTTTTTCTATTCTAGAAAATTATTTTTAACTTTTTATTTGTTTGTACATTTGTTTGTAGGTTTTGTACTAATTTGTCTAAATAAAAATTAATTAGCAAAAGAAAAGAAAAGAAACTTCCCAAGGTAGAGGAAAAACAATGGTTGCATTCTTTCCAGGAGAAAATTAAAAACCATATACTGGGGGATGGGGGTGGAGAGAGTTTGACCTAAAGGCCCGTGAAATCTAATAATGTAGGGAGGAGGAGTGCTATATGGTTCTAACTGTGAACCTGGGGTGGGTTTTGACATGTCCTTTACTCGTTTTCACTCATTCTCCCCACAGAAAACCTACACACAAAGAGAGGGAAGGCAATAAAACTACTTTCTTCCCTGGTGCCCCTGAGGTCTGCCAGTTCCGTGCTGTGCATATGAGGCAGGAGCTGTGGGCACAAAGGTGCAAGTTCACTTGCCTTTTTCTCTGTGCTTTGTTCTAATGTATAAGGAACGAGAGATGCAGAGGGCTACTCTTGAGTGATGCAAAAGTGTCTTTGATTAAAAGATTTCCATGTGTAGCATTAAAATCTTCAGAAGAGCTTTATATTCCTCATTTGTCCCTCAGGAGAAGTGCTTTTTAGTCTCCTTTTGCAGCAATTACTGTGATTTGTTTGAGGCAATGACTGTCTAAGCATTTATACGCATAGAATACTGGCATTTAATAACAGGATTTTCTCTCTCTGGCTAAACAAAAGCCATTATTTTAAATGTTGAAACTGTCGTTAAGGATTCTAAAAATATGATCAGATCTTCTAGCAGAAACTATTTGGTGAAGCATCCAGAAGGAGTGGTACAATGTCAGATGTCTCTAATATTTGTGCTTAGGAACCCTGGGACTCTTTATATGGTGGAGGTCATTATGATTTTTGCACACTTGCATCTTTTTGCAAAACAGTAAAAACACAGAATGCAATGAATATAACAAGAGAAGATTTCATAATAATTCAAGAAGGCAAAATAATAGATCAAACATGATAAAGTAAATTAAAGCACAAAATTAAGGAAAATATCAGTGAATGCAAAGATAGTGATAAGCTAGGAGGACACTGCTGGTTCCTCAGGGGGTTCAACTAGATAGATATCTTACTGATTCTGATCCCCCTAAGATCTGCTGGGGAGGCCCTTCTCTTCCTCCCACCACTGCCACAAACATGGTTGATGGAGACGAGGGAGAGGGCCTTCTCGGTGGTGCCCCCCCCCCCAACTCTGGAACATCCTCCCCAGAGAGATAAGACAATCCCGGTCACTGTCCTCCTTCCATAGGGATTTGAAAACTTGGTGGTTCCAGCAGGTCTTTGAGGGATTAGCCCCAGGCCCTTCCCTGCCCATCAGCTATGGCCCTTATTCACTTCTCCAACCCTATGCTACTTCGTTGCACTAACCCTTGCCTAGCCTTTTCATAGGTGACTAGGTCCATGCTGTAATTCTGGCCATTGGTATCTTGAATCAGACCCAGTGAAGTAAAACCAAAACTGGCTTTTAATGGTTGTGAATATCTTTTGTGGGATTTATATTATGTTTTACAATATTTCATTTTTGTGTGGTTTGCGTGTTGTTCGGCAATTGAATATTTTGCCCTATGTTGGAAACCACCCTGAGCCCTCTTGGGGAGACAGGGCGGTATAGAAATAAAGTTTTATTTATTATTTATTATCCCTGGTGCTTGATTATTGGTTGGGCCCAGCCTCCAATTAGCTTCGCCTCTGAAAACACAACTCACCTTGTACTCCCCTATATTCTGAGGCTCGTGCTTGTTCTTGAGATCCTTCACTTGTATCAGAGTTGTAGGCAGAGGCTGGTGTCATCAGGTACTGCTGAAATCCTTGTAGGACATCATCTGGCAGCTTGGAGTAGAAACATTATTTTTCCGACCACACTCCCCAGTATCCCTCAGCCAGCATAGGCAGTGTTCTCTATGCCATATTGGGGATTCTAGTAATTGCAGTTCAAATAGTAATGTTTCCAACTGTCATTATTTGGTTCTGACATTCGTTGTTGCTTTCTGTTCTTTCAAGAGGAAGACAAAAGTTTCTGCTTATCTAGTCCTCTCCCTGTGGATATTGTGGGCAGAATGGGAGCAAAGATAGAGGAAAGAAGATGAGAGCACCAAAAGTAATGAAAAGGTGGTGGAGTTCCTAGGAATGGAGCATTCAGCGCAGAAGTCTTCCAAAATCTGAGCTTGTCTTGAGAGCAGTACGTGTGAAAAAGATCTTGGAGTCCTCGTGGACAACAAGTTAAACATGAGCCAACAATGTGATGTGGCGGCAAAAAAAGCCAATGGGATTTTGGCCTGCATCAATAGGAGCATAGTGTCTAGGTCCAGGGAAGTAATGCTACCCCTCTATTCTGCTTTGGTTAGACCACACTTGGAATATTGTGTCCAATTCTGGGCACCACAATTCAAGAGAGATATTGACAAGCTGGAATTTGTCCAGAGGAGAGCGACTAAAATGATCAAGGATCTGGAGAACAAGCCCTATGAGGAGTGGCTTAAGGAACTGGGCATGTTTAGCCTGAAGAAGAGAAGGCTGAGAGGGGATATGATAGCCATGTATAAATAGGTGAGAGGAAGCCACAGAGAGGAGGGAGCAAGCTTGTTCTCTGCTTTCCTGGAGACTAGGACGCGGAACAATGGCTTCAAACTACAAGAGAGGAGATTCCATCTGAACACGAGGAAGAACTTCCTGACTGTGAGAGCCATTCAGCAGTGGAACTCTCTGCCCCAGCGTGTGGTGGAGGCTCCTTCTTTGGAAGCTTTTAAACAGAGGCCGGATGGCCATCTGTCAGGGGTGATTTGAATGCAGTATTCCTGCTTCTTGGCAGGGGGTTGGACTGGATGGCCCATGAGGTCTCTTCCAACTCTTTGATTCTATGATTCTATAGAGCCTTGGAATGATAGACTAAACAAACAAAACAATGAGAAAGAAGAAAGAGAGAAATAGGATGACAGTAAAATATCACCTACAATATCAAACCTCAATACATTTTAAAGGGATTCGATATTGTGAGTAAGACATGATTTGAGACATGGAGAGGTGCAAATTACATAGAGGCAGAGAAGTAAGAAGTGCTATATGTATGCACTGAGAAAATATACAAAGAAAAGCCGTTGTTTTAAATATTTTGAAAAGATTCCTCCAGTTTCAAAATGCTATAATGTTTATGGGATTGACCCTTCTTGTCCTCAGCATTGATTTTGTTTCCAGACAGCACAGCAGGGGTGGAAGTAAGGCATCTATATTCATTCATTCAGAATAAAAACAATTGGGGAGAGGCTATAAGCCACTGTTGTCTCAGCGTCTGAAGGATGAGATGATGGCCCACTTCTTCATTGTTGGTACCCTCTCTTGCAAACTGAGCCATAATTGTTTCTATAGTCCAAACTGGAAAATATAATTCTGTCTATCAGTTCCTGTCTTTTGTTGATTCACTCCGATAAACTGCATATATGGACTTTTCCGTTCCCTTGTATTAATGGATGTGAATTATCCCTCCAAGTTACCTATGTGGAGTAGTTGTCATTGCTGGTAACCATATTAGTATTTGGAGCATTGCTTGGATAACTCTGTACCTCTGCATGTTGCACAGCTTACAGTTTCTGGGTTGGGTGGAAAGAAATGTGTCAGTCAGCTCAAGTGACAAACACAATGTGGAATAGAGTGCAACAGAAAAATCAGAAGGGAAGGGTTAAGGCAGTGCAAAGGAAACCCAATTCCCAGTAGACTGAACTTGTGTCTTCCATGTCAGTGGAACACTGAGTCTGCTCCTGGTTTTGGCCAGAACTTAAGGAGGTATTCCAGGTTCTGAATTCTGGGGAGGATATGATTCAGCATCTTGAACGGCTCTTTTAAAATCAAGTCAAAACTCCAAAAAGCTATTAGCTAGCTACCGACTGTTGATTTGATGCTTCAGATTGCACCCTAGATGGCTGGATTGCATATACTGCTGTTTGTAAATAATACATCATATAATGATTTTAAAAATAAGATTGTAAATTAGGATTTGAAGGGCAGTATGTTTGTGTAATGAAATTAGAGAAAGTAGAATAAGGGATCATGTTGTTGTTGTTCATTCGTTCAGTTGTCTCCGACTCTTCGTGACCTCATGGACCAGCCTACGCCAGAGCTCCCTGTCGGCCGTTACCATCCCCAGCTCCCTCAAGGTCAGTCCAGTCACTTCAAGGATGCCATCCATCCATCTTGCCCTTGGTCGGCTCCTCTTCCTTTTGCCTTCCACTTTCCCCAGCATAATTGTCTTCTCTAGGCTTTCCTGTCTCCTCATGATCATATATAATGATATATATAAGGGATCATATATAATGATAAATTATGCTCTTTGTCCCATCCCCTCTTTTTTGTTTTGTATTTCACACTTCTGCTGTGTAATTATTGATAGTTCCAGTTTTATGCGTTGTATGTGTTTATGTATTTTTTCTTATATGCTGTTATATTATAAAACCCATTTGTCTTTGTTGCTTAATAAAGGTATATTTAAAATAAGGTAGCAAATTAGAGGGGACAGGGGTAACACATATGCGAGGTGAGATAATGCAACCAGATATGCACCCAATCCAGGTGTGCAAGTGGATGCTCAGAACTACAGAAAACAGGGAAAAGCTTGGGTGAACATGCATATGCATGACAGGAACAAACCCAACCCTCAAATGCTACAGTTATGTGGCCAGACGTAACCTGATGCAGTTGTGACTACATGATGTATAGCTTCCAAAACTGATTTCAGTTTTGATTTAAACTAGTATGTGTGGTGGTAAAGGGCTCAAACTAGGACAAGAGACTACTCAATCAAGCTGGGGTACAACGCTTGTGTAGATTTATTTATTCTCATCCATGTGTTTGAATTGATTGGAGTCACCACAAGAGGGAGCATTATGAATACAATCCTTGTTTTATGAACAGATACAAGGATATGTAGGGCAAGATCAAGTAATTCCTTCCAGCAACACCTGTTCTCTGAGAAACAGTCATGTTCTCCCTCAGTTTCTTCCCAGATGTTTAATAAATCAGCCATTATTCTTCAGCATCAGCCCACATTGTTTCCACCCATCTCACCTAATCGGAATGTAATGGAACTCCTTAGTTTCAAAGGCTATAACAAGGATGTGTTTGCTGCAAATGATGATATTTGGCAGCATCCTTAGAGCCATTGCACCTTGAACAAGAAAAGCACTCCCAACATTTTAACACCTTCCATGAAAATTTATTTTAAAATAAATGACACACCAACCTGCTGCTTTCCATATACATTGTTGAGCTGTCCAAGATGGACAGACTGAGCCAGAAGAATGTATGGTAGACCTGAGTATTGTATGAGAGATCTGCTTCAGGCCCCTTCACATAGTGAGATTTTCACATATATTTTTTCTAACCTGAGCTTCCGTCCAAAGCATACCATAGAATTGAATAGGAGGACTTAAGAATACCTAGAGAAATGTTTTCTCTGGGCTTCAGGACAGTTCTGTAGAACATCTGGAGAAAAGTGACCATAGAATTGCACTAGAAGCCTACAAAATTCAGTCCCGGACTCAACTGGGATTATTGAGATTCCCTGGAAGTGTCCCATCCAAGTACTAACAAAGCTCAATGCTACCTAGCTTTTGACATCAAATGAAATTTGACATATTTGAGATAGTATGCTTGAACTTCATGCATGGATCTGTATGGATTCAATACTCACTAAGAAAATGATAAAGCAATATTGCGCTCTCTCCTCGTTCATAGAGTTGTGGCTTGCATCCTGCCATTTAAGAGAAGGACTGACCATTTCTCCTCAGCTTAGACCTTATCTCAAAATGAAATAAAGTCTCCTTAGCTTAGACCTTATTTCATTTTCTCTTCTATCAAGTGCATGCTATGTGCCAGAGAGAGAGAGAGATGGACACATACAAACATGCATATAAAGAGATATAGAAAAGTCTCCTTCTTCAGCTCCAAGATCAATATGGCAGCAATCTCATCATGAAATACTCACTTTCCCAGAAATAAACCAGCTGGTATTCTGGTGCTTCATCATGACAATTAAACAGCTGGAAGATTTCTTTCTGAAATATTATCTGGATGTGTAGTATCATCAAGCAGTATTCATTAGATCTGGCATTATGAACATTATATCCCATATGCCATGGAATAACTTATCTATTTCCCACTTGCCACTAAATAGCATCCCAAATGACTAGTATGCTGATGACAGATGTCTTGCTGTAATGGCAGAAACCATCCACAGTTACCATCTCGATGGCATGCAGAAAGCAGCATAATGACAAAAAAGCTCCTTACTACTGATACCGGGGGAGAGACCTTATTGGACAACAGATGGTGTACTTCAGTGGTCCTTTCTGGTGGAAGCATAATTCCACAGTGGAGACATATCAAAGCTGTCACATTCCAAAGGAGAGTTTACTAATTTTTGTTTGGTCTTTGACAACTATTTGATGTGCCATGTCTCTTTTTCTGTATATACATATTACTTAATGAGTGTGCAAACTGCATCCCCCAAACCTCACTTTTGTAGCCTTTGAGGCCTCCTCAAGTTCCCTAAGCCTGACAGTCTCCTCAAATTCAAGAAAGTGTGATTTGAGAGAGGTTTTTTTTTTTGCCCAAACTATACAGAGGTCCCCTAAACACACAAAAATATCTCATTTTACTCCCTCCAAAAATCACACAGTCCAAGCCAAACTTGGACTGAATTCTATGGATGAAAGGGAGGGTTTGTCTCCATAGACAGTATGATCTAGTGTTTGATTCTGGATTGGTTTGGGGGCTAAGAGTTCCTCACCATAACCCATCTACTTTTGCTCACCACAACAGCTGATTCTAATATTTCCTGCCTGCTCTGATGGGCACTGTTCTTTGCAATAATGTATGTGAACTATGACAGATTCTTAGTGGACTATCCCTACACAACAGTGCAGAAACCATTGTGAGTTAGATTGATCCATATGGGTGGATGACAAAGAGGTTTAAAATGGAAGTCTGTCCTTCCTATGGGTGTCTCGATAACTCTCTATGAACACTTCTGCTTCAGTGCCAGGCATCCTCTTCCTGCTCCAAATGGCTTCCCCCGACAAGCCCTGTTCAGCTTATGTTCTCTCTAAGGATAACATGTGTTCTTTAATGATCTCTTGGCAAAGGAAAGATCAGACCTGCCGCTAAACAACTTGGCCAGAGAAATTGTTTTATATTAATGGCATTATAATGATATATCCGCTTTGGATGCATTGAAGTTCTGTGATTTCACTAGTGTGGGCAAGAGTTCTACCAGTATTCAATCATGTTCACAGTTATTGTGGTCAGATCATCACCTGCATTGTAGACATCCAATCTGCTCCTAAACCAATATGTGAAACCTTACCAACTTACCAGAGCTTGCATTCTTCTAACATAGCCTTCAAGACCTCAGGATCACTTTTGGATTTTAATAAAGCAGAGCTTTGTAGAGCAACAGCAGTATGATATATTGATTTAACTGAATATAGTGCTGTTATTCTGGAAAAGGCAGGGAAAGGGACAACTGACACAATCAAGAGATTGGACCAGCTGCCCTTGTAAGGAAAGGTTTCCAAAGTATAGAGGAAAAATGTGAATCAGGCCCTTACTTGCATAATGTAGAGGTATGACACTTGAAAGGCAACTTGGAAAAGTTACTTTTTTAAAAAAGGTATATAAACTTTCTGAGAATACAAGCTATAGAAATGGCAGTCTTTTTATTCATTATGTGATTTATCCCCTTGTGTGGGACTCTCCACCTGTTCCTCTGACTATTCTGACAGGCTGATTTGGGCTTATTTCTCCTCCCTCCACTCCTTTTGGTGTGCCCCTGATTATTCCCTTTCCTTGTCCTTTATCTTGGCTGACACAGCTATGCGACAACAATGAATGAGGGCAGGGCTGACCTCCACCTTTAGGATATCCTTTTCTAACATCCTTTCTCACAGCTTGTGAGAAATTCACATTTCCAAAGGTTACCATTCCTATTTGGCTAAACATCTTTTTTATTGTTAATCCAGTGCCTTACAGAACTATCTTCCTTGTCCTTCTCTTTCAAGCTAATATTCTGGCATATTAGTGAATCCTTCCCCTGAAGATACAGGTCCAAATTTTGGGTTTATCCCTGGTTGCAACTCTGAGCCTAGAAGCCCAGCTTTGTGCAGTGGTTGGGACTGTTTTTGCACACTTACAGCTAGCACATCAGCAATGCCTGTTTGGTTAGACTTCACCTGGAATACTGTGTCCAATTCTGGTTACCACAGTTCAAGAAGGATATTGACAAGCTGGACGGTGTCCAGAGGAGAGTGACTAAAATGATCAAAGCTTTTGGAAACTATGCCCTATGAGGAGCATCTTAGAGAGCTGGGTATGTTTAGCATGCAGAAGAGAAGATTGAGAGGAGACATGATAGCCATGTATAAACATGTGAAAGGATGTCATAAGGAAGAGGGAGCAGCACTGGATACTTTGTGCTTTTCCTACATGGCAGGGGGTTGGACTAGATGATCCACTGGTCTCTTCCAACTCTTATTATTCTATGATTCCTGAAGTGATCTGATCTGACTATAATTAAACATGTCTTGCTTTACATTGCTTCTGGGTTATTGTAACATGCTCTATGTTGTGCTACCTATGAAAAATGCCCAAACACCTGCAAACAAATTGTTAACCGGAGTTGGTCAAATAGAAACCACAACTCCCTTGTTGGAGCAGGTCCACTGACTGTCAGTCTATTTCTGAGAACAATTTAAGCAGTGTGTATGACACCAGTCCCTATACTGTGGGACTTTGACTTGCGAGTATCCCTACTTACAAGCTTTTAGAGATATGAGCTATTGCTCAGCTCATTTTTATTTCAAAGTTATGAGCTAGTTCCCAGGAGGGAGACCATGGGAAACCCTGAGCAGCAGGAGCACTGTGACCGCATGCTTTGCCCATAAGCAACATGGCGGCCGAATGAGGGCTTCTCAAGGGGCAGAGCCCACGCTTCCTCGCCCTTCAACCTTCCCAGCATAGGAAGCCTTTGTGTGGGCATGTGAACACATCACTCTCTTTTTTCCAGCAGTCTTTGCAGCCAGGGCATGCAAACAATATTCTGTTTTTGTGAAAGCTGGAATGGGTCCCCCTTGCTTTCCTTTCAACGACAAATGAAACTATTTTTATTCTAGCCAGCTTTTAGGAATGGATAGAAATGGGTTTGTAGTGCTGTGCTCTCTTGTTGGTTTTTATATTCTCTATTTTAACCCATTTTAAATGGTTTAAATTGTGAATCTTCCTTAATCGCATTTTAAAGTATATTTTGTCAGTTTTTACAGATCTGTTTCATTTGAAGCTGTCTTGAGTTCCAGTGTTGGAGAAACCCAATAAAGATATAAAATACTGCTTTCTATCTATTCTCAGTTTAACTTGCCCATAATACCAGAGCAAAACTCAGCGATCTAACTCCTGCTTGTTGCCACCCCTGTCCCACAGTTTAGGAAGAAATAATTTAGAGGCAGAGCCTTCCTGCTTCTCCTTCTTTTCAACTGGGAATGGAAGGAAACTCTACCCTCTATGAACCATTCAGTTTTGACAAATGTGTTCTGTTTTCCTGCCTGCTCTTGAATGTTAGGAAAAAATGGTGACTAATTGTGCTGGCACAATGGTGCCATTCTTCTGCCACACTTCTAAACCACCAGTCCTTGTGTTTGTGCCTATGTTTATTTTACTGCAAAGCACCCAATAATTATTTTTGAAAAAATGTAAAATTGATGCAAATATAGTTTTGGGGCCCTTACAAGAGTTCTGGAAATATGAAATATGGATGTAATTAAGACACAGGCACAGGATATTTGACAAAGTAGAAAAATATAAGGAAGTGTAAGGCTGCAAAAGTTTGAATCCTCATGCCAAAACTTAGCTCATTTCTCTTGGCCTGATGAATATTCATTGTGCCAGTGCTTTATTAATAACACAGAACTTTAACTGACTTGGTTATTCTTGAAAACATATTGATACATAGGTCATATGGTACATGGAATGAGTCGCCCTCGGGCTGAGAATTGCGGTATATAAGAGCAGTAAATAAATAAATAAATAAATAAGATGCAAAATTTGAATATTTTTCATGTCATATTCTTGATATGTTACAGAAGCCTGAAGTTTAGAGAAATGAGAAATCATTGGTTTCTCAGTGGTTGTGTTTGCTCATATCTGATGGCTAATTAAATAGCTACTGTGAATGATGTAGGCTATAGAGACTGTTGGGAGAAAGAATATCAGCAGCACTTCAAGTTGGATAGCTGGATGGAGTATGAATAGATTGTATAGTCCTTGTATGAATAGATTGGCGTGTGGAGGACAAACATTGAAACACACTCAAAGAAGAATGTGAAAGCATGGTCTATAAAAGAGACATACAGCTGAGCAGTGAACCTGAGGGCCAAGTCTTGCAGCATAGGGTTTGCAAATGTTAAACCCACAAATGTGGAGGGCCAACTTATTTCTTCCCATATTGAGATTAAACACTACCAATTTATTTAAGGTGTCTTGAGTCCCTTTAGAAAACAAATCACTGGAATGCTCCTTTTGATGGAAAAAATGTGTAGGCACAATTTAAAAAGAGCTGGCTGTAGCTCTTGGCACTCTTAATTGGAGACCACATTTGTTAGGGTTGTAGAAAGCACATGCTGCTTCTGTGTTCATTTTCTGTAGAGGAGGGGAAAAAGAATCTACATTATCCTGAATTGCCAACCTGGCCTTTAACTGTAGTTTTGCTGTGAAAAAATAAATCTGATCCAAAGTCAGTAAGAACAATATTTTGTTCATGTAAGTATGTTCTGAATAAGTTGTAGGCAATGTTATATTCATTTCCTGTAATCCCTGTGATTTATATATTGGTCAAGGGTTACATAAAAAGCATCAGCCTGGCTTTGAAAGTACTCTACAAAGGATCCATTCATATCTGCAATTATGGTGATCTCCCTCTCTCCAGGTAGCGTACTTGCCAACAACATGATACAAATGGCAGAGAAAAGAAGATAATATAAGAGAGAGAAAGAGGGAAGGGAAGTGTCGGAACACAGACGCCTTAAAGGGCCAGACTCAGAGTTCCAAAATAGTGTTTATTAAACAAAGGAAAAATACTCAGAGGCACTTAACTCAATGTCTCTGGTCAAAACTCCAAGGTAAAAACCAGTCCTGGTTCAAAAAGGTAACTAAAATAATAATCTGGATTATCCAGAGAAAAGAACCGGATTAAACAAAGCACTCCGAAAGTCACACAAAACAGCACAGCATGCAAATGGTTAACAAAACAAAGAAGCCGCAGGGAAGAAAGCATAGTCAAGCGAAGTCCAGGGTCGTAGCAAGCAGAATCCGAAGTAGCAAAGTTCCAAAATCCACGGAAGCAGCATCGTAGTCAAACTGGTCCAAGGTCAAGGAAGGGAGAAATCCACACTCACGAGAATCCAAGCTGAGTCGAAAGCACACACGAACAGAGGCAGCAACCTTCGGATCCAGGACCCAATGCCAACACAAAACAGGCAGCGACAAGTACCCAATGCACGAACGTAAACCAACACCTTGCCTTCTGCAAAGATTCATAATTTCTGAACCTACTTTTATCTTACACATCATCATCAGAAGATGAGCTGACCTCCACCCCATCATTATCCCTTGCAGCTGTTCTTGACTCCACATATGAACTCCTTCTCCCATCTCTCCACCTTTTCCATCTTCTGTCAAGACTTAGATCCCCCCCAAGACTCAGATGTATTCCCCGATTGCCAGTCCTCATTACCAGACAACCCTACAAATGTATCACTGGACGTTGGCTCTGCACATACAGCTTGTACCTCTTTCACCTTAGTCCAGCCCAATGTGTCATCCCCGTCTTCATCACTCCTTAACCCATCATTCCCAGAGAAACCCACGAATGATTCCGCATCTGTAGGAGCAGTAAGTATATCCCGGATCCTCTTCCTCTGTTGCTCCTCATCAGACTCCTGCTCCTGAGTAGCCCTTTTCCTTCCCTTAGACCAATCCATGATGTTTCCTTCCTCCTCTTCACTTGTTGACCCATCATTCCCAGAGAAACTCTCGAATGACTCCTCATCTGAGGGTGCCATAATTATGTCCCGAATTTTCCTCTGTTGCTCATCATCAGATTCCTGCTCCTGAGTAACCCTCTTTCCCCTTCTAGTGCCCAAACTACTGTTAGCATAGTTACTCGCAGGCTCTACTACAACAGAAAGGGTTAAAAAAGGGAACATTAGAAATGCTGGGTCAGTCAGAAGTCCTGTCCAGTTTGATATGCTACTTAAATATTGGCCTTAAATGCTTACAGGAAGCCCACAAACTGGGCAGAAATACAATAGCAAATCCCCATTCCATAGCATTTGATAATTTTCCATAGCATATGATAAATAGAGACCTTTAAACTCTTAATTTGTATCCTGCTCCTGTCAATATTGAATTTCTCTATGATGTTTATTTATTGCCTCTCAGCCTGTCAAGATATGCAAGGCAATGTGCAGTAGATTTACCCCTGTTTTCAGAAGTGTATGTGCTTTTGGAGGTGTTGTGGAGGAGATAGTATTTGCAATACATCCTTCTTCAACATCTTTATCCTAAATGCATAACATCAGTTCAGGCTCCTTCCAGTTGCATCCTTGGCTACTGATCAACTGTGAGATGTTCCCAGGCATAGTCCCACTGCCATTGAACAACTGAATAGAAGGAACATCTTTACATTATTTCATTATGTATTGATGTTTTTAATTTGTTAACTGTTTGAATTGCTTTCTGTATTGTTTGTAAATTGATTCAGGCATCGAATTGTGCCTTCATCTGTAAGCCGCCCTGAGTCCCCCTCAGGGTGAGAAGGGCGGGGTAGAAGTAATTGAAATAAACAAACAAACAAAAATAAATAAATACATTGTGTGGGAGGAATTGACTGTTCAAGGGTCATTAAGCTGCATCTGGATACACTCCTACAACTACTCAGTGCACTAAAGGAAGAAGCTCAACAAGAGAGCATCCAACCCACTCACTAGCTGCTAGGGAAGAAGTTACCAGTTTCCACTCCTTGGACGACTAAGATGAATACATTCACAGAGATTTTTGCTCTACTAGCCATCTAACTGAGGGTCTTAAATACCTTGAAGACACCACATCCTGTCTGAACATAGAAGCTAGGCAGGGTCTGCCCTGGTTAGTGCTTGGACAGGAGACTGCCATTAATTACCAGGTGCTGTAGGCTATAATTCAGAGGAAGGAAGTGGCAAAAACCACCTCTGAATAGTCCTTAATTGAGAAAACCCTTGAAATCCATACATACACAGCCAACCAATTGGTTGTGGAACAATACATATCATAATGTCTAGCAGCTGTTGGTAGTTTTGCACACCCTAGATATTCCTAATGATTTTTTTCAGCCGCACTGATCAATATGCCCAGTATGATCACAACACACTTTTGTTCAATTCATGCCAAATACGATATTGACAGCTGTACTCTCCCTCCTTTGCCTAATCATCCTTTTATAGGGTGTTTGCTCTTTTCATTGATAAAAAGCAAACACATAGATCAGGAATGAAGAACTTTTATTTACTGTTATAGACTACATTATTTTGTGAGCAATGTTAGGAATGCTATGTCTGTAGTTAGAAGTGATACAACTTTTGATACATGGTGTCATATTACTTCCCACCACTTGAAAGTGCATCCCCCTCTGTTTCTGCCCTTGTTCCCAATGACTATCTTTTGAGGACTCATGTCTGCATAGATTAAGGATGGTGAACCTATGGCCATTGAAATCTCTCAACAATAAGAAGCCCCAGCCAGCATGGAGTAGTCATGTTGAGGGGTCATGAGAGTGTATTCAAATAATTTGGAAGATTTGAGCTCCTGCCATTAGTAAAACCCATGTACACAGATATCTTGAAGAACACGGGTTCCTTATGTACTATGACTATTTTTTGCAGTGTTCCAGCTTGCATGGAAGCCTGAACATAGAAAGATGCATGCTCAAGATGTGGAGAATAGAGATGGAAGAAAATGGAGAGAGAAAAATCAAGGAATTTAATCTCTTTGTGAACTTGGAGCCTCTTCATTTGGTTCACATAGGAAAGGAGGATGTCTCTGTGGCATGCCATCACTCTAAGAAAAGTGGATTTTCCACCAATTCATTTGTGAACCTTGTCATAGATATGACTAGCTTTTAGTTGAATAACACTTAAAGTCCTGTTATGGGGATGAGTGTTCAGTTTCTCAATGACAAACTGAGTGATTTTTCTCTTCCATAGTCAGATGGCCCCGATTATGCTGAGATCTGATTTTTAGATTTTTTTTGTGCACATCAGAGTGGCATTTCTGCCAGCTTTAATCTGCTCTAATAAACAGTGGCTATTGATTCCCTGCCTCTCAAAATCTTAGATCATTATTGACTTTCTTTTTGCCTTAGCCTGCCAAACCTTAATTGTGCCAGTACCTCATTAATACAAAAGGAATCTTAATTACTTTTATTATCCTTAAAATCTATATTGGTTCATATTGCAATAACCATTCTGGAGATCTTTATGTGCTGACCTATTCCTATTGTCTTCAAAAGCCACTGCCAGTTTTGTAGTTTCCTGGAATGGGAACACATAACTATAACTTTTCTCTGAGTCACAGTATATTCTGGTCTTGTGGTACCTTTAACACAAGCATATCTCTTCTGGCCCAAGCTTTGAGAACTAATTGCATGAAATGTTATCCTCAGATGACAGATATAAATACACATAACTCAGAGCAAAAATACTGAACAGTGGTTTGTATTATGTTTATTCATTCTCAAGACTTGTTTTACCATTATAAAGAATTAGGTAGAGCCACCTCAAGTGGTCAATTCTAGATTTCTAAAAAAAAGTCACAAATTGTTAGTTATTTTCTTTTTATACATGTGGTGTTTTATTGTTGCATTATGCTATGACTATTCCAGGTCAAAGAAGGGTAGAGATGTCTGAGAAATTTTCTGCCTCATGTACCAACATTACATGTGAGATTTGGGTACTTCATGGCTTTAGTTAAGTGTATGAAGGATACATGATTTGATGTTTTACTTTTAGGCAGAAAAATATCTTCAATTAGCCTTGGAATAGAATATAGGTAGGTCTTTGGACTGCACTACACAGTGGGCACTTGGTATCTGCAAGGATTTGGTTCCAGGATGGACACACACACACCCACAGACACCAAAACTCACTAATGCTCAAAGCCCATTATATACATTAGCTTAGCAACATGGTGTCCCTTATATAAAATAGCAAAATCAAGATTTGCTTTGTGGATGTTTTGGGGGATTGTTTTCAAGCCATTGATGGTTGAATCTGTAGATGCAGAAACCATGGGTGTGGAGGGATGATTGTTCCTCCAATTTGAGTATTTTTAATCATATCAGAAGCAACTTGAGAAACTGCAAGTCACTTCTGGTGTGAGAGAATTGGCTGTTTACAGAGACGTTGCCCAGGGGTCGCTTGGATGTGTTACCATCCTATGGGAGGCTTCTCTCATGTCCCAACTTGATTAATTGAGTTGTAGTATGTGAAAAAGACCATAATAAATCTTTGGGTAAACCCATATAATGCAGTTCAGTGAAGTTCAGACTGCATTATATGGGTCTACACTGCCATGTAATGCAGTTCAAACTGCATTACTTTATTTAGTAGTGTAGATCCAGCTTATAATAATAACAATAATAACTTTATTCTTATACCCCACCACCATCTCCACAAAGGAACTCTGGTCGGCTTACATATGGGACAAAATTCCCATAAGACATAAATACAAAACACCACAATGCATCCATGTCATGCGTTTCAGGAGTGGGGTTTTGGGGATTGAAACTGAGAAGTTGCCCATGTTTTCTTTATCCGTAACTTTGCTGTTGTTGGAGTTTGGTAAAGTATCTGGCAGATTCATGGTTAATTGTAAAGTCAGGAGTGCCATAGCAGAAGGCGGACTTCATGTTGTCCTGCTTGGCCATCCTTAGCATTGCCAGCATCATCCCCAGGATGGAGTTCAGGAAAGGCACCATCCCAAAAACATTTGCCATGGAGAGATTGGTGAAGGTCTGGATGATGAAGTAGTGGAGCAGAATGCCCAACTAGAACTTGGTCAGCACCTCCTCCATGATATTGTTGATGAATTGCTGCCCTTCTGCCACCAGGATGTTGCTGCCTGCCTGATGCCACTCCAAGATGGTGTCCTTGAACATGGTAATTTCTTTGGAGGCCAGGAAGATGACGATCTTGGTTGTGCTCTTATCCACCTGGGAAAGGCTGCCCTTGACCACTGCCTCCATGGCCCTCAGGATGATGATCCGGTGTGGGTAGGCCAGCTTGTCATGCTGCTGAAGGTACTCTTCACAGACATGAAAGATCTCCTCCAGCTCCTGCCCAACCAAGTATCACAAATTGCTGAAGATCTGCTTATGGACCAGCGGGTCCATCAGGGTAATGGCCAGCTTAGCATAGCTACTTCTCTAAAAGTTGTTATAAATATGCAACTAATTGAGATTGTTTTAGGGTTATAGTGTGAGTTCAGCTCAGCACATTTCTAGAATGACATGCTCCAAAATATTGTACTGACATAGAGGATAACAACTGCTGAGCTGTAGGGGATTCTGAGAATTGCAGTGTAAAAAGAAATATTTTCAACCCCTGCTGCTAGGAATGTATGTCCTGGGATCATGTCCCCTTTTCCGTTTGTAGATAACATCCTGCTTGTCAAATTATATCTGGAACAATGCAGTTTAGTCATACATATACCTGCTGGCCATGTCATTAACAGATGCCAATAAACTTTCCTTCAGCAAGAGATCCATCACAGAAGGCAAAGACAGCTTAGCCTTGCAATGGTTGGTGCCGGGTGGAGTTCTCCCAGGAGTTAAAAACTTTGAGGAAGCATGCTATAGGTTAATGCTCTGGAACAAGCTTTGAACTGTCATAAAGATAAACAAAAAGCTATAAAATAGGCGTGAGACGGCTATCTCTGTTTGCCAGTAGGGAGCCATTCTCTGCCTAATGTTCAATCACTGCATTTCTGTTCCCGGTTTCCACAGATTAATGAAGCTGTAAAATCATAATTGCCAACCCAGGATAGTTCTTGGGCTCCAGTCATTTTATTTCAGCCATGAAAACAATTCATGCAACTATAATTACCTGACCTCTTCAGTTTCCCTTTTTTACTTTTTAAGCATCTCCCAAATGCCAAGGGCACTTCCTGCTGTCTCAGAGCCACCCTGCTGGGTAGAAAGGACCCCTGGTAGGATCACCTCCTGTTGCTGAGCCCTTTGAGGTTATTTCACAGGGACTTATCAGAGGACTCACCAGAGAAACCGTAATCAGAAGTTAGCTGGAGGCAACGAGAGAGGATTAGGAAATTAGCAGCAACCTGCTACACCCATCCAGTTCAAAGCGTGGTCAATACAATCCCATAATACAGTTAGAATTTCTTTTGTTTAAGGCAGTAAATGGGGGAAGGTCTAACATGCAGCGCAGCCTTCCTTATGGCAGCTGTCCTGTCTGCACTCACTTGGAAATAACAGTGTTCAAAAGGATCTTGTAGCACATTGGAGATGAGGGAAGCAAACAATCCATATTCTGTTGCTGGTCTGCTTCCTCACTGCAATGAATTCAGCCTCAACTATTGCTGGGGAAAATAACTGACCATCCTGCCATATTCCCATCCCCTGCCTTATGCAGTTTGGGCCATTCCACTACTTCCCCATTGTTATTCAAGAGCTTTCTTTATTTCTAAAAATTGCAATTTTTAGCTTTTAAAAATGATCCACCAGTACAACTGCAATTTTTTTCAGACAAAAAATTACAGTGTAGGAAGGTGTGGTTGTGAGGATGTTCATTCTGGTATGTAACCTCTATCGCTGCTCACACGACTGCTGTGGAATAGCAGCTTTGTGTGCTAAAGTCCTAACTGGGGGAAATAGATTCTAGCGTAAGCTTTTTCTATTTTAGTGTCAAAGATGCTACAAGATCTCTTTACATACAGAAATAGCACTCCGAATTGTGTCTGGATAATCTATTGTAATAGGACTTTATGTTCCCTGCCATGTTTTAGTTCCTAGAGGGAACTTCACGTGATGTAGTGGGTTAAACCGCTGAGCTGCTGAACTTGTTGACCGAAAGGTCACCAGTTCAAATCAGAGGTGTGGGGTGAGCTCCCACTGTTAGCCCCAGTTTCTGTCAACCTAGCAGTTTGAAAACATGTGAATGTGAGCAGATCAATAGGTACTGCTCTGGTGGGAAGGTAGCAGTGCTCCCTGCACCTCCAGGGAGGTGTCTAGGAACAATGCTGGCTCTTCAGTTTAGAAATGGAGATGAGCACCAACCCCCAGAGTCAGACACAACTGGACTTAATGTCAGGGGGAAACCTTTACCTTACCTTTACCCTAGAGAGAACAAGACTTTAGGAAGTGGGTAGGGTCATAGAATAATAGAGTTGGAAGAGACCACATGGGCCATCCATTCGAGAAGGATATTGCTAAACTAGAATACTTAACTGTGTATTCTTCTCCTTCCATGGAACAGTACACAGTCAAAGCATACCTGATAGATGATCATTCAACCTCTGTTTAAAAACCTCCAAAGAAGGAGACCACCACACCCTGGGACTGTTGAAAAGCTCTTGCCACCAGGAAGTCCTTCCTAACATTTAGTTGGGATCTCTTTACCTGAATCAGTTGCCCTTCATCCTGGAGTTTCTGAGCAGCAGAAAGCAAGCTGTTTCCATCTTCAATATGACATTATTTCAATTATTTAAGCCTGGCTATCATATCCTCTTTAAATCCTCTCTTCTTCCAGTGAACTATACCCAACTTTCTAAGCCGCTTCTGATATATGTTCCTAATCTTTTATCACATTGGTTGGTTTATCAAGTTTGCCCATGCTTGATCTAGATACTATAGTCCTATTGATGCAGCCTAGAGTCACATTGGGTTTTTTAAGCTGCCATCAACAACCTGCCAGTGGCTTGGAGGTAGAAAGTATGTGAACCCCTGCACTTAGTGTTCTGCTCTTTACTGAAAAGTTTTTGCATTTTATTTACATTTTAATGCACTGACCAATGAATTTTGTGTTTAGACTTGAGTCCTATCTAGAAAATATGTCACCATGTAAATAAGATGCAAAATCTGGAAAAATATGAAATCCAAGCATTTTAAATGTGGGATATCCAGCCTGTAACTATAAAACATGTGCAGCCTGATACAAACTTTTCCAAGAAGATAGCTTAGCTTTGCCATTGCTTGCCAAATTACATAAGTTCCATTCGGAGTAAGTAATGGTATTTTATTCTCTGGCTTTTTAAATCTCCAAAATGTGGGACAAAGTAATGTCACTTGAGAATAAGTAAAGATGCAAGCTGAGTTGAGGATGATGAGAGCAATATTCCAGTGCCTATAAAAAAAACAGCAGGTTGAGGAAGGCTGAGCTCTTTCAAGACACAGCTGGAGTTTTAAAGGAGTCACTTTCTTACAAACTTTAGTTTAAAACTATTGACAAATTTTGGTTAAAATACCTTTTCTCCCCCCTTTCTCTATCTTTGTCTTTTACCCTTTTTTGTAGTTATATAATTTTGTCATAAATGTGACTTACAAAATGGAATACATTTGATCTATTTTAGCATTACCTTTTTCATTGGTTCAAACTGCATACAAAGAAAGATAAAAGTAGGCACCCCCCCCCCCCCGGCCGCAGCCCTGGACTCTTCAAAGATGTCTGAGTCTTCCTTCTGTGCATCAAAAATAGAGTTGTAAGAAGCCATTTCCATCTTTGGGACATTCGACCTGTCTTTTCTCTGCTTTTTCATATTGATGCACATCTTCTAAGGTGCACAAAAGCATTCATTTCAGTAGTTTTATTGAAAAGGGTGAATCACCCTAGACCAAAGCTTTCCAAACATTTCATGTTGGTGACACACTTTTGAGGCATGCACCATTTTGCAACACAGTAATTCAGTTTTGACTAGCAAATCAGCAGTTAAACCGACACCTTATAAGAGATACAGACACCTACATAAATTGTAACAACAAAATGTGTGGAGACACAACACATCTCATGAACACTTTTCATTTATATTTTTAAGAATACAGTATATGATTTATAAGATAATAACATATATTTCCAAGATTTTCCAAGGGGAAAATACTAGTGCACCTAATACTAATTGGCATCTTTGTTGCATAACCTGCATGCAAGTTTGTATTGCTTATTTCACATAGTCTCAAAGGTTTCTCATTACATTTGTGCAACACAGCTACCCACTGCAGCTGACACATTAATGTGTCACATCAGACCTCACAACCTCTGAGGATGCCTGCCATAGATGCAGGTGAAACGTTAGGAGAAAATGCTTCTAGAACATGGCCATACAGCCCGAAAAACCTTCACATTAGACAGTTTAGAAAGCTCTGGCCTCAAAAAAGCTAAATAATCATTTTTGTAACATACACTGGGAAAGATTTATGGGTAGCTTAGTTTTTAGGACCCCTGGTGGTACAGCTGAGCTGATAAACTTGCTGACTGAAAGGTTGGTGGTTCGAATCCAGAGAGCGGGGTGAGCGCCTGCTGTTAGGCTCAGCTTCTGCCAACCTAGCAATTTGAAAACATGCAAATGTGAGTAGATCAATAGGTACCGCTTCTGCGGGAAGGTAACGGTGGTCCATGCAGTCATGATGGCTACATGACCTTGGAGGTGTCTATAGACAACAGTGGGTCATCGGCTTAGAAATGGAGATGAGCACCACCCCCCAGAGTTGGACACTACTAGACTTAATTTTATAGGAAACTTTTACCTTTAACTAGTTTTATTTAGGGATCATAATGCATTTTATTTCTTTTTATTTTAATGTACATTCATTAATATACATGATTTTTTTACAAACTATACAGTATATACACATTTTATATCTTAAGATTTGGGAGCTTGCCATTCATTTTGTGTATCCCTGTGCTCTTTGACCATCTTTTTGCATTCAGTCTGCATCCGTGTCCCACTTGAATGAACAGCCACAGACCTGTACCTAATATTATTGTTGCCATTGCACTTAATTCCTGGACCCCCTAGAATTTTTGGATTTGCACAAATCTTGTCCCGGCCTTTTAAATTTTTTAATTGCCTTGAACAGGCAGGATTACTTTTAATATATGTGTGTTAGCGACATTTTTATGCTTATATTTTGTTTGTTAATCTTATGGTTATGTTGTTTTTACTTTGTATGTTTTTGTGATGTTACCTGGGAACCGCTCTGAGTCCCCTCGGGGAGATGGAGCGGTATATAAATAGAGTTTTTATTATTCTAATAATAATAATAATAATAATAATAATAAATGTCCAGGAAGAAAACTTAACTTAAATTCCTTATTTATTTAGTTTTAGTATATATTTTCTTCATTGACAGCTTTCCTTTTTCTCAGACCTGTGACTCATTACAGCCCAGGAAAATGAAAACAGATGTTTATAGATATGAGAACATATAGCTAAAACATACAAAGAGTTATTGTACTATATTTGGAAACTGTTGTTCAGTCAGAGCCAATCTGGTATGTGGTTTGAGGGTTAGACTACGACTCTGGATACAAGATTCAACTCCCTTCTCATTCATGGAAACTCCCTGAATGACCTTGTGGAGATCACACTCTCTCAGCCTCAGGGGAAAACAAGAGTCAACTCCCTCTGAACAAATCTTGCCAAGAAGACCTTGTGATAAGTTCAACTTGGGCTCATCATAAGTGTGAAATGACTTAAAGGCACACAACAACAACAAAGAGCCGATGTATAAACCCAAGGAGATACACACACACACACAATAGTCATAAGTTTGAGCTACAAAACTGCATTTGTTACTTTTGAAATCATGAAACTGATTTAACCAGGCTTACAACCATTACATTTTTACTTTAAAATTCTTAGTTCTTTGGAAAGGATGGCATATGTGATCATGCTTTATTGCACCTGGTAGTTAGATTAGCAATCATCACACCTCAGGAAACCTCCATTAAAAAAGAAAGGACAATCCTGTACAGTATCGGGATCCACCTTTATAAACCACATTAATAGTCAATAATAACTTCTTTATTCAGAATGGTGTATATTATAAATGTAGAAGATTGCCCATGTGTGGCACTATTTACATTTCCAGTCACACAAGCTGTAGAGCTCCTGGTCTTCAATGAACCCACGCTGCCTACATTAGTGTAGGCTGAGCCAGTTGTGCGCCTATGACTGCCAAGTATTAAGATTAGCCAGGGTTGGCTTTTAAATTAAGAACATCAGTGTGGAAATTACATTCCCTTTTTAAATTGAAATAGTTCTGAGTTGGCCCCTGAATAAAAGAGCTTGGGGTGGAGAAGCAGTGATTGTAATTATACTTCCCTTGTTTGTCTTATTTATAATTTAGCTAGAAAATGATTTGGCTGTTATGCACAGATGCCATAATGTGTGTTCTCCCAACTAGTTTGTTTGTTTCTGAGAAGGCCTGCTATCACCGCACAGATGTTCTTCTTTACTCTTGTTGAAATTCAAGAACCAAGAACATGGTTGAAAACAATAACTGTTGAAATTTGAACATAAGAATTAAAGTGTTAGATTGTTGAAAAAAAATGCTATTCCATCTTACAAGATCACAAAGACTCTGAAAACCCTGATGATACTAACATGGAACTAGAGACATTTATAACAGAGCCAAATCCCCACTGATGTAGGTCCATTATAGCATCTGCCATATATTCCTTCAGATGTTTCCTGCATTGCCTGTCTTGGAGGTTTTCCTTTAAGCCTAACCATTAGGAAAGTGGGTGACCCGAAAAATTGTAGGAATGGCTCAGTAAACGAGAGCCAATGTACTATGGAAGCTGTGGTTTGCACACAGATGATTTTCCACCACTTGACTCCAAAACCCCTTGGAACCAAGTACTGAATATTTACTTACTTGTTTGTTTGCTTGCTTACATAATATGTATCCCACCTTTTTCTTGATATAGGGACTCAAGGTAGCTAGTACTTAAAATACTGAAGAAATAGCCAACTTGAGGTCTCTTTCAACTCTTCTATGATTCTATGATATCCCACCTCTTTTCATCATTGCAACGACACTCTTGCTTGTACTGATTGGTATGTGAGTAGTGGAAGTATCAAACAACCTTCCCTAAAAGTCCTTTCAAAACCAGTTTGACACAGTAGGATCTCCTGCTCTAGAATGGACAAGGAGCCACCATAGTAAATCCAGAAGTAGATTCACTTTAATGGATTTTCACTAGAGGTATTCCTGACAACTGCATGATACATCTTCTGCTAGTCATGAGATTGTTATCATAATGCATTGATTGTTTCCCTGAAAGTTTTTGTAGCTTTAAAATAACATTGGTAAAGCATCCTCATTTTGTCATTTATCTTGTGAAAGTTTCAATGGTCCTTGAATTTAAACAATCTTTGAGGGTTCATAGGATGGGTTCATTGACTCCTGGTTCATAAGTATATTGTAATCATTGCAACTTGCAGACATTAGATCTCTTCCAGTGATGAAGTATGAGCACATTTTTAAAAGATGTTATTAGTATGTCTTCCAGCATGGTTTAATGATCTGAGCATTGGTATGGGACTCTGGAGACCAGGGTTCAAATCCTCACTCAGCCCTGGAAATGCACTGAGTGACCTTGTCAAGTCATACACACTCAGCCTCAGAGAATGGTAATCGCCAATCTTTTTTTTAAATAGATCTTGCCAAGAAAACCATGTGATAGAGTTGCCTTAGGGTTAAACCTGAAAGTGCACAACAATGAAGTCTCCCAGTGATGCTCTACAATGAGCCTCAAGTATCTGTCTACTGAGGTTTGGTTCCAGGATCCTCCATGTATACCAAGATTTGTGAATATTCATGTCACATTGAATACATGTCATTAGAACCATGAGAGCCAAGATGACCTAAGATATTTTACTTTCTGTATTGGAGCAAGAGAGAGCACCCCCTTCTGATGTCTCCTGGATATGCCATCAGCTGGAGACCCTTCTCCCCAGCACCAACTGTCACTCTGGGCCAGAGTGAAGACAGGGGAGGCCAGGGGACAGTTTTACCTTGTCTCCTGTGCTATTCTAATAATATAATCTATTGTATATACATATAATATTTATAATATTATAATGTAATGCAATATAATAATATGATATTATAATTATATATTTATATAACATGTAATATTACTAATAATATTACGATATAGTGGTATGGTGCAATATAGCTATGTTTAGTGCTGATATTGTACTATGCTAATAATATAATATATGTATTATGACTATTCTAAATATAATATATATATGTATATTGTATATAATATATACCTTGTAAGCTGCTCTGAGTCCCCTTCGGGGTGAGAAGGACGGCATTTAAATGTCATAAATAGGGAAGGCTGAGCGAAGGAAGATCGATGCTTTTGAGCTGTGGTGTTGGAGGAAAGTGCTGAGAGTGCCTTGGACTGCGAGAAGATCCAACCAGTCCATCCTCCAGGAAATAAAGCCCAACTGCTCACTGGAGGGAAAGATACTAGAGACAAAGTTGAAGTACTTTGGCCACATCATGAGGAGACAGGAAAGCCTAGAGAAGACAATTATGCTGGGGAAAGTGGAAGGCAAAAGGAAGAGGGGCCGACCAAGGGCAAGATGGATGGATGGCATCCTTGAAGTGACTGGACTGACCTTGAGGGAGCTGGGGGTGGTAACGGCTGACAGGGAGCTCTGGCGTGGGCTGGTCCATGAGGTCACGAAGAGTCGGAGACGACTGAATGAATGAACAACAACAAAATAAATAAATAACGCTTAACAACAGACAAGTTATTTTGCCACATGAGACAATAAGGTGTCATCCCTCTCCATTCTTGCCAATAAAAATATCTACAACAATAAAAACAATTCAGACAAATTTGTTCTTCTTTCCAATACCTTACATCGCCTGTTAAAGGCTATTCTGGCTCAATATCTTGGCTGCAAGTGTGAGATCCTGTAGATCTCTATTTAAACCTGGTCTCTGTTTTGTATATATCCACCTTTCCTGTTCCATATAAACAGGTTATTTGTGCATGTGCAAATGAAGAAATATAAGCAATACATTATATTACAAAATATAATGTATTTTGTAATATACAGGTCAGGTCAGAAGCTTGATCAGGTCAGAAGCTTGTGTCAAGTAGCACTAGACAAATAAAACAAAAAATGTACAATTATTCTGGTTGTCAGATTCAAAATGGAGACAATTCCTTTCCATATAATAATATGTGTTGACATTCCCACTTTGATACAAACATTAATGATCTGCCAACCCTATCTATCACCCACTCATATTTTGGCACTAAGATTGTCTTCCATAGCTTTCCCTTTTATTTTCGTGGAAGACTCCTTTAGTTTGTCTGCTCAAACTGTGTAGAGCAGTGATTCCCAACCTTTTTTTTAAACAAGGAGCACTTGACTAGGGACCACTCTCCAACATTAGTACCCAAAGGGTTACAAATCAGTTTTTGGTCAACTTTAGATTCGGTTTGGTTATTTGGTGTGCTGATTCAGAAAACTGCATTGGATAGACCTCATCAGCTCAAGTTTCTGATAAAGAACATATGCCATCCAGTAGTTGCATCTGCTCACCCACAGAAAACCATATTTAACAATCTAGATCTGATGTGCTCTGTCCAATGCAATTTTCTGAATCAGCTCCCCAAATAACCCTAGGAACAGACCTAAAAACGAAGACTATATATATAAGTTGGGCTGTGTTATTATCCATGGATTTTGTTAATGCTTGTGTAAAAAAAGAAGGGGAGGGGGCTGATGTTGAAAAAAATACAAAAAGCAAAGTGTGAAACCCAAGAAACTGTCCCTAGTGGCTTTCTGTCACTTCTTCACCAGAGGCGCAGGGCCACTAGGAAGTCGCTCTTGCAACAGTGTAGTAACAGTGAGGCTGTGGGCCATATTTTATTTCTTACAGACCACAGGTTGGGAACCACTGGCCTACAGTATTTCACCAATTTAATAAAACTTTGGCATAGACAAATCACACAGGAGAGCTCTTTTTCAAAAGAGCAGGTTGTTTTTCAAACCCTGCCAGCAAATTGTCCATAAAAACGAAGAGGTACTGTTTTCAGGCATTAACGGTTTAATTCTCAGAAGGACTGGACTTTGTCAGGCTAATTTTAGCCCAACGGAGGCAAGCCTGGGATTCTCTTGTGGGCTATTATTTCACTGAGTGTTTATTTACTGTGGTCCACATGGTGAAAGACTCAGCCTGTGTGAGTCTCCTCTGTTTTCCTCCTGCTGTGTGTGCTGCGTTAATAGGATTACTGTTAGTTTAGTGGAGAATTAAAACTATGGTCTCTTTTAGCTAGCAAGACAACATTCTTCTCCCCTGTGTTGTATAATAACAGAAACACAAGACTGGTGGGAAACATTCAGTGGCATATTACCTGGGGGATTGTTCTTTTGTTTTCTGGGAACAGAAGCTGAAAAAGATGACAGGGTGGTTGTTATTTTTGTATGATTTCAAAGCTGAATGCAGTTTCTAGTGCCTTTGCTTAAGATCCAAGTCGAAGCGATAAGAGTTTTATTTCTTTGGGAACTAACAAGGAGATGCTGGAGGTAGTTTTGTATATTCATACCTTGTGCCTTTGAATGTGGCACAGAGACAGTGTGTATTGGAAGAAGCAGAGTATTGAATTACTTGAGAGGAATTGTTTGTGCTCTCTCTCTCTTTTCCTTCCTCTCCTCCGCCTTCACTGCCTCCCAGCCCCAGCGATTCATATGAGGTCCTCGTGAGAGGCGTGCACACCACAGAAATGGGTTAAACGTTTAATTAGAATCCATAGTGGTAGCAACCGAAGCTTAACGGAGATTTATATAAGCTGTTAAGAAGGACACAAGGCTGCTGTGTGTGCTTCGAGCCACTGCAGCCGTTGGCCGGACTTCAAGCAACGCCAAGGCATGTCTGGGAGTCTGCCCAGGGAAGAGAAGAGTGAAAGAGGAGTTTGTGTCAGGCTTGACCCTGGCCTCTTGCACACGCGGCACCCCTGCTACCCTTTTCCATGAAATAGGAAATGAGTCTGCTACAGCACACACGCCTGTGTTGTTGATTTTATTTTACTTTAAAAAAAAAAAAGGACTGACAAGCTGGAGGCAGGGCAAAGTGTGCGCCTTGTCAGGCTGGAGCTCTGAAAGAGCACATCATGGCTTCGGTGTTCATGTGTGGAGTGGAAGATTTCCTTTTCAATGGGAGCCGCTTTGTTTGGAACGTGACCATCTCCACGCTGAGGAGGTGGTACACAGAAAGACTGAGGGGATGCCACCAAGCACTGAGAGCCTGGTGTGGGATAAGGGACATGTATCAGGTAACAAAACAAAAACTTCTGTGGGCTGTTTGAGGAAGGAGGGAAGTGGAGGAAAAGTTCGTCTGTAACTCAGCCTGATGTGTGCACCTGTGGGATGTTCTTGAATGAAATATAAGGTTCTTAGACACAAGTTATTTCTGTACCAGATATAATGTAGTCTTTGGATTTATGATTCCATAAATACCTAATGAGAGGTTCATTATGAAGTCTGTTTCGTACAACTTTAATCATTTTGACACATGTGCTTTTTTATAGTCTGTGCTGTACAGAAATTTTTCTCGGGCAAAATGCCCACCAATGTTGCTGGAAACTGTTAATTGGGATCGATTGTCCTTTTCCATGCTGATGTCTTTCAAAGAGAATTCTCCACTGCCACTGCTTGCCTTTTAATCAAATGGGGTTAATTTCGTATCTAACAAGTAAACAGATGGAGTATGAAGAGCTGTGAAGAGGACAGAAACTTGCTATATTCATAGTTTTTTTTTCTTGCATCTCTATTCTCCTGACGATAAATTACTTTACTGTGTCCCATACACTTCTGATTTGTGTAATGGCTGAAACAGGAGATGGATAAATAGAGAATATCTGAAATAGTCCTGCTAATGCCTTCTCCATCCTTTTATCCTTTTGTAACATTTTTTCAGACAAATGGCAGAAATTTAACAAACTTATTTTTAAAGCCACATAGTTAAAGTGCATTGCCATGTGATGGTTTTTGTGCTAGAAATTTCATGAAAGTTGACTTTTTTTTTTTTTGCTTTAAAGACAGTTATAGATTTCTGGCTCTTCCTGATTGTAAATTCCACATAGAGTTGTTGCATGCCTCAGGAGATATGGATAATTGTGGTGCAATATTTAAACTACCATTGTGTGTACTTGTCGTGATGTTGGAATGAATGGATGGTAGTAAAGAAAGTCCTCCTGAGCTTGCTGTACTCTGATGTATAATCAATAATGGATATGCACTGTGATATTCTTTTACTTTATGGAAGTTTTTAATGTATTTGAATTCCAGAGAGTATCAGCACTTCCTGTTACAGCAGTTGGATACTCTCTTCACTGCCATGTCTCAATCCAACAGAATCTTGGGATTTGTAGTTTGGCCGTGCACTCAGAATTCTCAGCAGAACTTCAGGGAAGTGGGCAATAGTACCTTAGCAAAACACAAGTTTTAAGATTTCTCAGTCCAATGACAGCATTCAAAGAAGGGCCTAGGATCCATATTATTCATTAATAGTTTTTTTCTCTTGACCATTCAAGAACTAAGCAGAATAAACATGAAAGGAGAGTGCACTAGTCTCGCCCTATGTCTCATATGCTGTCCTCATTTGCTAATTAACTTTTTGGTAATGAGAACCTCCTTTACTGTATTGATGAGTAGTTGTTATGCTTAGGATGATGTCTTATCTTCAGAAGGTCAGCCTCCATGAAAGGAGGATGATAGAACTATTGAAGATGGAAATAGGCTTAGTATGATCACTTTTGGCAGTCCATTCAGTGCGACCATGGGGGCCTGCTATTGGTGTTCTTTCTATGACTATGTGCCTTTTCAATGGTACAATAAGGACTTTTAGCTCACTTTATCTCTTAGGACTCATTGATGTATCTAGGAGTAAGTCTCATTAATGGGATTTAACATAAGATGATACCAGGAAGCACTTTTATGATCGTGGTATAACTGAAGTAGAGCATCAAAGTAGCGGAAAAGGCTGCCCATGACTGTAACAACAGTGGAAGACATAACCATGTTAGTTTGCAACATCAGTAGGCAATGG
The DNA here is from genome assembly GCF_037176765.1 of Anolis sagrei. Classification (NCBI taxonomy): domain Eukaryota; kingdom Metazoa; phylum Chordata; class Lepidosauria; order Squamata; family Anolidae; genus Anolis; species Anolis sagrei. The sequence goes on along the minus strand of NC_090022.1, from coordinate 38,087,021 downwards.
AATCTTGTAGTCCCTTGCAGACAACCATATCAACTCGGGTATTTGTCAACCATGAATAAATCATGGTTTGGAATAAATTTTGAGACTAAAATTATGAATTTTGATCAGATCCATGGATAAGTTGAGGATCATTATGCAGAGAGGGGGAAGCATGAATGCCACCTCAAGGGGACAGCTGCTCCTAGTCATCTACATCATTTTTCTGCCCAGGTATTTTAAAAAAACCATGGAGAAGAGAGTAGAGGAGGTCATTTAGGTTCTCACAGTATGGTTTAATCTCTTGCCTTTTGTCACTGTACTCAGAAGGGATAGTACTTTTGTGTTAAGAGTTAACGTACAATGTGTTAAAAGTTAAAGCTGACAGATGTATAAGTATTGTACCTGAGCACATGAAGTCACTGAGAGAACAATGTTATCATAAGCCTTGGAGGCATTATGCTTCCAACATCATTCTCTCAATTAGTCTCTAAGTTGCTACAAAATCTATCGCATAACAGTGAAAGTTGTTCTTACATCCACTCCCTATTGTCCTGTGTGTCCTAAATGTGGATTCCTTGCTTTGCCAAGTACAAAATGCCAATACCTGCTCTCTCTTTTTTTACTCCTCTATTGTACCGCTCAGGTTAGGAAGAATTTGTCAGATGCTTTTAACCTCCTTGCATATTCTTTTTCATCACCATCATTGAGGAAAGGGACATATACGAAAGTTCACTTTCAAAACGGATGAACAAGTAGCCATCTCAGTTGCAGTCAATGATGGCTATTGATGTAATGGATCATTGGGTGTACAATGTTCTATTTTTCTGTATAAATTATTCGATTGGTCTTTTCCATGGCTTAAATAGCTGGACACTGTTGTTGAGCTCTCTTTTTGTTTCTAATTTCCCAATATGTTTGATTTGTTCTCCAAGTTGTTGACCTGTCAGCTTACTGAGCACACTCAGGTCCTGGTACATTTTCTGTAGCCATGCTGATTCCTGTCTGCATTCCTTCTAATCATGAACTAGCCATGTACAGGTTACAGATTTAACTTGATTTGATTAAAGGTTTACTCTAGGAACCTCTAGGTCCTCCAGTGTGACCACAGAGCAGGGGTCCTCAAACTAAGGCCCACAGGCCAGATGCAGCCCTCCAAAGTCATTTACCTGCCACCTGCTCTAAACTTTAGACAGGTCCACTTAAGTCTGAAATGACTTGAAGGCAGACAACAACAGCAATCCTAATTAACTTGACAATCTCATCAGCCAAAAAAGGTCCACACTTCACATTGAAATACTGGCAAGTTTATCATTTTAAATATTGTATTGTTCTTTCATATTTCTTTTGCACTACAAATAAGATATGTTCAGTGTGCATATCTAATTTGTTCATGTTTTTTCAAACTATAGTCCAGACCTAGAGCAGGCCTCTTCAAACCGTAGCTCCTCAGGTGTTTGGGTCTCCAACCCCCAAAAGCCCTGGCCAGCTTGTTCAATGGTCAGGAATTCTGGTAGCCGAAATCCAAAACAACTGTGGCACCACATGTTGAAGAGGCCTGACATAGAGAAGTGTTCTCTCAGATTAAAAATATAGCAATTTTTATTCACTGTTTTTTTACTTTTTCGGGGCTCTTGTGCCCCTAACTCCAGTGAACATTAGGGCTGACTAATTAAGTTGGTTCCTTCGGCCTTTCCTACAGGAAGTATACCTAGAACAGCTCTATTAATTTACATCCATTTTGCATCCCTGCTGCAGACTTTGACTGACCTTTTGGTAAAGTGAATGGCTTATAACTTTGGGAAAATTAACTGGCAACCTGCCAGCCATGACTAGCAGAAAGCTTGTATTCTATGCATTATATTTGACTATCTTATAAATGACTTCAGCACTTCACCATTACTTTCTTAAGATACTCTCTTTAATAATACTTTTGTGTAATATCTCTCACTCATTCTTGTGTTCAATGTATCAGACATTTAGATTTGTAAGATCCCAGAATATAGCCTAAATTAAGGTCCCAGTATACTTGCATCCGTAATGGTAGATACTATTTATTTTTCTAGAAGTATCAGTATTCTTCTCTCTCATGTTCTCTTATATACTCCATACAGAATATAGTAGCCTGTCCTCAAAAGCTGCATTGGAAGGTGCTGATAGAAGACTTGGCACAGAGGGTATTTGCAACCCCAGCAGATTCCCTTGCCAGTCAATAAATGCTAACACCAATAATATTCGGATTTGGCCAGACTCCCAAATGAACGCTGAAGATTAGAACTCACCAAGAATGTTATCCTCTTGCTTAGAAGGTCATATACCTCAAGGCACAAACAGATGCCAACCCTGTCTTGTATAATACTGTAGAGAATTCTTCTATTTTGGGAACATTGAGACATTTTAGTGATGTTTGTATTCCCCTTGAGTTATTGGCTCCTCCAGTTTCAACCACTTTCAAAATGTGGCAAAAGTAACTGCAGGAGAATGGTGTATGAGGATGAATGCAGTAGCCCTGCTTCCCACCATGATCATGCCTGTTGAGCTCTATATATGAAAAGAGAGAGACTTTTCATGGAGAATATCGATAGGGATTCCTCATACTCTAAAGCACAAAGAGATCCATCTAAACTGGAATACATTCTCTACAACTTTTTTTCATGTCAGGAGTGACTTGAGAAATTGCAGGTCACTTCTGATGTGTGAGAATTGGCCATCTGCAAGGATGTTGCCCTGGGGATGCCCAGATGTTTTACCATCCTGTGGGAGGCTTCTGTCATGTCCCTGCATGAGAAGCTAGATCTGACAGATGGGAGCTCACCCTGCTCCCCGGATTCAAACCACTTACCTGTTGGTCAGCATTCCTGCCAGCACAAGGGTTTGACCCATTGTACCCCTAGTGTCTCCTATCCTCTACAACTAGACAGCGGTAAAAAGCCACTTTGAGTTCCCTTCAAGGGAGATAAAGCGGGGTATAAATAAATAGTAATTAAAAAGGCAGCAGATGGGAGGCTTGTATAGTCCATCTCTATGCATGCACCTTCCAAATGGTCCTAGTATAGTTGACATTGTTTAGTTGCTTTTTTATTTTTAGTTTCTTCTACCTCAGCTAAAATACACACATTTAAAAACAATTTTCTATTGCGAACTTCTTTTCCACAGAGAAGAAATGAAAGAAGTATACAATACATATAGTATCTATCTCCATTTTAGATTTGTGTGATTTTTTAAAAATGCCTGTACTGATTCTTTTTGTATTATATTGTATTCTTTAAGCTTTTTGTAATCTGTGCAAAAAGTGCTTTGTTGTTTATGATGATGACAATATTGCTTTTTGTTGTTGTTTCAATCTGCCCAATAAATCAAGTGAATGCTGTTATCCCACAGAAAATAGGGAAACTGTTGAACAGTTCAAGATTTGAGGAAGGCTGCTTTAAATCTCTTGAAAATGGACTGTTGCATTATAGAAATGGAAGTTCACCTTGATGTGAGGAAAGTTTTTTTTGTTCAAGTGGACAGAATGCTGGCAAAGTACTGAAGTCCAGTGGGTAAACTTGGCAGTGTTCTCATATTGCTCTACACCTACTGTATCTTGTGATAGGAGAATGAAGAGGGAAATAGACCATTTATGCTTCCTGTAATTCAGATCTAGTTAGCTTGGACAGCTGCGCTGTTAACATTTCCTCTGTCTCTCCACCCTCAGTTAATTTTCCAAAAGGATATTTCACAAAAAGAGGATGGTCCCTATAATTTTTTTTCCAGATGGGAGAGAGAAATTGTTAATTTTGAAATATCACAGCAAGGCACTGGGTAAAAGGACCAATGAATCTTAAAGGATTGTGGTTTCACACCCAGCATTCCCACACAGTAATATCTTTGTTCTAGGGAGGGTTGCAAATCTGTCTTAGTAAGTCATACCGCTGCTGCTATAATTCTTTGCATTCAGGTTCCAGTGGATTTCAGTTTTATTTTAAATAATGCTTCTTGAGGTCAGTTGATTTGTGGAATAATTTAAGAAATTTGAAATGGTTTGCAACAGTCCTGTGGCATTTTTCTTCCCTCCTAATGGTTGAGCCTTTACTTCTGTAATATTTATTTAGTTATTTAAACTATTTCCAATTCACCTTTTACCAATTTGATTTTGGAAATAAAGTTAATCATGCCAGTGTAAATGTAAAACAATATAATTACTTCAAGAAATAGAAGAAACAAGAGTCAGATAGAAATTTTTAAAGCAGAGGCAAGGGAACCCCATAAAATTTTTATTTGTTACCAAAATTATATTTGGTTATTGCCTACGTCATTTTTGGAGAGGGTTTTTCAAAGTTGAGGTTCCTTTTTGTTTAGCTAAGGTATCTATACTAAAGAACATATTTTATACAGTGGTCTCTGTAAAGGATCTTAAAGCACAGCCAAGCTGGTACAGGTTGAATATCCCTTATCTGAAATGATTTGGAGTGGTGAGGGAGGGTTGGTTTTGGATTTTTTTTTTTCAGATTTTGGAATTCATATAGTGACAGGATCCAAGCTTAAGCATGACATTCATATACGTTTCTGATACCCCTTATACACATTTATTTTATTTTATTTTATTTATTTTCTGTATTTATATTCCGCCCTTCTCACCCCACAGGGGACTCAGGGCAGATTACAATGTACATATACATGGCAAATATTCAATGGCATAGACACGCAACATATATAGACAGGCACACAGAGGCTATTTAACATTCCAGTTTCATGATGGTATTCTGGCCACCAGGGGAGCTGTCGCTTCACTGTCCATTTGTGACACTGATGGAGTAGTTCCTCATTCTTTTGCTTGCTTGCTGGATATTTTATGGTTTCGTACATTTGTTAAATTAGCCTCCCCCATAAGCGGTACCTAAATTTCCTACTTGACAGATGCAACTGTCTTTTGGGCTGCAAAGGTCAACAGCAAGTTACACAATGGTCGGAAGCTGACTCTGACCCGGCCTGGCTTCGAACTCATGACCTTTCGGTCAGTAGTGATCATAATGCAGATGACTCCCAGCCAGGTGTGCCACAGTCCTGGTGCTTGAGGATAATTTTATACACAATGAAATAATAATTTTGTGCATGAAACAAAGTCCATATACATCAGTGGTTCCCAATCTTTTTTTGACCAAGGACCACTTTGACTAGGGGCCACTCTCCAACATTAGTACCAAAAAGGTACAAATCAGTCAATTTTAGATTCGGTTTTGTTATTTGGGGTGTTGATTCAGAAAATTGCATTGGATAGATCACATCAGCACTAGTTTCTGATACATCCAGTAGTCGTCATCTGCTCACCCACAGAAAACCATATTTAATAAACGGGCACTATAAGAGGGTTTCACAAGACCAGTTGCTCTCGTTGCAACAATGTAGTAACAGTGAGGCTGCGGACTACAGGTTGGGAACCACTGATATACTGTACATGGAACTATCTTGGGGATGTCAAATTCATTTTCACCAAGGGCCACATCAGTCTTATGGTTGCCTTCAAATGGCCGTTTGTAATTCAAAGACTTTATAAATGTTGTCTTGCCATTGAAAGCCTTGTTGACCTCATAAAATGATGTGGCAGGTTAGATTTGTTTGTGTTTGACACATGTGAATTGTCAGAAAGTAAAAATATCGCTATCTCAGCTACATATGTAAAGAATATCAGATTTTAGAATTCTGAATTTTCGAATCATAAGAGCACCTCAACAATGGCATATGCAGCCTGTTTAGCTTGTAGAAATGCATACCTTGAAAACTTTCAGAGAAAGGTCAGATCAGAATTTGTTGTGGGGGCTTTATGTGTAGATTATCCTATCTTAGGTCAGAGCTTGAGGATCAGCTGGATAAGTCAGTGGCTTGTTTTTGTTGTAATAGAAATTTACTTGAGTTCTCTGGCTTTCACTAAGAACAGATGTACCCCCTTTGGCAAAACTTATCTGTCACTGGGGCCTCTATTTATAACCAGTCCTCTTAATAACAACTACTGACAAAATGGAGGTTCTTTTTGCCCCTGTGAAGCAAACGTCCATTCCTGGAAATCTTAATTCATCACAATATTATTGAATCCAAGAAAGACAGGTATTAAAACCCTGGAGAGTGTATAACTTGTTACAAAATGCTGCCTTGACAAGGAACTCATTAACTTGTTATTCTACTCATTGTTTTCACTTCTTTTAAATCTATTCAAGCCCACAAAAGTAATGAATAGTAGGTAAATGTGCTTGAAAAATAGTAACGACATTGCCTGTTACTATATTGTTTACAAAAGTAGTATTGTTATGTCCTAATAGGTTCAAAAAGTATGCCATATAGATAAACACAGTTACTTGTAACATATTAATTTCAAGCACTAACATTTATCAGGGAAATAATAAAAGTGAAGTACAAAAGACATCAGATATTGTCTGTTCTTGGAAGCTCAGCAAAGTCAGCTCTGGTTAGTACTTGGATGGGAGACTCTCAATGAATGCCAGATGATGCAGGCTTATGTCAAAGGAAGGAACTGGCAAATCCATCTCTGAGTATTCCTTGCCTAATAAAACTATGTGAAATGAGTGGGGTGACCATAAGTCTATATTTATTTATTTATTTATTTATTATTCAAACTTATATGCCGCCACTCCCCTGGGGCTCGAGCGGCTTACAAGAACAGGCTAAAATCTAACACAATTTAAAAACAATTTAAAACAATTTAAAAACAGCAATATTAGAAGTTAAAGGCCTGTCAAAACAGATATGTCTTATATGCCCTGCGGAAAGCTGATAAGTCCCACAAGGCACGGACTTCAGGTGGCAGAGTATAGGTGACTCGAAGCTATATATACACACACACATACATTCTTCAGCATTTGGGGCAGTTCTTGCATTAGTTCAACCACAATCTGAATCAAATTTCAGATTCCTTTTATAATATCTAATTAAAAATACTGTTTTCTTCTGTTTTTCAAAAATGCTTAGTATTCAAAACAGTTTTGCATCAGTTTTCCACATAATGGAATAGAGCTGATCCTCAATATCAGTTTGTGCCAGGAAAGACTGTCACATCGTAATTAGTCATTAGCAGATCCCCTGATCTCCTGTGCAGATGGCAACAGGCAATTCTTGTTGATCGTAAAGAGGATAATGCAGTCAGTGCTAGGCTAAATCATCTTTTAAAACTACACCAGCTCCCTCATACACATTTCTCTTTCCCTTCAAAGCTATGGCTTTGTAGAGATTAGAAATTTTGGTTTAGTTCCTTGTTTGTATCTTTATTCTTCTTTTAAGGAAAAGTTTTATTTCTCAGATAAGACTGTTATTTGTGCTCAAGAGATGTTGAAAAACAAACAGCATTGCAAAACTCCTCCCAGAGCATTAGCTCATCATTTGGTTGCTCGACCAGGGGGAGATAACTCTCTCCTGGGGGAGCGTTCTCAGAAATTCCTAGGATCTCTGGCCCAAAGACGATTGCAACAAGGAATACACATGTTACAAAGCTGCCAGTGTTAGTCCCTGGAACAAAATATGAAAAAGTACAAATATAAATATAAATGAAAAAAATGAGCTGGAGCATGACTAGAGACGGAAAATTAAACTGTGAAGAATTGAGTGTGTTTGCTTGGACTAGAGAAGTCTGAGAGGTGTTATGATTCGATGTTGTTGTGTGCCTCTGAGTCAGTTCTGCCATATGGTGACCCTAAGAGTACGCACTCTGAGGTTGAAAGTATAGGACTCGCTCAAGATTACTCAGTGGGTTTCCATAGCCAAGTGGAGAATCAAACCCTGGTCCTGAGTCATAGTCCAGCACTCAAACCACTCTAAATGTCTGAAGGAATTGCATATAGAAAATAGAACGAGCATGTTTTCTCCTGCTCCTGAGATGAGAACAGGTACTGATGGATGCAAGAAAAGAAATTCCATCAAAACACTTGGAAAAACCCATTGAGTAGAAGAGCTATTCAACAGCAGAATGTGCCTCCTAACCCTCCACCTTCAATGGTCTCTGAAAAGAGATTGAACAGTCATCTTTCATGAGTGTTTTAATTGTGTTTCCCTGCAGCCCTTGCAGTTCCTTCCACTTTATACAATTCTATCATTTGTGGGACTAAATACATGGGCTGTGGTTCTGTCTGCTTAGCAAACCATATCAATCTACCATTAATCTATATTTTCTCTTGCCCAATATTCAGACATTAGCAATTGAAGAGAAAATGAAATCTTACTCACTGGACCCATTCAATATCTTCTACACTAAAGCCATACCCCTTCCATTTTTTTTTACATTAGGCCTACCTGTGCAGATGAAAAACCTCTTGGATGTGCATTGAGCCTCCCCATAACTTAAAATTTGTATTGACAGCAGGTAGTTGCCATTCCAGTGATGTAATGAATCTATTCTAGATTTTAGTTCAAACACTGAGGATCCTGGACCCTATCCATGCATGAGTTCAGCACTTTGGAGAGTTCCTTTAAAGTTCAATGAAAAGCCTAGAGCAGTGGTTCTTAACTTGTGGGTCCCCAGATAGTTTGGCCTTCAACTTCCAGAAAACCTAACAGTTGGTAAACTGGCTAGGATTTCTGGGAATTGTAGGCCAAAACACCTGGGGACCACAGGTTGAGAACCACTGGTCTAGAACAAATTCATTACCTCTACTGACATGGGAGCTGCCACTGAGAACCTGGCCCAGTGATGGTGCAGAAATTTCCAGGTTCTGTCTTTTCATCTCTAGTTAAAAATTTCAGTTAGATGTTGGTGGGAAAAACTTTTACCAGAGACCCTGGATAGCTGCTGCAACTCTGAGTAGATAGTTTTTCTCTAAATGGACACATAGTCTGAAAAGGTAGAGTGCAAAACATCTTCTTATGTCTTAGGCTAGGCTTGTCCATCTTGCAGCCTATGGGCCACATGTGGCCCAGGACAGCTATAACACAAACTGGCAGTCCAACGCAAAATCCTAAACTTATTTAAAAGATTTTGAGATTATTATTTTTTTTTGTAACTCAATTGCGCAGTTCTCAAGCGTGAACTTTGTAGATGATAATGGTATGGAATGGAATAATCAGAGTATGTTACATCCACAAATATCGGATTATTAATCATAATTCCCGTTATAATTGCAAACAGAAGAAATAAAAAAATGTTAAAATTTATTAATTAAATTAAGAGCAAGAGTACTCAGGTAAAACAAATTATGAAAAACAATTCATGTGTGTATTCTATACTAGGCATAATGCCACTGCGCATCATATACTTTAATTATTCGTATGCATGTTTGACTTCAGGTTTATGGTGGTGTGTGTCCCAAGACAATTATTCTTCTTTTAATGTGGCCTAGAGAAGCTGAACCAATTCAAACCATTGCACATCACTGTCTTAATCCTTTTAAAATAGATAGATAAATAAATAACGTGTTATTGGTTCTAAGATAATTTTAGTGATGCTTACACATTATTTCAGCCCAGAAGTTCAGAGATAATATGATATGGGATCCATTAGGGTCCCACATCAATTTGATCCTGATGAACTTTACCTCCTCTAAATGTTTTGTGTCAAGGTCATTTCTATGTCTCTATACAGCTAGTGATTTATTTTCTCAGACGCATGCAAACTACCATAATTGTCAACTGTTTTGTAGCATTAGCAATCAAAGAGCAGACTGATTGTCAAACCAATTCATTTGAAGGCTGGTGGAGAAAGGTGAGGAGGTGGATATTTCATGTCAACATTTTGCTATGCCCTTTGTATGCTTGGCTGGCACTCTGTCCCTTTTGGTGACAATCACAGTACAGATGAATTGGCAGCAAATGGCCTGCTTTCTGACTTACATCTGCAGAAAGTCAACCTTAGTGATAGTTTCTAGCTCACCTCCTTTCATGTCTCTCAAGTGAGAGCCCAGCCTTGCCTTTAAGCAGAGCACACTGGCTGCTCAAGTGAACAAATGCAGAAGATGTCAGCAAAGACAGCTGAAGGACAGAACTGCATGCAACTCAAGCAGTCCCTGAGTTACAAACATTCAATTTATAAATGACTTCTAGTTAAGAACAGGGGTGAGATAACAGGAAGTGAGGGAAATTTACCCTCCAGAAGGGAAATCATTCCTGAAAGATTTATCATGGGGGGAAAAGTGTCTCTACTTAAGTTTTCTCACCAATTCTTGTTTCCACAACAAGCAATTTTTTCAAAATCCATTCCTCACAGGGACAGAAAATGTGATGAAATCTTCTGAATCAGGGCCCAGACTACAAAACAAAACTACGGGGTATTAAGCCTTCCCTATGCTATCCAAATAAATCTACCTGTTCTGACTTACCTACAAATTCTACTTAAGAACAAACCTACAGAACCTACATACTGCCTGTATATAGATTGTATCTCTTAAGGTAGACTACTGTACTCAAATGTGATGGGGGAAGATTTTGCCAATTTTGAACAGTGTTGTGGTAGGGCTCTAGTAACTATAAAGCAAGTCAGGAGAGCAAGCTCCATGTGCTGATAGATGGTCACTTGCTTTATTTGCTTTAAAACCCCAACACATTTGAGCCACTATCAGAGTTGGCCTTTCTCAGGGGTCACACTAAAAAATGAAATCATAATTTCATTTACTACATTAATACAGAAAATACAGAATTACTTAAATTATATAAAAATAAATGAAATACATTATGCAATACAACACAGTGCATATAGATATCTTTACATAGGAATTTCTGGAGCTGTACAATGCAGTCAGCATCTCACATTTGCAGGGGTAAAGTACACAGCACTCCCACAAAAGTGGGGGGGGGGAGCACAAAGAAAACAACTGGGTTTTTTATCTGAGAGAGCAGTTCTCTAGGAGTCTCTAGGTCCTCCAGCATAGTTATGGACCTAGAGATTCCTAGACAGAACATTTTAATCAAACCGACAAAAGCTGAACCCAAAAAAGGGGAGAGCCACTTTTGTACACTCTACAAAGAAATGGATCATTCAGCAAAGAGAACCAGAGACTATCACCTTTGGATATTTATTCATGAACTCAGGTAGTCAGGTGAGAGAAAGAAAAAGCAATGGTTTCTCTATAGCTGCTGACATCTGCTGTAGTTGTTGACATTCTGAGAAAAGGTTAAATTTATTTTTTTCACACACACAAGCATATGTATGTATAGTATGTGTGTGTATATATATATATGCACACATACACACACACAGGAACATATGTATACGTAGGAGTTTGTATTTATATATGTATGTATCTTTCCTTTCTAATCTCTTATTTTGTTGATACTACCAAAGTAAACCAGCAAGTCTATGAAGACTTGTGCTTTGCATCATATGAAATATTTTTTAACTTAAATTAATTTTTGGACAATAGTACTCTAGTTTGTATTTCCCTTGCTAGAACTGCTGATGTCTCCATGTTTGACCTCTTTACTTGTGTGTAGGAGGGCTTCTGGCAAATCTCCTGCTCAGCCAGTTCATTTGTTAATACACAGAGAATTAGGGCACCGGATCAGAGGATCACGTAGGAGTGAGTGGGGAGAGCACGTCAGGCCAGAAGAGAGTTGCAAGGTGACGCTAAGGGAACTGGTAGATTACACCATGTAACATGATTTTTGTCCCTGAGTTATAAATGTCATTCCCTAATTGGTTCTATCATAAAAAACAAGAAGTTTATTAAACTGCAAAATCTTTGTTTTTGTGGGACATTTTGCCACACATTTTGCTATAGTTTTTCAGTGAATATTTGATAAGTCTCAACCAATTCAATATAGTTTGTGGCAGCCACAAAAATGAAGTTTCTGGAAGTTTCTAAGTAAATACTGCACAATTAAACAGGAAAAGAAACTTTCAAACCAGGAACAGATTTTTTTTCAAATGTTCTTACATAGAGTTATTTGAAAAGAGGTCGAATCAAACAGAAGTGGATGAGACAAAGATATCTTCATGTTCTATTGAACTAATAATTCACCAGGGATTCACAAATATTTCTGAAGCACATCATTTCATTTTATTTTTGTGAATTTAGAATGACTGCATTCTTTGTTACACATGGAGCAACAGTTCAATATTGGCTTTTAACTCTTTTTCTTCAGGTGCCTTAGATCTATTACAGAAAAGTCTCCCACCCTCCAATGCCTTTGTAACTCTCTCTGTTTCTCCCATAGATATTCACCTCCATTTCTCCTCCATTTGCTTTTGTTTTTAAATCTGCACTCCATATTTTCCCTTTCTTGGAGCATTCCTTTTGGTGTTGCATCATCAAGAGTTTCCTTATTGCTGTTGATGTGCTTGCTGTTGTTGTTGTGTGTCTTCCTTTCATTTTTAAAATTAAGAAAGAACCCGCCAATTATTTATGCTGTTGCTAGTTTAACACATTAAATGATGACACTGGAACACTAATCCCATTACAACTACGCACACAAACACAGAGCGAGTAATAACATTAATGACTTATAATTGTCCCTTTCACATTTTAAATGCCATTCATTCTCATAGAACATGCATATTTGTTGCATACTGCACATTCTGCTTTCCAAATGATGGGGAAATCCAGGAGTCCTTGGTTCAGGTTTATAATGAAAAAGCTGAGATTGGAAATGATGTTCAACCCTTCTATCCATATATACCGAGGATATTTTATGAAAAACGGTTGAAGAAGAGTGATCCAAGGGTTGAAATGGGTTGCACTGAACTTCCATTGGAGCTTGGGGTGCTATCTGTCTCTGCATACTCATATCCTCATTTCCCCCCCAAAAATGACACAAAGTATTCCCCCATGCCTGAGCAATTGTCATATTTTTGCTCTTTTGGGATGGGGGTAAGGAATGCTAAAGGCCTGAAAAATAGCCTTGGGTTGTACCTTTGAGAGTTTCACAGCAGTGTTAGGAAGATGGATGAGGGCAACTTATTTGTCCAATATCTTCACTCTGGCTACACTTGTTGTAGCTTTTTCTACTCCTTCTACCACTTCCAACATCATAATTATAAACAAATAATTACCATGCAATTGTGAACAAATTGTATCAATTGTGTCTTCTAGCAAAGTTACATAATGTCCCCATTAGAGCTACAGTATGCCAACTTTTCAAAAGATCAGTAAAAAGGGGTAGAGGAACTGAGAAGGGGACTGCTGAGATTTCACCTTATTTATGGCAACTGATTTACACTTCTCTCTCTTATCCCTGAGTCATACATCTGAGTTATCTCTGACTCCTATAATGCACACTCTAAAAAGAAATAAAATCATTTTCAGACCTAAACACTACACAGAGGAATAATGCTTTGGTACATAGCACAGTCCTAGTCCTCTGCAGAGTGGGCAAGGGTCATGGTCTATTTTGAAAGATAAGAGATCATCTCCACATCATAAATACACTTGAGGTAAGGCAAGGTATCCACTTTTGCCTTTAAAAAGGCCCATGTTCAAGCACTGCTTGAGCATCTGAAGAAACAAAAATTCTCTGGGTGAGATTGGGATGTTGGGGATTTTGATAAAGGATTTCCCCCAATCTATTCTTTAAAGTTTATATGCTCTCAGACACCCATGTCTTGAAGTAATTTGTTTTCTATGGTTAGAATGACTCTTTCCCAATCTAAGTTCAAAATTAAATGCTGGAGGGCTTTGAGAGAGCAGGGGAGGAGAGAAGAAAGGCATTTTGCGCAAACTGACATGTGTTTGCCCAACATTTTATTGGAGCTTCACGCACCTAGAAACTGTGTAGTTTGTTTTGCGGTTGCTTTTTAAAATTGAAAGAGTAAGCCCCAATTCATACCTAATAGTAGTCCCCGTATCATTATTAGGAACTGACCCAAACTGATTCCCTTGGAATTACTGTATATACTCATATATAAGTTGAATTCATGTATACATTGAGAACAGGTGTGGGGGGCAAAATTATGGATTTTGATACAATTTGTGGATAAGTCAAGGGCCATTCCATGAAGCACCAATGAGGAAAGCACCAATGACCTCAGAGAGCCCTGACTATTTCCATAATTTCTCCACCCAGGTGTTCAACCAGACCAGAAGTGGCACCATGGCAGGTAGAGTGGAGTGATTCAGTGCTTCTTCTATTTCAGCCAGGATGGATTAAGCTCTTGCCTTTTGCCAGTCTATACTGAGAAGGGATGGTTTCTTTTTTTATAAGAGTTAAGGTATAGTATTCACACTGAGTAAGTGAGTCAATTGACACAGGCTTTTTGTGCTGCTATAATTTCTAGACTTATTCATGAGTATATAGGGTATTTCTGATTTTTGTCTACAAAATTGCCAGACCAGTATGTTTATCTTTTAGGTTTTGTTTCTTTGGAAATATTACAAGGATAGGTAGATAGAAGAAGGGAGTGTACAGTACTGAGTGATGGATAGGTCTCCAAATCTGAGATTATGTTTCACCAGGTGCTTCTCAACTGTTGTGCTTTGGCTGTACTTGATAAAGTTCAGGAACTTGGTTGAACATAGGGCCCTTCCACACAGCCCTATATCCCAGGATATCAAGGCATAAAACCCCACATTATCTGAGTGTGGACTCAGATAACCCAGTTCAAAGCAGATATTGTGGGATTGGTATTATGGTATATAGGGCTGTGTGGAAGGACCCTTAGAGGAGACTAAAAATCCAATGTATAATAATAAATATTATTAATTATTACTTGTTAAAACTGATGTGGTTGTGTGGAGCTGTAGACAGAGTATGACAGACAGGATGGCAAGTACAGATTGAATGAGATGAGACAAGGATGAGACTGTGACTATTCTTCCAATGCCACCAGGCACCACTGTTTAAAAGGGCTTCAGCTGCTGCTTTTCAAACACTATTCCTCCCTAGGCACTGCATCTGGTATTATGCAGCATTGCAGTTTTCTTGCCTGAGGATACATGTGCAATTTTCATATTGACCCCACACACCGCTACCAAAAGAGTGTATATAATTTGCCCAGGATCACCCAGTGTGCTTCCATGACTGAGTGTGGAAGCCTAATTTCTCCCAGTCCAATACTCATGCAATTACACCTTACTGACTACTTGCCAGGGACTAGTCCTATATTTGTGTCCATTGGATTCAACTACTTCTTTCTTTCCTGGAAATTTGCCATGAACCAGCAGCCAGTCAATCAAGGACTGGCATCAACCCAAGGACGATCACTCTGTGCAGTACTGCATTAGACCACATAGCAATTTCAATCAGAAATATAGGGTTGGGGGTCTGCTGCTGGAAGTGCTGATTTGTGACTTAGAAATAGTAAAAGGCAAAAATCAGAATAGGTCTTATTAACTTTTTTAAGTTTTTTGCCTTTTATTGATACTATGCAGAACTTTAATAAGTCATTTGGGAGTTGTTTTGTTTCTGAGTTTGTAATCAAAGCAAGAAACAGTAAGGTCATTTCCTAGAGATTAGATGGCAATAGAAGTCTGGGACTTGGTGAGTCTCTGCTCCAAATAGTCTTTATTTAGGGGAAACACAAGTAGGCTTAACAGATGGACTTGTGTTGGGCCTTGTTTGCACTTCAGCCAGCTCTTTAAAACTCCAAGAACATGTGGTTTGAAGATAAGAAAATGTATATGTATGTGTTTTACTTTGGTTCTTTGGAGCATTAATTAAATAAGAAATATGAGTTGGGAGTAAATAGCTACAAAGGATAGAAGCAAATTTCAAAAAATGGCAAACCAAGCATGAAATAATTTGCTTGTACCTAGAGAAAAGTTTGATATAGCATATTAGTATGATGCACAGTATCTAGAAGATAGGCATTGTTTACAGTGAAAATGATCTTTATTGCCATTGTTGCAAGCAGCATCTTCAGTTCCTCACAAACATGTGGCCTGCTATCTTTTGGTCCCTGGTAACTTTGCCATCATCATCACAAGCTATGATTTCCATGGTACATCTTTTGGTGTTGGGATTCTTCAGAGGAGAATGATTTGACACAGTGTTACTGCCATCAAGGAGCTGTTCCAAAGTCTCCAGAGGGTAGGCAAGATGTCACTGGCACAGAGACGCCTTTTCAGTTGGTAACCGTTAAACATCCCTTGAGTGAGATTTGCTCTTCCCTGTTGGCTGATGCAAGGCTTGGCACAGAGAGGTGCAACGACTGGCATGAAACTCATTAGCAGCCTCTTAGAAAGGGCTCATTGATCCACACCCTTATTTTGAGGTTAAATGAGTCACAAAAACCCAACACTGTCAAATCCATTTGCATTTCTTTCCCCCTCTTTCAGAGCTTGGAAAGTTATTTTTTAAGATAATTACTTACTCTTACCATTCCAAGCCTCCTTTTCTACTGGTAGTTAATTTGTGCTATACTTAAGAATTTGAAAGCAACATTTTACTTTTTTTTCTATTTGAAAGTAAGAAAGCAGTTACTCTTGGTTATCTATAAAAGTTGGTACAGACTTATTTTCAGTTGGTAACCACAAAACATCTCTTGAGTGAGATTTGTTCGTCCCCTGTTAGCTGATGCTGACAGGAGCCCCCGGTGGTGCTGGCAGGACTGCTGACCGACAAGTCAGGAGTTCGAGTTTGGGGAGAGCGGGTTGAGCTCCCTCTGTCAGCTCTAGCTTCCCATGCGGGGACATGAGAGAAGCCTCCCACAAGGATGGCAAAACATCAAACATCTGGGTGTTCCTTGGGCAACATCCTTGCAGACAGCCAATTAGCTCACTCCAGAAGTGACTTGTAGTTTATCAAGTCACTCCTAATATAAAAAATAAAAAGCTGATGCTGATTTTGGAATACCTATTTTTACATATCTGTACACAATGCGGTATCTTGGAGATGAGACCTGTCAAATTCAGTTATGTTTCATATAAAACTTATATGCATAGCCTGGAGGTAATTTTAAATTATGAAACAAAGTAGTACACTGAACCATTACAAAACAAAAGCGTGACTATCTCAGCCACTCATGTGGATGATTTCAAATTTTGGAGCATTTCAGATTTCAGAATTCTGGAAAAAGGAAGCTCAGCCTGGACCAGTGAATGACTTGTGGTTCAAAACTCTCCTAAATAGTAAGACTATCCTCTATCCTGTAACTTGGATTTCGTGTTAACCCTAGTTATGATACACTGGTAATAAGCTTATTTATACCCAAATTTAGTTTCTAGCTGCTGTCACAGGTAGCAATTGCTTCAGGATAAACACAGCAAAGTAAAAATGTGCATATGAGCTGAAAGGCTGTTTCCCATAGGATATATTCTTGGCTGATTGGCCCATGTAGAGCACACTAAAAATGTCAACAATAGAAGATGGGAAGAGTGAATAGATCATCAGGGCTAACATACAGTCACATCAAGAGTTTATGTGTCTGTAGCCTACCTTTCCTTCAGTCAACATTCCTGGCTTGTCTCCCCTGCTTTCTCCTTACAACAGCCTAGTGAGGCCAATTAGGCTAACAGTGAGTACGTTAATCATTGAGTGGCTTTTATGACTTGATTAGCACTTGAACGTGGATGCCTCAAATCCAGTCTAGCGTTCTAAACAGTGGATCTCATGTTTGGTGGAGACTCTTGGAGCTCTGTTCCTAAGAACTTAATGCTGATGGTTTGGTGTCAGTTACAAAGATAAGAATACATTTCAACTGCCCAAATTTATGTGTATGGGCATACATATAATTTGTATGCCCAATTACTTTCTCAGGAGAAGGCAAAGGCAACCCCTGCTCTGCCAAATCTTGCCAAGAAACCCCTGTGATAAGTTTGTATTAGGGCTACCATAAGTCAGAAATGACTTAAAGGCTGACATCAGCCACATATATATAGTCTGTTACTATAGGAATTACAGTTACTACAGGAGTCATCCAATCTCATGTGATTACTCAAGGGATTAGCAATAGCTCTACCCAAACAGGTGGAACAAAACAAGCTCCTAAGCTTTTGACTGGTCACTGTGACTTGCTGTCTGGTCACTGTAAAGTGGGATGAGTGTGCAGGACACAAGCTGTATTGCTGCCAAGGAAAGCAGATGTACACACAGTATTTTATTGGCTTTGTGTTCGTAGCTGTTTTGTACTGATTGCTTCCTATTCTTTCATAACTAGCATTTGAGGCAATACAGGAATGGGTGTGTGGGGTGTGGGTGGGTAAGAGGGAGGGAGACATGGGTGGTACTATTTCCTGTGGTTTCTCACTTGACCTGGCAACCTGTGATTCCATCTTTCATTCAGGAAATCCAGTTCCCTAGGGCCTGCGACTGCAATGAAAAACCTCAAAAATTCTGGCAATTTTTCAGAAGCACAAAGAGCAATACAGAAACAATTTCTTAGCTTAGCACATAGGGCTAGTTTTTTGTCTTGATACTGCTGGCAAGTTTATAGGAAGCTGAGACACAGAAGGGGTAACATAGGTTACTTCATAACTTTTTTGGATGGGCCGGGGTGGGAACCGAAATCTATATATTATATTCTTATTACCACTGCAGAGAGCCAGCATGGCATAGTAGTTTGAGCACTGATATGACTTGGCCATGAAAACCTACTGGGTGGTCTTAGGCAAGTAACATTCCCCAAAACTAAGAGGAAGGCAAAAGAAACCCCACTTGAAACAAGCCTTGCCAAGAAAACCCCAGGACAGTTTTGCTTTAGGGTCACCATAAGTCAGAAACAACTTAAAAGCACACAAAAAACCAAGTTGAAAATATGATAAAAATAATTCAGAATATGTGTTTACATATACATATTCCTTAGCATACCATTTGGATCACTTTAGTGCAAATACTAATTGACTGGCTGATTGATTATGATGTGATCAAAGATGGATAATATAGCCAAGATGAATAAACAATGGCATTCTTCCTTCACTTCTCAGGATGGGAATGGTTATGCACTTGTTACTTTGCCAGGGTTTTGTTGCTTTTTTGGTTTATTTGTTTCTTTAAAACTGGTTCAGCTGGTGGAGATTACGTGAAAGTCAGCTGATATTCTGTGGGAGCCAAGAAATCCCCTGCTTGTTCTTTTTTTAGGCAGAAAAACCCACATAAATCCTCCTCTACGTAGACTAAAAAACAGCATATTAGAATCCAACTAAGCTTTCTCAAAGTAATTTTGAAACCATCCCAAAGTAGCTGTAAAGGCAACAGGCCAAAAGCAACGGGCCACATCCAAAATGGCTATGGAAAACAGTGTCCAAAATGCAAGTGTCTGCCGTTGCTTTCCATCAAATCCTGCTTATATTGGACAGCAGGGCTGCATCCGGCAGAAGTCAAAGCACACCAATTTCAGCCTTAGTCCTTGCAGCCAGTTTATCTGGCCTTTCTCCAACATTCAGTTCTGAGCCAGTTCTTTTCTTCTTCTTCCCTCATAGATGTCTGGATTAGTTGGTATTAAAACCCAAGTCCCTGATTTGTATACCGACAAACAGAGCTTAGAAAAGTTACTTTTGTGAAATTTACATTTCAAAATCACATCATCTGTATGTATGGTAGTCATACTGGATGGGGAATTCTGAGGGTTGCAGTCTGAAAAGCTAACTTTTTTCACCCTCCAGTGAAGACAGCTCAACTTAGGCCCATCCATTATTTTCTGCTAAATTAGTCTAATAAAAATCTCCAGATAATCTTTATTTCTTTGCCTGAGCAATCATTTCTGGCAGCACACAGAGATGGAGCCCTGAGAAGTCAGGTAGATATGCTTACCCATAGAAGGAGCTGAGGACAAGAGGGAAATGTTGTGGGATGGCAGCCTAAGATCCACAACAGTAAGGGGATAAAGCAGAGCACTTCCCCATGGTTTTCTCCACTGTCCCCCAGTTACTGGACCTCCGTGAGATGAGGTCCTGTGTTGGTGATCACCCATCTGAACAAAAATAATGCTTTTAGGTGCATGTAGAAACATCCTTTGTATACTATTCACATCTACTGAGAAATCAGTTAGATTGTGATCTAAACTCTTTGTGATTGAGGTTTTGAAAACAGTTGAGTTGAATATTCAGGGTTGAAGATTCAAAACTTTAGTTTTTCAAACATCTACCCAGAGATGTGAAAAGTTGCTCTTTGGACTAAAACAGAGCCAGGAAATTCTGAAAGCTGTAATATTAAAAATAACCTTTCCAAGATGCGCTTAGTTATGGTATGCCACTCTACAGCCTTGTGGCTTTGTTGCCATGAACATTTCAAGAATATAAACATTTGCAATCATTTGAGCATGTTGTGTGGATTTTTAGTTCCTTTGCCCTGGGCCTTTTCTTCAATAGAATCTAGCTCAAGCCAAGTGTTTATTTCTATGAAAACCATTAAGCCACATTTCTCCTTTCTATTGTGCATTTGCTTTAGTAAGTGTAAACTCTGAAAGCATTTTTGCCTTGCTGGCGATCCAGATGCCATGTAGTTCAGAGGTGAACAACTTTCTATCCTTCCAGAAGTTGTTTGAATGCAGTTCTCATCATTCTTAACCAATGTCTGTGTGAGTTAGCAATGATGGAAGTTGCAGCCCAGCAACTTTCAAGCAGTCACAAATAAAAGGAGACATGTTATGTCATCATTGTTACCAAAGAACCAAATAGAATATAAGTGGAGTAAAAAACAAGGAGGCTCTATGAAATGCTGTATTTTGTGTTTTGGGTGTCCACAGAGTCCTAGCAGTTTGAGTGTTGTGTCTTCCTTCTTGTACTGCTAATGCTCTTTCTCATTCAAGCATAAATCTGGCAGATTCAACTCTGCCTCAGAGGTATTATCTAGGAGTGTTATCACTTGGCTGACTTCAACAGTAGATTTCAAGAATTGACTCTCGCCATCTATAAAAAGAAAAGTTGTTCTTATTCTGAGGAAAGTTCTCTTCCTGAGAAGATAGTTTGCCGCAGTGTTGATTCCCTTCCCCTCTACTACCATTCTTTGGGACCCAACCTCCCTCTTGAATGACTTGATGTTGCCTGTAATTTAAGTTGACCCAAGACATTTTGTTTCTGGAATCAAAGGGCAAAATGGCATCCTAGTTCCACATTCAGAAGCCATCCAAACTGGCAACTGAATATAACTTGAACATGGGGAGGAGGTACTGTCCTCCACCATACCAAGAGCAGACAAGTATCATTACTGATGCAGAGTGGACTTTGTGGCACACCTAATTCTGCCCACTAGCACAGCTTACTTCTGTTCCTCTTCTCACCATGCAGGTTTCTCCAGAAGTTGACTATAGAGTCATGCTGGAAGACCTAGAAATTCTATAGTATACAGGGTAATTTGCAGTTTTTCCACCTACATGCCCTACAACCCCAATCTCAATAAGTATTGTGGGCTGATTTTGTTAGGTAGCAATTTTGTTCTGTCAGAAGGTTGTAAACAATTAATTTATTTAGGAGCAGAAGCTGGCAGATTAGGTACATTAGCTAATTTGCTGTTTTCTGAAAACAAATTTGCTTTTTCTGTGGACTAAGATCCTAGTTGACATGTTTCTCCTTTTAGGCATGCGTTCAAAATTTTCTGATAAAAATGTATTCCTGGTGAATTTCTGTGTTCTCCGTGTCTTCCTTTGGCTATTGCTAGCATCATGATTACACGAATCCATTGTGATGATATATTGAAACTTAATCCAGTTTTGCACTGGTAACATAGACACTCTTGCTTTTCAATTAAGAGTGAATTAACGAAGGTTTATGTTCATTCATCTGGTAACAGGATTAAGCTAATATGAGATAAACCACACTTAAATCAGAAAGGCATTCCACAAGAAGCTTAACAGATTTAGCTAAATAGCTGGAAGAATGGGAGAAGATCTTTCTGGATATTTTAACAAGGGAAAACCTTATTCCCAGCCTTGGAAAATTTAATATTGTGATGTATAAGATCCTCCCCCAGAAACCCATAAATCCTCTGAGCTGTACTGAATGTTATGCCTGTAGAACTAGCTCATATATTTTACTACATACATTCACTCACATTTTAATCTCAGGGTTGAGTTAAACTTCCAGCATGTTATGCTTTATGTTGGAAAAGGCTTGTACAAGGAGGTGGCATTTTGTATCATTTTTTTCTTCAAATTTGAAACATAAGTGACAGCATAAAGCTATCTCTAGTGATTCCAGACAAAGTGACTATCACAGAGATATAGCACTTTGAAACCATTTTATCAGCCATGATTCTATTCTGTGGAATCCTGGCATTTGTGATTTGGTGAAGATTGTGTTTCAACTCAGCAAACAAAATCTCCAAATGTATGGCGAAAATAATGGACAAGGAAAATGCAAAGGCAGCCAAAGGAATTTGACTAGAATAGAAAGAGTGAATATAGGCACAGATGAAGGAAACAAGTAGAGGGAAAACCTTGATGCTGACTAACTCACAGACAATTTTTATCCTGAGTTTGCTTCAAATTGTTGTTTTGAAATATATCTTAGGAGTTTTACCTTTTTAAAAATACTTTTGGAGTACTAAAATACAGTCCTGTAATAAAAGAAAGGGTGACAGATGTAGCCTACCCAACCAGATGGATTTCTATGTAGAGAAAACAAAATCACAGTACAAGACAGGAAAAACTAAATCAGATTTCCGCAGTCTGGAAATACCATCTCCGAAGGCCTGCTTGCTACAAAGATATTCTGTATTTTTATACACAGGTTGTTCCTTGGTTTTTTTAGAAATCTAAATTAAGTTTATTTCTTCTTTGAGTCTTCCTGTTTGTATAACATCAAAATACACTTGCTGTATAAGTTGATGACAATGTTGAGTCTAAAAATATTGCCTCTAACAGCGTGGTTGGTGTGAAGGAGGTGACTGCCATTCTGAAAGAACAGAAGAAATATCCAACAATGTTTGAGTTTACAGAAAGGAAATCAGGAGAACTTGATCTCTATTTAATAATTGCTTTTCCTTGAGCTTCTGTGAGCCTTGGCAACACATTGATCTTAGCATTATCTGCCTCATACTATTTGAGTTTTTATAAAAGTTCAGTGAAAACCTCTGTTCTACCACAGAACAGAAAGGAGAGGAAATGAATTACACTGTTTTGTTTAGTTTTGAACCTTACTAGGTTACTGATTTTGTCCTCCTAGACAACAATTGATGCTTCCTTAACCATCTCCAATAAATCTTTAGGCTTCCTTTATAATCTGGTGCTTCAGTACAAGGCTAACAATTGTTTTAGAACAAAGTAGGTTTCTTGAGTGTTTCTGCTTATTTTCCCACTTGAATCAGTCAATGAGCTTTGGAAAAGGTGACCTTCCCCCTCTATATCTGAATGTTGATTTCAAAAATCAAAGCTTTGGAAGCTGTCCTTCTGGAACTTAGCATATTTATTCCTGTATAAGTCAACCTCATGCATAAGTCAAGGACAGATTTTAGGGCCAAAATTATGAATTTTGATGTGATCCATGAATAAGTTGGGGGTCATTCTGTGGAGAGGGGGAAGGCCAGCACCCCTGCCACTGACACTGTTTCCTGACCCAGTCAATTAAAGAGGCCTTTCATCATTCCATTCAAATAAGGGAATGGTTCATTTTCTGATAAATGTTAACATGCAGCATTATCTCTCTCTCATTCTCTCATTTTTATATATATATATATATATATATATATATATATATATATATACCATTCCCTTATCTGAACAGAGTGACAAAAGGCGAGAACGTAGTCCATAAATGTTAACATGCAGCATTATCTCTCTCTCATTCTCTCATTTATATATATATATATATATATATATATATATATATATATATACCATTCCCTTATCTGAACAGAGTGACAAAAGGCGAGAACGTAGTCCATTCCAGAAGAACTTCAAAGTAGAAACAACTCCCCTTCTCTCTCAACTGCTTCACTACTTCTGGCCTATTTTAATGTCTGCATGGAGAAAACAGTTCTTTGGGACTCCCCTACAAAGGAACTCTGAAAGAATAGAAAGCTTCTTTTAGGTTCCCCCAAGACACCACTTGACTTAGAGAAGTGTTTACATTGACCAATGGATATTTCAACCTAGGTTTTCAGCTTGATTTTTTGACCAGAATTTATAGTCTTAAACATGAGACTGAACCTTACATACACCTGTCAACTTAACTAGCTGAGGTTACATATCCACCTCACTATATTGCTATATTATAGTAATATACATATCACTATATTGCTATATGGCTATACTATAGTGATATACATATCACTACAGTATAGAAATATGCAGGCCAATGGCATATTTTTCTCTTAACAGAGAATCTACAGCTCATGGCAGAGCTCCCTCTTTTCATACAGATGGTATCAGGGTAAGTTCCTCATTGCTGCAGTTATTGATAAGAGTGTGTGCAGCAATTAAAGATCCTAATGAAAGAAACAAAGCATTGGCTTTATTTTAAAATAAGAACACTATTCAGGATGCTAATCTAATAACATAGAAGAAAATGAACTGGTTTATTTTCATGACAGTATGAAGAAGATTGTTATGACTAAAAACCTTTTAGATTTGTGGATGGAATGTGTAGGCTGATTATAGCGTAATGGTTAGAGTGCTGAACTGTGACTTGGAAAAATGCTCATTAGATCACACTGTCCAAACCTATCCATCTCATAGGTGTTTGTTTTGCTACCTGTTCAGAAGATTTCACCTCCCTGTCCCCAGGAGTTTGAAAAAAAAATGACTTGGTGTGTAAACAAGGTTCAAGCTTCAGTGGAGACACCTTTTCTACATGATAACTCTTTCAGGAGTGAATTTCTCTCTCTCATTTCCAGTTGTTTCATTCCTGCTTGTAACTATGAGTTGTTTGTAAGTTGGATGTTTGTAACTCAGGAACTGCTTGCAAAACAAAACAAAATAAACATATAAATAATTTTCATGACATATGTTTAAAAACTGAAAGAATGGCCTTTGTTTTGGTTGATGAACCCAAACTTAGAATCTTCAATAGAATTCATTGGTGTTCTACTATTAACATTTTTTTCTTCCTTTGCAGATGACAGAAGGGAGACACTGTCAAGTACAGCTTCTGGATGACAGAAAATTGGAGCTGCTGGTTCAGGTGAATCATATACATTTCTTCTAATCTCATAATGTTATTATAGTTATATCTTTTTGCAACCATCCATCCCTGTTCTTGGCTCAGAGAGGGCCACTCTTTAAACTTGGAGGACCATCAAAGAGGGCATTCACATTCAAAATCTGGTAGTATGGGCAGATGTTAGTCAGGCTGCCTCTGTAGTAGTTATTCCCAACTAGGGTTTGGAATTTATTCAAATGTTTATTTACCAAGATCACATTGATTATGTGGGTTTATTTTAGTGAGTACTAACAACTGAAATATGGTGCAGTTCTCAGCACATTATGTCAAGAATTACCCCAGAAAACTGGGGTTTATCCAAAGGACAGCAACCAAGAGGGTAAAGGCTTTAAAAATAAGTTGAAAGAGATTTTCTCACTTAGAGAAAAAAAATTTAAGGGGAGAAACAGTGCCTTCAAGTAGTTTTCAATTTATGGCAAGCCTAAGGCAATCCTATCATGGGTTGTTCAGAGGATGTTTGCCTTTGCTCTCCTTTGAGATGGAGAGAGTGTAGGTTTCCATGGTTGAGTGGGGATTTAAACCCTGGTCTCCAGAGTTGTAGTCTAAGGCTCAAACCTCTACACCACATTGGCTTTCAGAAAAATAAGATTTAGGAGAGACATATTGCGATGGTTTTATATCTGAAGGGCTGGTAACACAGAAAATGGAGCAGACTTCTCAATTACTCCAGTAAGGCTCAGAAGACTTATAAGCGGAGTGATCCTCACCTACATTTATTATTTATTTTGATGTTTAAGTATTTATAATTGTACTGTATCAGATTACTTCAGGGTGCCAAAACAGAGTCGATTTCTTTTAGATATAAGAGTAGGTATTTTGACAAAGTTTTTTCTCTGATGATCTTTTTCAAATAAATATTCTCCATAATATGGAGATAGACGAGCATTGTTGCCATCCATAGTACTTCATCACACTAAAGGATGAATCCACTTTAAATCCGGTTGCTGCCTCCTGCAGAATTCTGGGATTTGTAGTTTAGTGAGGCTGTTAAAGGCTCCTCTTTAAACTACAAACTCCAGAATTCTGCAGGAGGCAGCAACCAGATTTAAAGTGGATTCATTCTCGAGTGTGATGAGGTCCATAGTCTGGATTATGAGATAAAAGGGTAGAGTGGAATGTGTGGTTTTCTAGATGTTGAACTGCAGGCCCTAGTTCCACTAGCCTACATAGCCAAATGGTGGGTGAATCACGTGTATTATAACATTTGGAGTCCCACACACACCCCTCATCTCTTTTTACATCAAATATAAAAAAGCACTTTGTAAGCAAACTTGGCCTGCAGAAAAAGAAATGTCAATACAGCAGAAGGCTTTAACATGCAGATTGCCAGTTGCCTCGGTACACAGAAACGTCATATAACTCATGTTGTTCTTTTCAACAGCCTAAACTTCTGTCACGAGAATTGTTGGATTTGGTAGCTTCACATTTCAACCTTAAAGAAAAAGAATATTTTGGGATCACATTCATAGATGATACGTAAGTATGTCTATATATATGTTATTTTGTAACCCACTTTTTACTAAATAGACAAAGAACAATATTGGCTTCTCCAAAATTACTCTGTAACAGTTGGGTAGCAATGTAATTGTCTAATTGTTGTTAGGACAAGGTACCCAAGTAGTTCATTTGTTTGTTATACCTTCATGTTACTAGTGTCTACTTAATTTTCAAAGCTAGCAACTACTGGTGTTGGGTAGAGAAATGCCAACAATAATAGATCGATCTATAGTAACTGATCAATCATACCTCAGTCCTCAATCTGGAAACACCATAAATCAAGTCCAGTGCTTTAGCCAATTTTATAGAATTGAAGATATCTTGAAAATGTAGTGTTGTGTCCTTTTTTTGCAGTATGCACTTGCAGCCTCCAGAGGGCAGTCGAGCTCTAGTTTATTAAAACTTCGGTAGTTTTCCTACAATATGTCATGGAAATGTAGTCACGGCTAGCCCAGTAGTCCAGCAAATCGCAATAAAATCTAAAAGCCTTTTCTTCTTCAATATAATGTTTAACATCCTTGTCCAATGAATAAGCCAATGTAGCTTCAAAAAAACTGCAAGAGATATATTTGTGCATTTTGGTTGACAAATAAAGATATTGCTGTTTTGTAGATTTTTGGATTTTGTTGCGATATTTTTCTGTGGTGACAGTCAAAACACCAAGTTTACTACTTTCCTCTTATTTTAAATTTACAGGACAAAACTAGAACGTATGGCTAGGAATCATTGGTTTTATAAAGTCTGTTTAGACAATAAACTGATCTGTGGCTGATTATGCATTTGTTGGTGAAAACCAACTGCGAGGATTTTCTGCATCCAGGCAGTTGTCAGTTCTTCATAGATCACAATAAGGTGCAACAGTAAAGGGGCAAATAGTGGTTAATTAGAACAGCTTTCCCTAACCTGGTGTCTTCCAGAGATGTTGGAGTGATTCTATACAGAGGCTAGATGGCCATCTGTCAAGGGTGCTTTGAGTGCAATTTTCCGGTTTCTTGGCAGGGGGTTGGACTGGATGGCCCATGAGCTCTCTTCCAACTCTATGATTCTATGATTACATGACTGTAACTGCTATAATCCCTATTTTGATGGAGTTGATTAATGTTCTCATCCAACACCTTTGAGTCCTTAACTGCTTAGGGGATATATAGAAGTATGGGAAAGGTGCTTCTGAGGACACCAGTTTCTGCAGAGTCCAATTTGCCAGGCATGTAGGATTTCCTGTAGTTGTTGTTTACTGGTATTAAGTCAACTTTGACTTATGGCAACCTTACGAATGAGAGACCTCCAAGCCATTTATCCTCAATAGCCTGCTGGAGTCATGCAGACTCCGGACCATGGCTTCCTTGATTGAGTCTATCTGTCTGGAATGTGATCTTCCTCATTTTGTACTGCCTTCCACCTGATTGTGTTGTGAATTCCTTTCAGAATTATGGATAGACCACATCAGCTCTAGTTTCTGGTACAGAACATATGCTATCCAGTAGTTGCCATCTGCTTGTCCACAGAAAACCATTTTTAATAAGCCTCGGCACTATAAGGGTTTTGTGAGACCAGTCGCTCTCATTGCAACAATGCAGTAATGGTGAGGTTGTGGACCATCTTTTAGTTCTTACAGGTTAGGAACCACTGCTGGAGCTGGAGATCCTGCTTTGAGCCAGGGATTGGATTTTATCACACATACGGCCCTTTCCAACACTATTTTAATTTGATTCTGCTCTCCTCACTTTCAGTGGGAAAAGTTGCATGCCTTCAACATAGCATTTTAAATCATTCCATTATCATGATTATTTTAATAATTTGTGAGTTCTTTTGTTTATTAGAGGTTATTACATGCCATAATGGTAGGGCAAAAGCTGCTATTGAAATATTATAACTGAATAAACAAAGAAATCAATTAAACAATCCAAAGGGAATCAAATTGCGCAAGATAGACTAGAAAAATGCCTTTTTATCTATTGTCTGATTTGATTTAGTAATGCAATGGAAAAAAGACATATCGGTGAATTCTGGTTTATTTTGGAGAGGAGGGATTACTACACCATTGGAAAGGAGAGTGAATAATAAACTTCTTCCACTGAAGAATTAAGAATTGAGGGCTCAATTGTGTGACTGTGCTATTATATGCCATGTTCAGACCAATAAGATTGATTACTTTTAAGATCTGTGCCATGTGTGATCAATTAGCTGTTTTCATCTGCTCTGACAATGGCTGAGCCTGTTATGTTTATAGCACCTGATTACATCCATATCTCAGTGTACTAATTGGCCCTTAGTTCTGAAGGAAAGAATGACTGGAATTCCCCTACCTCTTTAAAAAAAAAACAACTGCCAGAATACTATGTCATTTTATTTATTCATTCATATATTTACTTACTCGATTAACATAACTTTACATATGCTTAACTAAGTAGCAGAGGCACTAAGAAGCACTCTCAGTGAATTCTGAAGGTGCATATTGGGACACATGAGTGTGCAATGCACATTTCCTGGCTCTGAAATAGATAACCAGCTTCATTACTTTGCACATTAATTTTTATTTTGCTTCGTTTTTAATTCTATTTTATACTTCCAGGGGTCAGAATATCTGGCTACAATTAGATCACAGAGTTTTGGATCATGATTTGCCCAAGAAACCCGGTCCAGCGGCTTTGTTTTTTGCAGTCAGGTAAGTAATAATCCTACATGCAAAATAACATTTAGCAGCGTGAAACTGCAAGCAAGGATTTGATGTTGAATTTCTGTTAATTAATTAGCTTTGAATAACCAAGTTCAGCTGATTCCCTTGTGTTGCTGGATATATATATGATAATGTGACATTTGTATTTGTGGCTGTGTCACAATTCCCTTATCATTTCCCAACACAACATGCTACATCATGTTCTAAATTCTTTATTTTTAAACCTTTAAAAGATGAGTCAGAATTCTAGATATAGCACAATCTTTCTGTACACGGTAAAAAGGCTGACTTCAAGGGAACTTTTTCTTTGAAGAACACCTTACTGGCCTGGAAATTATCCAAATTCCAAGGCTTCTTATTTTTAGCCACACACAATGATAAAAAAAGACTTTATTGCATGCAGGTGGTGAACTGGCATAGAAGAATGGATATTCATTGATGGTTGGCTGCTATCCCCCACCATTGTCAGGACAAAAGCCATCAATAGCTCCTGATTGTTCAATAGTCCCAGGACTTACATGATGCAATGAGATCTAGGCATGCTTATAACAGCAGGGGCAGGCTTCTCACTGCTGAGGCATCAGAGTTGCATGACACCAACAGCAGTGCATTGTAGAGACTGTGAAAATACCATGGGATAGTAGCTTCATGTAGAGCAGGGGTCCTCAAACTAAGGCCCGGGGGCTGGATGCGGCCCTCCATGGTCATTTACCCGGCCCTCGTTCAGGGTCAACCTAAGTATGAAACTACTTGAAAGCACACAATACCAAAAACAATCCTATCTCATCAGCCAAAAGCAGGCCCACACTTTCCATTGAAATACTAATAAGTTTATATTTGTTAAAATTATTCTTAATTTTAATTATTGTATTGTTTTTTTAAATTGTTTTTGCACTATAAATAAGTTATGTGCAGTGTGCATAGGAATTCATTCGTATTTTTTCCTAATTATAATCTGGCCCGCCAACAGTTTGAGGGACTGTGACCTGGCCCTCTGCTTAAAAAGTTTGTGGACCCCTTATGTAGAGAGATGGAAAGCAGTGGACTGGCAATGAATGTCACATGATATCCTGAGATAGGGACTATCACCAAAGGTGACAATATGATTTATACCAACTTGCCACCTCCTCCATGGAGAAAGGAATTTGGGGGGGGGGGTAGAAATTAAAATGCCACTTTTTATGGCCAGATTTACATTCATGAATTCTTCGTGACCACATTTTCCCTTATGAACCCACACAGTCCCTAAGATTTGCCAGGGAGGCCTTCCTCTCGCTTCCGCCACCGTCTCAAGCACAGTTGGTGAGGACGAGAGAGAGAGCCTTCTCAGTGGTGGACCCCCGGCTCTGGAACTTCTCCCCAGAGAGATAAGGCTACTCCCTACTCTGTATGCCTTTTGCAGGGACCTCAAAAACCTGAATGTTCTAGTGTGAATTTAATAGTTAGGTTCATGAATGCCCAGCCCTCATTAACCAATTATATTCAGCACTTTGCCCCCAGTCCTGGCCTCATAGTTTGCTTTTTGCACAAATCTGGGCCCGGCCCTCTCCAATTCTGATCATGTCTACTATACTTCTAGTTACTAGTTGTTGAGGTTTACTATTTATACATTTGAATGGGGTTTATACCCTGTTGTTTTTAATTGTCTAATTAGATTGTTATATATTATTGTATTTTCAACTGTGTTTTAGGTGTAAACTCTGTTATTTGCTCTGGGCTTGGTCCCATATGTAAGCCGCCCTGAGTCCCTTTGGGAAGAAGGTGGCAGGGTATAAAAATAAAGTTGTTATTATTATTATTATTATTATTATTATTATTATTTCATTTTTATTTGTTTCCCTTCTTCCTCGCAACTCAAGGCAGCATGCATGAAACTCAATCCCATCACCTTGCTATGAAATAGGTAATACACAGAGAAAGTATTCCCAGTTTGGTTTTTGCAACAGATCCATGATCACAATCCACATTTCATTCTCTGGAGTATCTCTTGTAGCCACAAGGGAGGAGATGGGAGACTCTTGTTTCTTAAACATCTTAATATAAAACTATTTTAGGATCCAAGCTAATGAATACACAAGTTATTATAATAAGAGCTTTCTGTTGCTGTATTGTAGCCATATTTGGGCACCAATTAACCCACTTATTTACAGACCCAAGTCATGGCACTCACCTCACAGTCCCATGTAGTTCATCTCTGGCATCCACCTATACAATGTCTTCTAACCTATTTTGGGATATTACTAGCCATTTTTTTTGCCAGGCACCTTTAGGCTCCTTCACTCACCTTTTAAAAAGTTGTATGGGCCTTAAAGTGACATCAAACTACATTAATTCTACAGTTTATGCACTCTTAAGTCACACAAATTCCTTGTGTTGGGTACATGCCAAGTGGCAACTTGAATTTACTACAAACCTTATATGAATAGTAAAGGGAATATGACTATCTCCAGAATGATGGCAACATACCCAACAAAGAGAGACCACAAAAATATGCTTGTCATTCCTTTTGACATCCTTTCCTGTCTGTGGTTCTGACTTGTGCTACTCCTTTTCAGTTGATAAGACATTCCTTGCGTGGTAATATCCTTTTGTCTTTTCAGTTCTTAGCTCATTGTGAACAGCATTCTGAACGTCATTTGAGATTACAGGTGTGGCTGCTTCCTTAACAAAAAGGTTGTCAGCTTAATCTAGCAAGATGCTATCTAACATATGTGTAAAGAAAAAATATATGCATATTTATGAGTGAAATTACTCCAGATTTCTTTTGCAATTATCATGTTCAGCTGCACTTCATTGTGAGATTCATTCACAGTTTTTAATCTATTGGTCTTGGCAAGGTTTTTGTCTTTACTGTGCAAACTTTCGATTGTGATATCATGATCTTATGACACTGTGCCAAACCAAGTTCAACTTATTTTTGGGAACTCAGCACTGGCCAGTTAAATGCAGAAGTGTCTTACATTGAGATGAACAAACTGGATCATTTAGTCTGTTTCTCTAAGGAATGGTTCCCAAGCAGACATAGCTGTGCAGCTCCAGATGTAGTACTTCCATCTTTTTAAATACTGGCAAATGAATCTATAACATTTGGTAAGCATCCATGGGGAAATTCTGGCCTGTAAGCATGATCTTATAAACAACACTTCCCATCCAGCCAACAAAACTATGCAAATTTACTTTTCCAAGCCATAGAACCCCTCATCCTTGATCAAGAAATGTTCCTCAAAATTTGGTTTAGAGGACAAGCAATAAGACAAGCTGGCTCTGAAAGAAACTGAAATTATGGTAATTCCCTGGCTCGAGATGCCACCAGAACCTGAAAAAAGTTTTTTATGCCCCTTATCATTCTGGACCAAAATGTAAGAAAATGAGCGACATCTGTGTATGTTTCTGTTTGAAAGATGGGAGATATGCTCACTGTGATTCATATGCCAACAGCAGGGATTGGCCAATCTAGTTTGTGCCATGGACCTGACATAAACTCTCTGACTTATTTGTTCAAAGCAAATTTAGTTCTCAAGTAGAGATGTAGTTCTCGCTTCTTCGCCACATTTATTTCTTTATTTATTTGCGTTATTTGTATACCGCCCTTCTCTATTCCAAAGGGGATTCAGGGTGGTTCATAGTATTTACAACAATTGAATGCCATCAATAAAAAAACAGTATAAAATATCAAAAACGACGCTCCCCTGACAAAACATTATTAAACACATCACATAAAATAACACCACATATCACACAAAGACATAACCGTTGTCCCTAAACAGTATTGGGTCATTGTACTTTCAACTTTCACTTTAACTCTAAATATTCCTATGATGGGCTGAATGCTTGGTTCCACAGCCAGGTCTTTAGTTGTCTCCTAAAGGTCACGAGGAAGGGGGCCACAGAGCTACCACAGAGCTATGGCCTCATTAAAGATTTAATGCCCTTCATTATCTAGAATTTGTGGGACCCACAGAAGACATCTCTGTACACAAGAAGTAATCTGTCCCCTGCTTTTCAACATCTAACAGTACTTTATCTTAATTTTTAAAAAATGTTGTTCTTGTCTGGCATATTCTTTCCTTCTTTCTTTTACTTCTATAAATGTCAGATGCATTTACACTGTTGAACGAATGCAGTTTGATGCCACCTTAACTGCCAGTTCCTGCTCCCAGACTATGGAGGCACCTTCCAGAGTCTGAATTCCTCTCTGGTCTTTCTGCCAGTAGGCAAAAAGCCCCCAAGAAGCCTTCAACTTTAAATTAGTTGTGCAGAAGGAATTTTAATAGGGTTGCTGTGCTTAGACTTTTACATTTTGAACAAGAGTTTAAAAACCTTTCATTTTAAGAGTATTATATATATATATTTAAAACATTAGTATCACAAATTGCTTTATATTATACTTTGGGTTCCATCCTGGGAGAAATATGTTTTTAAAATCAGAATTATTTGGCTAGTCAAATGTCCTCCATAGGATGTTAGACTGATTTATTTGCTGCGTTGTAACATAAACCAGTAGATTATGGTTGCTTTATAGCTGGAACTACAGTAAAATATTAATGTTGCTTCTGATTCCTTTCTTTTAGATTTTACATTGAAAGCATTTCTTTTCTGAAGGACAAGACCACAGTAGAACTCTTTTTCCTGAATGCAAAGTCCTGTGTGCATAAGGTAATTACCATTTCTTCCTATACAATTGCAAGTTACTATGTTTCTAGTCTTAAAAGTCTTATTTGTGAACATATTTATTAACATGGACAAAGCAAAAAATGGCAGAAATAGCAGCATATCTTCCATAAATCATCCAAGGATGTCACAATTACTTTGAGTCAGATTGTGAAACCTGATCTTGAGTGGCTTGAATCTAATAACCTGTAAAAACATACATTTTCCACTTTGAAACATGGTGGCATGTCAATACCTCCTTACATTAAACTTGAATGCTTGAAATCAAAGCATATTTTGTCTTTTTGTGATGGTGCTTGTTTTTCATAGTATATTTTCATAAGCAAAGTGTTGAGCAATTGTAATGAATGGTTACAGTGAACACAACGGAGAAACGGTGATTCAGCTTGAAAAGAGAGAAAAGTTCAATCAGGATAAGCTATTGTTTATTGTTTATGTACACAAGCCCTATTGGCTCCAGCAAGTCTCCAAAGTCTCCATTTT
Organism: Anolis sagrei; assembly: GCF_037176765.1. Taxonomy (NCBI): domain Eukaryota; kingdom Metazoa; phylum Chordata; class Lepidosauria; order Squamata; family Anolidae; genus Anolis; species Anolis sagrei. Next base: position 38,052,776 of record NC_090022.1, on the reverse strand, counting down.
GGTCCCATTCCTAGAAAACAAGTGAGATATGTATATATAATATACTCATGTCAACAATTTCTATAAGGAATAAAAGAGTTAATGCCACTTAATGGGCAAGGATGTTTAGAATTGTCCAGGAAGAGGAGGGTTTAAGTTGTGCCAATGCTCTTCATCTGTTTTTTTATATTGCCATTTCTAGTGTCAGATTTGTGTCCATTAATTCTCTTGTTTGATATTTTCAGTGTAGAGTGTAGAAGGATATTGCTGGCATAGGATGACATTTATCATACTGGAGGAAGAGCAAATAAATGTATCTTTACTGTTGTGAGATTATTAGCTCCTGAAATATTGCTCCCAGAGTAGATGTCGGGACAGAGTCCACATCTGGGTTTGTGGCAGGGTCTTCTCCATGTATTGCCATCCATTTTATGTATCTTGTTGCAAGTGAGTATGGTTGTTGGTTATGATTTGGAGCCTGACTGAAAGCCCATGAAGGTTTACCACTCAGAACTTGTGAAAGGGCTGTACTATTCTCCATAACTGGTTGTAGTTGTTGATTATGGGTTTGAGGAGTCTAAGATGAGAACTCTATGTGACCACTTGGGATGCTCAGTCATTTTTTTGTGTTTCAGATCAGTTGATGTTTTCTAAGTATTGTTGATTTATTTCTTCATGTTCTTGGGGCTAGGTATTGCTTGTTGTAATTACATAAGTTTTGAATTTCTGTCTCATGGGTCTGAGCAGAGGCAGTTGTATAAGGGGTATTGACTGTCAACAACAGATTTTGTACTTGTGTTCTGGGTGGAAACTGGAGGCATATGCACATGTGCAATACCATTGAGTTTTTGATAAATCACAGTGCTTAAAAGTCCATTGTGTAGTTACACAGCATTGCCAAGAAAGTGAATTTGTTGTTTTGGTTTGTTCCAGGCTCAGATTGATGATAGAGTGGAAGAGTTTGAAATATGATAAAACTTCCAAAGTAATCGTTTTCCATGTCACCAGATGACAAAGATGCCATCAAAACATCTTTGGTGAAAGAGAGGGTTTGGGGTGCAAGTGCTGAAAATTAAATTCTATTCTATTCCCACCACAGAGGGTGTTCTTGTACCTGAGGCCTTAATTCCACTTGATAATACAACTAAATACCATTAAGTACTAAATCTGAAGAGGTAGGATTGTATCCATTAAAACCCACGCCAATATAAAAACCAGTTAGTCTTAAATGCACTGCTACATTTCTCTCCCCCCCCCCACCCCCCTTCCTCCTTTTGGTGTTGCAAGATATTTAACATAGCTACTTTTCAGAAAAAAATAACAGACAGCTATATGACAGGGAAATCTTGGGAAAACCTTGGAGCCCCCAAAAGTCTACTGTGGGCAAGTTGAACACCGTGGGCAAGTTGAACACCATGGGCTGGATTTCCCTATCCTTGTGCTATAGCAAACAGTGGCTGGATAGAGACACACATATGTTTATATTTGCCATCTGCCATTTAGTGATCCACTCAGCTTTGCCCCTTTGACCTGGCCTTTGTCCTGTCTAGAGAGAAAGTTTTTGATGTCTGTCATTGGATGAGTGGTATGACAAAAAAAAAAAGGCAGGAGACCTGATTAACATTGCTGCCCTCTTGAACTAAAGATGTACGTATCAGGTACTGAGATGTGCCTGATAAGCATGAGAGGACATGGAGCTTTTCACACACCACAAATATAGCAATTTGATGCTATGGCTGTGACATAAATCCTATCATTTGCAGTTGTATGAGATACTAGAGCTCTCTGTCAGAGAATTCTAAGTATCCCATAAAATTACACTTCCTCACATGCCATGCATTGGAACCATCATGGTTAAATGGTGTCAAAGTGCTGTAGCTGTGTTGTGGACTCGGTTCTGTCCCACATCTTATTTAACATATACAGGAAACCACTGAGAAATGCGTTCTGACTTCGGAGGTTTAGTGCTCTCAGTATGCAGATTTTTTTTTTAGTGTTGCGAGTGACTTGAGAAACTGCAAGTCGCTTCTTGTGTGAGAGAATTGGCCGTCTGTAAGGACATTGCCCAAGGGATGCCCAGGTGTTTTGATGTTTTACCATCCTTGTGGGAGGCTTCTCTTATGTCCCTGCATGGGGAACTGAAGCTGCCAGAGGGAGCTCATCCGCACTCTTCCCTGATTTGAACTTCCAACCTGTCACACTTCAGTCCTGCCAGCACAAGGGTTTAACCCATTGTGCCACCGGCGGATGAAGCCCAGCTCTATTATACCTTTCCATCATAAGCCAAGAAAGCTGTTTTGATAAACTGTTGCTTGTTTGTTTGTCATCAGTAATAGACTGAATGAGGGCAAAGAAATTGAAAGATGGAGAAGTTCCTGCCTGGTCAGTCAAAAAGTCAACCAGGGAATAGGGTTCAGCCAGTGCCTAAGGAGAGGCAATTGTAGTGAAGGAATGGAGTGGGTGGAAAAACGTTTAAGCAGGCACTGCATTTCTGATCAAAATGTGTATGTGATTATTTGTCTGTAACCTCTTAAGATGCAAGAGTGTGACAGAGGGAAATACATGCAAAAGTATTTTGTTAAGGAACCCTAAAGAAAATTATCTCCAGCACCCATTGAATGAGGTTCAATATGTGCAGCGTCTTTTCATTTCATTAAGCATCTTAAACCATTGTTAGATTTGGCTTCTGGATCTGTCAGAGCAAGTTTACTAGACACAAACACTCCTCGCCCAAAAACGCTTTGCCTCGGCCAAGGGTGTAAATCTAGATCAGGATGGGAAGGAAAGTGTGAATGAATGCATTGGGTGTGGATAAGTATGTGGGCGTGCAGTGGAATGTATACATATTTATGTATGCAAAAGAAAAGCGAAAACTGTCAAAATATAAACATTGCTGCTGCTGCTTTGGTCAAGTCTTAGATGCCACTCACAGGGTAATCCTGATGTTGTGTTTGGGTATGTGATATATATATAGAGAGAGGGGGGGTGGTAAATACTCTGCATCAATAATTGCTTTCAAAGGTTATGGGTGTTGTACACAGTCTGGACTAAGAACAACATTTTTCCTTTACTAAGTGTGTATTAATTGGTATCAGGATAACTGGTGCCAGGCACTCTTTTCTTGTTGAACCTGCCTGTTAGCCCAAGAGGAAAAAAGCTATTTCTACAGGGAAGCATTGGGTATTGTGTGGCCCTACAGATATGGTAGAACCAAAGCTCCTATTGTTTCTAACTATTGCCTATGCTGGCAGAGGCTGCTGGAAGTTGCCATTTAACAACATCTGGAGAGCTAATAGTTTTCATCTCTGTCCTAAGAGCTACTCCATGCTTTAAAAACACAAGAAAAATGTTGAGGGAAAATGATAGTATCTCAGGACAACAGTAATGAAGCTCTGATGCTGGATATTCAAATGTAGGTGAAATGAAAATGTGTTGGTCAGTAAGTTGTGCTCACTTAATGCTCGTGCATCAATAATTTAACATTTGCTATTCAAAATTCCCTGTCTTAACTCCACCACTGATACGGCTATCCTTTGTAAAACTAGTTTAGAACTGGATTTCATGAACTACCCCAATAACCTGCATCTTATCAGCAGTAGAGATTATCTGCTTCCATCATCCATACAACATACCAGTTTGTACAGTCATCTCTGAAGCCGAGCTCTTAATACTACAGGAAACAATGGGAGCGTAGACAGGCAGTCTTTGTTGCTTTTGCCAATAGATTTATTCCATTTGTGGGTGAAATAGCACAAGCCTGTGTATCTTAGAGGGATTTTAAAAGACAGAGGGCAAAGTCAATCAATTTTTTTTAAAGTTCTCTTGACTGGAAATTTATGTAGCTCCTTAATACAGTAGACTCTCGATTAACTGGCACTCATGTGGATTGGTAGATGATGGATCAATCAATGTAGTTTTTGATTGCTTGAGTGTTAGTATTAAAATAGGCCTACCTGATAATATACCTCATATTATACCATACTATAAACTCTGTAGTAGACTTGTTGGGTCTACTTGTTTTCTTCTAGGATGGTAAAGTCCACCAAGCAGAGCCAAGTGTTGAATCGATCTCAGCATCTCTCTCTATCACATTCTCAGAATTAAGTAACAAGAGTGGCAAAACAGATACAATAAAAAAAATCTCTTAGTTTGATCACCCTCTGTTTCAGCAACTATTTTGAAAGATGTGGTGGTGGGGAAGCCATTTGGCTGTTGCTTTGGGGAATTGGAAATCTTTGCCAATAAATTACTCAAAGATCTGGCAGTAGATCACAATCTATTGTCTACCCAATCCTGTTCTGCTGCCCTGCTCTGGATTAAACCCTGAGTTGCAAAATGAGTCCTGTCCATGTAATCTTTTCAAGATGAAATATATCTGATTCAAAACTACAGACATTTCCTTTGCCTAGTTATTTTATTATGTCTGGTTATTACCCCCAAATAGAGTAGAGCTATTGAATTAATGGAACTTACTTTTGCATTTAATTTTCTTTATACTCCATGTTTTTTGCCAAAACTAGGACTTAAGGCAGCCAAATATAAAGCTTCATTTACCATGTTCCCATTGAACCAATAGATGTACCCTACTTGGGTCTAACAATTGGCTGTAGATCTTCTTATATTCAAGTCTCCCTCGGCTGGGAAACTCTTCTTAACACTTTTAAACAGGATAAGTGAAACTAATCAATGGATGCACAGATTACTCAAAGATTGGAGCTGAACTAATTGTAAACTGCCAAAGGTCTTGGGCAACTCGCATAAATACCAGGATTGTAGGAGCCCAAAATTATAGATGCTGAGATAGTGGGGTGTGGTACAGAAACCAGGCTAGATCAATAGCAGTTGTGTAGACTTCTTGATTACTAAATACTTTTAAAGAGAAAACTATTGCAGGAAAGGATTGTGACTATTAAGTGGCAATTTTCAGGTAACATGTTAAAATATACTTCAGAATGGGCAAGTCACTTACCTACTTTTCTGAACCAGGCTTGCACTCTGAATATGCTTCACTTGCATTCTGGACATAAGCACTATTTAAAGCCAGAATGGATGCTTCATGTGCCAGTAGACAGATCCACACCAAGTCTTGAGTCTTAGGACATTTGATTGTGAGGATTGGCTGCATTACAGTGGCATTAGTAACATTCTTAGAAGAGAACAATTCTCTTTCCAGCTTGTCTTTAGCTGTGGCTGCATGTTTAGATCTAATTAGAATAGATCCATTAAGTCACTGGGATTTATCTACATGTAAGACATCATACAATAGTTATCAATTCATCTGCTATTAACAGAACTAACCAATAGATTATAGGCACCAGTACTTTAGTTTTTAATACATTGTTGTTGTTATTATTTTGCTCTCACAGAACATAGTTTATGAGTCTTCTTTAGAGTACTAATTCTCTTCATTTGTGGTTGACAAACACTTTATGAGCTTTGTCATTATGCACAATAACTTTAATTCTAGAAATGACATTGAAAAGTCATCATGATAGGGGATTATATTTTATGTGATGTGTTTAATCATGTTTAATATTTTATTAGAAGAGGGTCAATTTTAATGTTTATACTATTTTTATCAATGGCATTGAATTGTTGGCAAAACTGTGAACTGCCCTGAGTCCCCATCGGGGTTGAGAGGGGCAGTATACAAATATTGCAAATAAATAAATAATAAATAAAAGATAGCTTTGTAGCAGATTTTGGACAAGTAAATGAACAGATGTTGTTATTGTGTATTTACAAGTTGTTTCAGGCTTATGGTGACCCTGATGTGGGCCTTCCCCAGGTTGAGAATATGTAACTCGCCCTAAGTTAATCACTAGTTAATGGCCAATCAGGGAATCACAATCTGGTCTCCAGAGTCATAGTCTAGCGCTCAAAAAACTACACCATATTATATTGGGGACAAATTTGAAAATCATCCACCAGAAATCGATGAAGAGTTGTGTATATTAATAGTTGGATTGAATAACATCAAGCGCGATTGGTGAGGACAAGGGACAGGGCCTTCTTGGTGGTAGCCCCCCGTCTGTGGAATACACTCCCCAGTGAAATCAGGATGACTCCTTCTCTCCTCTCCTTCAGGAAGAAATTCAAGTCTTAGCTTGGGGGTCAAGCATTCGGGCATCTGGCTGAGCAACCACTGCAATGACTTGTGAGAATTGTCAATTAAGAGACCTTGGACTGGAACTTTGGGTTATGATTTGGATTTGCGGACTCAGACTTGGTTGTGTTAATATTTTAAGGACCAATATTTTAAATGTATTTTATTGCTTTTTAATGTATTTTTATTGTTTTGACCTGTTTATATTAATTGTTGTGCTCTAACTGTTTCTTTGTCGGCATCTAATGACTGCCAATTGTATTTACTTACTTACTTACTTACTTACTTACTTATTGTATTTGTATACCTCCCCTCTCAGCCCTCAGGCGACTTGAGGCAGTTTGTAACAGTCCCTTAACAGCTTTGTAAGTTGTCCTGAGAACAGACACTCTTCAGTTTTGGAGAACTGAAGTTGGTGAACACAATTATTCTTTATAGGCCAGAGGATCTACATGAGTGATAAGACACATCGAAGATTTGGTCCTGTTTTTACAATAGGAACTGTAACTACCACTATAATATAGTTGAGATAATAGGGCTACCCTGCGAGGCTGCAATTGTAAGCATATCTATGGAGTTTTGTTGAATGAGCGCCTAAGGACTACCATTTCCGTTCTGTGACTGAGCATAGGCCTGGATCCCCATAAACATAGAACATAAATGTGATGGTATTGGTATACCCCACTGGTATTGTATGTAGAGTACCACACTTTATACCAGCCCATTAGAACAATGAGTATTTTTATTGCTAGCAATACAGTAGACACGCCTGAGAAATCAACACACACTTCTGGAGGGTAAAAATGCAGCTTAATTATCAGTTATAGTCTCTCTTTGTGCATATCTACAGCACTGCAAGTCTTCTAATTTGGGCTGCTAAAATGTCACTTTGTAATGTAAAATACATCCTCAGCTATCCCTAGCCCTTCAGAAAGTCCCTTAGCAGGTTGGTAGGCTTCTGTAGTAAGCAAGATGTCAATTACTTGACCCATTTGTCCTAGAATCGCCCAGGAAACTCCCTTGCTCCAAGCAGCTTTGCTTAGCAGAGGCAGAAGATCAAATAACTTAATTACACCTTTCTGAGCACATCTACTCTCCCTTTCCTGCCTTTGTCTTTCTTTCCTTGGGCTTCTTTTGACTTTCTTAAATCAACAGGTTGGAGAGATCAAACTCAGCCATCGGTCACTACCTCGCCCTGTCACCTGAGCCAACAGTTTTTATTCAAACAGGGGCTAACCATCTTTCCAGTGGCTTGTCTTTTGACCCTGGGTGGACCCTTAACAGGGAGCATTGCTCAAGGCCTTTCCAAGTGAAACCGCTGCTTTATGCACCTGGAGGATAAACCTGCCTGCACAGTTCAGTACGTGTTTGTTTCCATCTCCACCTGGCTTGTACTTCGAATATGATTCACTTGCACTCTTCACACAAGCACTATTTAAATCCAACTAAATCCTTTCACTGGTTGCTAGTACTGTTTAAGCAGAGAGAGTTAACAACATGGTTTGCTTGCCTCCTGCCCCAAATAAACCTGAATCATATTCAGACTTAAGGAAGAAACATGGCTAAACTTAAGTTGCTACATCATGTTTTACTCTACTTGATAGTTTTAACCTTTTATGTGGCGTGCTCCTTGTCAAAGCATATGGGGTATTCTTTGAAGGATGTGATGGAAAGGGGAGGGCAGTGAATGGATGGTGACTTTGTTTCTTCAGTAGATAACTGTTCCAGTGATTTCCTAGACCTAGAGTCATGTATTACTTACAAGGAAATGCTAATAACGTTGTTTCGACTTCTCCCACCCTATACTTAATTTATGCCAATACTGCATCAGAGCAACTTTTATTCTTTAAATACCGCTTTGAGTCCCCTAGGGGTGAGAAAAGCGGTATATAAATGCTGCTGTAAATAAATTTGCTAAAATTTGTTGTTGTTTATTTGTTCAGTCTTTTCCGACTCTTTGTGACCTCATGGACCAGCATATGCCAGACCTCCCTGTTGGTTGTGGCCACCCCCAGCTCCTTCAAGGTCAAGCCAGTCACTTCAATGACAACATCCATCCATCTTGCCCTGGGTCGGCGCCTCTTCCTTTTTCTTTCCATTTCCCCAGCATCATTATTTTCTCCAAGCTTTTCTCTCTTCTCATTATGCGGCCAAAGTATCCTTCCCTCCAATGAGCAGTCGGGCTTAATTTCCTGGAGTATGGTCTCATTTGATTTTCTTGTGCTCCAAGGTACTCTCAGAATTTTTCTCCAGCACCACAGTTCAAAAGGGTCTATCTTCCTTTGCTCAGCCTTCCCTATGGTCCAGCTCTCACATCATAGGTTACTACAGGGAATACCATTGTTTTAACTATGCAGATCTACATTGCCAGTGTGATGTCTCTACTCTAAATTATTTTATTGAGATTGTTCATTGCCCTACTCCCAAGAAGTAAACGTCTTCTGATTTTCTGGCTGCAGTCTGCTAAAACAAAGTTATGTTGATAAAATGTGTAAACATTGAGGTTGTTGGAAGAGCCTATGTGTTTAAAGAGGACTTCATTGGGGGAATGCAAGAAACAAGGCAAGTCATCCACATACCAACTTTCAGCCCTAGAAATATCTTTTTTTTCCAGTGGAAGTGGAGGTTTTCAGGAATCAGTGGTCTGTGACAAATGCATCCCTTTGCGTATCATATTTTGTCCTGGGTCTTTTTATAAGCTTTCAATAATGGCATCTCCCTTAACCAAGCAGTTCTCAAAAGCTTGCCAGCTGTATAATGTAAGCATCCTTTTATTTAGCTTTACTTGGCACTTTCCATGATGTCTGAGGAATAGTAGGTTCTGCTGCTCTTTCTGTAGTAACCTATCACAAATCCAGAAGCAGCAGTCAGGATGTCAGCATCACTTGAAGCACAGAAATATTCCCATTCCAATGGGACAGAATTCAAATAAATGGATAGCTTTTGGCCTCCAAGTGAAAACATGATTGTTATGAAAACTTTAGAGGCTTGATCAGTTTTACACAAACCTTCTCATGTACAAGTTTTGGGTTTTAAACAATTTTAACTTTTTAAATCTGTCTTTTGTGAATTGCTTACTATGCTTTTTTGGCCTATTAAAATGTTTGAATTATTTATATTGCTTTAAAAAGGGTACATTGATTTTATTGGTTCACTACCCTAAGATCCCTGGAGAAAGGGCAGGAAATAAATACTGTCATCTCTTGACTCTTCACCTCAAAGCCAGGTTAGGTCACAGGGGCCACATCACAAAAGCAAAGCATCACAAAAGCATACTAAAAGGAAGGGTTAAGGGTAAATGTTGAAAGTAAGCAGTTAGTACAAAGAGAGAATGACTAAGGAACTTCTCTTAAGGATGGCGAATGCCAAGAAATGGTTCTGGTTCTTGTGTCTGTGCAACAGAATGGCTAGGACCTGTTTATTAAAGGTAGGTCTTGAAGCCGTAATACTTTATATCACTGAATAATAATAATAATAATAATAATAATAATAATAATAATAGTAGTAGTAGTAGTAAGCTTCCTTGCACAGTCTGTATTTTGAGTCATCATAGGATCAAAAAATCAGCTGATGACCCAAAATGCAGACTGTGCAAGGAAGCTGATGAAACCATGGACCATATCCTAAGCTGTTGCAAGAAAATCACACAGACGGACTACAGACAAAGACACAACTCTGTGGCCCAAATGATTCACTGGAACTTATGTCACAAGTACCACCTGCCAGCAGCAAAGAATTGGTGGGATCATAAACCCTCAAAAGTCGTGGAAAATGAACATGCAAAAATACTGTGGGACTTTTGAATCCAGACTGACAAAGTTTTGGAACACAACACGCCAGACATCACGATTGTGGAAAAGAAATAAGTCTGGATTATTGATGTCTCCATACCAGGTGACAGTTGCATTGAGGAAAAACAACAGGTAAAATCTATCAAGACCTCAAAATCGAACTGCAATGGCTCTGGCATAAACCAGTACAGGTGGTCCCAGTGATCATCGGCACACTGGGTGCCATGCCAAAAGATCTGAGCCGGCATTTGGAAACAATAAACATCAACAAAATCATGATCTGTCAACTACATAAGGCCACCTTACTTGGATTTTCGCGCATCATTCGAAAATACATCACACAGTCCTAGACACATGGGAAGTGTCCGACTTGTGATTTTTTGATACGAAATCCAGCATATAGATCTTTTTTGCTGTGATATGCTGTGCTTTTGTGTCAATAATAATAATAATAAATTGTTTTACTCGCCTCTCCCTGTGGTTCGAGGCAGGATACAACATTATTAAAACAAGAGGTAAAACACTATTAAATAACAAGTTAAAATCCACTAATAAAATCCAGATAAAAATCCACAACTTAAAATTGACAGGATAGGCCTATCAGAAAAGATAGGTCTTCAAATGTGTCATAAATTCCAACAGCTGATCTAGCTGCCAAAGCTTAGCAGGTCATTCCACAGCTTTGAGGCAACCAATGGAATGGGTCTCTAGGTGGTGGTTGCTAATTGGTTTCTGGCAGGCTGGAGTAGCCATCCTCTGAGAGGACCTAGGGATGATTGTATGCGAGAAGGCAATCCTGTTGGTATCCTGGGCCCAAACATGTAGGGCTTTAAAGGCCAAAATCAATACTTTTTTACTTTGCTCAGAAACTAATTTGGCAGCCAGTGAAGTGACTTTAGTATAGGTGTAATATAATCTTGGATGTTCCTGTGATCAATCTGGCTGTTGTGTTTTGAACTAACTGAAGTTTCTGGACTTGGTTCAGAGATAACCCAATGTAAAGTGCACTGCAGAAGTCCAACCTTGACATTAGGTCCTCCAAATCTGGGAAGGGGTGCAGCTGGCAGTTCAGCCGAAGCTGGTAGTAAGCACTCCTTACCATCGCAGCTACCTGGGCTGACATTTGGAGAAATGGATCTAGGAGCATTCCCAAGCCTACACAGTTTTTCAGGGGGAGTGTACTCCTATCCATTCATGATTTGGGCCTGGCTCTGTTTTAATTTTAATATTTTAATATCTTAATATTTTAATGATGTGGACAAGCTGCTGGAGCAAGAGAGGAAGACAGCTTGCATTCTTGATCTTTCTCTTTCTTGGCTGTTTATCCAGAAAGTAGATGCAATGAGATTTCAGATGCAACAAATATATTTGTAATTTGTTCTTTACCTAATGTCAATTTGTTTTGTAATGTGATTGATGTTGTTGTTGGCATCTAATGGTTGCCATTTGTAAGTAGCCCTGAGTCCCCCCCTTGGGGGTTGAGAAGGATGGGATAGAAATGTTTGGAATAAATAAATAAATAGTGACAGTTATGAACTGATTGTAACATGATTAAAAAGGCTCCTGGATTATGATTTTGGATCTTGTGTTGTTTTTAATAGTCTATTTTAATGTACTGATATGTTATGATTATTATTAATTTTTTACTCAATTTAATGTATAGTGTATATTGTATTTGTATGTTTATGTTTGTTGTGTCGTTGAATTATTGTCAATCTAGAAGCCTCTCTGGGTCCCCTTCAAGAGGGGTAAAAATACAGTAAGTAAATAAATAATCCAAGACTGGTGACACACTTCCACCCCCAGATTAGGATCTTTAATGGCAAGCATGTCTGGATTCAGTTTCAATTTATTTTTCATCACCAAGCCCATTACCTCCTTCAGACATTTGTTCTGAGGAGACACACTATTCTTGGTTAGAATTGGTTTGAAAGGCATGGAGAAATGTATTTGGATGCCATCAGCATACTGATTGCACCCTGCCCCATGCCTATGGATGATCTCTCCCAGTAGTTTCATGTAAATGTTAAAAAACATTGGGGATAGAATGGCACCTTGGGGGATACCTTTTTTTGAGAAGCATCTACCCTCAAGTACCACCATCTGGAACCTGCGTACTACCAGAATTACTGCAGCACAGGGCCTCCAATTCCCCCCCCCCCCAAGTGTTCCAGAAGGATACCATGGTCAATGGTATCACAAGCCACTGAGAGATCTTGTCCACATTAACAGTACTCACAAATTGAAACTGATTCAGTGTAATCCCACTCACAGAATTGATGGACACCTTGTTGTTGACTTCTGCTCCAATGATATCATCTAAGTCAGCTCTGTGTGACAGACTATTTGTGAAATGGCTATTAAAGGTAACACAGCGAGCTACTGAAGGTTCTAGCAATGGGTTCAGAGGGGAGGGCACCTAGGTTAAGTGCCTCATCACTCTGAACAGTTCACCTGGTTGTGAATCTGCAGACGCAAGCCTTCTTTACTGCCCATATTGCCATTTTATAGGAGTGACAATGTCTTCTATATCATGTCCTGTTGCATAAAAATTGAGTTTTCTGCCATCTGTGCACTAGTCGTCATATTATGCACCATCCAACTGGTACTCCAGAGACTTTAAATATCTCCAGAGAGAAAAATACAATCCTCTTTAATATTTACAAAAGATTCTACTGGAGAAATTAGATACATGTATGTAGGCTGGATATGTCTGCATTGAATAATGAAAACTTTCTGGTGATATTTATAGCTTAGTTTGTAGGATCTTACTCTTTTACTGGATTCATTTCTCAAGAAGGGCTTTGGAGTAGAGTCTTCCAAATTACAGTTTATTTCAGAATTGGAAAAGAATACATTGTACTTCTCTAGCTGGAAAATTATTAAAATTAAAATTTTAAAACTTGAAAATGAATAATCTCTTCAGTATCCATGCAAAGAATTATTTTATGTGTTTTGGCAGCTGGCCATCTATTTGATTTGGTGTTTTAAACTTTAACAGCCATCAATAAAGAAGGTTTTCTGATTAATTAAAGCTGCAGTCCTAAACACATTTACCTTAAAATAAATCCCTTTACCCCCAAGCAGGTATGCATATGTTTGTTCTTTCAGTCAGTCTGGTGGTTCATTTTCTTTATTCAGGAAACAATTTACTATATAGGGAAGAGTTCAGCTGAGACATTTTTACACCTAGTCATTTTGCAGTTAGCGAGGGGGGGAAAAAGAACACCCAAAAGCAGGTTTCAGAGTGTTTACAATGTCTGGCTACCTGCCAGTTTGTAAAGACAAGAGCTCTTGCGAGTTTTACAACAAACATTTCACAATTCCTCCATCTCATGTCAGGAAGAGGGGCGTGTTCTTTTGCACCAAAGGGTGTTCTGTTTCTGTCTGTGACTATTTAAATATACATTACGGAGACTAGATTTATCATTTCTGTTTCTAAAGATAGAACTAGTATGAGCTCTAAAAAAGGAGGAGAAGTGGGGTTAGTGGGGTATTGAAAAATGAGGCAAAAAAGTGCAGAAGCAGCTTGCTGAACTCTTTTCATGGATAGCAGAATTTGAAACTCTTCACACAATTATTTGTTTGGTAATATCTATTCATTCACTATTTCAGAGACCACAAGCAAAGTTTATGTGGGACAACAAATTTGTAATACACATGCATGACATAATCCTATCTCCAATTAGACATAGTTTCATAAATCATGAATAAGTTTTTATTTTGCTTCTGAACTTACGTAAGTTACGTTAAGTCCACACTGCCATATATCCCAGTTCAAAGCAGATAATGTGGGATTTTATACAGCTGTGTGGAAGGGGCCCAAGGGAGCATACAGAAGCAAAAACTGGACACATTGTTCTGGGTGAGATCTCAAGAAAGCAGAATAGAGTCTATATGACATCCTGGCAGGCATGTAGCCGGGGGGGGGGGGGGGCTTGAGGGGCTTCAGCCCCCCTGAAATTCTCATGGTGGTTCGCGAAAAGGCCTTACTGGTGCATTATTTAAACTGTTATGTTTATTCATATCATGATCTGATCAATATATCCCATATATACTCAATATATCCCATATGCATGGGGGTATTGGGGTAATGATACAAAAAGTTTGCTAGGCTAGACCCTCTTTCACTCAGACTCAGCCCCCCCAAAACTCAGCCCCCCCGAACCCCCCTGAAAAAAATTCAGCCCCCCCCCCCCCCGAAACGAAATCCTGGCTACGGGCCTGCATCCTGGTCATGTCTCTCCAGGATGGAGAACAAATAATGAGTGTTCCCTGGATTTATTTGGTCAACCAATTTAAAAATTACAATTACAGCACCACTTTCCAGCCTACAGTTGACCAGCTTGTCTGCAAGAATATCATGGTGGACCTGTTGCATGCCACAGTATGTGATTTAGCCCATTTAACCCAGACTTGTTCTATGCCACAGTGTGTGATTTAGACCATACTTTAGCATATATCCAAATTCAGCTGTGATTTAATCTTGGTTCCCAAGTGTGTGGCTGCCCTTACCTTTAAAACATATCATTATGTTTTTCTAACATGACGTTGTGTTGTGCATTCTTCTATTTCTGTCATCTTAGCAGTGTATCCACACCCAGGATGTGGACCCCTCCCTTCCACTTAGTGTTCTTTCCTTTTTAATTTCACCAACACTTTTTCTTCCATTCCCTTCACTTTCTTCTTTCTAACATATTATCAATCACAGATAATTCCCTCTGGTTATCTAAATCTTTTACTTTTTGAGACTATTCCCACCATCAATACCTGCCTCTGGCATCAACCTTTAGAAAGAACACCAAGTTTATGACTCCAAGAAAAGAACATTAATCCTCCCTATTTCTATGCTTAGCTGAGTGATTATTCTAAGGTCTCCATGACCTGATATTTATTAGATTTAAGAATACTCTACAGCATTTGCTTTGATGTGCTTGAACTTTGATCTCTGGTTGTATTTTAGGTTTCTGCAACTCTGTATATGAAGTGTTTTTTACTGCTCCAAAATAAATAGCGACTTAAATACCAGTGATGTTTTCTGATTGGAATGCTTTGCTTCTATATGGGAGATGCGAGTTCATATTCCTGGAGAAGTGTGAAACTCATTGTATGACCTTGGGCAAATCATAGATGAAGTTCTCATTTCCTTAGAGGGAGAAATGTGGTTTCAGATGAGGTTTTACTAGACTATCACTCTGCCACCACCACCCTAAATTTTATAGACTCTTCTAATGATGTCCTCCATTAGTTATACTCCCATGCTTTCATACCATTTCTTCTGTCTTCCAACTGTGGGCAATCAATTAAGAAGTGGGGGATGCAATACCCGGGCAGTGCCTTCTCAAAACACTCCTAGGTTCAGGTAAAAAAAAAATACAAATACTTTCATAGATTTCATGTCAGCACAGCTCCTGCCCCCAAATGTTTCATTTAGAGACTTCCCGAGGGCTTCATGAGTGATCCTTATAAACACACTCCTAGTCAGTGATGAAGAACAGAATATCACCTCTACTGCAGAAATGTTTGTGTGCTATTCTAGATTTTGAGTATGAACTTTTAACCTTTCTAAACTCCCAACATTATCGTGCCGGTTCAACTTCTATATATTCAATTTTTTATTACTTGAATTGCTCCATGGAAGGTTGGCATCTTTACAAAGTGGTTTAGTTAGATTTCCCTCTAAGAGATCTGGTCTCAAATTGATAGTGCAGTATTATTTTACATTTGTACCCAAGACCAAATTACTTTTATATGGCATTACCTGTGAAGTCACATCAGAAGTGACTTGCAGTTTCTCAAGTCACTCATGACACAGCTGTGAAGGTTAACATAGATTGATGTTCTGTGCTTTTTGTCCTTTCAAACTAGGTATTAGCAAGGATATGGGCTTTTTGCAAATGCTACTCATGTATATTTTAAACAAGTAAGTGCCGAAGAAGTCTATGTATTCTCCTGATTTATGGTGCATCACAAATCCATGCTATACATCTGTTTTGTTCCCGAGTACAGAACTGAAAGCAAGAATTAGCACTTCCTTTTCTTTGGCTAATTTATTATGTCTTGGCCTCAAGTACCTCATTAAATTTCATGGGAGAAAAATAAGATGGCCATAGTTAGTACTTCAAAAAGGAAAAAAAGACAATCTTAAGTACTGTATATTCTGGCGTATAAGACTACTTTTTAACCCAAGAAAATATTGTCAAAAGTCCAGGGTCATCTTATATGTGGGAGTTGCCTTATACGCGGGAGTAGTCTGATACACGGGAGTTGTCTTATACGCTGGAGTAGCCTTATGCATGGGAATTGTCTTATAGAGCGGGTGCTGAAACTTCCAATCCTGATTGGAGAATCTGTGGTTGCTATATATTGTGGGGTGAGCTCAAAAATGGCAGTGGCCGTGTCCCTGCCGTATGCAGCGACTGTATGAAAGCATTAAGGGCGACTCTGTACAAGTACGGTAGAAGAACATCCATTCATCAGGATTCATGGACTTCATGCGGTCCCGAAGGGGTGCCTCACCGGGAAAGGTGGAGCAAGCTGCAGGCATCTGGGGTATGGAAAAAAGAGATAGAATGGCTCTGGGTCCAGAAAAACACACCTCTTTTACCTGTCTGGCCTTCCCTTATATCCTATTACCATACCTCCTCCTCTGCCTCTAAGATCTCGCTCCTGAAGACTGCAGTGAAGTGGTGCAGGTGTGCATGTGCGAGATCTGAGAGGCAGAGAAGGAGGTACAGTAATAGGAAAATTACCATATTGAAATCAAATCTGATGCTTTTAAAATTTTATTTGGTGTGCATTGGAAGAGGGGTAGGCTTATACAGCGAATATATCCCAAACTATATTTTAACTGGAAAAATTGGAGGTCGTCTTATATGCCCAGTTGTCTTATATGCCAGAATATATGGTACATAAAGGAAAGTGACATTAAATAGTAGAATAAATAGCAGCTTGTACAAATCCACCATCTGTTCTGTGGTACCTGAAAACAGCAAAATACATTTCTATAAATATTTGGCATTTTGCAAACAATTTGAATACCACAACATCAGGATTTTTTCACCCAAATTATCAATGTTTACATTGATAAGTTGAACATGATGGTTGAGAAACAGCCTTGGCCTTAATTCGGTTTAATGCCTAATTGCTGCTCATTGACCTTTATTTATTTGAACAAACTCTTTAGTTAAGTCCATAAAGCCTCTTGCACCCCAGAGTTCACCAAACCCTCCAGAGCTGACCTTGCATGTCAACAAAAATATTTGAAGTCTTTTCTTCAAACGGTAAAGACCAGTGGACACCAGTAGCTCTGAAGAATGTGTTGATGTTAGGTTATGGAGGAGCATAAGACAGATCATACAAATGCAACCTAAAGTGCATGAACATGTAAAGAGGATTTCTTTAAGTTCAGGAGGAGTTACCCATATTCCCTAGTGAAACTTTGAACCATGCATGAAGCAGATAATTTAGCCTACAAGTGGCAATACCAGTTTATTTTGAAAACATATGCAATCACCCCCGCCCCCAAAGTAAGGCCTAAGATATCCCTACACTTAAAAAAGTTTGTTCTGTTCTGAACTCTATTGTACAATCATGGACATCTGGTGATTGCTAGCAGGATGGGAACAATTTGGATTTAATCCTAAGCATTAGAACAGGCCTAGTCTTCTCCCAGGCTTGTGCATTCCTTCTTTCCCTCTTGCATCATGATCAGGTTTTTTTACCACAATTTCCTGTGCCATTTCAACCAAAAAAGGTGGCTTATTTTAATCAACCAGGGCTAAATTCAAATACTAAAAAGACGCAACGCTAAACTTTGTTTTTGTTCACCTTCATGTCATTCCTGATTTATGGGCTGGGTCTACACTGCCACATAATGCAGTTTGAATGGTTAGTGTAAACCTATATAATGCAGTTCAGTGCAGTTAAAATGCATTATACATCCAGCCATATCAACTCCAAGGTCAACCTATCATGGTAGTTGCTGGCAGGATTTATTCAAAGAGTGTTTGCCTATGCCTTACTCTAAACTTGTTGCTTCCAAAATAAATTTTTCATCTAAATTAAAAGGCTAAAATGATTTCCATAAGACTAAAACATGGCTTAGTGTTGCATCCAAGACAGCTAGTGGGTCAGATTTACAAAAGGCACTAAAGGTATTTGACTTTGTTTTCTCTTGTATGTATTTTTTTAAAAAATTATTGAGTGCTAATTGCATTAGTTGTTTTAGTTATGATTATGAAATAATTGGCCAATAAAGCATCTAGCTCAGGCATGGGCAAACTTTCTAACTTGGGGGCCACATGGTGGACCAGAATGGAGTGGGCAGGCCAGGAGGGAGGGGGTTCTCCCTAAATCTCCTCCCTGCCCATTCCTCCCCTTCCTCTTCTCTTTTGGAGGCAGAAAGTGAATGAAAGATGGGAAAGGTTTGGATCCCAAAGTGGTTATCCTTGGTCAGGGTGAGATGGTAGACAGAAAAGAAAATATATATCCATTATACCCAATATTGCCTACTCCTGATAATAGAATCCGAGAATCCTAGAGCTGCAAGAAACCTCCAAGGGCCATCCAGCCCAGCCCTCTGCCATGCAGGGAGGTACAATCAAAGCACTCCCAATAGGAGACTCCACCACACTCCAAGGCAGCTTATGCCACTCTCCAGGAAGTTCTTCCTAATCTTTTCGTCCATTCTCTTTCCCTGCCATTTGAACCCATTGCTCCCTTGTGCCCTGGTCTCTAGAGCAACAGAAAACCAGTTTTTCCCCGCCTCTTCCACAAATCTTAAAACATGGTTCTCATGTTCCCTCTCTACCTTCTCTTCTCCAAGCTAAACAACCCCAGGAGGAAAGGAGGAAGGAAAAAGAGAAGGGAGGGAGGGAGGAATAGTAGAGAGAAGGAAAGAAAAGGAAAGGAAAGGAAAGGAAAGGAAAGGAAAGGAAAGGGAGAAGGAGGGAAGGAGGGAAGGAAGAGGGAAGGAAGGAAAAACAAAAGGGTGGAAGGGAAGGATGGAAGGAGAAAGAGGGAGGTAAGGAAGGAAAAGAAGGAGGGATGGAAGGAGGAAGGAAAGAGAGAAGGATAGGATTATGAGGACGGCCTGAGAAAAGAGCCCAAGGGGCCGCATCTGGGTTTGCCCATACCTGTTCTAGCTTTAAAATAGATCTCTCTCTTATGCTTGAACATCTTTTCATTATAACACCCAAATGCCTTTATTTTGATCATCTTTATACTATATTATGACCACATCTTTGCCATTTTGGTCATGCCCACAAATTGTTTCTGGTTTCTTGATCCTACTTATCCTGCCAGTCAGCCCAGCCTGACCAAGCTTGCTTACATGGCTATATATACCTTCTGTGCAATTATAGCAAAGTATCAAATAACTGTTTTTACTTTTGGTTGGTCTTTGAAAATTAAAGTTGGCTACAGAATGAAACAATAGTTTGCTTCCACCCCATAATCACTTCATTTGGTTAGAAGAGGAGACTCAAGTTACCAATTCATGTTGCCATCCTGTTCACCGTCTCTTGCTTGAGATCAACTTGCATTGACATCTTGTCAATACACGTTTATCTGTGTCAGCTTGACAAACAGTGCTGAGTTCATTGGTAGCATGGGATAAACACAAGCAACATTTGTAGACTCTCTTTGACCAGGTTTATCTCCTCTGAATGGTTTTAGACAAGGAACAGGCATACTCAAATCTGATGAATCTAACTTTTCTCAGTTTTAAAGAAACTTTTCCCAGCCTAGAACTGAAAGAATCTTTTGTATGTTCCAACATAGGAATTGTAAGATGATGCTTGATATTTTATTCATTTATTTTTCTATGAGATGAAGACTTGTCTTGAGGTAAACACAGCACTGGGATTTTTCTCATCTGTCATCTGCTGAATTTTTTATAAGCCAGTTATGTGTTGAACTGTCAAGCTTACCGTTGCTCTTTGCATGCTTAAACAGGCTTATGTTTACAGTCCAAGTGGAAGGCTGTTGTAAGGGGACACTGAATAATTGCGTAAATTAGTGGTCTCTAGGGCATTGAACTCCAAATTACTATTTACAAGTAAAATATGTAATCAAGGGAATGGAGTGAGTCTCTTGAAGCGCAGACTAGAATAAAACTCTTCTTTCATTGCTAACATGTATCTCTCATTGAATATGAGTAGATTCTCTTGCAGACTTGTGTATTAATATATGTCAAATTGGAGGTGGAAGAGTCACATGGAGTTGATAGCCCCTCTCCTTGAATCTTTACATAAATACATAGTCACATGAAAGCTACCCAGATGAGAATAACTTGTTTCCATTCATTTTTTTAACGTGGGAAAACTTCTTAAGCAGATATGACTTAAACCAAACCTATATTGCAGCCATGTATATGTGTAATCAATGGCAAGTATATCTAATTTACCAGACATATAAACAAGTATAAATGTATGCATTCATCACATATGTATAATGTATTTATCGTACATGGAGATTTGGGGCTTCTGCTTGGAAACGGTGCTAGAAAAAAGCCACCTTATTAGACCTTGAATCCTTTGGCTGTTCTGATTGGGAGATGCTGGGCATTGGAGTTCTAAAAGTAACTTTCCTAAATACTTTCTGGAAGTTATATTGGGTTTTCACAAATTTCCTGAATATGGGAGTTTGTGGAAAAATAAAGCTTCAGTTATAATCTACAGAGCCCTAAACAGTTCGGGTCCTGCCTATCTTCGTGATCACATCTTCCCCTATGAACCTGCACGAGCTCTAAGATCTTTTGGGGAGGCCTCCTCTTGCTCCCATTTCCATCACAAGCATGTTTCGTGGGGACAAGGGAAAGGGCCTTCTCGGTGGTGGCTGCCTGGCTCTGGAACTCTTTCCCCAGGGAGATTAGACTAGTGCCCACACTGTTGACTTTTTGTAAAGACCTAAAAAATGGGATGTTCTACTGTGCCTTTGATTAAACAGTTCACTAGATAATTTTGCCCCCCCCCCCAAGCCATAACTCAATATCTTGTCCTTGCACTTTACCACTGTTCCCTACCCTATAGATATAGTGTTCAAATTGACATTGCCCTTGACTTATCATCAGGCTCCTGCACTTTATCTGTCAGCCCTGTCCTTACAACTGTATTGCACCAGCCACTGCCCACCCGAGTTTAGGATTTGATTACTATATCAGGCTATTGGTTGTTTTTTTTAGTTGTTTTATGATATTGTTTTATAAATGTTACTGTGTTATATTTTAAACTTATGTTTGACCCGGCATGTCCCCATGTAAGCCTCCCCAAGTCCCTTCGGGGAGATGGTGGCGGGATACAAAAATAAAGTTATTATTCTTATTCTTATTCTTACTCTTGGCGCTTATATGTTTAATCAAATATGGGTTCTGTTTTTAAAAAATATTTGAACCAAATAATACATTTCATTGTAAACCTGAATTCTTTGTGGGTAGGTATAAAAAAGGCCCTCTGCCTTTATATTTCACACTTGGCATATGTCTATAAACATGTATTGGAAAATGAATGTATAACATATATTATACTATACTATACTATAATTCTCCTACCGGCATTGCTATTTTTTTAATATGCATGACCCTTCATGAAAAGCAGTTAAATAGCACTCCTAGAATTTATGATGGATTGCTTTTAGGATTACGACTGAATTGTATTTAGTGTTTTTATATTATTTTTATACTGTTTTCATTATATTATGTATATTTACGCTTTTCTTATTGTGGGCACTATGCTGTGCCGGTTGTTAGCCGCCCTGAGTCCCTCTGTGGAGGTGAAATAGGATGGGATATAAATGCCCTAAATAAATAAAAAATATGCAATTGCTAGAACAGTTTTCCTTCTAGTAGTTCAAGACATGGACTTTTGTAACAAGGATTACTTACGTAAGCAAGTTTCTTTAAGGTCCCATTTTTAGATGGAGATCTTTTTTGTTTTAAGAGCCATGATGCAAGGAGACATTGAACTGATAATGTTTGTCACTAAAAGCAACATCTAAAATGCCATGAAACTATTAAGGACCTATGTTTCTTGTCAGCGTAAGAGTTGTAGGACTATATTCTGTGAATTGTTAATGGCATTTTGTTGCTCATATCTTGCTGTTTTTAAAATGATCCTCCCACATTTGTGTGCAAACTTTCAGAGTCAAGATTATTGAGCTCTTTAAGGCACAAGGCTTATAGGTTATCATGAGAAAGCTTGCTTGCTTGAACTTCTTCTCTTAATTCCAAAAAGTAGAATTAGCAAAGGGAAAAATAGAAGGCAGAATGGTTTGAACGTTGGACTATGACTGGAGACGAAGATTTGATTCTATGCTCTGGCAGGGAAACTCAGTGATTGATTTCTAGACAGTGGTACTCAACCTGTGGGGCCCCAGATGTTTTGGCCTAGAACTCCCAGAAATACCAGGCAGTTTACCAGCTGAGGACCCCCAAGTTGAGAACCACTGATCTAGGGCAAGTCACATTCTCTCAGCTTCAGAGGAAGACAAAATGAAGCCTCCTATGAACACATCTTGCCAAGAAAACCCTGTGATGGGTTCACCATATGTTGAAATGAACTTGAAGAAGGCATACAACAAAGATGAGAAGTGTGGGTGTGTGGAAATATTGGTATTCTATAACATGTACCTGAAACAACAAAAGAGCCTGAAAGAATATGTCTACAGCAAAAGAGCACTTTCATTTCTGCTGAGTTTTTCACAGGATATTTAAAAATCCACATAAATATTTCACATATAACTCAGATACAATATCTTTTTTAAACACCACAGGCTGGGAACTATGCTATTGTGAAAAATGCAGTTGTGTAATTCTAGCCTTACCTATGTCAGAGAAAGCTGAGAACAGACTTCCTGACTCCTAAATATGCCCTTCTCCATTCATATTTCTTTTTTCCTCTTCAGAACTATTTTCTGAAAATAAGATTGCTACATTATGCATTAACATCCCCAGGTTCCCATGGAACCCTTTCACCATTGTCTTGAGTTTAAAATTATGTGTACTTGGATTGATGCCCTCAAACTACATGATCCCTGGGGCTGTTTATGTGTCAGAGTATAGAATTTGTAAATGTACACCTATTTCCGCTTTCTAAAGTTGTGCCATCTTGTTTCATTCTTCTGGGAATAGGAGACTCCTGTATCCAAAGTGGTAACATGGAAGGCGGAAGGTTTTGAGGACTATGAATTTTCTCAGTATTGCAACAAGTTAATATAACAAGCTGAGACTGATTAAATTACCTTTCTGTGCTATTGAAACCTTACATTCTACATAGGATTTAGCAACTGCCAAGCATCCATCATACAATCCTAGAGTTAGAAGAAATCACAAGGCTCATCCAGTCCAACCTCATTCCTCAATGCAGGAATACACAATCTGACACCACCGCCGGTTCTGTTAAAAAACCTGCAGAGAAGGAGACTCCACTGCACTTTAAGGCACCATATTCCACTGTCTAACTGCTCTTGCCATTGGGATTTTTTTCCTAATGTTTATGTGGAATCTCTTTTCCTGCAGTTCAGTTCCATCACTCTCTGTCCTAGTCTCTAGATCAGCAGAAAAAAATCTTCTCTTTTCCAGGCTAAATATACACAACTCCCTAAGCCACTCTTCATAGGGATTCACTTCCTAAACCACTCTTCATAGGGCTTCATTTCCAGATCTTTTCACAATTTCACCCTTCTTTGAACATTGTCTGGCTTGTCAAATATCCTTCTGAGTTATGATGCCCAGACTTAGACACAATATTCCACATGAAGTCTGATCAAAGCAAAATAGAGTGATATTATTATTTCCCTTGATCTAGACATGGATAAACTTAGGCCATCCAGGTATTTTGGACTTCAACTCCCACAATTCCTAGGCTGTTGGGAATTATGGGAGTTGACGTCCAAAATACCTGGAGGGCCAGAGTTTATCTATGCCTGAACTAGACATTATACTTCCAATTATGCAGCCTAGAATCACATGGCTTTTCTTGCTCCTGCATCACACTGTTGATTCACATTCAGCTTGTTGCATACAGCTGAATGTATGCCATCTACATTAACCAGTTAATGCAGTATGAAACTAGATTCAAACTATACTGCCCAGAGAACAAACTCACACAAAAACATGCAAAGAAAGCCCTTAATATGCACCAGTGCTCTGTAGTTTGTCAAATCACTATCCAGGCCTCAAATAAGTTCCAGGATTTCCCATATAATCATCTGCACAGATGATGGCGCAATGTTCAGGCAGGACTGAAGACTGACAGGTTGGAGGTTCGAATCCGGGGAGAGTGCAGATGAGCTCCTTCTGTCAGCTCCAGCTTGAGAGAAGCCTCCTATAAGGATGGCAAAACATCAAAAACATCTGGTGTCTCCTGGGCAACGTCCTTACAGATGGCCAATTCTCTCACACCAGAAGCAACTTGCAGTTTCTCAAGTCACTCCTGATATGAAAAAAATGTACAGAAAAACCACTTTATTTAATCCCAGTTTGAAATGTCATTAAATGGCCAGTATAGAAGTATCTCAAGACTCTAAATTTATGTCACATATACTGTTTTCAAGCCAGGTGTTTGAGGCTTCCTTGTCTCTTAGATGGTGAATGGTTTAGTATGAACTGTAGAAAAGCTGCTCTTCACGTGGAAGAACCAGTGTGGTGTGGTGGATTGAGTGTTTGACTAGGACTCCAGTACACTAGGGTTCAAATCCCCGTTCAGCCATTGAAATCCAGTACATGATCTTGGGTAAGTCTCACTGCAATGGTAAACCTCTTCTAAAGAGATCTTGGCAAGAAAACCCATCGAGTTACCATAAGCTGGAGCCAGCCTGAATGTACATAGCAACAAATATACTGAACCTATTTTAGTGGAGTTCAACACTTTGAATACCAGATATTTTTTTCACTTTTAGAGTAATTATCAGAATAGATATACACATATATATTAGGAAAGGCTACAGCAGTTTGCTTTTTCCTGAACCTACTAGGAAGGACATGATTCAGCACTCTTTTCCTTTCTCCCCTCTCCCCCCTGCTGAACACAAAGAGAGAAAGTGGGAGGAAAAGGAGGAGGAAGAAACTGGGACATTGTAAAATTAGCTGGAAAAGTGGGGTGACAGAAAATTAATTGGGACTGTCCTGGGCAGATTGAGATCGTTAGAGACCATGTCCCCATTTATACTGCCATATAACACATTTTGAAGCAGCATTATTGTTCAGTGTAGGCTCCTATAATGCAGTTCTATGCCATTAAACTGGGTTTTCCAAGGCAACTCTATGGTAACTTCCAGAAGCAATTCATTTCAATAGATTTGACTATTATTCAGTTTCCTGTTTCTGCAGTAAGTTCAGGTACATATCTCCCATGAATAAGAATATTGCGCTCTTCAGTCGGCCTTGCATATCTGTTGGTTTTACATTCTCAATTTTGATTAACCAGAAGCTTGTATTTGCTTCTTAAGTAGCTCAACCTCCTCCCTGTACAGCTCCCCCCCCCCCGTGTTGTCGAGAGTACCATTCATACTGGGGCATGTGCAGCAGCCCCAGCCTCAGGAAGTGAGGATTCCCCACTGGTCCACCTCTTGAAGCTGGGGCTAACTTGTGAATGTGTGCATAGTCCCAGTCTTTGGGAGAGGAGCAGCAAATGTAGGACTTGGCAGTCAAGTGTACATTCTTTGTTCATGTCACAACCGGGGGGGGGGGGGGGGGGGCTGCAATTTTTTCCACTTTTGTAGGGTTCCTGCACCTCTAACCCTAATTAAAATGAGGGTTTTCTGTACATTAGATTACAGTAGACAGCATATTAGACCTTGGATCAAAGAAGTCTGGGTTACTATTTCCATTCGGCCATAGAACATAATTTAAATTCTTTTCTCCCAATCCCATGATATTTATTCCTTCCAGTGTGGTTCAGTGGTTGAATGCTGGACTAAGTACTTCAGCCCACTGTGCCTCTCCAAGCATTTCTATACACTTAAAAAGAAGAGCCCTGCGGAGGCCATCAAATGATGCAAGACCATTCCATGGGTTCCCCATTAGAGCCTGTTTCTTAAGTATGTAGAAACGCAAGGATTTTAAAGATGCTTGGGAATAGACTCCAGATGGTTCCCTATGCATAGAGATGGTTTGAAATGGTGGAATTAAGGTATGATGGGAATTGTTTTCCTTTCCCGTGTTCTTTCTCTTTTGTGACATTTTCCTGTGGGTGGTCCTTAAATGCACCTCAAAATTTTGTTTTTTACAATGGGCAATTGCAATGGCGAAGTAAGGGCCCTTTGCTGTATAGCAGTGGTTCCCTACTTTTTTTTTTTTACCAGGGACCACCTTGACCAGGGACCACTTTGACGAGGAACTACTTTGACCAGGGACCACTCTCCAGCATTAGTACCAAAAGGGTTATGAATCAGTTTTTAACTTTAGATTCAGTTTGGGGTGCTGATTCGGAAAATGTTTATTGGATAGACCACACCAGCGCTTGTTTCTGATACAGAACATATGCCATGTGCAGTGACAGGGAAAGAGTGGCAGGCGGTACAAAAGGAATGGAAATAAAATAATTTTGATAAAATTAATAAATAAAGAGAAAGGAGGCTCGCAGACCAGATTTTCTTCCTCTCAGTCCACTGGTGGTTTGTGGCCCACAGGTTAAGAACCACTGCTGTATTGAAATTGAGAAGTTGTCTTTTGTATAAAAAAAAGTAGGATGGCAAAAAACCCCAATATGATTTCTGCAGAAACAGAAGGAAAACACGTGTGATGGGGGTAAGCAAGTTCTCCAGATCCTTTGATGATGAAGTGACACAAAACACCACACTAAGAAGACAATTTCCCCTGATCCACCCCACCCTATGGCACAAAGTCCTAAGACTCAAGGAGGCAATGTTTGGATACCAACTCAGCCATGGCAATCCACTGAGTGATTTTGAGCAACTCCAGTCTCTCACTCTTAGAGGAAGACAGTGATTAATTTCCTCTGAATAAACTTTACCAGTAAAGCCCTTTGATAGTGTTGCCATAAATTAGAATGACATACAATATGAATGATGAAACTTTATTTCAAGACACTGTTATCTTAATGCCCAGATATAAGTGGTGCCAACTTTTGGCTTCTAAAATCTGGCTGGGGCAAGGAGCAGAATTACACAGGAAATGGAAGGGAAACTTAGCAAGATGTTGCATACAGTAGAAAGCCATCTTGGGTTTGTTCTGAAGTTTATCATCTCTTCAGTTCTGGAATCCTGACTACCTGCTGGGAAGGAAGTTTTATCGCTTGGATTTCTTGGCAACCACAGCAGATCATTGCCTTTTAGTGGAAGCCTTCCATTTATGAAACAGGTAGATTAGCAACGCATCCAGCAGTGCTGTTGTCGAGGTGAAAAGTTTAAGGGCTTGAAAAGCCCTATGCATTCAAAAGTATTATGAACCTTAGTTATTCATTTGCAAAAACATAATCCAGTGTCTGAACATAATGTGCACTGTCTTCCTTCAAGTATTGCTTCTTGTGCTAAAATAATAGTTCATGTCCCCTAAACATCTCCCAAAAAGGAAAATGAAGCTGAAGCCTTCTGTGCTTTTTCTCCATTGAGCACAGTTGGGGATTCACTTCTAAATCAACCTGCATCACATTTCACTATGTGTGTGTGTGTATGAGTGTGTGTGTTTACTTAAAACTCAGCAGTCTGCATTGACCGAAGTGTGTTGGCAGAGAATTCAATCCAGCCAGCGCAGCCAACCAAAGCTTGGGAACCTGTAGGGTGCAAATATGCTACATTTACAAGGGGAAGTTGTGATTCGTCAAAGATTGCAAGCAACCCTCAGGTCTGGTTTCCCCCTTTCTTGGTGCACTGTACTTTTTTTGCAGTGTGATTTTTCTAGTTATCCATGTTAAGTCCTGTTAAATCCAGCTTTGCAGCTCAAATTACATCCACCCTTTTTCAGTAATGGTATGATCTGCAATTGAAGGAAAACCAGTGTGCTGACCAGTGACAGACTACCAGATTCAGCAGGGGTGAAAGGGGGGGAGGGATTGATCCCAGTGCAACAGACCTTGAAGTGCCAACTTAACATTTTCACTTTATTTGAACAGGGGCATATTGAGGTGGAAAGTGAGACGGTCTTCAGATTAGCCGCTTTGATTTTACAGGTAAGATTTCTCCCAAATCACAGTGTGTTTTCTTGTAATTTGCAAAATGTTTTCTAAAATGCCCATTGTTTACAAACCTTTCTGGTGCTTCAGTAGTTGTTTGCATCTATTTGCTGTTATAAATATATCCATTTTACAAATATATGCTATGAATGCATGGTTCAAATGTTGCAAATCTGCTACTCTACAAAGTCCAGGTAAAGATGTATGCACGTGAGTAAGAGGAGTGTGATGTCAAATGCATTTCGGGTAGGGCCAGGAGTTGGATAGAGTTTGAATTAATGTTATTGTTGCCTCATGTTTCTAAATTAATTATATGTTTTTCCCATTATGCAAATAATATCTAATACTGGAAGAAATGGAGAGTGAGATGCTGTTGAACTGTGGAAGCTTCAAACTTCTTCAGTTCCCAAAAATGCATTGCAATTTGATTTTCAAAACACTATTTTTAAATCCTTGGCACTGAGAATCAATTCCACTTTTTTTAAAAAAAATCATTGTTGGTTTCTCAAATTGCAGCCCTTGCCACTGTTTGCATTTTGCCACATTTTTACATTTCCTTAACAAGAGACTTTGATCTTCATTGACTAAATTCATCAACAGACTGATAATGGGCTTTGACATTTTGAACTTTTGTATTGTTTTGATTCAAGCCAGACTTAGGTAGGGCTGGCCTTTCTTTGGCTTCTGGCATGCTATAACTGAGAATACCAAGGATGGGCTACCTGGTTCTTTTCCAAGAACAAAGTATTTTAATAGCTTGGTAAAACTAATGAAATCCTTTTAACATACATGCACAACCAGAGCTTTGTGAGTAATGTGGGTTGGGTTGTTCTTAACAATCCTGTTACTGATGGAAGATTTAAACTTAAAGAAATAGTATTTTAATGTCATGAATTTCTCCCCACTTGTAGGAAGCCAAAGGTGACTACTCCAGGTAATTACTTTTCCTTTCAAAAAATATGTTTACATACAAAGGGATTGTGCTGTCTTCAGTTTGCATTCCACTACTTGAATGGATTGTTTTTCTAACTGAAAACGAGGGCAGGAGACAGTGAAACAAGTGCAGTAACTGGGGCGAAATCTGACCGGCTGGGCCACAGGGATGTGATTGTTTTGTGAATCAAGATGTTCTCTTTCACGGTGCCACAGAGCCGGCTTGCCTACATGAGCAAATCTTTAATAAGGTGGAGCTAGAGTAAACAATTCCCAGCCTTCTTTAGCAGGATTCTCTTGTAGGAAAGTTCCTTCGCTTTGTTTTCCATTTTACAAAGAAAACTCAAGGTGGCTTTTCTTCATTAATGATCCTGTTCATGAACAGCTTTGATTTCTTTCCAGAAAGATAGTTTGTCAGCTTCCTGCTCAGGAGATCAGTGTACAGCATGTCTTTTGTGGCTACCCCGCCAGGGCCTCACCCATTATGCTCTTGACCTCATAGTTGTATAATAGCTTGGGAGAGACTAGTTGGGTCTAGCTCATGCTGACTGATCCATAAATTGGACAGCCTTCACCTCTTGTGACCCATCCTACCTGTAAAACTCAGCCACTTCAGTGCAGTCGCAAACCAGAAGGAAGGAAGGGGAGGAAATAAAACAAAATAAAATGGAAATTGTGCTTGAGTTGGAGTACAAGAGAGACGGAGCTTAATTAATAGTAGCTCACGAAACAAACAAATCTTCAGAAGGTCACCTTTAGCTGTGTTAATATTTTACTCCTTGCCTGCCTTTCCACAAAGGAAAGATGGTGTATTTACTATTGTTCTACAAATACTTTTAGGTGGCGTAGAAGCCTAATGAGCATTTTTTCATGTCAGGAAAAAAATGTGAGAGAATATTGGCAGTGTGCAAGGATCTTGCCCATCCTATGGGAGGATTCTCTCAGGTCCCTGCATGGGAAGCTGGAGCTGACAGATGGGAGCTCACCTTGCTCTCTGGATTTGAACCGCAGTAGTCCTTCCAGCACAAGGGTTTAACCCATTGTGCCACTGGGGGCTCCATGTCTAGTGTGCATGACAGCATTTTGCATGGATTTGTTGTCATATCCATTATTGTTCAGTCCTATCCAGGGACAGGAACTCATAATTAAAACCAATCAATTAACAGAATAGGATTGCCTTGACTACAGGACAGGGCTTCTGTACCTTTAATAGTCAATCGATCCTGGTAAAGGAAGATGGAGCACTGTGTATTTAGCTGTTGAGATATAGCTGAATATTTCTCTACTACTACATGTGCTACAGCTGCCATTAAGTGATTGTTCTTGACAGAGGCAATGGCTGAAAGGTGGATTTGGGAAGGAAAATACCACCTGGTGGGACTTCATACTATGCCTTAATCAGTAAATCTAACCAGTTTAAAGGCTTAATGCATGTAGATATCATCACCCTTAATAGTTGCTTGTTTTTCTTATATGTCTTATATTGATTTATAGCCTTCCCAGTTTAGAATGCAAGGTGGCTTCCAACAGTTAAAATGAACACAGGGTGTAGCTACGCTGTAAAATTAATATAGTTTGACATTACTTTGACTGACATGGTCCAATGATATGGAATCATATAGTATAATATTCTTACAAGGTATTTAGCCTTTTCTGCCAAAGAGTGCTGGTGCCTCACTGGACTGCAACTCTGGGATTTCTTAGCATTGATCCATGACTGTTAAAATAATGTTTAATTACTTCCATTCTGCATTGTAGATGCACACTCAGTGACTGTTCTGGCAGTGCTATAACAGAGCTAAGAGATTTTGCATTTCCCAGCTGGATATTTATTGAAAATCAACTTTTCTGTGCCTTTTTTTAATGAGAAGGTTGCTTCCTTTTTAGCCCAGTAGGGATTTGGAATGACACTAGACCAGGCATGGGCCAGCTTCGGCCCTCCAGATGTTTTGGACTTCAACTCCCAGAAATCCCAGCTATTAGAACTGGAGGCCCAGTGTTTGCCCATGCCTGGACTAGACAGTTGAATGCTACTTTAAATATACTTTTTTAAAGGAAGCTTTTTGCTTACATAGATTTTTACTGGTTCCACTTTTATCTCATATGCTGCCCTGACTTCCAGTTTTGGGGAAATGGTAAAGTATAAATAAACCAATGAGGAAAAGTAACAGTTAATGAGAGGGGCAAGCAACATTTGTAGGGTGCATGACAAAACAACAACAACAATGGGATAAAAGGAGTTAAACGTGTATACAGGAACCTTACTCAATGCCAACTCTGTCTCGCATGTTGACTCTGCCATTCATTTGATATATTTGGGAGTTAGTAGAGATTACCCCATGGATTAGCACACTCTTTACATAATCTGCAGCACCTATGCAGATGGGAGCAAGTGTTGCTGATGCCAAAACATCCTCCACCTAAAAGTGTCATTTTGTAACGGAAAGCAAGTAACAATTATGTGTGATAATTCCTATAAACAGGCAGAAAGCATTAAGTCTTGAAATTAGTAAGATTAACCAATTAATCACAGATTAGAACTCTTAAATGTTAATCTGATCTAATCCACAAAAGGATTTGCAGTGTGTCATGAAAGCCACCAAGCAGAATGCAAATTGGACAAAACAATTAAGTGGGTTTCCGTCTGATGGTGTCGTTTGAGAGAAGCTCTGCTCTTAATTAGATGCCCTTCCAAGTCTGCTATGCATTGAGGTGCTGAGATATAGGTCACCATTATGCTCTGGGTTGCATAGAATTGCTGGGTATCTTAACCCTTTGGGGTGACACTCTGTCCATTCACAAATTCAACTGATTCACATATGCATGCTTACTACAGTTAGTGAATTGCGTATGAATCAGTAATTGCAAGTTGAACATCACTGGGGAAAATGTTATGCCATATCTGTTGATTAGTACAGGTTCACCCTAGAAAATTCCATTAAATGACATTGGGGATTTTTTTTTAAAAAAAGAAATAATTTGGTTTGTGATATTTATATATAATGTGGATTTGTGTCTATATTGATAGTCTTTTTAAATTGCATTGTGTCTTATTGTATTTTTTTGTTTGCAATGACCTATGGCTAATAGCCATAAACATTTTAGCTTGATTACATTGGAGCCATACACTACTAGCACCAACAAGGATTAACAAGGGAGGCATTTTCCCATGATGTAAACTTCCCACTATAGCATACTAGCATTTGATACAGGAGCTGAAAAAATGGTGCTTGATGCCAAAAACTAATTGGTTCTGTTGTAATATGGGAGGAAGCTGCTATCTTCCAATGGCCATTAGTGATAATGCATGAGTTGGCTCTCAAATACAATCGATTTCATTGAGGTCAGCTCACATATTTATAAAACACATAATGTTTTAGATTGTTTAATGTTGTTTCATTGCCTGTACCTTGCCATGACATCCTCGGTTATAGGATAAGAGATTAATATTTAAACAAACTAATAAATAGGCAAGCTATCACATTTCATGTGTTGAGAAATCAAGGGATTTCAAGCAAAATTAAGTGATGTGGGAGTAGTGTGCTTGATGTTTTTGTTATTTTCATTTGAAAGCTGCTGTTTGGTACTAGCATTCGTACTAGGAACTGCATACTGCAATGATGATAATACTGTCTCATCCTACTTAGAGACTTAAGCATAACATGCATTGCCCTCCTATCACTTGGACGAAGTGATAGTGAGCCATTTTTTGACAGGATTTGAACCCAGATGTCTCATCTGCTTTAGTGTGATGCACTGACTCCTATGATATGCTGGCTTTATTCTTTGGCAAATTTCCCTATGTTGTGCAGTCATACATAACAATCAATAAATAAAGAAAGGTAGTCTAGCACATGAGTTTTTAGAGTCACAGAATCTTAGGTTTTGAGCCACAATAGTCATCTAGTCAAATGCACTGCAGGAATACACAAAAAAGCACTCCTGAAAGATGCCCATCAAGCCTCTGCTTAAAAAATCCCAAGGAAGGAATGTTTCCCATTTTGTCTATTCCATTTTTCATAATGTTTAGGTGGATTTTTTTTTGTATGTGAAGCATTGATTTTATTTCTTTTCTCTGGAGGAGCAGAAAACAGCCTCGTTCCATCTTTTAGGTATTTAAAGATAATGATCATGTCACATCTTAGTCTTCTCTTCTTCAATCTAGACAATACTCATCATAAGGCTTGGTTTTCCAGAACTTATTACTCTGGGCATGTATCTGCTTGTCATTGTCCTTCTTAAACTGTAGTGGACACAACTGGACACAGTATAACAGGTGAGGTCTGATCAAAGAGTTACACAAATACTTTCCTTGATCTAGACACCATACCCTGTTAATGCAGCTGAAATCATTTTAGTTGTTTCAGTTACCACTCCACACTCACACCACTGACTCATGCTTTACATGAGATTTACTAAGACCCCTAGACTCTTTTCACATGTACCGTTTTCAAACCAGGTGTTGTCCAACTCATTTTTGTGCATTTTATTCTTTCTGCCTTAGTCTTGAAGCTGTCATAGTTCCCAAAATTCAGTGGTTTATATGTGAGTTTGGAGTTCAGTGTATTACTTTGGACATGCAAATAGTTATTTGTTTTGTGCAGCCACATTTCTGGTAAAGTACGACCTGTCCAGTTTAATGTCATCTTGGGATAACTTGGGAAAGCCCTATGCATTCAGGATATTTCAGAACTTGCTAGTAAACATAAGTTCACATTGTGATGGGATCTGAGAAATGATCCAATTTGAATTGGAACTGGGCAAAACACCATGGTAAGGTGATGCTTCCTCCCCCGCTTTCATGGAATGAAGTCCTTAGTCAGCATTTCCCAATTTCAGAATGTTTCAGAAAGATGTGCTACCTGAGACTGTTCATTCCAAGCAAATATGGGGAAGAAGCTAGACATGTAGAAGAAGAATCTACAACATGAAATACAAATGAAGAATAAACAGGGTTCATTCAAAGGAGAGGGAAGCAACCAGGAGAGAGGGAAGCAAATGGAAAAGCTGAGTAAATTAACCTCAACGTGTTGGATTTGGTTCAAGGATTAGAGTAATAATCTAATGATAATTAGATTAGGGTTGGTCAGTTGGAGTGATATTTCATAATGCACATGATATTAATTTCTTTTATTTAGTTAAGCTTTAGTACTTCTGCGCTTGCACGATTAAATTAAGAAAAAGTATTAATATTATTAATATTGCAGACAAGCAGTTTTAAGAGCCTTGCAGATCTACTAAAAAATGGTGCCTGCAAAGTTCAGGGCAGCTTTCTCTCTAGTAGGTGTAGAGACTTAAAGAGTTATGGGGTGTTTGTGTGGGGAGGCATTACTTAATGGTTTTGTATGTTACTAAATTATTTACAAAACATTGTTGAGGCCAACGATAATACATAACATGCTAGGAAAATAAATTCTGACATTATCAATTGTTTTGACTGATGGGGTTTTCAGGCATTTTTTTTGTTTTTTGAACAAATATTTAATGAATATAACTAAATTTAATGGAGGGAGTATAGTCTACTTGTACTGTGATAATGATGTAGATATGCAATGCAGAACATCATACTGGAAAAGGATTTCAACCTATGTATGAAAGGGTGTGATTCTTCTTCCATTGTGGTGCCTACCACCTATAGTTTGGTTGAGGTTTTTGTGTATGTGTGAGGAGCGACTTGAGAAACTGCAAATCGCTTCTGGTATGAAAGAAGTGGCCGTCTGCAAGGACGTTGCCCAGGGGACACCCAGATGTTTTGATGTTTTACCATCCCTGTGGGAGGCTTTTCTCATGTCCCCGCATAGGGAGCCGGAGCTGACAGAGGGAGCTCATCTGCACTCTCCCTGGAATCCACCCTGCAACCTGTTGGTCTTCAGTCCTTCCGGCACAAGGGTTTAACTCATAGCACCACCAGGGGCTCCTGGTTAAGTTCATGTATTTAAAGTGCAGTTCTGTACATGTCTATTCAGAAATATATTGCATTGAGTTCAGCAAACCTTACTTCCACGTAAGTAGCTATTGGGTGGCAGCCTAAAAGATTTTGCCTGCACAAGTCTTTGCAATTTTATTTGGAAATACATCTTACGGTGCTGAGGAGCTTACCATATATGCTCATGTATAAGTTGACCTCATGTATAAATGAAGGGCAGGTTTTGAGGCCAAAATTACAGATTTTGATAGGGTGTGTGGATAGGTCGAGGCTCATACTGTGAAGAGGGGAAAACACCAATGTCACCTTGTGTCCAGGCATTCAAAAAGACCAGAAACAATGCCATAGGAGGGAGAGTAGAACAGGTTGGTGCTTCTTTTAGGATCTCCTGGAAGGGACTAAATTCTCACCTCTCACCCTTCAACTCAAAGAAGGAGATGAGGGTTAAAATACTATATATACTTTTTTATGAGGGTTAAAATACTATATTTACATTGGCATGTGGATACGTTGACTCAAAATTTCTAGACTCATATATGGGTATATATAGTACTTCCAGGCAAACAGACACAGAACTGTGACCAGTCTGAATGGGAAGAAGATGGAGAGAAAGGCAAACAGTTCAATATTATAATATCAGCTTTATATGCAGACGGTCTTGGGTTCAGTCTCTGGTATCTGCAGGTAGTGTTGGGGGGAAAACCTCCAGACAGACAGTGCCAGCCAGTACTAGGCTGAGCAAATCTGAGTCATTATAGGGCAGATTCCTACATTCCTTGCAAATATTCACTTGGAAGGAAGGCCCCCGCTGTATTGAAGGAGGTTTATTTCCTGGTTAATGTGTTGAAGGCTGAAAGTTAATTGATTGAGCTGAGTTAATCTGACAAACATTGCAGTTTAAATAATGCTTCCCCACCTCGCACACACACTTGAAGTTCCCTATATCACTATAGTTTAGGTTGTGCCTGTAGTAAGGGTTTCGGAATGGCCATGTAAACAATAATAGCATTGATTCAGTGGCTGACAAAATGTTGTAACAGTTGGTGGAAGAACAGGTGGGTAAAGCATCTGGTTTTGAAGTGCCAGCCATAACACTCACTTCATACCAAGTCCTGGCTTCAGACAGAAAGAGGGAGGATTTGGAAGCAATAAATCAATTCCTCCAAGATTGTGACTGATAGGGACTTGATTATTGCTTTGGTGTGTATATGCGTATAATAATATTAATAATAATAATCATCATCATCATCTTCATCTTTATTTATTACTAGCTTGGGGACCCGGCGTTGCCCGGGTTATTAGAGAAAGTGGGTAATGGCGGTTCTGTATGCCAAGTTTGGACTTTATTGGTCTTTGGATAATGGCTGCATTATTTTCAGGAAGTGAGTGAAGGTACCTGAAGTCCCATCATCCATGGGCCATCCTCCTACAAACAGCAGCAGGATATAGAGTGGGTCATGGGGGCTCTGTGTGCCAAGTTTGGTCTTTATCAGTCATTAGATGAGGGTGGCAGTGGTGTCAGTAAGTGAGTGAAGGTACTGCAAGTCCCATCATCCATTGTCGAATTCTTCCAAACCGCACCAGGATGTAGAGTGGGTCATGCTGGGTCTCTGTGCAAATTGTGGTCCTGATCCATCATTGTTGTCAGTTGTAATGGTCTTAGGAAGGGAGTGCAGGTATTGCAAGTCCCATCGTCCATGGTGCACCCTCCTTCAAACTGCACCTGGATGTAGAGTGCGTCATGGAGACTCAGTGTGCCAAGTTTGGTCTTTATCGGTAATTGGATGAGCGTTGCAGTGGTCTCAGGAATTGCGCAAAAGTACTGCAAGTCTCATAATCCATGGTCTATCCCCAGCCAAACACACACCAGGAGGTAAAGTGGGTCATGAGAGGTCTATGTGGCAAGTTTGGTCCTGATCAGACATTGGATGAGGTTAACAGCGGTCTCAGAATGTGAGTGATGGTACTGTAAGTCCCATCATCCAAAGTCGATCCTCCTTCAAACTGTAGCAGGATGCAGAGTGGGTCATGGGGGCTCTGTGTGCCAAGTTTGATCTTGATCAGACATTAGATGAGGGTTGCAGCTGTCTTGGGAAGGGAGTGGTGGTACTTCAAGTCCCATCATCCATGGTCTGTCCTCCTCAAAAGTGCACCAGGATGTAGAGTGGGTCATGGGGACTCTGTGTGCCAAGTTTGGTCTTGATCAGTCATTGGCAAGGATCTCAGTGGTCTCAGGAAGTGAGTGAAGTGACTGCAAGTCCCATCATCCATTTTCAAATTCTTCCAAACCGCACCAGGATGTAGAGTGGATTATGCGGGCTCTCTGTGTAAATTGTGGTCCTGATCCATCATTGTTGGCAGTTATAATGGTCTTAGGTAGGGAGTGCAGGTATTGCAAGTCCCATCGTCCATGGTGCATCCTCCTTCAAACTGCACCTGAATGTAGAGTGCGTCATGGAGACTCAGTGTGCCAAGTTTGGTATTTTTTGGTAATTGGATGAGGGTTGCAGTGGTCTGAAGAATGAGCAATGGTACTGCAAGTCCCATAATCCACGGTCCATCCCCAGCCAAACCACACCAGGACGTAAAGTGGGCCATGAGAGGTCTCTGTGCGAAGTTTGGTCCTGATCAGTCATTGGATAAGGTTAACAGCGGTCTCAGAATGTGAGTGGTGGTACTGCAAGTCCCATCATCCATGGTTCATCCTCCTCCAAACTGCAGTAGGATGTAGAGTGGGTGATGGGGGCTCTGTGTGCCTATTTCGGTCTGTATTGGGAGTGTTCTGACTCAGCCCCCGGCCTTTCCTTTCCTCTCTTTTTCATCTCGGAATGTTGGATTTGAGGCTGGCCAATCAGAGACCATATGCAAATTTCCTTCTGTCATGCCCCGTTTCTGCCATGAACCCTCTTCTCCACCAGGGGCTCCTATTGAAGCTGACCAATCAGAGACCATATGCAAATAGCACCACAGCGGCAGCCAATCAGAACGCTGGCACATACACCTTCCGCCCTCCGCACCTCTGTCCTTCCCATACAAACACTCTTCTTTATTATATAGATAGATAGATTGCACTAATTGCAGTTTCCGAACTGTCTTCATAGGCAGCCCCATGTAGAGTCCATTACAGTAATCCATTCAACTACTCCACTGTAACTAGACCAGGTTATTCGAGGTACGGGCACAGTTGATGCACAAGTTTTAATTGTGCGAAAGCCCTCCGGGCCACCGCCGACATCTGAGCTTCAAGTGTCAGCACTAAGTCCAAGAGGACCCCCAAACTGCAGACCTGAGTCTTCAGGGGGAGTTTAATCCTGTCGAGCACAGGTAACCACCTTAGACCCCAATTGCCTTGACTCAATGCTATGGAATCATGGGAGTTGCAATTTGGTGAGGCATCCACATTCTTTGGCAGAGAAGGCTAAAAATCTTGTAAAACTACAACTCCTCTATTTCTATAGCATTGGACCATACAAGAAGCCTCCGGTGGCACAATGTGCCAGCAGGACTGAAGGACAGTTTTAAACAGTGTATTTTAATGCTGAGACAAATGTTTTAATATTTATGTATGCATATAATAAATCATGTCCTGGCATTGAATGTTTGCCATTTGTATGTTGTGCTCCATCCTGAGTCCCCTTTGGTGTGAGAAGGGCAGAATGTAAATGTTACAAATAAATAAATAAATAAATAAAGCCGACAGGTCGGAGGCTCGAATCTGGGGAAAGCACAGATGAGCTCCCTCTGTCAGCTCCAGCTCCCCATGCGGGTACTTGAGAGGAACCTCCCACAAGGATAGTAGAACTTCAAAACATCCAGGCATCCCCTTGGCAACATCTTTGCAGATGGCCAATTCTCTCACACCAGAAGTGACTTGCAGTTTCTCAAGACATTCCTGACATGTAAAAAATGGACCATAGCTGTTAAAGTGGTGTCAAACTCCATTAAGTCTACTGTGTAGATGCACCCTTAGTGTACTCTGCTAAATTACAGTACTCGTGGTACCTGGAAAGAGGGATTAATGATTAAACTACAAATTCTATAATTGTCTAGGTTAGAACCATGTCAGTTAAAGGGATATCAGTGTGCTACCTCTATAGTTAGGAAGGGGAAAAAATCTGTAGTTTTCAATGAGTACTCTAACTGTGAAGAACAGCAGACACAAACCCTCTAGACTTCTAACCTTCCTGTCTGGTTACTTTTTTTCCAGGATTGCTGATATGAACGTATTTTTACTTTTGTTTTTCCTTTGTTAACTGATAAGGAGAAGAAAAGTCCATTTTTAACCAGACATGAGCCCATGCAGTTGTTGTATCAACATGAATATTGTGCGCTGCTAATGAGACAGTAATGCCTGGGGGAAGGCAGCCACAGCGATTTGGAAGAGAAAGCAAAGTTTGCTTCAGGCATTGAGAGTACAGAGCCAGCTCACTTGAAAGCTTTGTTCTCAGTTGAAGCTAGAGAAAATCTGGCATCAAAGTGGCACATTTGGAAGATAGAGAGCCCCTTGAAATTTGCCAAGGGAGTTTTGCCAAAACAGTTCACGAGGAGACAGTTTTCAGATGCGATCCTTTTATAGAACTTAATATGACCAGTGTTGCTGAAGATTGCCATGTGTTTTAAGCCACCTGGTTTTCTTGGTAGAACATTAAATGTGTTTTATTTTTAAATGAAGTTATGTAGATTTAGATAAAAGATTGGAGACATGGAATGAGTTAACAATAGGTCCCTTAGGAAGGCTAACACCGAGGCCTCCCTTTTAGACAGACAGACTAAAAAGCATTAGAGTAGCACC
The DNA here is from genome assembly GCF_037176765.1 of Anolis sagrei. Classification (NCBI taxonomy): domain Eukaryota; kingdom Metazoa; phylum Chordata; class Lepidosauria; order Squamata; family Anolidae; genus Anolis; species Anolis sagrei. Next base: position 38,013,118 of record NC_090022.1, on the reverse strand, counting down.
TGAAAAAGGAGTTTGTAATGACTGGGTGTTGTACTTGATTTTAAGTGATACATAATTTGTTTCTGATTTGAAATGCACTTTAATTAAGTAGTGTTTTATTGCTATCATTTGTTTCATTATTTTTGATCTTGTATTTATTTGTGCATTTGTCAGTCCTGTTATGGTGAGCTGCCCCAAGTCTGTTTTTGGGGAAAGGTTGGGAAATCACAAAAGCAAAGGCACAGGCATTTATTTTTGTGATTTACCTCCCATGGATCATTTTGTACAATTGGTTGTGCCTGAGGCCTAAATACTAGATCCCATCAGTCCTTGCTAAGCAGGGCCAGCCCTGGTTTGTAATTGGATGGGAAATTGCCAATGACTACTGTTGTAGGTGCTATAGACCGAGGGCCTTCCAACTTTTTATCCTATTTGTAATGCAAAAAAACCCACTTAAAAACAATACAATAATTAAAATGAAGAACAATTTTTAACAAATATAAACTTATTAGTATTTCAATGGGAAGTGTTGGCCTGCTTTTGGCTGATGAGAGAGGAGTGTTGTTGTTGTGTGCTTTCAAGTCATTTCAGGTTTAGGCTGACCATGAACAAGGGCCGGGTAAATGTCCTTGGAGGGCCGTATCCGGCCCCCGGGCTTTAGTTTGAGGAGCCCTACTATAGACTGTATTTCAGAGGACGTAACTGGCAGAACCACCAAAAACTTTCCATACTACTGGTAGAATATTTATCTACACCTCAATTGTAGTGCTTTGAGTGCACAGTTCCCAGGCCCCATTCTTGATCATTCCTGAAACTCAAACTACTGGGAGTTTCAAAATGATGGACCCGATTTCAAAGCAGTGTATTTCACAATGGTAGCATGTTACAATTACACAAAAAGTCACAAATGGTTTTATGAACATTACCAATCATTTTGAGCCAGAAAAAAAATCTAAAACTTAATTCCACAGATGGGGAATATCTCATTAGGTCTTATGTTATAGGGTCTCCATCTTGCAAATAACTGGGGCTATGGACTGTTTGTGCTGTGGGAACAGCATCTAGCAGTAATTATGTGAAACTCTATGTCCCACCCTTTCAAAGAGTCAAAGTTTCATTCATGGCCAGTTCATGGTTGCAGAGAGATAACAATTTCAAATTGGGCCCATTTTTTGAAGCGCCCTGTTTTGCTAGCCAGTGTCTACACTATTGAACTTGGTAAACCGAGTCTACAGTGTTCCCTCACTTATTGCTGGGGTTCCATTCCAGGACCCTCTGCAAAAAGTGAAAATCTGCAAAGTAGGGATACCATATCGATTTTAATATTTATACATTATTTTATATATTATTTTCTTACCTGCGCTTCCTTACTCACCTACCGGCCCATCCCAAGGGCGCCTGCCTGCCTCCCTGGCCTCCACAGACCCCTGCAGAGCCTCTGGAGTCACACGGGCAGCAGCAGGCCAGGGAGGCAGGCCTTCCCTGCTGCACCCCAGGCCGCCGCACTTCCGGGGTCCCTGGTCTCCACTGGACATAAATATTTGATATTAATATTTTCAAAAAAGTGTGAAACAGTGAGTCCACTAAAAGTGAACCGCGTAGTAGCGAGGGAACACTGTACCTCTTGTTACCAGAGTCTAAGAAGGATCTTGACAAGCTCATGTATGTCTAGAGAAGAAAGCTTAAGATGGTAAATAGCTTGAAAATGAAGCCCAATGAGGAATGATTATTTTTATTTGTTTAATGTAGAGGAGAAAAGACTAAGAAGTAATATGAAAACCACCATCCTATATTTAAAGAGCTATTGTATGAAATATGAGCCACGCTTGTTTTTTGCTGCTTCACAGGGTAGGAAAAGAAGTTTCATCTGAAATCAAGAAAAACTGGATGATCATAAGAGCTGTTAAGCAGCAGAACAGACTGCCTTGGAAAAAAGGTTGTCCATACAATGTTTTTAAACTGAGTGTAGGCGGCCATCTGTTAACGGATGCTTTAGCTCATCACCGGGGAGTGGATGATCTTAGATGACCCTTGGCATTCCTTCTAGCTCTAAAATGCTATGATTCTATGAAACCAAATATCTGATTCAGTATAACTCAGCTTCCTTTGTTCCCATGATTTATCCAATGCTTTTACATATTAAAATGTGGTCTCTGTTTGTGTGCCTCTTGATTTATGGCAACTCCATTCATTTCATAGGGGGTTCTTTGGCAAGGAATTTCAGACAGGATTGGCCAGTGCCTTCCTCTGAAATCTAGCCTACAGCACCTGGTATTATTTGGCAGACCACCATCCAAATACTAATTAGACCTCACCCTGAATAGCTTTCAAGATCAGATGGGATATAGTGCGCTCAGCATACATAGAGAAAAAAGAATATTCTGTTCAGAGATTTTGGATTATTTATTTTTAAAAAATATTAGTAGCTTCTTTCATGGTTTGTCGTTTAAAAAATGCTTGAAGAGCAAGCCCATAAATGCTCCCCCTGCCCCCGATCTGCTCTATCCTTTGACCAGTCAATCTGATCTGGCTTTTAGCCTGAACTTTCGGAGATCAAAAGTGCAGAAGGTGTTCTGGAGATAGGTTTAAGCACTTTAGGATAGCATCTTTAAGATCTGTCGGGGAGGCCCTACTCTCAGTCCCACCTCCGTCCCAAGTGCGGCTGGTGCGGATGAGAGAGAGGGCCTTTTCAGTGGTTGCCCCCCAGCTTTGGAATCTCCTCCCTGGGAATATCAGGCTTGCAACCACTTTACAATGTTTTTGCAAGAAGCTGAAAACATGGCTCTTTAGGCAGACTTTTGGAAATGATTAAGACATCTGCTAATCTAAGAACCAAACAATATAATATTGACGCTGGCACCTTAATGATTGTATTTGGGCTGTGGCTATTGTGCTATTCATTTTAATGCCAATTAGTAGCATGTTTTATTGATTTTAATTGGGATCATTTTTTTATTTTTGTAATATGTGAACTGATATTGCCATTGTCTAATATGTTGATGTGATTTTACCTGTATTTTATGTGGTTATGGCAATTGTATGTGCTTTTGTAAGCTGCCCCAAGTCCTTTTTGGGAGATGGTGATGGGGTATAAATAAAGTTTTATTATTATATTATATCTTTATTCATTAGACTAAAACCACCTCCTCTAAATTTTCCCTCCCAAATTAATTTCTATAGTGCTATTGAAATTGATGGTCTATGGACAATTCTCAAGCTGTCAGCCACTAACTTGCAGTTGGTTTCCAGGAAAGAAAATAATTGTAGCCAATGTGCACAAATGTGGGACAGGTTGAATATTTCTTATCCAAACTACTTTGGGCCACGACTTGGACCAAGAGTGTGTGTTTGTGTGCGTGTGTGTTTTGTTGGTTTTTTAATGGAATATTTGCATACCTATGAGATGTCTTGATGAAGGGGCTCAAGTCTAAACATGAAATTCATTTTTATTTCATACTAGCCATCCCCTGCCATGTGTTGCTGTGGCCCAGTCTGTGTATATGCGTTTTGTGTGTGTGTATATATATGTGGTTTTATGCATGTGTTGTAATGTGTTTTTGATTTTTGGGTTTTTTTAAGTCTCTTCCACTGTGTTTTTCAGTGTTTTTATGAGTGATGGTCACTCATTGGCCTGATAGGTGTATTGTGTTCAAATTTGGTGTCAATTCACCCAGTGGTTTTTGTGTTATGTTAATCCCACAAACAAACATTACATTTTTATTTATATAGATGCATTGCTTGATACTAATGTTATACATATTCTGATAATTTTGTGTTTCACACACAAAGTTTGTTTACATTGAACTATCAGAAAGTAATGTCACTATCTCACCCAACCATGTAAATGAGTTTGGACTTTGGAATATTTTGGAATTTGAAATTTTAGATAAGGGATACTCAAGTTGTATTATGTCCCATATCGGATAGCATCAGGAGTACTGCTCTAGAGACTGGATTCTCTATGCTAATTTTGCTAATTTAGGGACTAGGGTTGGGAGTAAGGACTGCAAAAAAGTTTCATTTCCCTTGGGGCTATATTATGCCATCCTCCTTTCCTAAATAGAGGCTTCCCACTGAGCTTTCTAACTGGCACATCTTCCCCAAAGTCTCAGGTAAGGGGGCTTTCCTATCACTGCTAATTGCCACTGACCCTTTTTGGCTGAGAACTGAATTTGAGAACTTCAAAGTGAGTGCTGCCCTACTGAGCTATGACCTTTATGTTCCCATGAAAAGAAGACATCGGGAATGCAGTTTGTGTCTGTTCTTTTGCCAAAATAAAAACCAAAAGTGCTAAAAATACTCATTCATCTGCTAAATGTTTGATTCCTTCTGCAAAAGTTATCACAACTGGAGTGACTTGTCTTTCTAACACATGTTCTTATGTAAACAAACAGAGGAGCCAAGAAGGCTGGTGGTCTCTTGCTTTTTCTGTTCATTATTGTGTACACGGGAAACACTGGGCAATATCTGCAGAAATATGTGCAAGGTTAAATTTACCCTCCAGAGTTTTGATAGAAAGTAGGATGCAGCTATGAGAGCCAGTGTGGTACAGTGGTTTCAGCATTGAATTATGACTCTGGAGAACAAGGCTCAACTATGGAAACCCAGAGAGGTGACTTTGGACAAATGATATTGCTCGAGCTTCACAGAAAGGCAAAAGTAAGTCCCCTCTGAACAGGTCTTGCTAAGAAAACCCCATGTTTAAAGTCATGTTAACCAATTTGTGTGTTTAATTCAATTTTAATATTTATATGTTATAGATTTTAAATTGCATTGTTTTTATAATGTTGTGATGCCCTACCGAGCTATGACCTTTATGTTCCCATGACAAGAAGACATCATTTTGCATCTCAATAGGGATGAAAATGGGATAATAGTAGCAATAACAATAGTGGTAGTGGTGGTAATAGTAATAGCAGAAAGTATAACAACTACTAATGTTACTACTGGTCATTTCCGATTTTGAAAAAAAAATGTTTCTCCTGAAACTAAAATGACCTACGGAGAGAGTTAAAAACCAAAAATACCCCCAAAGCCCCTGGAGGGCATTGGGAGGCAATGGGGGCAAAAGTATAGTGACTGAGATGGTATTGGTGAAGTGCACCACTCTTGGTCTCATGGGGGCTAACATAGACTTCTGCCAATGCCCTCCCCTGTTCTATACACCTGCCTTTCATAAACTGGATCTCTAGCTCATGATTCTTCTGCAGGAAAGTAATAATAATAATAATCATTACCATCATCATCATCATCATCTTTATTTATACCCCTCTCCATCTCCCAACAAGGAGTCAGAGCAGCTTACAGTCATAGAAACATAGTAGATAACATAAACTAAAATAAGTAACATATCAAATTTAAAACAATCACTGAATTAACACAATACAACTGACACATCAGTATAAAAATCTGAACATTTAGTGTTGGAACCATTGCACTAATAAAGATAAGCCATAAAATCAGTTTGGTGGTTATTAAGAATTCTTACATTTCACCATTGCCAAAGGCCTGTTTTAAAAGCCAAGTTTTCATTTTAAAAAGCCAAGTGTACGTCATCAAAATACAATTTTCACTATAGTAACATCACATTAGACACTCTTTGCTGCTTTCCCAGAGTCCTTTTCTAAGTGTGGACCCTCATTCAGTTCACACTACTCAATTATCCCATTATTCGTCCACTTTAATTGGCGTTGTTCTCTTCTGAGGCCATTTGGAATTCTCAACCAGAATGCTTGAAGGGCTCAGCAAACTACAAAACACGGGTTTCTATAGCATGGAACCATGGCAATTAATGCAGAAAAAATATGCTAAAGCAGTGTTTCTCAAACTGTGCTCCTCCAGGTGTTTTGGACTTAGTTCCCAGAAATCTCAGTCAGCCTACGAGCTGTTAGGAATTGTGGGAGTTGAAGTCCAAAACATCTGAAGGAACACAGTTTGAGAAACTCTGCCCTAAAGGAACCAGCAGCCATCTGATCTGGGAAGCTAAGCAGGGTCAACCTGGCTAGTACTTGAATAAAAGACTGCCATTAACTACCAGGTTCTGTAGACTGTATTTCAGAGGAAGGAACTGGCAAAACCACCTGCAAGAATTCCTTGCCTTAGAAAACTATGTGTAATTTATGAGGCCACAGGCAAACCGAAGGCACATCTACATGCAGATAAAAGTTCATAATAATGCTATAACTGCACTGTGTGAATGCGCCCCAGGTAGTCGAAATATGAATTTAGAATGGTAAATTACCATTACAGAGATGAGAAAATCACATTGGTAGGTGTTCAGAATTATCGTCATCATAATGTAGTAATAGTAGATGTCTCTGTGTGTATGTGCATTCAAGTTGCCTGAGGATTTATGTAAAACCCTTGAGTTTCCTAAGGTTTTCATGGGCAAGGAATATTCAGAGATAATTTGTTTTGTATATATTGTCGAAGGCTTTCATGGCCGGAATCACTCAGTTCTTGTGGGTTTTTTCGGGCTATATGGCCATGTTCTAGAGGCATTTCTCCTGACGTTTCGCCTGCATCTATGGCAAGCATCCTCAGAGGTGAGGTCTGACCTCTGAGGATGCTTGCGATAGATGCAGGCGAAACGTCAGGAGAAATGCCTCTAGAACATGGCCATATAGCCCGAAAAAACCCACAAGAACTGAATTTGTTTTGTCTTCCGCAGAAATATAGCATACAGCTCCCCATTCAAGAACTAAGTGGTATTAACCTCCCTTGGCTTCCAAGATCGGTGAGATCTGTTGCCTTCTTCAATATATGTCTTGGGTCCTATTTTGGGAGAAAGATGGAATATAAATCAAAAGAGTCAATAAACACTGAAATCAAACTTGTGATAGTTTTTGGAGTATTTACATATAGCTACCTGTTAGGGAGGCTTTAGGTGGACATTGAGCAGCAGGTTGTACTCAGCAGCCCATGCAGCCTCGTGATTCATTGATTGACTTTTAACAACTCAGCAAGAGTAGTGATGTTAAGGGTTTTTTTTTAAAAGAATTAAACCAAGAAAAATTGCTGCTGGGAGGCAAATATCCTTAACTTCTGGAAATGGTTACACCAGGCCTGTAGCCAGGATTTTGATTTTGGGGGGGGGGGGCTGAGTCTGAGTGAAAGAGGGTCTACCCTAGCAAACCTTTTGTATCGTTACCCCAATACCCCCATACATATGGGATATATTGAGTATGATGATCAGATCATGATATGAAAATAAACATAACAGTTTAAATAATGCACCAGTAAGGCCTTCTCGCGGACTACCATGAGAATTTGGGGGGGGGGGGTTGAAGCCCCTCAAGCTCCCCCCACCCCCAGCTACATGCCTGGGTTACACCACTACAGTAGTCACTTTGGCCTCTCAAGCATTTCCCTTTAATCTATTTGTCTCCATCACTGTGCACAGAAGACTGGGCTCAAAAATCCAACCCGACTGATACACCTGGTATGGGATGAGCTTCTCCATGTCTATGGTGCAGACATGGAGAAGAATCCCAGTGTTAACAGAGATTATGTGTAATGGCATAATTCTTTTCAAGTTTAAGTTTTTAAAAAATCAGTCATTAACATGCTAATTGGCAAAAAAAAACCAGGGAGAGAGTTTCATCTTCAGAATTTAGAAAAGCGTCTTGTTTTGGACTACTTCCATCATCCCACAGAGCAGCATGTTTGGTATCTGTGCTGATGAGGAATTTCTAGATGGCGTAGATAGATTTTTAAACTAGCTCATCCAAGTTTTGATCATTTCTGCTTGCTGAAGGGAAAATGGAGGAGTTCTTTCTGATTCTGCCTGCTTTGGCATGTATTAGTCAAATTCCCAATGATGGCCTATATTGGCATAGCCAGTGCTATACCAATGAAGGTGCCTTTTTCAGGCACTAAACAATATCTGGAACTCCCTTGTGTAACACATTTTCACTGGCCACACTGTAGTACCCCAGCAGTGCCAAAGATATATTTCCATGGTAAATCAGTTGCTGGGGGAGAAAATGTTGCTCTGGCATCTTCCATCTGCATTTGCACAACTTAGGAAACAGGAATAGATTTCACCCTCCCAGGTCCATTAAGTATTAGAATGCTTCCCATTTAGAAAGTTTTATTTTCTAGCAGAGATCTCAAATTTCATTTTCTGTAGTCATGGTTTTTCAGACATGACCATACATTCTCCCTAGAAGTTAATTACACTGCTGCCAGGCGGGTTCTATTTTCTTTAAATAGCTGACACATTGGGTTTTCCATTATAGGCCATGGGCTGCAAAGATAACTGCTGCCTGGTATAGCATAACACAGACAACGTAATGAATTCCTGGCAGCTGACAAGTTTAAGGGAGGTTGTGGGGTTGCTATCATTACTTTTGGTGATAAACACCGTTTGTCAGAGGAAATGGTTTGTACAAAAATATATCCTGCAGACTGTTGCTGCAGCATAATTGACAGTCTGGGACATCTACATCAAATGGAAAGAACACGACATTTTCCAACTTCTGTGACTTGTAAAGCATGCTGTCAGGCATGCTATATAAATGGTAAATATGTATAGTTCAATCCCATTGTAAACTCACTGAGAAGACTGTAAATATTGTAAATGTTAAATATAGAGAGGGGTGGTTGGGTACCACTTCTAAGGAAACAGCTGCTCATATCCCAAAACAGACTTGTATCTGTTTGCTACATTTTACATCGTGAACCCACTTTTTATTTATTTATTTGCTATAAAACAAAACAAACATAAACAAAATATACCACCAGAAATCACTGAGAAGTTATAGAGAGCAGGGGTATACAGGTTGGTGTTTTCCTTTTGAAATCTTTACTCTGTGTAGACCAGGCTCGAATCTCTGTTTGGCCATGGAATCCCATTGGGTGTCCTTGGACGAGTCACACTACCTCAGCCCCAGGGAGAAGCAATGGCAACCCCCTCCCCTGAACAAATCATGCCAAGAAAACCTCATGATTTGGTTGTTTTAAGGCAGTCACGGGTAAACTAAAGCCTGGGGGCCAAATTCAGCCACCAGGTCACTTATTTGAGACCCTCCTCATTTACCCTGCCCTCTTGACATAAGGACACAGCAGACAGCAGTAGCTGAGAACCATCTGGAGCACTCTCTGCCACCGCCAGGCCCGTAGCCAGGATTTCGATTCGGGGGGGGGTGAGTTTTTTTCAGGGGGGTTTCGGGGGGGCTGAGTCTTGGGGGGGCTGAGTCTGAGTGAAAGAGGGTCTACCCTAGCAAACCTTTTGTATCCTTATCCCAATACCCCCATGCATATGGGATATATTGAGTATGGTGATCAGATCATGATATGAATAAACATAACAGTTTAAATCATGCACGAGTAAGGCCTTTTTGCGAACCACCATGAGAATTTCGGGGGGGGGCTGAAGCCCCTCAGCCCCCCCCCCCCCAGCTACATGCCTGGCCACCACGTGTCTCACCCTCCTTCATGCATAAGGATGGTGTGAGTGTCCCCATCCTTACACTGGGAGGACATCTCAAGGAAAGCACATGGCGGCTGAGAGCCCTCCAGAGCACTTGCAGCCACTGCCTGTCTCACCTTCCTCTTGGCATAATGCCAAGAAGACATCCCAATGATCGAGGCACTTGCTGCATGTCCCGCCTTCCTCCTGGCATAAGGATGGGTTGAGCAGCCTCATCCTTATGCTTTGAGTACAACCTGACGATGATCTAGGCCCTGTCCTGCCCTCTTCTGGACCTGCCCTCTCCCAGGCCCTATGCCTCATGGGCCTGCGCCCACCCAGCCTGTGAACAGCCCCACTCCCTCCCGGCCAGGCCCTCCTGGCCAGGCCCACTATGTGGCCCGAAGGCAAAAAAGTTTGACCATGCTCATGTATGTTTTAGGGTCACCATAAGTCTGAAAGGACTTGAAGGCACACAGCAACAATTCCCTTGGAACTAATCTGTTGAAGATAAGATGGGTAAAGGTAACTCCTCAGCAGAGCTCAAGACCAAACCTCATCCTGTTTTTTCTATCTCTTTCTTTCTCATCTTTTCTCCTTTAACTCCAGCTGCTTTAAACATTTATTTATTAACTATGCACAGAAGTAAGGTAAATGTAACAATGGATACTGAATCTGTAGATCATTGGGTTGCATTCTATAATCAAAACAGACAGTCTGTAACAAACCATAGTTGTTAGTTTAATCAAAACTGGGAATCTATTGTTTGGGCCAACTTGTGGCTTGGAGCTGGCTTAATTTTAGATCTTATTCTGAAGAAGAAAGACAGGGGTTTTTTGGTTTAGATTAAAAGGAAGCCAACTGTTAATTAGAACCTTGCAAGTGTATGTGGGTCATAGTAAAAAGAGAAATGCAGAGAATAGACCTGTGTTATATATATGGCTCCACAGAAATATTCCTAAAGCTTTTTCATGTTTCTTTTACTACTACAATATGTACAGTCCTTGCACTTTAATGCCACTTTCCCTTGTAGTTTTACCGGTCCTCTGCCTTTGTATGTGTGCCTTTTTTGTAGTCTGAAGGGTCTTTTGTTATCCGGACAGAGCACTATGATAACAAGTTTTTCGTTTTGCGACCACACAAAAGAACCACAACTAATTGGGCTAATCTGACTTTTGTGCAAAGAGGAAGAAACCATGAATGTCAGCCACAACAAGTTCATTGCTTGCAACAGCTTTAGGGTCTTCTCTTGGCATCATGTAGACCGTGAATAATCCCTACTTGCTTAACAATAAATGTGTAGAGGAAAATAGATTCGCTTCCTACTTGATGCATGGGGAAGTGGGTTTGCTACCCTGAGGTCATTTTTGAAAGTTGTAAGGGTCCCATGCTGATATTGAATGAGATCATGTGCCCATTGGACTTTGGCAGAAGATGCAAGCTTCTCTGTTTCAGATTCTCTTTGTAAATATATCAGCCGTATAACCTAACATGTGTATGGGCAAAAATTGTGCTTGTGCTCTGTATCAAATATGTCTGCCTAAGATGGCCTTGAGATATGCTGTTCAGGAAGAGTCAGGTTATACAGATGTGTCTAGGTATAAATACTAGTAGACCATTGCATTACGAGGCACTTTGTTGCTTACTATGTGTTTGCATGTTCCTTCCAATTGCCTGTTACCTTGAGGCACTTCACGAATTTCATAGGGTTTTCTTAGACAAGGAATGCTGGTGTTTTGCTGTTCCATCCTTTGAAAAGTCATCTATAGCACCTGGTACTCATTGCTAGTGCCCCATCCAAGTGCTAATCAGGGCTGATCCTGCTTAGATTCCAAGATCAAACAGGATCTGGTGCCTTTAAGGTATGTAGAAATGCCTTATTTTGGTACTAGACCATATCCACATCCAACAGCATCAAGCTTTTCAACATGGGTTAGGTAGAAGTTGCCATTCATGCTTCATGATATGGTCATGCTATGTTGCCAATGAGAACTTGACCATAAGAATAACCATTCTTGTTTTATTTTAAGCCCTATATTAAAATTTACCATTCTGTTCACATAGCAGAGAAACAGATATTGGTAATCCATAAACAGGAAATGAGCACAGTTATATCCTCTTGTTAATACTCTCCAGCAACTGATAGTGAGAGGCACGGAGCCTCTAATCCTGGAGGAAATATATGTCTGGCGGCCTTATCTTCCATAAATGTATCTAATCATCTTTTAAAATCATATTGATGTCAAGCTCTGTGTCTTTTGATAGCAAAACCCATAGCCGAGTTTGCATTGAGTACTTTCCTTGATTTGCTTTAAATCTTCACTCCAACTTCATTGAGTGACCCTAAAATCGGGCTTTATTTGGTATTAATTTCACAATGACGACCGTTTTTGGAATTATAGGCTGCAGATCATACAACTCTGATTATCATTAACATTATGTGATCACAATAATATTGATAGTAGACACTGCAATAATTGTTGAGCCACAAACCTCTTCAACCCGTTTTGTTTCCTTGTTTAGCATTCCTTAATCATCGAGCCTTTATTAAGCAGACATTCAAAATCTTTTGGTGGATTAGTTTTGTACTATAAATTTAAGTGACTAAATAAAGCCCAGACCCTTAATCATAGTGTCTATCAGGAATTTCCACAAGCTGATCAGAATAGTATTTCATTGTACTTGCTGTGGTTCGTGTATAGGTTCACAATACTCGGTGAACCTATCCAGAGGAAACGTGGATTAAGTGAGGAACTCAGTATGTTATTGATTTCCTGTAATCTTCTCATGCTGTAGTATCACACAATACAGTTTTCCCTGTACAAAACCCTGTTAGATTGTTTGCTCGAATGCTATCATCTATTAGTCCCTCCATCCATCCATTGGTGCCAAAGAACTGAGAGAGAAGGTTTCTAACTTGTATTTCACCAGATGCACTTGTTTCCTGCGTGCAGGGGGATCCGTTTGTTTGTATTGTTTTAGTTTTATTCTTGTTTCCTCCAGACTTAAGACAATGCTGTTGATTATTCATCTCTTGCCTTCAGAGGTTAATAGGTTTGTGGCAACAATAACTTAGTGCTTAACATAGTCGGAAACAACATAAACCATAAGGCATCTACTATCAAGTGTTTTTGGTTAATCAGTAAATGTTCAGATAACAGACAATGTTTGCATTTACTTGTTAGTTACATTACTGGTAATACATCTATCTTTAAAGAGGAACATGTTCACAGTGTTTAGATTTGTAAAATGGTCAAAGTACAGTATGCACAACCAGCATTTTGTTTGATCCTGACATTTGAATGAGCAAATGCTGTCAAGTGGAATTTAGTTTAGAATTTTTATTCTGAGGTTGCTGTTTTTTCAAATGCTGCTCAACTAGAGAAGAGTACATCTAAAGAACACAGCTTTACATTGGCATTGTTTACTAATACCAGGGGTGGACACAGTGCCATAAGTAACTGCCAATAAGAGATAAAGGTTTCCCCTTGAAATTAAGACTAGTTGTGTCCAACTCTGTGGGGTGGTGCTCATCTCCATTTCTAAGCCAAGGAACCACCGTTGTCCATAGATGCCTCGAAGGTCATGTGGCCAGCATGACTGCATGGAGTGCTGTTACCTTCCCACCAGAGCAGTATCTATTAATCTACTCACATTTGCATGTTTTCAAACTGCTAGTTTGGCAGAAGCTGGGGCTAACAGCAGGAGCTTACCCCGCTCCCCAGATTCAATCCACCAACTTTTTGGTTCGCAAGTTCAGCAGCTCAGAGATTTAACCCACTGTGCCTCCATGGGCTCTGGTGCCAATACTTAAGATTAAACATCATGCCTTCCAACTGTGCATATTTAATATAGGCACGCCTTTAATGCCCGCTATGCCTATAGATACTGATGAAGAATACTAAACAACTTTATGACAACTCCCAGCTTGATCAATCAAAGTTGTTGTTAGGTTAGGCGATCCCTCGTTGGACGAGTAAGATGGTCTTCCATTATGGATTTCCTTGTGGGTCCGTATGTGGCTGTGGAGCCCTATTCTTGCTCTGCATCTTCTTCCACAGTGAGGGCATTGGTTTCCAGGTGGAAGGCGGTCCCGGTCGGGGTTGGCTTGACGCGCCTTCCTCCTGGCACGTTTCTCTCTTTCACCCTCCACTCGTGCCTCCTCAAATTCTGCAGCACTGCTGGTCACAGCTGTCCTCCAGTTGGAGCGCTCAAGGGCAAGGGCTTCCCAGTTCTCAGTGTCTATGCCAGAGTTTTTAAGGTTGGCTTTGAGCCCATCTTTAAATCTCTTTTCCTGTCCACCAACGTTCCGTTTTCCGTTCTTAAGTTCGGAGTAGAGCAACTGCTTTGGGAGACGGTGGTCAGGCATCCGGACAACGTGGCCGGCCCAGCGGAGTTGATGTTGGAGGACCATCGCTTCAATGCTGGTGGTCTTTGCTTCTTCCAGCACACTGACGTTTGTCCGTTTGTCTTCCCAGGAGATTTGCAGGATTTTCCGGAGGCAGCGCTGATGGAAACGTTCCAGGAGCTGCATGTGACGTCTGTAGACAGTCCACGTCTCACAGGCATAGAGCAGGGTTGGGAGGACAATAGCTTTATAGACAAGCACTTTAGTATCCCTACGGATGTCCCGGTCCTCAAACACTCTCTGCTTCATTCTGGAAAATGCTGCACTTGCAGAGCTCAGGCGGTGTTGTATTTCGGTGTCGATGTTGACTTTGGTGGAGAGGTGGCTGCCAAGGTAGCGGAAATGGTCCACATTTTCTAATGTGACACCATTAAGCTGTATTACTGGCATTGGAGAGGGATTGGCTGGCGACTGCTGGAACAGCACCTTGGTTTTCTCAATGTTCAGTGACAGGCCGAGCTTCTCATATGCTTCTGCGAAGGTGTTTAGAGTGGCTTGTAGATCTTCTTCTGAATGCGCACAGACGACATTGTCATCAGCATACTGGAGTTCTATAACAGCTGTTGTTGTAACCTTGGTTTTGGCTTTCAGTCTGCTGAGGTTGAATAGCTTGCCATCTGTCCGATAGATTATTTCCACTCCGGTGGGAAGCTTCCCATCAACAAGGTGAAGTATCATGGCGATGAAGATGGAGAATAGAGTTGGGGCAATAACACATCCCTGTTTGACACCTGATTCCACCTTAAATGGGTCACTTTGGGAGCCACTGCTGTCCAAGACTGTTGCCATCATGTCATCGTGGAGGAGCCGCAGGATGTTCACAAATTTGTTTGGGCACCCGATTTTGTGGAGGATGGTCCAGAGAGCGCTGCGATTCACTGTGTCGAATGCCTTTGCAAGGTCGATGAATGCCATGTACAGAGGTTGGTTTTGTTCTCTGCATTTTTCTTGGAGCTGTCTTGCAGTGAAGATCATGTCCACGGTTCCTCTGGAGGGGCGGAAGCCGTTCTGGGATTCTGGGAGGGTGTCTTCTGAGAGGGACAGAAGGCGGTTTGCAAGGATTCTTGCGAGGATTTTCCCAGCGGAGGTTAGAAGGGAGATACCTCGATAGTTTCCGCAGTCTGTTCTTCCTCCTTTTTTGAAGAGGGTGATGATGGTGGCGTCCTTGAAATCTGCTGGGATTTTCTCGGTCACCCACACTTTTTCTATGAGCTGGTGGAGTTGGTGTGTCAGCTCAGGTCCTCCCTCTTTAAAGATTTCAGCAGGGATCCCATCTGGTCCACTGGCTTTGTTATTCTTCTGTTGGCTGATGGCATTGCTGACTTCTTCCAAATTAGGCAGTGCTGCAAGCTCGTCCCTGGTTTGTTGTTGCGGGATTTGTGAGAGGACTTCTTCGGCCACATTGGAGCTGCGGTTCAAGAGGGTTTGGTAGTGTTCTTTCCAACGTAGTGCAATTGAGTTTTGGTCCTTCAGGAGTTTGGTTCCATCTGATGAGCGTAGAGGCTGTATCCCATGGTTTCTTGGTCCATAGATGACCTTTGTGGCTTTGAAGAATCCCTGAGCATCATGGGTATCTGCCAGGTGTTGGATTTCTTCGGCCTTCTTTGTCCACCAGATGTTCTTGAGTTCTCTTGTCCTTCTTTGGACCTCAGCTTTTGCACTGGCATAGATCTTTTTCTTAATCAATCAAATTCAATCAAATTCAATTTAATTCAATCAAAGCAACACTGTTAAATCAAAGCAAGCACTTCTCACAGATACACCTCCTTTACAAGGTACAGCTGCCTTAATCTGAGCTGTTAGAGAATTGCCCTTAAGGTCTTGGAGGCAGGGGCGGCCCGTCCATTACGCGAAGTAAGCGGTGGCGGAATACTTTTTTTGCCAGGGGGCGCTGTTCTGCTAGCCGGGAACCGGAGTCTCCTTAGGCCACGCCTCCTCCTGCAGGCCCCATGCGCCCTCAACAGCGTGTAAGAGAGAGAGGCAGGGAAGGGAAGGCAAGAGAGGAGCTGCAGGCCTCCTTGCACCTGGAGGGCTTCCCTCTCACCTAATGGGCAGGGCCTGCGTTTCTCCATTAGCAGGCTGTGCCTCCCCCCACCCCCCGTGCTTGACTCTCCTACACATGTGTCGAGGCCTCCTGGCGCCATGCGGCTGCCTTCCCTCCCTTCCTGCATGCATGCTCCCAAGGCCTCTTCTCCCACTCGCTCTTCTTGGGCCTTCCAGCCAGGAAGGGAAGGCAGCCGCAAGGAGCCCGGAGGCCTCGCCACATGTGCAGGAGAAAGAGAGAAGCACGGAGGGTCCTGAGAGAGAGAGAGAGAGACAGGATTGAGGGCGGGAGGCACAGCCTTCTAATGGAGAAGCGCAGGCCCCGCCCACTAGGCGAGAGGGAAGCCCTCCACGTGCTGCCAGGAGGCAGCCAGCCAGGCTCTTTCTCTTTCCCTTTCCTTCCCTGAAGCTGAGCTTGGACCCCTCTCAGGGCAGCAAGGAGGCCTCGTCAAAAGGTACTGCAAATGTCATCTTTTGTACATGCCTCCCCCAAACCCCTCTAGTATTTGGTAATGGAAGTCCTATATGCCAAGCTTGGTTCAATTCTATTGTTGGTGGAGCTCAGAATGTTCTTTGGTGCTTGGTAAACTGCAATTCCCAATGTCAGGGTCTATTTTTCCCAACCCCCTCTCCAGTATTTTCTGTTAGTCATGGAAGTCCTGTATGCCAAGTTTGATCAGTTCTATTGGTGGAGTTCAGAATGCTCTTTGGTGCTTGGTGAAGCATTCTCACCTGATGTTTCACCCACATCTATGGCAGGCATCCTCAAGAGGCTGTGAGGTCTGTTTGTAACTAGGCAAGTGGGGTTTATATATCTGTGGAATGTCCAGGGTGGGAAAAAGAACTCATGTCTGCTTGAGGTATGTGTGAATGTTGCAATTGGTCATCTTGATGAGCATTTAATGGCCTTGCAGCTTCGAAGCCGAGCTAGTTGCTCCCCAGGAATCCTTTGTTGGGAGCTGTTAACTGGCCCTGATTGCTTCATGTCAGGAATTCTCCTTTTTTTAGTGTTGCTCTTTATTTACTGTTCTGATTTTAGAGGGTACTGGTAGCCAGATTTTGTTCCTCTGAGGTTGCCTGCCATAGATGTGGGGAAAATGTCAGGAGAGAATGCTTCTGGAACATGACCATACAGCCCAGAAAACTCATAGCAACTCAGTGATTCTGGCCCTGAAAGCCTTCCACAACACATTATTATGTTTATTTATACCCTGCTTGTTCTCTCCCCAAGAAGACTCAAGTTGACTTACATTAAAAACATTTCAGTACAGTTTAAAATCCACAAATATGCAAACATTAAAATTGAATTAAATATCATTGGTATTTTAAAAATTCAGTTAAAATTCAGAGTCTATTTTCCCCAAATTCCTCCAGTATTTTTTGTTGGAACTACATCAACACTGACAAAGAAACAACAAGAAATACTATTTACCCACAAGCATTAAGAAATTACATATATTAGAAACCAACTTTCTTATTACTTTCTTTTCAAGATCACTAGACTGGATCACAGCAACGTGTGGCAGGGGATGGCTAGTGTGTGTATGTATGGATGGCATAGACCAACTTCAGCCTTCCATGTGTTTTGGACTTCAATTCCCACAATTCCAAACAGCCAGTAGGAAGTCCCAAATACCTGGAGGGCCAAAATTTGTCCATGCCCCCATATATATATATATATATATATATATATATATATATATATAGTGCGATTGGTTTTGGGTGAGTGGGGCGCCAAAATACTGTTTGCTTACCATTGAAAATTACCTAGGGCCGCCTCTGCTTGGAGGCAGGGCTTTTCAGACTATATTCTCATTTGTCAGGAATGGATGCTGACCCCAGATGTATCCGAAGGTTGGAAATGACTCCAAACTATTCTGGAGCAAAGAGTCTTTAGGATGTTAGGTTTAGTCCGTATTGAATAATAGGGTGTAGATAAGTGCAAACATTGGTTATTTTAGAGTGGGTTACTTCTGTATCATAACACCTATTCATAATCATGAAGTAGGTAGTAGAAGTCCAAGCCAGAAGAAGTTGCTCTTTTCTTTAGGAATGTTTAGTTACACTTCCCCATGACATTACATATACAAACAAAGGAAGAAAATAGATATTAAAAACAGTGAAAAAGAGAAAAATAAAAGGATTTGCATTTCTTAACAACGGTCATATATTTTACCATAAAACATTACTTCTTCAGCGAAAAGAATCCACTTCTTCAGCTTAACCAACCCTATTTATAGTCAAAATCTAAAGTGTTCAAGTTATTCTCATATTTCTGCAAAAAGACAATCAAGGCTTCTCAATCTGTCAAAAATGTCACCAATATCTTTTTCTGTAATCAAAATAGATAGGTTGGTGAAATTACATTTTTTGTATAATGAAATTCTTTACTTGACTGATGATTTGAATATGTGGAACTAAACCTTCTTTGTTTGCTAAAAATTATAGTGTATGGGATTCGAATACAATATTACATGATACTGTATTTCAACATATTGTATCTAAATGTAAAAATACCTGTAACTTAGGAACTTAAGTATATTTTGGTATGGCTCCCCAAACCTTGAACCCGCTCATTTCTTTTCACTCTCATAATGCAGCATTATGCTCTGGCTCAAAATAGCAATTCTGTATCTAAGAAATTTTGGAGAATCTTGCAGTTGCCAAGAGAGCTGTCAAATTGAGTCTGGGTAACAATTAAAATTTAGAGAGTGTTAGCTTCTATTGAATTTCAGGAGATATCCACAGTAGAATAGTAGTGTCACTTTCCCCCTTGAGCTCGATTCTCTCATTTCTTAGCTGGCCATGAAGCATGATCAAATGCTGCCACAGTCCACTCATTTTGAACTTTTATTACAGTTTCTTTAGAAGCTTATTTAATCAGTAAAAAAAGACAGTGGATCCAGCGCTCTTAATTTTAGTAATGCATAAATACAATTATGCTTGTAGAATAATAATTGTCAAACTTATCTTTGATGCCTACGAATGACTTTGGCTGCCTACCTAACCTATACATTCATCTATTTCACTTAAACCTCTTTAGAATGATAGAAAATCAACATGGTGTTTGTTGGTTTTGTTTTGTACCTTTTTTTTCTACACCAAACATATTAGCATTCACAAGCACATACAAAAGTGGATTGTTGCAGGTTTTTTTCGGGCTATATGGCCATGTTCTAGAGCAGGGGTCCTCAAACTAAGGCCCGGGGGCCGGATGCGGCCCTCCAAGGTCACTTACCCGGCCCTCACTCAGGGTCAACCTAAGTCTGAAATGACTTGAAAGCACACAACAACAACAACAACAACAACAACAATCATATCTCATCAGCCAAAAGTAGGCCCATACTTCTCATTGAAATACTAATAAGTTTATATTTGTTAAAATTGTTCTTCATTTTAATTATTGTATTATTTTTAAGTGTCTTTTGCACTACAAATAAGATATGTGTAATGTGCATAGGAATTCATTCATGCTTTTTTCAAATTATAACCCGGCCCTCCAACAGTTTGAGGGACTGTGACCTGGCCCTCTGTTTAAATACCCCAGAATACCCATGTGGACATCGCCAATAGAGGCATATCATAAAAGAGAGTTACCGAAAAGTAGATGGCTTAATTACAGGCAACTATTGGTTAAAATTGTGAGATTATGTAAGGCAATGTGAAGTTCTGGATTGAATTTTGTGGCCTTTTAGCACCAAAGGCTTATTGTGCTTTGATTCCACTTTTATTGCCCTGTCAATTCCTATTGAATCTTAGGATTTGTTGAGATGTTGGAGCTATCTGGCTGAAAAACTAAACATCCCTCCCTAAATTAAAAGTCCAAGGATTCCATAGGATATCGCTGGGACCATTACAGTGAACTGGAATTTGGAGGCACAGAATCTCCATGAAAGTAAAAAGCCGTAAATACTGTTTTACATGAGATAACATCTCTCTAGCAATTTCTTGTTCTTCCAGCAGAACTTTATTGTCCAGCAGGCCTCAGTTGGAAGCTGACCATAGAATTGCATTGGCAGTTGAAATGTGTTCTCTCTAGAAATCTATAGGTCCTCCAGCAGGACTGGTGGAAGTTGACCACTGAATCACACTGGAGGACCTAGAAATTCTGAGGGGACCTATTGTAATCAAATCCCTGAATAATCAAATCTGCAAAAATCAAAATCACAAATGTGGAGAAACAATTGTAACTATGTTTCAGTATGTCAGCATAACTGTGCCAGGAGGGGGGGAAAGGTATGCAGCCACAATGGTATAAAGCAGTGGTTCTCAACTTGGGGGTCGTGAAGGTGGCCCTGCCCCCTCTGCCTCCTCAAAATGGCTGCCAGAAGGGACGGGGTGGAGGGGAAGGCTCCTCATTCAGCCTGGCCATCCAGGGAGCCTTCATGCTCGGCCCTTGCCCCCTGCCAAGCTTGGAAGGGGGTCAAGCGGAAGGCTCCCTCGCCTGCCTCACGCTCTCACCAGCCAGCAAGGGCATAAGGCAGCCAAGGGTTCCTTTGCACTAGGCCCGGCCTTGTGCGAGGCCTCCCTCAGCTGCCTTGAGCTCCTGCCAGCCAGCATGGACACGAGGTAGCCGAGTCCTCCTTCACGCTAGGCCTGGCCTTGCGCAAAGTCTTCCTTGCCTGGCTGTCGGCACTTGCCAGCAGGCGGGGATGTGAGCCAGGCAAGAGGCTCCATATAAGGCCAGGCTCTTTAATGCTCTTTAATGACAGGGGAACTATATTTCCAAGCAACTGCAACTCCCAAATGTCAGAGTCTGTTTTCTCCAAACCTTTGCAGTATTTTATTTTGGTCATGAGAATTCTGTATGCTTTAATTATATTGAATTTGTAACAATGAAAACACATCCTGCATATCAGATATTTACATTACAATTCGTAACAGTAGCAAAATTACAGTTATAAAGGATGAACAAAAATAATTTCATGGTTGAGGGATGCCACAACATGAGGAACCATATTTAGGGGTCACGGTGTTAGAAAGGTTGAGAACCACTGGTATAAAGGAAGTATGCCATTAAAAATACCTTATAACACCATGTTTGACTTTGGCAAATTGTGCATACTTTTACGTTACTTTTATGTTATTTGGCCCTGATGAAAATGCAACCAGCAGTGCAACAGAATTGGAATCTCTGTCTGTCATCTTAGAGCCACAGTGGGCTACTCACAAATGGTGCTATATAGTCATCAGGTGACAAGCATGAACATGTGTGAACATCAAACAAACTTTGTATCATCTCTTGATTTAGTTTCCAAGTGATTTAAAAATGTTTGAGTCTGAAAGATGGGCTTACTTTAAATCAGCTGAAAAATTCCCACTATACCAGTTCTAGGAAAATCCCTTGAAGATCTGCTTTTTTAACTGAGTCATCACCATGTATTTGCCCTCCAGACAATTGTCTAAGGAGGGCACGCTCTATGCCTGCAGCAGGTTGTGCCCTGGATTCTGTGGAGATCACCCAGCTGATTTATTTATTTATTTATCATGTCATCCACAACCAGAACATTGTATTACATTTCTAACAGAACAAAACAAACAAACATTAAAAAAAACCCAAAAAACACAAAACACAAAAAACACCCAGCTGATGAAACAGAATCCTTCTTGTATTGCTTATTGGAATGTTTATTGTAGAAAACTATGACTGGAAGGGCACATTTTGCTCCCTCATAAAGCACACTTTTAATGTTTGTGGGGGGGGGGGGTGGTTTGGAAATACCTGAAGTATGTGTGTTTATAACAAGAACCTGCACACCACCACATACACTATATGAGGATTAGCTCCTCCTCCCCAATTCAGAAATATTAAAATAATGATTTGGTTCATAAATTGTGTTGTTGTTTATAGTGCGTACTTTCAAGTCACTAAACCACACGATAACCAAGAAGAAAGGCCTCGCCCAACCTGGAGAGTCTTGATATTTCTGATTACAAGTTTAATGTAACTATGGGAGCCACCAAGTAAACCCAGCGATATGGTCTCCACAGGTCAAAAGTGATTTGATAGAATATAAGAAGAAGATTCTCCCACCTTCTCTCCAAAAGGAGACATTTCTATTCATAGAAATGTTTGGAAATGTCTCCTTAATGTGATGCTGTCGTGCTGCAGGAAAATGATTCATTTGTTCTTCTTATCCTTCATATTTTACTGGCAAGATACATGCCTTTAGAAATATTCTGCACAGAGATTGAGAGAGGTGCCTGTGCCTTTCCCTGTGCTAAATTAGTTAAGGGTGTAGTGAACCCTGCAACCTAGATCCGAACAAGAATTTGGGAACCTTGTGTAACACAAAACCAGCTTGCTCTGCTAGAAAACTGCTCATGATTGGCAGCGTAGTGAACCTTTAGTTGCAAAAGTCATGTCAGTGCTTGCTGCTTTCTGTTAAAGCATGCAGAAATCCTGCAGAAATGGATGAGCCAGATTAAATGTATACAGATTGAATATCCCTTAATCAAAATGCCTGGGATCAGAAGGTTTTTGGATATTTATTATTATTATTTTGAAATACCGTAGAGTCTTGCTTATCCAACTTTTGCTCATCCAACGTTCTGTATTATCCAACACAGTCTGCCTCCCACCCAGATGCACAGCTGTTTCATTACGATGTTTTGGTGCTAAATTCATAAATATAGTAATTACTACATAATGTTACTGTGTATAGAACTGCTTTTTCTGTTGATTTGTTGTAAAACATGATATTTAGGTGCTTAAATTTGTAAAATCATTATGTAATTTGACATTTAATAGGCTTTTCCTTAATTCCTCCATATTATCCAACATTTTTGCTTATCCATCGTTCTGCCGGCCTGTTTAGATTGGATAAGCGAGACTCTACTGTACCTGTGTTTTCATATACATACCTAACCATGGAGATAGGATCCATGTTTAAACATGACATTCATTTATGTTTCATATAAGTCTTGTACACATACCCATGCCCTAACCTTATTTTATGCATACTACTTTAAACTACTTTGTGCATATAACAAAATTCATGTACGACCAAAAAGCAAAGATCTCACTTTCTCGGCCACCTGAATGAACCATTTTGGATTATTTTGGAATTCAGAAAAGAAATCTTTTGATTTTATTGTTAGCTGCTTTGTGTCTTTTTTGAGTGAGTTAAATTGGGAAGGAAATAAAAATTTAAAAATCCTCTTTTTTTTACAACCACCATTTTAGGTTGCCTTCCCCAAATAATTAAATATATTCCTGCCCCATGTATAGATATTGGAGCAATTAAAAAACCTCCTTCTTTGGAACACCCTCCCAAAAACTGACAACCACCAATTTTTCTCCTTTATTTCTCTTAATTTTTATCAAAATAGTTTTAAAATATAAATGTTTGCTTTAGAAATTTCAATATCCATTTTTCAGGTTTCAGTAGTATGGTTTTATCATCCCTTTATAACCAAATGTGTCTGTTAGGGTGACAATATTCAATACTGATGACTAGGAGCAAGTGAATGCTCCTTTTTCCCCAGTCATGGGAATTTCTCAATAGCACTGTGCTCCTAATCAGAATAGTAATGTAAGCACAACCCTTTTGTTCATAGTTGACATGCAAGAAGGCCTATAGGGTTACGTTGCTATGACAGCCTGCGGTACACTATGAATGAACTTGCTTTTAAGTAGCTAAAGCACAGCCTCTTTTGCCATAAGAAACCATTGGTTGCTTTTGTAATGCTACCGTAGTAATACTCTTATCACATTCAGGCTGTTTTGTTCTTTTTCTTAACTTTTTAGTGATGAAACTGCAAGGAAAGATCTGAAGAACTTGCCTGCCTTCCCAACTAAGACTCTTCAGGAGCACCCTTCCCTTGCATACTGGTAAGACATTTATTTAATTTGCTTGTTGATTCTGTTTGTAGCCTCCTTTTTCTTTAGTCTCATGTTCACGATTCCTTTTTCCTGCTCGCTTTGTCATCACTGCTGCCCTGCAGAGAAATAGAAAAAAATCAAATAAGTGTAACCAAAGTCATTCGGTGACCTTGGCCGCTGAGCCGGAGTTTGAGTTTTTCTAGTTTTCCATGGTTTTTCTATCCCATCAAGCACTGAACAGAATCCACCACACCGGTTCCCACACCCATCTAACACACATGTAAATACTTTTATGAGACTGTTGAACTTTCCTTTCAGGTGGTAGCTATTTGGAAAGCAGTTGAACAAACAGTATAGATTGTGGTTAACCCAAACTCTGGAAGTAAACACTGCCAAAGGAGTTTAGAAGGCTGCAAGTATATTTGAATTCAGATCCAGGATTTAAAGATAATTTTATATGTTTAAGAAATCAATAGCTCAGCATGTGAACAGGATGCAACTCTATACACAAACACACTCCTGAATGAACACACAAGTTGTAACCAGTTATTTTTCAGTAGGCAGCTCTAAAAGGTAGGTAAAGGTTTCCCCTGACATTAAGTCCAGTTGTGTCAGACTCAAGTTGGCGCTCATCTCCATTTCTAAGCCAAAGTGCCAGCATTGTCCGTAGACATCTCCAATGTCACATGGCCAGCATGACTGCATGAAGCGCTGTTACATTCCCGCCGGAGCAGTACCTATTGATCTACTCACATTTGCATGTTTCAAACTGCTAGGTTTGTAGAAGCTGGGGCTAACAGAGGGAGCTCATCCCGCTCCCTGGATTTGAACCACCAACCTTTCATTCAGCAAGTTCAGCAGCTCAGTGGTTTAACCCACTGTGCCACTGGTGGGACCCGGCGACAGCTCTACTGCTAGTTAAATAAAGATGAAGCATTTTGGACAATTTAAATACCAGTCTTTAGTAAAAAGCATGGTAGTGGTAACCTGGATAGTGCAGTCGCTGTTGCCTATTTTTGGTCTAAAACTATTTAGCTGCTTGTGTTCCCTCTTTTTTAACAGTTTTTAACTTGTTTATTTATGCAATGTTTTTGACCCGAAATAAATAAATAACCTGGATATCTAGCTGTGAAAGATATTAGGAAAGTTTCCTTGGAATCATAGGCTCATAGAGTTTGAAGAGACCCAAGGACCATCCAGTCCCAACCCCCTACTGCCAAGAGGAACACATAATCAAAGCACCCACAGCAGATGGCCAGCAGGTTAAAAACCTCCAGAGAAGGAAAATCCACCACCCTCTGAAGCAGCATATTCCACTGCTGGATAGCTCCTCCCATCAGGAAGTCTTCTCTAATGTTAAGTGGAAAATTCACCCCTCCTCTCTGCAATTTGAATAAATTGCTCTATGTTCCTAAGTTGCACAGCCATTCTCAGTCTTTCTTGAATTTTTAGCTGAAATAAAACAATAAGCTGCAAGCAAAATCCACTTCCATTTTTACAGATCTATTGTATAGTGTATTGTATAATGTATAATTTGTATATTGTATAATTATTTGCATAATGTTGACACCATGGGCTGATCTACAATTATGTGCCACCTAAGACAAAGGGCAACAATAGTGATACCACATAGGTCAGTGTGACTTTATCATTATTGTTAAGTGCTTACTGACCTGATATAGGAAAATAGGAATAGAAAAATTGCCTTTGCTAGTTGTATGACCTAGTTCTAAAAATGGAATAGTGTGTGTATCTTTTGTATAGATTTGTTATATAACAGCCATGTCTAACCTATGGATTAGGCTGTGATAGTTATTGTGATCCATATTTGGAGGACAGGAGGCTGAGGAAGTTTATCATTCAGCATAGGAAGTTTTCTGACAAGTGTGGTACAGCTACCCCAGCTCATGTTTCTCTAAACAATCCTGTCTGGCAGGGACGGCGGCAAGAATGCACCTGCTGACAAAGCTCCACCTGCTTTTGCAAAAATTCAATTTTCTACAAGCTTCCCACAAAGCTTGCACAATATTGCAGACTTAATTACAAACCAGAGCCCAGCATGCTTTCTCAAGAGAACTGACCAGTAGTACTGTTCAGAATAATAAATCGCAGAATCTCTGCTTGGAAAGTTACTTTGAGCACTATATTTCCCAGTAGCATGGTCAGTATTCTTCCTGGCTTTGAAAACCTTCCCACCAGAGCACTATCTATTGATCTACTCACATTTGCATGTTTTTAAACTCGCATAAGATGGGGCTAACAGCGGGAGCTCACCCTGGTCCCCCGATTTAAACTGACAACCTTTCAGTCAGCAAATTCAGCAGCTCAGCAGATTAATCTGCTGCACAACTGGGGGGCTTTTCTACCTAAATGGGACCCAAAGTGGCTTAAAATATTTTAAAAACAATACAAGTCAACCATACACATAACAGTGACCTATAAAACCAAATTTACAATAAGGCATAAATAAACATATTTAAAAACATTTAACAAATACAATTTTTGCAGGAAACTCAATACAGATGGCAAACTTAGCACAGCTTACTGAAAGTTAACCTAACTCACTCAAAGTTAGAGTACTACGTACAGATCAAAATTATTAAAATGTATCAAATCACTTTGGCACAGACCTGGAAAATTTCATTTTAAAATAAAAGAACGCATATCCCCAGCACTTTTTTTTTCAATTTTGTAAAATTTGTCAGATGGATTTGGTACCTTTTTGGATGCAAGCTCCACTATTAAGTTCTTGAATTTGCAGTGCATGTTCTTTGCAGAGAAAGGATGTGAAGTGACTTTTATGTATCTTGAAAAAAAGCATCCTTAGCTGTTTTTTTTTAATGTAAGAGTCCTATTTATTCTAATGGACCATTCTGTTTCTTCCATCCACAGTGAGGACAGAGTCATTGAACTGTATATCAAAAATAAAGGTCTGACCAGAGGACAAGCAATTGTTGAGTAAGTGTCTCACTTGGGTTTTGGAGGGAAAGGCGGGGCGTAATAGAGGACTTGATAATACCTACCTTGAGTGTTGCAACACAGCTTGGTTACTTAGTTATTAATGGTTGGTGGCCAGTGATAGGATAATGAAAGGAGACACTTTCGCAATAGCTCAGAATGACAGATAAGACCTATTCCGGCCCTTTCAGAGCCCTGCAGTACGTTCAAACAATTTATTCTATCGGTATCCACACTATCCTTTATCCAAAGGCCCTTGGTTTCTTTGTCAGCCGGTAAATGCATTTCATAACCTGGAGCAGAACCAGGAACTGATCTGACAGCAGAAGCTGTGTAAACAACTGACAAATCCTATGAATGGGTACTTTGCCGGTCAGATCTCATTTCCTGGATATATCTTTTTGAAGTTTGTGTGTGTTTTTTTATTCAGATTTCTGTCACATAGGCATAAAAGTAGGTCATCTACATTTACAGTGGAAGTACGCTACTCAGAACTAAATTTGGAAAACAGTTCAGACCTATATTGTAGAGTTCAGCCGCTAGATCTGGAGCCAAGTTTGTAATGGAGTTCAGCTGTTCTACAGCCAAGCAGAACAGACTGAGCACCTGGCAAACTTCCCCACAACAATAAGAACTCGAGAGACTTCCCTCCTCAAAAATAAGAAAACATCAACTGCATTTTGCTGAACGCTTGGGAAAAGTTGACGTTGTAGCATTTTGCTTTATATGAACTGATTTCTTAATGATGTGTTCCAAAAAACATTTTTTTAAAAAAATCTGTGTTTATGTACAACAAAAGTAGCTATCATTCTAAACTCATGAGCTAAATAATATGTGTTTGGCAGAAGACCGTCCAGAACAACTGATCCACTTGTGATTCTCTCTATGTAGGTACATGAAAGTGATTGAAGCTCTGCCTACTTATGGAGTCCATTACTATGGAGTAAAGGTTAGTGGGTGCTTATTGCAAATACATTTGTTTTTATTATATATATGTATACATACATAGAAACATACAATCTTCAAAAAGTATTTTTCCCCAATCCCACTACCACCACATTCCCACCCGCCCCCGCCCCGCCCGCCCCCCCCCCCCAATCAGTTGTTCAATCATAAGGATAGTCTTATTTAACTCCTTATATCTATCTTTCCCCTTTATTCTGGAAATGAGACCCTTCCATTTTGCATCACAGGTCCTTCTGATTTGGCCCGTTCTATAATAACTTTTCCTTTCACTAATATAACCTTGGAGTAGGCATTAATGCAAATACATTAAGTTCAGAAAGAGAGGTTCAGCTTGGAAACTATTAGCAGAAAATACTGCTTACTGTTTTCTAGGTAGTTATGTATACGTTGTTTGCCATCCAGCTAAATTGCAGTGAGGTTCACAATTAAATGTAATTATCTAATTAAAATAGCAAGTCAGCATGGTATAATGCTTTCAGCATTGGACAATGATTGTGTCCACACTGTAGAACTATAGCAGTTTGACATCAGATTAACTGGCTCAATGCTATGGAATTCAGAGATTTGTAATTTTGTGAGATATTTACCCTTTGTCACAGAGCTTTGGTAACAGAACAAGCTACAAATCCCAAGATTCCATAGTATTGAGCCATGGTAATTTAAATAGTGTTAAACTACTATAATTCTGCAGTGTGTATGGTCTCTACAACTTTGGAGAGCAAAGTGGGATTCCTCATTTGGCTATTGAAACCCATTGGGTGATCTTGGTCAGATCATACACTCTCAACCCCAAAAAGAAAACTCCATGATAGGGTTGTAAGAAGTCAGAAATGACTTTAAAGTACACAACAACAACAATAACAAACAACAATTAAAATACTACAAAACACAAAATAAAAACCAAAATACTTTGTAGAAACAATTAATTTCCTTACACACACACACACACACATTATATATATACACACACACACACACACACATATATATATATACATACACACACACACACACATATATATAGAGAGGAGGGGGAGGGGGAGGGGGGGAGATAAATACAGATAAAATTGGTTTGAAATGGCTGGGAGAATATAAATATCTGGATTCCTGAAAAGATGAAAATGTAGTCAACAGATTTTTTTTTCTGGGGAGGGAATTCCACAATCAAGCTGCCCCTGCTGAGAAACCTCATTATTTTATATTATGGGATTGAAGAAAGAATACTAGATTGTAGATAATCATGCTGGAAGTGACAACCCTGCATATTCAGAACCTTATTCTGTTTTCCTAAGAAAAGTTAGAAGATGTTGCCATGTTTAGATGGTTCCTTGGACTCTCTTTGTGTCCTCATGCAACCTGTTATGAAGGCACACATGAAAGAGTTGCACGGTGCTTTAATAATGAATTAGTAGATACCAATTAAGAGTTTCAATTATAAATGCTGCTTCTGAATCATTGAGTATTTAGAAACAGAAGATGTTGCAGACATGGTGAATATGGTCACTAAACTTGCCTCAGTACAGGCTAACCTGACTTGAAAGAGGGAAGAATCACTTTGACCAGAAATCTTGTTAGCATGTGAACTGCAGTAGTTTGATCTCTGGAGAAGCAGCAATATGCTGTCACACAAATAGTCTCGGTAAATAAATGATGAAAAGAGAGGTGTGTCTAAAAAGATTTTGTAGCAGGTTTCAACATTTGTTTAAATACTTCTAACCTGTTATGACAGTAAGTAGATAAAACAAAATAAACAACTACTAATGAAAATCAATAAACAAAGTAAAAACACATTAGACTATTCGTATATGTTTAAAAGAGGGATGTTTTAAACAAATAAATATAACAAATAAATTAAGCTACAAACAGTTTAATAAAAAGCTAAAGAAACCAATGTTGGCGCTAATCAAGCTGCAAAAAGTGGGTTTCTAAACCCACCAGTGGAAGAAGCCCCCCCCCCCCCCCGAAAGATTGGCATTCTCACCCAGATCAATATAGGGAGAGGTTACTTCAACAAACATTAAGGTTCCAGACCAATTAGGGCTTTGAATATCACCACTAGCATCTTGAGCTGAGACCAGAAGCAAATTGAAAGCCATGTTCATTATTGACACAGCTGAGTTAGTTGCAAAAGTGGAAGGCAAAATGTTTTTTAAAACTGTTTTAAGCTGTTCTTATTTCCCTGAGTCGGAATGTTTAGGTGACATGTAAAGTACATTATTGCTGTAGTGTGCCTTCAAGTTATCTTTGACTCATGGTGACTGCAAGACATGAGTTTGTTGTGGTAAAATTTGCCTTTGCCTTCCTCTGAAACTGAGAGAATACTGATTGCCCAAGGTCACCCAGTTGGATTCCAGCCCTGGTCTCCCAGTGCTCAAATCCCTATACCAATACCATGCTGGCTCTGTGTGTGAATACACACACACAGAGAGAGAAAGAGAGCATAGATACAGTGTTATCTGATGAACTGTTACACTGATTGAACTCCTTTTGATTGATTGGAAAGATGACCCTAATATGTCTGGCAATATTTTCAATATAGTTGTAGTACTTGCATGGTGCGGATAATAGTACATCAGGTCCTGCATCTGATAAGAGTAGATCACACAAAAATGGATGTGCAGAGGTGCCTCTTTTCAGATATCTCATGAAGTGCAGATAACCAAGGCAATGCGCTCTATTGTAAAACAGTGGTGTCCAACCTTTGGTCTTCCAAGTGTGTGGGATAGCAGCTCTCAAAAACCACAGGCAGCTTGGCTAATGGTCAGGAATTCTGGGAGCTGAAGGCCAAAACAAAAGTATGATAGCTGGGACTCTACAAACCCTATGCTAGTTGCACAACGCGCGTCAGAATTAATGAAGGGAAGTTCACTTGGACTGTTCCCAGCTGCTGGGGCTGATTTCTTCGAAGGGCGGAAAGGGTGCTGGCAGCCGGGAAAGGTTTTTACAAGGCCCTAGTGTGAACAGAGCAGCAGGAACCAGATTCCCCCTTCCCCTCTTCTTCTGCTTTCCCCCGCCCACTTTCTAACTGTGGAGGAGCCGGGGCTCCGGGAGGGCAGGATGTGTGAGCCATAGACCCCCCCTCTTCTCCCTCTTCTCCTTCCCTCGCAGCTGTGCCTCTCACTCACTGCACTGTCTCGCACACGTCTTCCCTTCATGAATTCTGACCCGCAGTGCGCAACCAGCGTAAGGTCCCAGCTATCATACTTTTGCCGATGTAAACTAAGCTTGTCAAACAGGCACGGACAAACTTCGGCCCTCTAGGTGTTGTGAACTTCAAGTCCCATAATTCCTAACAGCCTACTGGCTGTTGGGAATTGTAGGAGTTGAAGCCCAAAACTATGTCACCTGATGTAACTGATGAAGTAGCCTTAAGTCTATGAAAGCTTGTGCTACGAACTTTTTGCTATTAGATCCAGGCTAGTACAACTATGTTGCAGATTGTAGAGATATGTTAACATTATATAGAAGTAGACAAACATCACAACACAAAACTAATAGAAAACAAACCTTCATGCTAATTTCAGATGTTTAATGTAAGAATAAATTAGGATATGACACAGGTTCTCTTATGTTGTTAAAACTCCACCAATGTTTGTATGGGTGGAAATGTATTGCTGGTGGTAGCAAGTGTAAAGACCCCAAACAGAATATCCTGGGAGCACTCTTACTACTACTATTTTCTTTTATTAGCTTGGCGCTGATTTAGAATGAGTGGAAAGCACACAAACAAAAACCCAATAATGCTCTACTGAGGAATAGGAAACGTCTTTCCCTCCCTTGCCCTTACATACATACATACACCCAACTGGTACATGTTGGCATAAAGGGCTGTGGATGATGTTGAAGATCCATAAGAATCTTTAAGGTTGCTGTGGCCACTGTAAACCAGAATGTTCTTGTTCACTTCTGCCATACTAGGAGGTTGGTGGTTCCCATGTCATCAGGGCCGTGGATCTACTCATAGTTTTAACTCAAACTTGATCCACGTTTCTAAATGTTAAAATTTGAACTAAACCCACTTTGGAAGGAGCTCTGGAGTCCTTGAAGGGCTCCTTTTCCTCTGGATGAAACAAGGAGCACGTGTAGCAACTATGCCGTAGGTCATCTTTGAGATCTCCTCAAAATTTGGGATCCATCAGATGCCATGATTTTTTTTAGACGCTTTCAGGCCAGTCACAGTCTCAGTTTTAGTCATTCATCTGAAACAAGAAGCCAGTACTAGTCATAACTTAAGTAACAGGGATGTTGTAATAATTAGTGAAATAACTTATTTGCTGTGAAGTGCTACATGTTATATTGCCTGAAGTTCTATGAAAATGAAAGCTTTCAGTTTCATTGAGCAAAGACATTAAAATAACAAGAACTATTTTACCTACTTCCTTTCTCGGTGTTTTGCATGTAAAGTAATTTATGCATGAAAGGTTCCAATCTTGAATGGAATGGGATGTAGTCCAGAATAAATATCTATAGGCTTGTGTTGCCTGTGTACATAGCCTACCCCTTCCTTTCAACTGTGGTCCAGTGCAGCTGTACGTTAGACACATCCCTTTTCAAATTTCTCTTGCTGTTGATGTTTTACCGCCCATGGATTTTCCTGCACTCCTGCCCCACCTGTCGCCTCTGTTTCAAAGAATGCAGTTTCTCTTCCCTGGTGCTTTCTGTCTGTTTGCACAGCATTTTCCAACTGGGAAAGGAATGGCAGACTACTTTAAACAATAATCGTTTACTCGGGTGACTGCAGGTGTGCTAACAAAGAGCTACCTAACCTGCAGATACTTCTTGCAGAACAAAGTAGTTAGATGTTCTTTCAGCTCAGAAGTTCTTGACTCTGACTTGGGCCTCTCTGTTTGTATTTTTCCATGCTACAGGATAAACAAGGAATCCCTTGGTGGCTTGGGATCAGTTATAAAGGAATTGGCCAGTACGATTTACAAGATAAAGTCAAGCCCAGAAAAGTAAGTCTGCATATGTATGTGTTGGATTATGTGGGGGACAGCATAATAAAGTAGATAACATTTGGCTGTTATCCTCTAACCATTTGAAACAACTGAGTTCAGGAAATTTTGTTTTGACAGGGATGAAATATGTGTCTTAGAGAAGGAATGTTCCTCCTTATGACTGCAGGTGCCGGCATCTAACCTTTGCTGGCATTTCCCCTGGGAAGCTCTTTCAGATGTATTACATCTGTGCAAATTTTGCTCGGGAAAAGAAGTTAGAAAGGCTTGTGTTTAGGCTATTTGTTTAGCGCAGTAAAAAGAGAGTTGTTAAGCAGGAACACTTCTTTTTTGCTGGACTTGTGGTTGACAGTCACGTGCACAACATTTATATTGTTTATTATCCTCCCAGGATTATCAGCAAGCTTAAAGCAATTCAGCATGTACTTTGTTTTCCACTGGGTGTGTTTGTAGTGGTTGTTTCCCCTAAGCATTTTTCCATGTCTACATTTAAAATGTGGAGTCCCTGGTGGTGCAATGGGTTAAACCACTGAGCTGCTGAACTTGCTGACCAAAAGGTTGGGGGGTTGAATCTGGGGAGCATGGTGAGCTCCTACTGTTAGCCCCAGCTTCTGCCAACCTAAAATTCAAAAACATACAAGTGTGAGTAAATCAATAGGTACCACTCTGGTGGGAAGGTAACTGTGCTCCATTCAGTCATGCCAGCCACATGACCTTGGAAGCGTCTACAGATAACTCTGGCTCTTCAGCTTCGAAATGAAGATGAGCACCACCACCCAGAGTTGGACCTGACTAGACTAGATGTTAGGGGAAAGCTTACATTTAAAAGAGTATTTTCTTTAAGCAGGGGAAGGGGAGCACTTTTTCTTAAGGTGAAATAATATGTCCTGAAGAATTTCCTTGGGGGAAAATGTTTGAAAACTCTTTTCATACATTTCTGCTGCATTTTCAAAGTGGCCATGTGTGATGTTCCACAGAGGCTATGCCTCAAGTTCTTAGTCAAAAAGAAGTGAAGTAAGTAACCACTGGGATCATATTATTATTATTATTTATTTATTTATTTATTTACAGTGTTTATATAGGAGCCCCCGGTGGCGCAATGGGTTAAACCCCTGTACTGGCAGGACTGAAGACCGACAGGTCGCAGGTTCAAATCCAGGGGGAGGCAGATGAGCTCCCTCAATCAACTCCAGCTCCTCATGCGGGGACATGAGAGCAGTATCTCTCAAGGATGATAAAAAACATCATCAAATCATTCAGGCGTCCCCTGGGCAACGTCCTTGCAGACGGCCAATTCTCTCACACCAGAAGCGACTTGTAGTTCCTCAAGTCGTTCCTGACACGACAAAAAAAGTGTTTATATACCGCCTTTCTCACCCCTGGGGGGACTCAAGTGATAGTGTCACTTCAGATACCCAACAGTCTTCCTAGGTATTTGCCTAGACCACTGCTTATTAAACTCTGGGGTCCCCTTAGCTCTTTTAGACATTTACCTGAATCAGTTTGCAACATTGTGCAGTGATCACAGTGGACTCTGCAGAAGATGCTTCAGCTGTACTTCATAGAAAGGAAAACTAGGCTGATTAGCAAGCCTTGCAAATGGTGATTTGTTATCAATAAACATTTGAATTTTATACCGATTTTATATACCTACATACCTGGGGTCATGTAAAAATTTCTTGGGTAGCAAGAGGTCACCAGTGGAAAAAGTTTATTATGAAGGCCTGGCCAAGACCATAGTTGCCTCTGGGAATTTTCTGTTTCATTCAGAACAACTCTATGGTAAGTCGTTCATTTCAATAGGACTCACTATCCAGTTTCCCATTTCCATGGTAAGTTCAGGAATAGATCCCCTGTGGATATGGAAGTTGTACTGTAATTATTACTTCCAATTTCCATTCCTCTAGGCTTGTCCTAAGACTTTCTTTGGTTCCTCTCCCTCCCTACGTGTCTTGCTTCTTAGCTCTTTAACAGTGGGCTGGAAGGCTGGCCCTACCATTAGGCAGAGTCTGGCTATTGCCTCACTGCCTCTTGTCACTGCAGCACAGATTGTTAATAATTTGCTGTAATATTTTGAAGGTAATGGACAATGAAAAGTGCTGATAGGGGTTTTTTTCTGCCTCATGTACTGAAGTATTAAGGCTAGCTACAGGTACCACCATGCCAAACCTCCACCAAAGCACACTTTTCCACCAGGATATGAAATAGAGTTAGTATTGTTGTCAGACTGCGAAAAAGCATTCTTCTTGTCACAATTATTCCAGCCATGTCAGATTTGACGGAGAATCTTGAAGAAAAGTATTTTGACTATGCTGTTCCAACCAAGTGTTATTTTCAATATGTGACAATACTAGAAGAAAGTTGCTCATTAACATTACTTTATGTGTGAGGCTGTTTTTAGAAGCACTTCTTCTGTAATGGAAGCTGCCTTGTGTTCATCCAGATACATGATATTGAAACATGCACATAGGTTGTGGGGTAGAGTTTGATCTGTTATCTCTTTTAAGTTGGGACACAATACCTCAGAACTGTTTGCCACTTTAATGGATTGTCAGGAGAACATGAGCCCAACAAACAAGATGTTATCTAGCACTTTCCTTCAGCAGTCATTTCCCCCCTTTTTTGAGCACGTGATAGTGGGCAAAGGAGCCATTCCAATTTCATTCCTCAGCAAACCATAAATATTTGGAAGGAGCTCTGAAGTCCTTTGAAGGGCTCCTTTTCCTCTGGATGAAACAAGGAGCACGTGTAGCAACTATGCCATAGGGCAAATTCACTTTGTTTCTTCCCAGCCACACCTCTATACTTTGCATGTTCATCCAAGCTGCAAGCTGGTTATTCTGCTATTCTATTTGCCTCCAGAGTGATACAGGGGTCAACAGCTGGTGTGCATTTTTCTGATGTTTGCACATTTCGCTAAAGGGCATTGGTTTCTTTGGGCTTCTCAGAATACAGTCCAAATAAAGAATACAATCCAAATAAGTGTATGGATATTGGTACATCTGGCCAACATTCTGGAAAACGTCTGAATCTTCAGGTGTCCCAATGTGGGATCAGTTTCGACCTTCAGAGTATGGAGATGATCAGATGTTTAGGACTAGAGAGTTCCTCAGATAGAGAGAATTCCACACATCATCTGGATTTAGATATATAATCTACGTTAAGAAAAGGGATTCACTGGCTCCTGATTCCATTAGATATTTTATTTTGCCCAGAGAGACAGGTTTATGATACCAAAGAATTGACAAAGTTTCTGAAATTTACCTTTTTTTGGACAGAAACTCTTAAAATCCCCCAACATGGCCACTGATTTTGGTGGGGGAGTTTGAGGACTGCTCCTCCAGAAAAGTAATGTTATCTCCTGTGTCCACTGAAGATAGTTGAATTAGATCAAACCTGCACAATCTGTGACCCTTCTGAAATTTTAGACTTCAGTTCCTGGAATTCCTCATGATTGAACAAGATGGCTAAGGCTTCTGGGAGTTGGAGGACCAAACACCTGAAGGGTCACAGGTTGTGTAGACCTGGATTAAACAGTCCTTTGGTCTGGTCCATCTTAGGTCTTCTCTTGCTCCAATAAGGTTGTTTTGGTGCCGTGAACGCCAGATATTTGTTTCCCCACCACACCCCAGTCACGGGTTTCTGAGATAGCTAGACAGTATAAGCAGAGAAGGAAGTGTGGGAAACCAGAGTCCAAAGGAGGGGAAGAGAGCTGTCGAATTATGAGGCCAGACAGCTTTTGAAAGCAGTTACACCTTTTAAAGGAAAGCGTCATAGAAGAGAAGTGGAGAGTGTGATTTCATCTTTACACAGAGGGTGGTTCTGTATTTGTTATGCACAACAAACTGTAAAAGCGAGCAAAGGCAATGAAAACTAAGAGTGTTTGCAAAGTGAAAATAGATATGTTTGATAAAGGTGTGTGTCAGAGAGACGATCAGTTTCTCCCAATATGTTCAGACCCATGGATATAAGTTTCAACTAGATGTCAGTACGGATTCGCAGTCCTGTTGCTATGGAAGCTATCAACTGATACTGGACATCATCCTATTCTGTGGGTTTGCCTGCTGCATCTTCCATCCCTTCCTATACTACCATAAACGTCCATTGATAGAGGAACGGAATGGGTTCTGTGATATCTTTTTTTAATTGATATGACTTACAGCCTTTCCTCTAATCTGACGTTCCCCCCAGTTACACTTGTTTTCCTACTCCACTCCAATTGTTTTGATCAGGACTACAATGGCATTTCCAGTCAAAAGGTATGAAGCATTGGCTAGTCCAGTAGAGTTTATCAATTCACTCAAGCTGCTCTGAGTCCCCTTCGGGGTGAGAAGGGCGGCATATAAACGTAGTAAATAAATATACAGAAGCTTTTACCACTAAATCTCAATGGCCTACCTAGAAGCAGGGCATTGGAGCAAATTCCATCTGAATTTCTAAAAATCACTCATTCGAATTATTTCTCTTCATCAGAAATATTTTTGCCATGCCTAGGAAAAGAAGTTTGCTCTTCTTTTTTCCCAGGCATAGGTAAAAGAAAGTTTTAAAATGGCACATCCTACTCATGCTCCAAATTGTCATTAAGATTCCCTCTAAATGTACACATTTAGAGGGAATCTTAATGACAATTTGGAGCATGAGTAGGATGAGCTACAGTTCATCCCTTCCAGCAGATCCAGATATGCAGGGATGCACATGGTACAGTCCTGAAAGTGGTGACTGTGACTTCATGACCCATATGGTAGACTCTGCTTGTCTTGAAATTCTTTTTTTTTTTTTGCCTGAAAAGTAAAAAGGGCTATCTTGGAAATGGCGGGACTTTGGAAGGTTACTTTTCTGGACTGCATCTGGCTCTTCGAAATGGTTTTGAGTGGGCTATGAAATTCAGAGAAGGCAGGAAGGAGGAGCATGTAGTATTGCTCTGCAGTAGATTGTTGTGACCTCAAGAGAGATTTATAATACCCTTAATTTTACTCCACAGAAAGCAAAAAGGTTTTGGTCAAGCCTTCTTCCACAATCCAACCATAGAGTTGCTTACAGTGAAACCTTTTTGCCTTCTCTGGAAAGCCCCTAAAGCAGTGGTTCTCAACCTATGGGTCTCCAGATGTTTTGGCCTTCAACTCCCAGAAATGGTAACAGACAGTAAACTGGCTGGGATTTCTGGGAGTTGTAGGCCAAAACACCTGGGGATCCACAGGTTGAGAACCACTTCCCTAAAGGGATGTGCATAGTAAACTCACAGTACCTAATGCAGGAGTATATAGCATGTCTAATACCATTTCATCACAGTAGAAAATGAATCCACTTTAAATCTCGTTTCTGCCTCCTGCAGAATTCTGGGGCTTATAGTTTAGTGAGGCTGTTAAAGGCTCCTCCCTAACCTACAAACCTCAAAATTCTGCAGGAGGCAGCAACCAGATTTAAAATGGATTCATTCCCTAGTGTGATGAAGTAGAATAATGCCTATCTCACTGAAGGCTAAAGCCCAGAGAATTGCCTTTATAAGCTACAACTCCAACTGATGTTTTAGAAGGTGGGGCACTGGGGCAAAGTCACAACCTCTACTGAGCAAGGTGACATCCAGGATGGAATCAAACTGACTTTGCCTCTTAAATGGGTGTCTGGAAGGAGGAAGGGCCCATGGCATCTGATTGAAAGCCAGAAGCTCCCTTATATAGGTCAAGTCATTGGTCTATCTTGCCCAAGCACTGTCTGCTGTTCTGATT
The DNA here is from genome assembly GCF_037176765.1 of Anolis sagrei. NCBI lineage: Eukaryota > Metazoa > Chordata > Lepidosauria > Squamata > Anolidae > Anolis > Anolis sagrei. Next base: position 37,974,846 of record NC_090022.1, on the reverse strand, counting down.
GATGGCAACTTTCTATGGCCTCAGGCAGAAATCTTTTTCTCTTTCACCTGTTACTTGATTTTTCAACTCAAAATGCTGCAGGTTGATCTTGGAACCTTCTACATGTGTATTGAAGCACTGAGCTGGTGTTACTCCAGTCTCCATTGCTGTAACACTGGAATTGCAAAACCAAAGTCATAGCATCAGATTTTCAGAAGCACTGTTGGTTACTCTTCAAAACAGACATAACGGCATCAGAGGCCACTTGGCTTTTTTATTTAAATCAGGGCTTCAAAGTTTTTGATACAAGTACTACAGAAGTCATGCAGGTGAGCCATATAATATTTAAAGTTGGCTGGGAGATTCAGGGTGTTATGATCCAAAAAAGTAACTTTTCAGAGCTCTGGGATTAAGAGAACATTTATATTTTCCATTCCACTCTCAAAAACAGTAATGTATATATGTGCAAAGCAGCTCCCGAGTTATGTCTATCTCTGCTTTCCTATAGAATTGGACACTATCATTTTAATAAATTTATAGAAATAGGAAAACATTTAATATGAAAGACATTTAGTGCTGGGTCCAATTTAGTTATGACTTGAATAGATCCATGGGAATTAATACTGATTTCCTCAGTAACTTCAGTTTGGAAAGGGAGCATTCTGTATTTTAACACCACCTTTTCATTGTATTTTTTTCACTCTATGTACTCTTACTCACCAAACTTTTATTCGTTTTCCGTTGTCAGCTCTTTCCTACGAAGCTTTATAATTCTCAGCACTATAGTTTACAGATTAACCACAATATGTAGGGATTATATCTCACAAGATGTGGAAGTTTCAATATGTCGCAACTTGCTTTCTCTGCCCACATTTTCAGGGAAATGCTGACTATTTGCAGTTTCCAGTGGTGTTGTATTCCAGGCTGGAAAGCTTTTGTGATTTTAAGATACTGCACCTCTAGTATGATTAAGGTGTGTTGACCTCTTTTTTGGGCAGTATTCCAGCTGGGTAACTAAGCATGTTCTTTCCCCCCTGGTCTTTAGCCAATGCCACATTCTTTGAAGCTGTTGTCAGAGATGACTACAAGCATCCTTTAATTTCAACATGTACCCTAAGAATCATCCTCTCCCAACAAAGGTGTGTTTGTGTGTGATAGAAGGAGGGAGGTGGAAGCTGGCACAGCTCTGCTTACCTTAAAAGAGCAACAAAACAAAAACAAGCAAATGAATTTTATAATTCCTCCCTGCTCATTTTTGCATAGCATACATCCGTTTCTTCCTTCCATAGTAGTTACTGCACAGTCATTGAACTTCCATCAGCTAAAAACATCAATGAATGGTTAGTGTAGTATAGCTGGCTGATAAAGCCAGGAGAGGCAACTGTAGTTAGCTGTACCATATTCTCTTTTTGTAAAAATTATTGTCATTAGCTTTTCATCACAAATTAAATGTAAAAAACAAAATGAAAGAATCCTGTAAAAATTACCCCATAAAATAGTCCTACTCCATTACCTTTCCCATTATTGCTGACTAAAATTAACAGGTAGTGCCCCGTTCCAAAATAAAGAGAAAAACATTAAAAACACAACCTCTCTCCTGAAGCAGAGATGACCATCAACTATTTTATTTATTTATTTGCCATCTGTATTTGCCATATCCTGCCTTTTTCACCCCGGAGGGGACTCAAGGCAGCCTTACAACAGGCAGCAATTTGATGCCATACACACATATATCAAATAAACAATTACAATTAAAACCAGAATTATTAAAATCAACAATTAAAATCACATCAAACAAAACATAATCCAGGACCATTCAATTTGTCAATCATATTGTTTCACAGTCACTTATTACACTTCTCCAATTACTTGTCAAGGGCTTGGTCCCAAAGCCACATCTTGAATTTTTTCCTGAAAGTCAGGAGAGAAGGGGCTGATCTGATCTGACTGGGGAGGGAGTTCCATAACCGAGGGGCTACCACTGAGAAGTCCCTGACTCTCGTCCCTACCAATTGAGCATATGAAGGAGTCGGGACTGAAAACAGGGTTTTCCCATATAATATTAATCTCCAAGGTGGTTCATAGGGGGAGATACATTCAGACAGGTAAGCTGGGCCAGAACCATTTAGAGCTTTATAGGCTAAAGCCACCACTTTGAATTGTGCTCGGTAGCAGACTGGCAGCCAGTGGGGATTGTGTGCTCTCTATACGCTGCTCCGGTGAGAAATCTGGCTGCAGCCTGAAGCTTCAGAACAGTCTTTAAAGGCAGCCCCACATAGTGCGTTGCATAACCATGTTCTACTTAGCTGCATTTCAGCTTCTGTTAAATATAAATAAATCTATTTAAAATTAATACAGAACCACGAGTAATATTATTATAAACATTTGAACGATTTGGATTATAGCTCAAAATTCTTGTAAATTCATCTTAAGCTCATATCTCTCCCCTTATTTTTCCCATTTTAATTTGAGATGTACCATAGTCTTTTTCTGCAAAGGAAGGTGTCATGTAGACCTCTTGTGAGATTATGCACTGCCGTCCCAGAAGGACACAGCCAAATATTCAGAGTGCATGATCCAGCCAAAATTAATCATTTTGCACTGTGATTTTTTTTAAATTGTCAAGTGTGAATTTTAAGACATGTTCTGACCACCAAGGGGAATTCTAGTATATTGAGGAGCATACAAAAGTCACACATGCTGAGGAATGTTTTTGTGTGCAGAGCAAATGTGCTCCAACAAACACCCACAACAACCAAAAACACAAGGTGGAATGAAAAGAAAAGAAAATCAGTTTTGGGTGTTTTTGTTTTTTTTTTAAAAAAATCTAGCCATCTGTTTTATAGCTTTCTTATATTTTCAGAAAACATTTTTTTCTTATGTTTTGAATCAATCTTGCCTTCTCAGAGTAAGACCTATGAAGATTATTCATCCTTTTCATGAGCTTTCTAACAACCCTGGGGGGAATTAAAATTACTGGTGCAGGGCCATTAAAAATATCCCATGCCTGTGTGCAAATTGGAGCTGAGGTTGTCACAGTCCCAACTTGGTACTCAATACAATTCACCACCTGCTCTTTGGAACAGTTCTCTAGTTCTCTTTATCCACAGTTTATCCCACCTGTTCTCTTTATCCATAGTTCAGATATATCACTGGATTTTACTTCTGTTAAGCAGGCAGTCTTAAGTAGAGGAGAGCTTGTGAACATACTCCACCCTATGCCCAAAGCTTATCTTAAGAAATGTTATATGGCTCACCTGCATGACTCATGCTCTGACGTACATTCCTGAACTGCTGTATCCTGATTTCCATTTACTTCATCTCAGGTACTGTTTTATATCTGCAGATAAAGGTCCAGCTGTTGAATCTTGTCAGGGGTTACCCCTTCCCTTCTCACTGCATCACTTCTCTTTAACTAGCAGAGAAGAAAAGAGCCATGCCTTCTCCTTAGACCTTTATATGAACTGTGCATTCTGCTGTTTCTTTACCAGATTCTCAAAGGAACATTATCACAGCTAGCTGTTGCTTTGTCTTTATATTCATTTATTTATTTCAGAGTAGGAGAACTGTGTGCCTTCTATCAACAGTTAGTTTTGTATGATTTTAGACAGTATTTAACCCTATAATATAGGGTGTAAAATATATTTCCCTGCATAGGAATGGTTTTAAAAAGAGAAATGTGTACTTGCAAGCCTGCTCCCAGCAGGGAAGCACAAATGGTAGAGCCCAGAGCACATGTGATACGGAATGACTTTTAGAGGTAACTGCAAGCCCTTGAGTCATCACAGAATAGGTGGCTGGAAACATGACTAGCCCAAGGTGCTTGCCCCAATTGCATGCACAGACATTGGGCAGACTGGCATTTGAATAAGGCTACAACAATAACAAAGACTTACTGTTTTCTGTCACACCTGAGAGTAGCTTAGAAGCTGCATGAGAACCTTCTTGGCGCATTGTAGCTCTGTCTTCCATCACATATGGCAGCTGTTTTTGTCACCTCCCTTGAATCTGCTGGCTAGGTAGTTGCCACTCTCGCATAATTGTAGGGCTGTACCTCTAGCGGGAAAGGAACTAAAGGGGTAAATTAAGATTGGGCCTTTGAGTATATAGTAAGTAAGTAAACTTTATTACAGTTGATGACCAGATCATAACAGGGAGACCCAATCCCACACATCCACATCAAACCCAAGGGATTATATACTTCAACAAATTTTAAAATCTAGGCTAAAAACCACATACAAGTAGTTATTAAAACTCAACTCAACCCACGAGATCATCCGAAGGCAGTCTAAATGGAGGTAGTGGGGATGGCACCAGGGGAGGGGGGATATCCAACACTATAAATATCATCTATGTCTGATTTCCCATCTGTATTCCAGAGGTAAAGCTTAGGTCTTTTGACTCTCAATTATCGTTCGCCGGATTTTAATTGCAGCCGTGCAGAACTTAGCGATCTTGTATGTCACAGCCAAGTTTGTGTCTGAGAGCAGCAGGGCTACATAAAATTGTATATATAGTATTTCTCCAGAGTTCCTCCACAAGTTGTGAGTTATAAATGAAATCTCCAGCTGAATGAATCATATCTTCAAAACCACTGTGGGAAAATTAATTTCATGTTCCCCCTTCCAAAGATAAGTCTGTTTTCCTTATACTATACCAATTCCCAAAGGAAAGAGATACAGGTAGGATAACCACACACACTCACCATGTGGTTCTACCACTGTAAAGATGAGACCAGAACAGTCTGCTGGCAATGTTGGTTTATGTGGTTTCTAAATACCTTGAAGCCATTGAATTGGGGGTTTTACCTTTTCAGTGACAGTGGCCAGAAGGTACATTATGTAATAATAACTTTGCAAGTATTACCTGCCTCTATTCTTTTTCTTAAAGTCTCTAAGATCAAAGTAGTAATGTATTGTCCTAGGTGCTCTTGCCTTCCTTGTCTTTGGGTTCTTAATATTTTCTGAATTCTTGGAAAAGAACACCTTGAACTCTTGCTCGGTAATTGGGAAACTATAATTTTTCTGTGTCTATAGCATTTCTGGTTACTATTATATACAGTTGTTCTGTAATCTCCTACTTTGTGAAGTCTTGCAAATTCATAATGATAAAAGGAACCCTATATTCTGTTTAAAAACATGTGCCAGATACCTTAGGTCTGCTAACATGGAAGTAAGTTTGATTGAAAAGAAGTGTGTCCTGTTTGCAAATAAATCTTTGAAAGTTGTGGTATTAGCATACTCAGGAACCGTTTGTGATAACATTGTCAATAAGTACAGCAGGAGAAAACCTGTAAAGTTTATTTCTCCACTGAATATCATGCTTATTAGTCAGCAGACATATTCCCCCAGATCATTTCTTACTTGGTGCGGTAGTAGAAATACTTGAACTCTTGCACAAGTCTTGTTATTTTCAGTAAAGTTATGCAGGAGATGTTCCTGCTGATTGTGCCTAATAGGAACTGAGGAATGTCAGTGCCACTGAATTATTAACTTACAAGTATATCCTAACCCTAAGCTTGTTTATTCAATTGTGGTCACAGATGTTTGAAAATGAAGCTTTCTGGAGCTGAACAGAGTGCAATCATGTTCACTTTGTGTGATATGGAGCATTCTTTTTTTCTTTCCATCAAGGAGTTTTTGCATGGAAACATTTCTCTCAAATATGGGACCACATTTGAATGAAAACAGTATCTTTCTTACAAAACATATGAAGCTTTTAAATGGTTTCCAATTTGGGCTTGGATAGGTACCATTCAGTCTGGTAAGGACTATTTCATATGTGTCTCCATTCTCATATAAAATATGCTGTACGCATGATAAATGCATATGCAGCTGATACAAAAAGGGGCATGACTGAAACAGGGTCAAGGAACAAAAATCATACTTTTATTGGTTACTTTTAGAACACGATGCTTAGATTAGTTTCCTCACCAAAAGTTGAACTGGGATTTCTTCTTCATATTTTTCTGGTCCTAACGAAAGCAGATACTGGATCATTCTCTCTCTCTTTCTCTTGTGTGTATGTCCTCCACAAAGATATATGCTGTGTTTTCCTACTGCTTTAATGGACTTATATGATTAGTACTAATACCAGGAATGATAAATGGTTAGAGTAAAGCCCTTGCTTGTCTATACAGCAAATGTGTGTGTTCAGCTGTGTTCATTTCATGTTATGTCTTCAAGATAAAGTACTCTAATCATTTGGCTGGCTTTGGAGTACTGGTCTTCATGGTCCTACACAATAATGGCAACAAGGCCATGTCTATTACCTACCCCCATTACCTACTCAGGGTAGTGAATACTCCTGAGATAAGCTGTTGGGACAACATCATTATAAACCCATTCTGTTAAAGTGTGTGATGCTCTCTACAAAATGTAACTGACAAGAGATAGGTAAACTACCTCACCTTTGATATACAAAATCTAATACTGCTTTGACAATAAGAGAACTATGGTTCAAAATGCTTGTAAGGACACTTGTGTAACAATCTGATGCGGGCCACTTTTATATATCTCATTTATTTCTCATCATTGTCCTGTTTGTTTAAATCCCAGCTTTCCTCTTACAGTTTTAGAGAAAGAAGTTCTCCCCACCCAACTGCATTTCCAGCTAACCTTTAAGATAAGTTAAACTAAAACTTATCAGCTGGTCCAAGATCACCTAGACCACTTCAAAACTAAGTGGAGATGTGAACCTTGTCCTTCTTACCCCAACCAATGCAATCACTATACCGTGGCCACTCCCCTTTATCTTTATCTTTCTTATGAAAAAAGTCACCTGGGAGATGTCTGATAGAAATTTGAAAATAGTGTGAAATGTATGAAGAACTGTAGAAATTATTATGTTTAATGAATACCTGTCCTATCCACATCCTAACAGAATTTGACTGACGTGAAACTGAGGCGGGCTGAAACAATATTTGTTACACTGCATCAGAATAACCTGAAAGAGATGAGAAACTCAACTTTATTCAAACACCTGGGTGGATACATTTGGTGGAAAACCTAATGGCTAGAATTGTGGCGATCTACCCTATTTGGGGATGATTTCTGCTTCCTTTTCCACGAATGGGAAAGGGAAGCACAAAATGTGCATTCTTTTTTAAGGATTGTGTACTTTTCCCATCTATAATGTTTCTGTTTGCCAAATAGGCTTCTTACAGACCTTCCTGTATTTATTTTCAGCATTTACTTCACCATCAGTAGAAGTAAGTAGGCTGTAGGCTAAGCAGGATCACCGCTGGTTACTATTTGGATAAGAACTGTCAATGAATACCAGGTGCTGAAGGCTATAATTCAGATGATGTCAGAAACAGTTTTGAGTATTTCTTGCCCAAGGTTGCATCTACACTGTAGAATTAATCCAGTTTGACACCGCTTATCTGCTGTGGAATCATAGGAGTTGCAGTTTTGCAAAGTCTTCAGCCTTCTCTGCCAAATAGTACTGCTAACTCATCAAACTACAACTTCCAGGATTCCATAACACTGAACCATAAAAGAGTGGTGTGGAAGTGCATTAATACTACAGTATAGATGCACCCTGAGAAAATCCTGTGAAATGTATAGTTGACAGATTACTTTAAAGTATGTGTGCACACATATACATGGTTGCATATCTAGTCCAAACACATCAATTGGGAAGCCTGCTGCAGAATATGCCACTGTGACGCCCCTTGCTTCCTATTGCAATCTAACCCTAAATACAGAGCTCCTTCTGTACAAATGCCTATGAATGCAAAGTTCATTTCTTTAATATTTGTGTCCCACTTTTCCAAAAAACAAAGCCCACAGTGGCTAAAATAGCATTTCTCCTTTCTCTCCAGGAAGAAATATGGGGGGAAAGTAGCAATGCAAAAAGAAAAAAAACACACCCTAACTAATAAGAGTAAAAATATCTTAAGCAGAATCAGGCTGTACAAATGATGGTAATGTCACTTTCCAGGTGTGTAGGTTATATTTATTTATAACCTGCCTCTTCATCAAAGCTGGAATTACTTGCTTTATAGGATGTACAGATTTATGTGTTCTTTAATTTTTTAAATATCTTTTGGTTGACAACCCCATAGCTCCACCTATTATAATCTGATGGTATTTACATATATTTGATGTTTGCCCCATTCCTTGGCATGAGTAAAGAATAATATTTCCCTAATAAGGGATATTTTGATCTACACAACTCAGGTCTGTAGTGTGTCTTCTTATATGAACTTCTAAGACCTTCTGTGCAAGCCTTTCTCTTGGTCCCACCAGCGTCAGAGACATGTCTAGTGGAGACACAGTATAGGAGAGGACCTCAGGCTTTGATATCCTGCTGAGGATAGTTCAATCACATTAAAAGCCACCTTGAATCCAGGTTTTTCTTTTTTTTTAAAGCAAGATATAAATGAATGAATCATAACAATGGCCTAGATTCTGTTGCTTGTCCTAACTAGAGTAGAGTCATTGACTCACAATTCAACAATTGATTGAACGGGGCTACTCTGGTTGGGATTATCCAGCAGGATTCTAATCAATCATCATCATATTTGTCAAGCCACCTGCACTTCTCAACAATGAACCATCAGGGATTATATCACCCATTTATTAATCTCTCAGCACTTTCTCTGCAGACTTTTTAGACCACCAGGAATACATCTACACCAGGCATAGGCAAACTTGGGCTCTCCAAGTGTTTTGGACTTCAACTCCCACAATTGCTAACAGCCTCAGGCCCCTTCCTTTTCCCCCCTGACACTTAAGGAAAGGGCTTGAGGCTGTTAGGAATTGTGGGAGCTGAAATCCTAAACACTTGGAGAGTCCAAGTTTGTCCATGCCGGATCTACACTGTAGAATTAATGCAGTTTGACACCACTTTTAATGTTGTAGCTTAGTGCTATGGAATCATGGAAGTTCTCATTTAGTGCTCTCTTGGGCAAAGAAAACTAAACAATCTTGATAAACCACAACTCCCATGATCCATAACATAGAGCCAGAGTAGTTAAAGTGATGTCAAACTGCATTAATTCTACTATGTAGATTCACTTCTTGTTGCCTCTCTTCATAAATTCCTAATACTGTTCTTACATGCTACCTATATTACATAGGAAGTATCCTCATCCAGCCCTCCGTATCCATGGATTTCAGCATCCATTGCTTGAAACGATTCCTTGCTCTTGCCATTTTATTATGCCATTGTATATAACGGGACTTGGGCATTCATGGATTTTGGTATCCACATGGGTGGTCCTAGAACCAAACCCCATACTCTTTTTTCACTGGAATTTTTAAAAAGGAGGCTGAATGGCCATATGTTGGGAGTGCTTTGATTGTATCTTCCTGCATGGCCAAGGGTTCCAACTTTGACTGTATGATGTCAATGTCCCACTGTCTGTTGCTGTGAATTTAAAATGCCAAGGGGAAATTGTACAGAGGGGGAGGCATGTTCAGAGTCAGTATTAGTCAGAGTGATAAGGCAGCAAGGGGGAAATTTGTAAAAATGCCAGTACTCTCAAGAGATCTTGTTTCACACACTCCTCTCTCTCTCTTTCTCTCTGTCTACGGTCAATCGGCACCGCAGGGAAGTGCCACTGGAATGTGACACACTCTTCCTGTAGAACCTGTTGCCTTTTGATAGGACTGGTGGGGAGGGCCACATTTTTCAATCTCTGACATCCTCCTCCTTGACTGGGCTAGAGCTGCAGCTGAAACTTCTCCCCTTCCCTCCCTCTCTTCGGTGCTAGCTTGAAGGCATGCCCCTCCTTCTCCGAGACACCCATCAGCTTTGCCTCTCTTTCGCCCTCCTGTGCTCTCTGCTATCTCTGGAGAAGGAGAGAGGCAGAGCGAAGGTGGAAAAGGGAGGCAGCCCTGCTGATAAAAACCTGATGATGTCAGCAATGTGTCAGAGGAGGGAGGCAGTCTGCGAAACTAGAGTTACACCTAAGTGTCTGTAAACCAGGCAGAGGCATTGAGACACAGGAAGTTATCCTGCTGCTCCGAAGAGGGGAACCGGACTGGAGGTGGATCTATACTAAAGCATTAAAGAAAAGAACTGCCTTTTTGAAATATGGAGTAAAAAAACTTTCAAGAAAGCACCTTTCCACAAAGATCCAAGTAAGTACAGCAAATATTGCATCCAAGTTTTTTGTGTCTTCCTTTTTCTGCTGCAAGTGCTCCATTAAATTGTGTAATTTTGCTTTTCTGAAAGAGTGAAAGGGAGATGGCATTAGTAGGCAGTGACCCGAACTGTACACCTAAGTGGATGGGAAGAGTTTTGATTGAAATCAGCTGGTCTGATACTTCATAAAGTATAAATATTTAATGGTAATGAGCCCCTGGTTTTCCCTAGCTGTTGAAACAATCTTGCAGGTTGAAAGGTTTCAAATTCCCCTTTTGATACAGAAGACTACTTGTTTATCTCCTCGGTTTGATTCGTAGTTTGTTATAGATAGCCTTCCACTTTTAAAAAGAAAGAAGAAACCCACCCTAAAACCTATATGCTATTTTGAGGTTGTTTACACTGGTTTTATGGAACTCGATTTAGATTTGTCAACAATAAGGATTGTTGATGCATTCCAGCATATAAGAAGTGTTTGGGTTTGTTTTCATTTTGTTTTTGAAATCACAGTTCAGTTTTATGTGTAGTGTTTTAAATAAAACCATCATAAAACACAGTTTGGGCACAGATGCAGTTTAGAATTGGCAAGATTTCTGCAGATGAAAGGCTTGCAAAATGAGCAGTCCTTGGCTCTTCTTGTGGACACATGTGAAGGATTAGGCTTTATTTATGGCACGAGATAAGTGCATTCAAAAATGTAATCTTTTGTGTATTAGAATTGAATGGTTGCTTAGTGCTGTGGACTAGAGTTTATGTTTAGCAGCTGCAATGGTACAGACTTATTCAAAATATTATATCTCACTGTTGTATATAAGGAAAATGAAATTTCTCACAGAGTCCTTTTGTGGACATACACTGCAAACTTAGCAGCTGCATTCACTTAAGTTTGTTGAATGGGATCCTTTGGGCGACTGCTCAAAAGATTACACTAAAGGACTGAACACAGCCAGAGTTTAGGAAAGGCACTTTTTTCAAATTCAGCCCCAGAATCCTCCATGAGCCCTGGTGTGATGGCTGAGTAATTGCTGGAGTGGTTGTCCAAAAAGGTAACTTTTCCAAGCTCTGAATAGCACTTTTGTTCAGAGCAGTCTTACATTCTTACCTACATGTTGTGGAAAGTAATCCAGGTTGAAGTTTACTTTCAGCTTAACATTCATGAGAGAAGATTGTAGGATTGCATTCCTAAGAACAGTGAACTTGGGACTGTCAAGACCATGGAATTTATTTCTCCAAAAGTATGTGCAGAATCAATTGTCCAGTAAATTACTTAAACACAATAATGTCCAAAATCCACAAGACAGTGGTGTCTTTATTGGTCCAACCAAAAATTACTTAAATAGAGTAATTCTTTATGAGAGCCGGAAAGGCTAGATGAAACCTGGAATTGTGCCATTCTAAAATGCTCTGCCTTCACATTGCTTTGCCCAGCAAGCAGAGAAATTGTTTTCATAACCCAAATACCAACCCTTGGGGTATCTCCTCATCTCATACATCAACACTGACAACAAAAGGTTTAGTACCTAGATAGCTCTATATAGACTCCACCTGGGCAAACTTATTGTCTCTTGATTGTCCCTGAAGTAGCTATGAAAACTTGTTAGCTTTGTTTTACAGTAACTGAGAAGGGCTTTACATTGTAGAATTGATGCAGTTTGACACAACTATGCTATGGAATCTTTGGAGTTGTACTTTGGTGAGGCTCCAGCACTCTTTGGCAGAGAAGGTTAAAGACTTTGCAAAATGACAACTCCCATGATTCTACAGCACTGAGCCATGGAAGTTAAGGTTTATCAAACTGCATTAATTCTAAAGTGTAGATGTACCCTCTGTCTACAAGATCAAGGGGTCTAAGGGGACCATCTCTAGTTTGTTGATAAATAATAAAGATTTCCTTGGATTGGTCAAGAACAGACAGAGACGTTTCTCCATGAGAAGCTGGATTATCTGGCATTGAATAAGGAAAGGGGATGTAATTTAATGGTTCAGTTATTGACATCTCTGGGTAAAGCTAAGGAAGATTCCTCTGAGGAGCTGCCAATTCATGTAGGCTGTTCAGAGCTAATGTCCTGCTGATTTCAGTATTAATCAGCTTCTTACATTTCCATCAGAACATCAGATTTATGGCTAGGATACAATATCTCTCCACCCGTTCATTATACTGGCCTTCTGTTCACCATGTCCCTCATTTTCCACACACTGAATCCTACTGTTACCCAATTAGAATACAGCCACTGAATGAATTAGGTGAACTTGAACTATCCAAAAGAACCCTACTCTTCATCTCCATCAATCTTGTTTCTTCACCCACTCTGTTGCTTCACTCTTACTTCCTGTTCCCACTAAAAGGTGGAACATGGAACTGATTTCAGGAACTGTGCAATACCTCTGGCACTTCCTATATAGAGATCCCTAAGGCATAACTCTTTCTGCCAGCACCTGAAAGCCAGCCTCAATCGGATTGTGGTATAAGTAGAACCGCTTTTGTACTCTTTGACCATAGGAGAACAGAGTTCACATTTCAATTTATCTAGAAGAATTCAAAATCTCTATTAAGAATTGAAAATTTTATACAAGAAAGCTGACTTCTGAATTGTTTATTTGTTCAGTCGCTTCCGACTCTTCGTGACTTTATGGGCCAGCCCACACCAGAGTTCCCTGTTGGCCATCACCACCCCAGCTCCTTTAGAGTCAAGCCAGTCATTTCAAGGATACCATCCATCCATCTTGCCTTTGGTCGGCCCCTCTTCCTTTTTTCCTTCCATTTTCTCCAGCATCATTATCTTCTCTAAGCTTTCCTGTATTCTCATGATGTGACCAAAGTACTTCATCTTTTCCTCTAATATCCTTCCCTCCAATGAGCAGTCGGGCTTTATTTCCTGAAGTATGGACTGGTTGGATCTTCTTGCGGTCCAAGTCACTCTCAGAATTTTCCTCCAACACTTCTGAATATGTGATCACAATAATGCGTCCAATACTAGGTTTTTTAAATGATACAATGAAATGATAGTCTTATCAAACAGTATACAGGGTTCCCTCACTTATCACTGGGGTTCCGTTCCAGGATCCCCTGCGATAGGTGAAAATCTGTGAAATAGGGGTATTCAAAGAGAATTGTAGTTCACCTACATCCAGAGAGCACTGTGGAGTCAAACAATGATGGCTTTGCACCTAACTTGGCATGAATATTCAATACAGGGAGGGAGGGAGCCCAAGGCCAGCCGAGGAGTAAGTTCCAGGAGACAAAAGCCCCTCCAGCCAAAAAATTGGGCCAAAAGCCCAAGGCAAACTCGCTTCCAGTTGCTTCCAACCAGTGCTGCCATGTCCCCGCTGCTGCTGCCTGGCATGGCCTTCCACAGCCCAGCCAATCGAGGGAGAGCAGGGTCCACCTCCCATTGGCTCACCACTCCACTGGCGGGAACAACTTCTGCCACTGAGGGGGCTGCTGGGAAGAAGAAGCCCCCTCTGGCACAATGGCAGAAGGAAGGTCCCTTTGATACCATGGTGGAGGAAGGAAGGCCCCTCTGTCACCATGGCAGAGGAAGGAAGGCATGGAGGGAGGGTGGGAAGTTGAGGAGGAGGATGGAAACCCGTGAAACAGCGAGACCGCAATAAATGAACCGCAAAGCAGCAAGGGAACATTGTAGTCACATTCACAACACTATGATAAGTGCAGGAGAAGATATCCTCTTAACACTTTTCCTAGTAAGATATGCAAGAAGTAACTTTTGTACTAGATTGTAATATAAGCATTAACTATACAAAAGCTATCCATAACTATACAGAAACTACGAGGGATGTCCAGAAAGTAAGTTTACAAGATAGATGCTTTTAAACTGTGATGTTGGAGGAAAATTCTGAGAGTGCCGTGGACCACAAGAAGATCAAACCAGTCCATACTCTAGGAAATAATGTCCAACTGCTCACTGGAGGGAAGGATATTAGATGCAAAAATGAAGTAACTTGGCCACATAATGAGAAGACAGGAAAGCTTTGAGAATATAATGATGCTGGGGAAAATGGAAGGCAAAAAAGAAGAGGGGCCAACCAAGGGCAAGATGGTATCCTTGAAGTGACTGGCTTGACCTTGAAGGCACTGGGGGTGGTGACGGCTGACAGCGAGTTCTGGCATGGGCTGGTCATGAAGAGTCAGAAGTGACTGAACAAATAAACAACAACCACAAGGTTGCAATAATTTTTTTAATACAAAGAATGAATATATTTTAATAAAACTTACATGAATTATAGCATAGGTATTACATTATTTTTCTACATAATCACCATTCAGTTAAATACATTTTGTCATCCGTGTGATGAGTTTTTGATGCCTCTATCATAAAAGTCTCCCACTGCCTTTTTCAGCCAGTTCGGGGCTTAAAATATCCCAACCAAATGAAGGCAACAATTCTTGTGTTGCATGAGCAGTTTGTGGACGCACATTGTTATGAAGGAGACAAACAGAAGGGAAACAGAATAAGGACACTAATCTCTAACCTTCACCACAACATCAGTCAATGAGCTACTGATGACTAGCACTGCTCGTTCGCTTCCGCTGGCTTCCCTCTACATGGCAGTGATACCCACTTCCCCCATGAAAATTCCCCACGAGAGCTATGTGCCTTGTAACTTTACTTTCCAGATGACCCTCATATCAGACTCTTGTGTGGCCCAAAATTCATATTCATTTGAACTTCTATTGGGTTTTATATGATTTATTTATCTATAGTTGTATCTAAGTTATGAATATAGTTGGCTTTCCAATGCAGTCAAATGCATGTTGTTAGCTCCAGTGTGAAGTAGTACTTAATACCAAGCTAATCTGCATCAGAAAATTCCCTAGGTTTATTTCTATTCTACTTTTTCTTATTTTGTGCTCTTTGTGATAAAGACATCAAAGCAGGTAAACAAGTAGTTAATTATCACATAGGACTCTGCAGAACCTACTGATAACAGTGGTTTTTCTGATGCTATTGGACTCCACCTTCCAAAGTCTGGCCATTGATTGCGTTGAATATGACTGATGGGATCTGTGGGTCAGAAGGCCACCAAAGTCCCTAGAAGATGCATGGTGTTTTCCAGTTATAATTTAATGTTATTGTGCCACTGGGGTCATGGCAAATATGTTGTGGCAGGGTATTATGCTTGGTCAGGTTGTAATTCTCCACTGCTTTGCCTTCATGCATTTGTTGCTGGTCGAAGTCCTTAGACTTCCAAACAGATTTATGTTTACTACAGTACTTAAACTACTGCTGGGTAAATCATAGTTCCATCTTATTATTTATTAACAATTCTAGCAAAACAAAAATGGTTTTCTTATATTTCCCCTTTTATCTTTTCGAAATGCTGCCATTAAATTTTTCATGCAATCAAACTTGTATACGAGATTTTCATTGATTGTATTTTTTTCAGGTGAAGTTCAGGTAAACCTGTCTCATCCATATCATCATATTGGTCTCTAGTGATACTTTAAAATGTATCAGTTTGCTTCCAGTGCAATTTGTGCTCCTTTGTTGGCACTTAACATAGAGGAAGTCAAATGTATGTATAGTACAACCCCCATATCTGTGGGAAGTATATTCTTGGACTTGGTGTGAATATACAATAATAATAATAATAATAATAATAATAATAATAATAATAATAGCGAACTCTATTGAAATATAAGACTTCTGGCAAAGAATCTAGTTGGAAGACCTAGAAAATGCCTAGAGAGCACATGCTTCATCATACATGGATAAATGAAACACCAGATTCTGGTCCTGTGGATATTTATGAATGGTGACTAGCATACTATACCAGTGGTGACTGGCATTTTCCATGGCAGTGAAATGCTGCATTCTTAACTTTCAAGAAAATAATCAGGATACACATTCAACTCCCAAAAATGGTCTTCTCCTTGGATAGTCCCTTAACACTTCAGACTAAAATGTGGAGCTTCAGATTAAAATGCGGAGCCCACTGACTACCAGCCAACTTTGGTGTGGACTAAAAGATAATTATTCTCTGGGTACATCAAGAGTTGATAGCTTGTGGCTCTCCAAGTGTTGATGCACTTCAACTCATATTATCTCTCATTGCCTGTACTGATTGATGAGAGCTGCAGTTCAATATATCTTCCACCCAAAAACATCCACTTTTTATTGTTCGTGTTCGTTATTGCTTGAATTCCTGTACCTAACCTCATCCCCCACATTCTCTGGGTCTTTGTTCTATAGATTTGGAAAATGGGTCAGATTCTGAGCTGTGTCACTGATATTTAATGCAGCCTTCACAAACTTTCTAGATGTGTCAGATTACAGGCTGATTCCCAATGAATTGCCCTGCTGGGTAGGAAATGGTGGTCAAACAACTATGCAAAGAGCACCAGACTGTTTACTAAGGTTGTTTTTCCAGAGATGGGAACGGGTGGATAATATAAAAATATCCTTGGTTTTGAGATGGATTTATTGGTAGTGTTCTGAGAAGCAAAAACAGAATGGTGAAAGAAATGGATGGCTACTGTTCACAACTGTATTTTATGTGGAGTAATTTCAATTACATTCAGAAGGATACACTCAAGTTCCTGTATTACCATACTTGTGTTAACCAGAAAAAGTAACATCATTTCTTTATTGAAAAATGTAACATGCACTACAACTCTATACATACCTGTTTAGAAGTCAGGCTCATTGAATTCAGTTTAATTGAATCCAATGATGAGCTCAGGTAAATAAATGTTGTGTTATAGCCTTAATCACCTACATAGTAATTGAACTCTTAGACTATCATTATAAGAGAGCTGCTAGGATGAAAAACTCCTGCTGCATTTTTACACCAAAGAACAAGAACAGCTCCTTTCCCTTGCTGCACAAAACAGCCGGTTAGTGGCCAGGGGCACAAAGTTGCACCTGGCTTAACAATGACATTACATAGTAAGTGTGAAGACACTGCAAAAGCAAGTAGTGGATACCTCTTTGCATAGCATCTTTATAAGTACCTATGCTGACCTAATTCCTTGTTACATAGTGTAAATAATCAGAACTATCCTAGCCTAGATTGGGTTGCTGTGAGTTTTCTAGGCTATATGGCCATGTTCCAGAAGCATTCTCTCCTGATGCTTCACCTACATATACAGCTTCAAAACCTGGCTGCAATCAGGGCCTGCTAAAATCTTCCAACAAAGGACTCCCCCAGGCAGGAAGCAGCCAGGCTTTGAAGCTGCAAGGTCATTTAGTGCTAATCAAGGTAGCCAATTGCAACATTCACACCTGCCTCAAACAGACAAGAGTTCTTTTGTTTCTTTATTTTTATTTATTTATTTATCTATTTACTTTATTTGTATACCGCTCTTCTCAGTCCTTAGGTGACTCAGAGCAGTTTACAACAATTTAGGTATACACAATACAAAATCATTAAGCATTTAAAAGCAATAGCATCACAAATCATTAAACATCAATATCAATACATCACTACATCAATATAACAAATTCATCAGGTCTCATCAATGAAATCAGAATCCAAACTCGTTATCCGATATTCCGTGTTCCGATAGTCAGTCAATCAATCACACTGCTTAGTCGAATGCCTGTTCAAACAGCCAGGTCTTTACTTTCCTCCGGAATGCCAGCAAGGAGGGGGTCAATCTAATATCTGCAGGAAGGGCGTTCCACAGCCGAAGGGCCACCACTGAGAAGGCCCTGTCTCTCGTCCCCACCAGGCGTGCTTGTGAAGCCGGCGGGATCGAGAGCAGGGCCTCCCCAGACAATCTTAATGTCCTAACTGGTTCATAGGAGGAGATGCGTTCTGACAGGTAGGTCGGGCCAGAACCGTTTAGGGCTTTAAAGGCTTTCTCTCACCCTGGACATTCCACAGATATATTAACTTCACTTACCTAGTTTTCAACAGACCTCACAACCTCTGAGGATACCTGCCTCAGATGTGGGCAAAATGTCAGGAGAGAATGCTTCTGGAACATGGCCATACAACCCAGAAAACTCAGAGCAACCTGGTGATTCTGGTCATGAAAGCCTTCAACAACTAGCCTAGATTGTTTGTTGTGTCTTAAGTTTAGTGCTATTTGCTACAGTTGATGTTTATTCGTTCTTACAATTAATACCCCTCTTTTTGTTTTCAGCATTAAAAAGCTTCCAAGGTGACTGCAACCTTTAATCAAGATAAAATATAAATCATAAATGATACTACGAATCACAGCTTTCAAGGACAGGGTAGCTTAGGTTAGAAGACTATGTGGAGGAAGAGAGAACTGTTTTGGTAAAGCAGCAATGTGGAGCAATCTTCTGCCTGCCTTAGTCCTCGTCTTTGTTTTCTGGAGTTCTTCGTACAGGCCAATTGGTGGTTATGGCTTTATCTGTAGAGGGGACTATCAATCTGGAGTAGACTTCTGAAATGAGCTCATGATTTCCATAAAAGGAATTATGTTGCATCCTGAAGAAGAAAGCATGATGCAGTCAGAATACAATTTTATATCTTAAGGTAGTATTCACAAAATGACATTATAAAATTAGTCTTATATGGGACATGGGATTGTGTGACTTCATCATCGAATACTTGAGCTTTTAAAAGGATAGATTCATGCTTCCTTGTTAGATGCTTCTCCAGTCCAGGCTATGAACAAAGTAAACCTCGGTGGATAATATCGGAGCTATGTGTGAGGAGGTACTATGATCATATAAAGAAAATATTTAAATTTTATCTTTTTTCTTTCTTTCTTTGGCCAAAATCCTATTTTTAGTCCTAACTAGAATAAACTATTGAATCAATTATAACGCGATAAGGCAACATTTTGTAAGTTCAGTTGCATCAGTGGATTTGCTTTAATTGGGACCAGCATTGGGATTTAGATTGTTCAGTTGGGTCAGAGAGGGGGAATCATGTTTGGTTATCCTTCCTACAATAGCATTGTTTTTCAAAGATAAATATTGAAAAGACTGGTTTAGAGTTGAGTATAGGACAGCAAGGAAAAGTGATATATTAATCTACCATAATGCTATGTGACCAGCACAATTTGTAGTATGTGTTATTACAACAAAAAGGATATTACATGGTACAAATGCCTATGGTATGAAAACATTTTGATACATTAATCCTCAACTGTAACTTGGTAAAGGTAAAGGTTTCCCCTTGAAATTAAGTCTAGTAGTGTCCGACACTGTAGGGGTGGTGCTCATCTCCATTTCTAAGCCAAAGAGCCAGTGTTGTCTGTAGGTAGCTCCTAAGTCATGTGGCTAGCATTGCTGCATGGAGCACCGTTACCTTCCCACCTATTGATCTACTCACATTTGCATGGTTGTCAAAAGCTGGGGCTAACAGCAGGAGCTCACCCCACTCCCTGGATTTGAACCACGAACCTTTCAGTCAGCAAGTTCTGTAGCTCAGTGGTTTAACCTGCTGTAACTTGAGTTTCTTTCAAATGAAAACTCCATAAAATTGTTAATAATGTGATACAGTTCTTAAATCATTGAGTTTCCTGTTTTTTCCTCAGTTATTTCAATGGAAACAACTGGAGAATCTTTATTTCCGTGAGAAGAAGTTTGCTGTTGAGGTTCATGATCCTCGTAGGTAAGTGTGCAATGTCAAAATATAATCTGTTATTCATGCATTGAATTCCAAAGATTGGATCTGACGGCATTGTTCCATTGATAGGATTTATTTTTTTCAGTGGAAGTAGGATGGGAAATCCCACACTGTAATTCAAGACAGGGTGGGTATGTAGAAAGACAGCTGTCCTAAAATATGTGATCTTCCTAATGTCAGTATCACACATAAAAGTTTGTTCCAGTGGGTCCCATTCTAGTTTTGAAAGAGCTATGTCAGTTAGGTCACTCTCCTCCTCCTCCATCAGAGCAGGTTCTGCTTTGAATTTTATTTTTCGTCACCACCTCTGGCATTGCCACAGATGTTCTCTTAGGTTCCCAACTGTATATTGTACACCTGAAGAGAGTTTTTTTGTTTTTGTTTGTTTGTTTGTTTTGCATTTGTAGCTCTGCTTTCTAACAATGTAAAGTCAAGGGTCTGAATGTAACAGAAACTTCTTTCACACTGAAGTAGTATTTACTTATTTATTACTTATTTACCCTATTTATACCCTGACTTTCTCTACCCCAAGCGAGACTCAAGGCAGCTTACATATGGCAATTATTCAATACCTTAAACAAATGCAACATTAAGCTTAAAATCACTGAATTAAAATTAATCCATATTAAAAATTTGAAAAATTACATCCAATATTAAACTTACTCCATCAAAAAATAGTCGTCTGAGGCTGCTTCGTGGGTAAAGCTATAGCTGGATTGTACATCTTCCATTGAGTTGTCATGACTGAAAAGTCCTCCATGCAGTAAGTCCTACTGTTCTTACAAAATATGGAACACTTGTTACCGGTATCTTGTTTTCTTTGTGAAGGGAATTGTTTGTTTGGAGGAGCATTTCATTATGCCAGCCATTCCCCTATGATGGTCCAAGCCCATACATTGCTTGACCAGTTGACCAAAATAGGCCACATACTCTAAAAGTCAAACTATGGTTGCCAGTTATTTTGAAGGATATGGGTTTGTGTTTTAGACACTATAGTCAAGAGTGTGTTTCATTTATCTAATTGAAGAGATCATGGAGGGGTGTATGGATGTCTCAGTAACAACTTTATATGGTCTTTCTAAATTCTGCTTCAGAATCTCGGTGTCAAGAAGAACTTTTGGACACAGTGGCCTTGTAGTGCAGACCTGGTATGCAAACACTTCTCTGATCAAGTCCATCTGGGTTATGGCAATCAGTCAACATCAGTTTTACTTGGACAGAAAGCAAAGCAAAGTAAGTTAATATGATTAAATGTCATTTTTTAGAATTTAGGTCTGTCCTTTGCATCTGGAACACCCTCTGCATAATTATATCTCCCTTTGAATTGAACCCTCAACATTTTCCAGCCCACCTGCCCACAAATGCATAGATTAGTCATCTGTGGTACATTGACAGCTTAAAGATAGAAATTCTAATTGGCAAATGCATCCCTCTGTGGTTACTTAGACATTATTTTACTCACCACAAATGATCTGTGGCGGTTGAAAGGCTTTGGTAACTTGGCAACTGTTGCTTGATCTTTCAGAAGAGATCTAGTTATTCAGCCTGTTTCATGTCTTAGTAATCAATGCTCAGGAAATACGTTAAGTGATGAAGCAACAATTTTAGATCTTGAAGCATAATGAAATGTCATGTCCCATAACTTTGGTTTGAAGATTTTATTAGATATAACCTTTCAATAATATAATTTTGTATGTACTTTTAAATTCCTTCAGGCAAAAATTCCATCAGCAAGAAGTTTGGATGATATTGCAATGGACCTCACAGATATAGGAACCCCAAAAGTTTCAAAACTAGCAGCTTTGGAAGCTAAGAATCAACTTATAATGGCCAGCAATGGTAGCTTAATATCTTCAGGTAAGATATCTGTCTTGTTTCAGTGCAATTTTCCTGGAAGGTTAGGAGGGGATATGTGGGGCTACTTGAGGAAGGGACAGT
Organism: Anolis sagrei; assembly: GCF_037176765.1. Taxonomy (NCBI): domain Eukaryota; kingdom Metazoa; phylum Chordata; class Lepidosauria; order Squamata; family Anolidae; genus Anolis; species Anolis sagrei. The sequence goes on along the minus strand of NC_090022.1, from coordinate 37,953,264 downwards.
CACTTCAAATCAGGTAGAGGCCTGTCCCATCTAAGTTATTCCATTCTACACCTTACATAGTCATGACTTGCTTAAGCCATAAATGTAGGCCATTTCCACCCTTCCCCAGAAACTCCTTGTGTTTCATGTTATTCAGGAGACATGCTTCACTCTCCGGACAGGTTTTTGGGTGAGGAGGCACAAGGAACAAAAAAATTCTTCCTGTACGCCTCCTTCCGTTTACTTATTTTGGAGTGCAAGCCAAAAGAGAGGTGCCTTTAAAAACAAACAATGTGGCAATCACGTAAGAACAAAGAGAAAATCAAGCAACATCACCCAGTTTAAATTGTGGGTGCCTGTGTTCCTCTCCCCAAGAATCACATCAAAATCAGTGATCATAAGAGTAAATAAAAGATTGCTTTAAACACCTGTAGTTTTATCTAGAATGTCTAAAGGAAGTGAGAGCCAACTCTTGTTCCTCCTTCCATCCCTTACAACAGTGGTTCTCAACCTGTGGGTCCCCAGATGTTTTGGCCTTCAAGTCCCAGGAATCCTAACAACTGGTAAACTGTTTGGGATTTCTGGCAGTTGTAGGCCAAAACACTTAGGGAACCACAAGTTGAGAACCACTGCCTTACAAGTATTCAACCTGGGTTTTTTTTTTTTTTTAAAAAAAAAACCACCTGCCAGGTTCTAGTCCAGGAATTGGCCACTTTGCCCATCTATGGACCTCAACTGGCTACATCCAAATCCTCCAACTCCCCACTCAATGATGGTGGTGGGAAATGGCATGAAAATGGTATTTTCTACAGAAGTCCATGTGGAACATGAACAGCCATTTATAGGAGGTTTAGGGAGAGGGAGTAGCATGTAATCCTGAAATAGGTTGTGGTCTGGAAAAAAGGAGAGGGGGTGAGGGAGAGAGCTCTAGAGCAGTGGTTAGAGTTAGGGTCCCCAGGTGTTTTGGCCTACAACTTCCAGAAATTCCAGCCAGTTTACCAGCTGTTAGGATTTCTGGAACTTGAAGGCCAAAACATCTGGGGATCCACAGGCTGAGAATCACTGCTCTAGAGGTGTCAGGACATTCTCAAACTGATTGGAATAGGAAGTCACAGTAGCCTATGAGTTTACCACCTTCTCTTCTAGGCTACAGTATGCCTCAAAACCTATTGGGATTTGGCTCCAGCACACATGCACACACACACTGAATACTAGAATATGAGGATGCTCAAATCATATTATATACAGTTGCGTACTAAGTGGTGCCCTTTATGTAAACTTTGAACTTAATTTTGAATATTTTCAATCCACGGCTGATGGAATCTATGGAGGCAGAAACTGTGGATACAGAGAACCAACATTGGTTCAAGTCAACAGCATAATTGACTCCAGGGGACAATACTTACCGGTGGCATTTTCTGTCACCAGACATTTTGATCCATTTTCTGCGCATTCATGCGGATGAAAGTACAGGCTAGCATGATCTCATTCCTAAAACTACCCAGTCTCATTGCAAATATTATTTTCTACCCACCCTTGCCCTTTATGGCCATATAACAAGTAATTGTCTCTAAGGAAAGGAAATGTATTCTTAATGGACCTCTAGTATAGTGAGACATCAGCTTTAATTTAGTACAGACAAACTGAATGGTGTGGGCACTGTTCAGAACAACATAAAAACTATGCAGATACAAGTTGATATCTTCTTCAGATGCCTGCTCCAACATGATCAATGTACTAACATTACCAATACTGTGCAACTTGTAGCCCATAACATGTGGAGGGAAGTGCAAATGTTCATAAGAACCATGCAGATACAACTTGGTATCTTCTTCTTTCTGCCTCATTCAGCTGTTCTGGGGCTCTGAAGATGTAGAGGCATCCTGTGCAGTCCCTAACTCTGTCAGCAATGCAGCAACCACTTTGCCCATATTTTAGACCTGCAGTTCAATATATTGAACAAAAGTCTGGTTGTATGGGGTTGTACTACATAACATAGCTTTGTGCAGGGAATATCTGTAGAACAAGGATAATGAGCTCTTTTTGGACATCAGGTACCGGATGCCTGTGCCAACATGACCAATACTGTTCAACTTGTAGCCCATAACATATGGAGGGAAGTTCCCCACACCTGCCTCACTACAAATGAAAACAGAGGGGAGAGATGTTACCTGTTTTGGCTGTACACATATCTAAAGCCCTCTTTAATGGCCATAGCAGTCTACAGATGCTAGTACTATAAGAAATATTCCCAATATATTTGAAAGGTAGAAATCAAGCAATACCAGAACTTGGTTTTTGCATATTTCCTGCTTGGTGTTTCAACCTCATGAGTCTGGGCATTTATAGGGCAGGTGTATACATGTCTGTCTCTGCTGGAATCAGAAGTGCCTGTTGCATTCAAAGTAATACAGCTATAATTTGAAAAATCCACATTGAACTAAGAAAAAATGTCAGATCATTTTGTTGATTCCAGACCCAAGAAAAGGAGCCTTAACAATCACAAAAGTGAGCAACAAGAAGAAGTGTTGCTTTTGGGTTTTTCTCTTTTCATTTTTTTTCAGCATGTAAATCTTGAGGATTTTTCCAAACCTGCAAATCCCTCCTCCTTGTGTGCAGATGATGAGCCACAAAAGAAATAGCCCTCAAAGCCTAAGCATCAGAAATAATGAAAATGATTTGCTTTTACAGGCTCTCAAGATTCAGAGGCTGGTGAAGAGCAAAAGAAAGAGAAGATCTTGGAACTGAGAAAGAAGGAAAAGCTTTTACAGGAGAAGCTTCTGCAGAAAGTGGAGGAGCTAAAGAAAATATGCTTACGAGAAGCGGTGAGGTCTATTTGTTGCTTTCCATGTGTTTGTGTGATTCTGGTGTGTCAGAACATGCTAATTCTACTGTTCCTAACATTGCATTTTCTTCCTCCACATAGGAAATCACGGGGAAAATGCCAAAAGAATACCCTCTGAACACAGGAGAGAAACCTCCTCATGTCAGAAAGCGTATTGGCACAACGTTTAAATTGGATGACAACCTACTTCCTAGTGAAGAGGTATGTATAAGTCCTGCTGGAGGTTTCATTGGCAAAATGGGGCAGTCAAAAGTACTAATGGAATGCCTTTGAAAATATTGAGTCTGCTATTGGCTTTGAGGTATATATTTTTTACTGTTTGGTTTTGGTCAAGTTAGTGAAAGGAGATCTCAGACAGGAGGTTTGCTGGAAATATGTGCAGGCACGTTCTGAAGCAAAGATTAAGTCTCTCTTAATTATTTATGTGCAGAATTCAGCTCTTACATAATGGCTTTTAAAGCTATCTGGTCTCAGTCCAGAACCTCAGCCGACTATTTAAATTACTGGGAATTGCAACCACTGGTTTCAGGAAAGCTTATAACACATAGGAGTGTCCTTAGTAGACTTGGTTCCACCAAATTACTCTGGCTTCTCTTTAGATTGTATACATGTCTTGCCTTTATGTGGTGGTTAAGAAACTGCTCTCTTTAACTCACTTAGGTAGTATGAGGTTGTTGAAAGGGAATGCTGCCTTACAAGAGAATTGGGTGAATTTGTTGTGTGTAGTTTCAGCATATTTAGTTTGAATTCCTTGTTCGGTGGCTTTTTTTGGAAAGTTGTAGCACTATTTATTGGCTGTTAGGTACTGTTGTGGCACTTACTCAGGGCTAAAGTGGGAATAGCATAGGAAGACAGACAAGCTGAAAATCTTGGCTGTGGTAACCTGATAGATACATAGATGCTCTTTATTCATGCAGAGGTGTATCAGCAGATGTGGTTTTCATGCTGTTGGGATGTAAGAGGAGAAACCTCAGGTAAAGGTAAAGGTTTCCCCTTGACATTAACTCTAGTCATGTCCAACTCTGGAGGGTGGTGCTCATCTTCATTTTTAAGCTGGAGCCGGCATTGTCTGTGGACACCTCCTAGGTAATGTGGCCAGCATAACTACATGGAGAGCCGTTACCTTGCCGCAGAAGCAAGATCTTCTCACATTGATCTTCTCACATTTGCATGTTTTTGAACTGCTAGGTTGGCAGAAGCTAGGCCTCACCACGCTCCCTGGATTTAAACCGTCAACCTTTAGGTCAGCAAGTTCAGCAGTTCATTTGTTTAACCTGCTGTGCCACCGACTTAACCTGCTGTGCATACTGCTGGAATACTGTAACTATTATCTCCTAGTAAGAAGGAGATTGGGTAGGAAGAACTACCCTGTGCCCTGCAATAATCGTGATATTGATGGTGACAGTAATAATGACCATTCCATCCCTCCTTTTCCCTGAAATCTTGGTCTTCCATCAAAATACAAGTCAAGAATTGGGGGTGAGAGAGCCAAATTATTTGTAATAAACAGTTTTAATAACTATTTCATTGAATATTCTATGACGTTTAGCCTTCTCTTACAAGGCTATAAAAACAAACTGAAATAGGTTCTCAATATCAATACATTTGTATGCTACAAAGAAAAAGTGGTGATTGGCAGAGGCTGTTTAGGGTGAAGCATATAGTTTGAGAAACTACTTTCAAAACCAGAACTCCTATCTTGTAATATTCCTGAATACCAATGATTGTCTGTGTTTATGTGTGTATGTGGTATATAGGGACTCCAAAGTTCAGGGATTTGCTCCAGGAAAGAGATTATATTTTTCCATCTTTCTCTTTGCACCTCTGTGTTTTATCAAAGTGTCCTTGCATGTTTCAAATGCAAACTGCCTTGACTTTTAACTTTATTAGTGGCTTTGGGGTATTTCAGATCTCTTTGCCAATAGGAGCCCATTCTCTTAAATGAAGCAAATAAAAATAGAGTTTTCTTTTGTATATATCACTATAAAAGCTTTTGATACAAGGCATAATAAGACACTGTTTTGTTACTCTTGTATGTGCCTCCTTTCATTTATGGCACTCAGAATTGTTTGCAAACATCGACTAATAGCATTTCAGAACATCGTTATATCAATGTTTGGACCATAGTAAACTTTTTATAGAAGAACTTGGAAGCATTGATGATGCTGGAAAGATCTGGGTATTTTAGTTTTTGTTGGCCATTTTATAAGCATCCTGAAAGTGTCATGGTAAAACATGGATAAAGCCAAAGAGGGTGGGGAGACAGAAAAAAATGGAATCTTGTGGTACTTTTATAGCTGGCTTATTTTAGCACCAGCTTTTGTGATTACTACTTCCTGAGATACACCGATGCAGTATATATGTGGCATTTGAGGGTAGAAGTAGAGAGTATGGTATAGGAGATTAGCTTCCGACATCACACCATCTGATCCTGCACATGATTGTAGAAGTTCAACCTATTCTTCGTTAAACATAATGGAATGCATTACATTGTGTTTTTTGTTGTTATCATTGCTCAAGTCTTAAAGCTTATCTTAAATCTAGGCTCCAGTGTGTAAAATCCACATTTTTATTTCTATCTTCTGGTCTTTGTAGGACCCAACTTTACAGGACCTGGAAAGCAACTTTTTCATACAGCAGAAGCTGGTGGAGGCCGCAAAAAAACTTGCTGGTGAGCCTGACTTGTGCAAAAATGTGAAAAAGAAAAGGAAGCAGGAGTACACCGAGGCAGTGAAAAAGCTTCAAGAGATTGAGAACTCTATTAATGAATACAGGATCAAGTGTGGGAAGAAACCTGCTCAGAAGGCAACCCTGAGCTTACCAGGTATCAAAATGGATGTTCTAATGAGATGGGGTGTATCTGGGTTTGTTTTTAATACTAGTTTCTTTGATTGTGTATTTACATCAAATAGAATAAAATGAAATGCATGATTTGGATTCAAATATCAGACAAGCAAAATATTGTCTTGCCCGGGCAAAATCAATGTTTCCTCCCTCAATAACTGCTGCTGCAAAATCTGAAGCTTACGTGTAGTCTGACGGCAACGTTTTATGTAAGATGTGGTTGAAAGGGAATATAGACGAAGTGCAGCCACACAAGCACAGGCATGTTCAAAGGAGAACCAAGAATTATTGGGCAGAGAAGGACTGATGGCATCCTTCTTGCCGAAACTAATTCAGTACGTTTCTGTTATATGCCAAATGCTGGTCTGAACAGAAACTGGATCTTCTG